>NW_027286874.1:42223474-42855974 GCF_022747635.1 Hetaerina americana
TCAGTGCTGTGTATGTTGTAGCAACTGATAAATAACGCTGGAAATCGATCTCACAAAATGATCCAGTTACCATTTCTCCTTGTTGACAAGTTTCATTACCTAAAAATGAAAAAAAACATGAACAACACATACTAGGTTTTTACAGCACCTCGACCTGGGGTGGCAAACTTATGGCATGCATGCCCAAAGTGGCACGCAAAGCAATTATTTTGGCACCCAGAGCTGGGAGGGTGCTATGGGCAACACGAGGGTGATCACTTGATGGGTTGGCATGCGAGTCAAGAGTATACACTCATTATGTGCATAAACATACTCAATAGCCAAAAAGGTTTACCATCTATGACCTAGACCTAAGGCTTGCTATAACAATCACTTTAAATCAAGCTGGATATTAAGAATTTCAATTTCCCCATTTATTGTCACATTCAAATAGTTTTTGAAAATAAAGGTCATCTTTTAAGATAACTCAGTCATTCTCATGACTACAGTTCCTCCAAAACAACACTTACAATGAACTAGGCATGGACAACTTTCATTCCGCACCCCTATCACTCACCTGACTTAGCACCCTGCCATTCATTTTCATTCCCAGAAATGAATAACCATAAAAATGAAGCTCATGGGAAAAGATTTGAGATGGTAGATGAGATGACGGGGATAACACAGGATACAGTGAAGGACATATATTAAATGTGTGCTTCAAAGTATTAGAATCACATTACCACTGGTACAATACAGAATGAGACTACAAATTTCAATGGAGATAAAGTCAGTTTATACACTGCAATTATCAGATAATATTTTTAACAAATAAATTCAATGAACTTTTGACTTATACCTTGCAATTTACTGAGAGATACTATGTACATTTCAACATTTTAATGAAATAGAGAGCATTATGCACCTTGAACACATCAGATGGACCAACAACACCTAGAAAATTACTGCAGGTTTCCTATAGAATATAAAAAAGTTAAGATTTTTCTTTCAACTTCCTCAAGATATCTACAGATGTATGCCAAATCATTTTCTCTATCAAGTAAACCATTTATAATATCATCATCCAAATTTGATGATTGTTAACCATATTCCCATGGTCTGAAGTTTAAATATTCTGCTTTCTGACAGAGATCTCATCACCAGTGTCACATCTTGCATGCATGCCATTCCCCTCAGCCAAGAAGACAGGCCTCATGGAACGAAACAAGGATGAGAGGGTGGGTGCTGCATGGCCCTAATTTCACCGCTTGTCCTGTTTCCTGTATTGCTATTCTTTATGATGGTTGGAATTCAAAATAATTCCTCACCCATTAATGTTGTTCGTGAGTGACCTATATTTTCCATGGATTCTCTGCTGACAAGGTTGTGGGCTTTAATAATTGAAATAAGTACTGAATTGGGATGGTATATGCCTTAATTTATATCCTACTTACTTTTCTATGACCCATAAATTTATGAGATTGAAAGAGGAGAAAAGGGGAGTGACAACATTAACCCATTATTGCTGAGCAATGCCAGTGAATTTTCTCTTAATTGCCAGTTTAGCTATTAACGATTCTTTTCTGATTGCTATAAATACAAATAACAATTGAATAATTTGTATTTTCAAGCTGTTTTCTATTTTTTTGCTCTTCATTATACAATTTCATTTAACTTTTTTCTAATATTGACCATTAAATGAAGCGTAATTTCAGATTCAAGCATATACGAGCATAACACAAGGAAAACAGTTGAGGAAATAGAATGTAAAAACATTACCCAGGGCAATTAAAAAAGGAATACCAGTAGGCTGCATAGAAAATAATAAACAACAACAGTAGGGAGAAAAGTACAATAGAAGAACAATGGGTACATATCAAAAATGGTATATCAAAAGCCACAAATGAAACTATAGGTAAAAGTAAATAGGAAAAGGTCAAGCAAACCCAGGAATACAGATGAGATGACTAAAAAGTTAGACAAGAGAAGAAAATGGAAGATTAAGAACACAGTTGAAGTACCAAATTTTTGAATAACAAGATAGTTCCACCGTTAATTTAGTGGAAGGAATTCATAATAAAGTAAAAATATAACACTTTTCCACATTTTTCACAATTTAATGGAAAAAAGCTAAATCCTTACTTTATTAATTGAATAACAAACTGAGGTGGGAAACTAAAAGGGCAAAAGAAGTGTGGGGGAATATGCCATGCAAGGATATGGTTAAGAGGGTATTAAGGCAAATAAAATTGATTAAAGCCATGGGGATAGATAACGTTCCCATGGAATTACACAAGGATTTATGGAAACATAGAAGGAAGAATTTTTATAGACTATTTTAAAACCTTGATTGGAGTTTCATTTCATAAGTAGCTAAAATGGTACCCAGGATCATCAATATGAGGAAAAAGAGCACACCAATTGATTACTTATGGGATGATCATTTTGGGTTGAGAAAGAGATGCCATGCATGACGCCATTGCAGAAAGTAATAAGGCCATTAATACACTTGAGTATTCTCTTTGAGGAAATATTTCCACAAATAAAATTCTTCGTAAAAGAAGCTTTCATGTCGATTAAAAATTCATTTGAGCATTGAGTGGGCCTCCTCCTCTAATTTCCACCAAGAATAAATGGGTGGCCAAGTTTAAACGTGGTCACGAAAGCCTTCATTCATTGGCAATGGGAAAATTCAGGTACTCTAGTCTAGAACAGGCACCCCATTTCCCATATTTGGCCCCCTCCAACTTACGCTTCTTCTGAAAACTCAGTAGTTTCCTCGTTTGAGTGTGGAGACAGATGGAAAAAGTGAAATGGACAGAAAGGAAAACAAACAAGGAATTGCTAGACAGGATGGAGGGAGAATTGTTCGGAGAAATTCAAAGGAGGCAGGAAAGATGGATGCAGAGCATTTTGAATGGGGATAGAATGCTTAAGATTAGAGGGGATAACATCTGGTAAAGAAGGGGTAGAAATAGGAGAGACATAGTGGATGAAATGAAGGGAGAAAGGAAACAGGCAGAATTGAAAAAGGGTTTATTATAGTGCCCAAAGGAGAGGCCAAAAATTGTATCAATATATTGTTATATAGTCTGTGTCCATCAAAAACCTACCTTAAACAAAGGAATTACAATAATAATATTATTCATCCTTTGAAAACTATACCTGTGGCATTGTAGAGGCCTGGCATGATCCGAACACAATAGGTAAATGGATTTGAGCCCAGGCAATTTATGTGCAGGTATATAATATCACCTCGCTGAAGCCAGCTGGTCCCATTTACAGTGACATTGGTAACAGGTGCTGTAAAAATGAAGAAATAACATATAATCCCAGTAATTCTATCAATACATGCATCAAAAGCTTAATTCTCAAATTACCCAGCGACCCAACACCAGTAAAAAATGCAGAGGGTAATAAGAGTGGTTTACAATAAATCTAGGAACTTACTACAAAAGTTAATTTAATATGGAATTGAGCATATGGGAGAATGGAGCATTCACACCATACCATAAAACCTTAAAATAATGCAAAAATGAGTCATGTTCATATTTTAAGTCAGTCTTTAAACAACCCAATCATGGGCAAGAATACATTCCATGTTCTTCCATAACATGCCATCATGGCTCAAACTCTAGCACCACAATTGATCAATAATTACAACACCTTCATGAACAATGTAAATAGTTTCCGAGGAATGACAAGGAATAGCAACAAATAAAAAAATCATTCAATAAATCTGCTTCAAGTTTCACATTTACATTTCTACAGTACGTACAAAAGAAAACCCATACGCTGAAGTAAGAAAAGGGAAATATTTCATCTAACTGATTGGATGAACTAATAAGATGTGTCATAAAATATAAATAATTTGATCATACATTATGTCTCAGTTATATTCTAAGATCTTAAATTCAATGCAAATCTGCAATCAAGTCACCAGCCAACATAGGACATTTAACATCAAATTGCAAAATTTAAAACATGAACATATTAATGTAATATTTTAAAATCAAATAGTTTGAATCTTTTTGGATTTTGTCATGAAATCTATGTTAAATTTTAAACTGTTGTGATCTCATACGGCACATTGAAAGACGACTCCCTAAATCAGTGATTTAAAAAAATGTAGTCATCTCTCTTAACATCCCATTATGTTTTGGACTACTAATGTAATGCTGGGCTAGAACTATTGTCTCAGAGTCATAATTTAACTTTTTGGAAGGTTTTATATAGTATGTGATTTTCATCCACAAAGTAGCTCAGTAATAGGTTTCCAAACCACTACATTCAAAACAATAATTAGCCCATACATTTGATTCCAGACTTCAGTCAGCAGAATTAATGGATATCCATGCTAAATGGCAAACATCTTCCTTTAATCTGACTTTCATTGGCACAAATGATTTCACCAAAATGAAGGCATCTTCTGCTCAACTTAAAATCTAACTTTTTTACAAAAATTTCTTGTGTCCGGTTAAACTTTATGGAATTTGCATAACTAATTGATATGAAATGAAATTATTGCTGTTGTATTTCCACACACTATTTAAAAACACGACTCAGGTTTTGATGACGACATTCAACATCGAAACCTGGGTCTTGTTTTTAAATAAAGTGTGTGGAATTACAGCCAATAATTTCATTTCATTGACTTCTTTAACCATCACAATTTCCAGTAAATTCCTAATAAATCCCTCAAGTGGTTACATTTATAATATGGTAAAAAGCACAATGCTTTTCATTCAACATAGATAACTTTTAATGAATAGGATGGCTTTTGTTCATAATATTTTTTTATTTTGAAAGGAAATCATTTCACAATGGGTCACCAAGGATTTGGTCTATGCAATGAAAACTTTGTAGCAATATTTCTCTTGATTTTTTTATTAAATGTTCCCCAAATATGCATTAATTGGATCAACCCAAGTTTCTTTCATGCTCTGTAGATATTTTGTACTTGCTTTTCCTATATCAGGTTATATCTGACATAGTAATATTCATATCTACCCCTACAGCATAAAAGGCATGAGGAAGATGGCTTTTTTTCTCGGATGTGAATTGTTATGTTTTTAGATTCATTGTGGCTGCAAATATTTAGTCAAGTAATAAAATCTTGGAAAAAACCTCACCATTTATATTAATATTTAGGGGTCAGTGGATTACTGTGGCTCTATCAAATAATCTGATGTTGTACTTATTTTTAAATTAGTATGATTATTGACAATGAGAAATGAGAGGGCAAATTAGACTTGTTGAGGAGATGCAGTTTTCAAGCTCATAACTTGATTGTACTCAGAAAGGAAATTATGAACCAAAATCACTTTCTTTTTGTCCTTAATTGCACAAGACTTCTTTCACAGCTCCATGTACATTAGTTTAGTGGATGGTACCTGGCCGAAAGCTTTGTAAAAATCTTGAGAATACTATTCCTGAACAAATGAGGCTCTTGTTTAGTTTAATATTTCCAATACAAAATAAAATTCTGCAAATTAATTAAAGAAATTTAACAATATTTTTAACTCTCATTTTGCACATGTCTAAATTTAGAGAGAAAAATTATCTGATTTTTCTTGATGATTCAACCCGAAGGTTGGTTTGGTAAGTGATGGCAGAGTTCAACCAGTGCTAAGCCTGATTACACGTGAAAATCACACAGTAAATAGGGGGGCCAGTTCCTTTCTCTGTGCTGATTATGTTTTCCCAGGAAGATCCAGTACCCCAAAAATCGCACATCTTGAGTAGCGCTGAGGGTACCCAGAGAGGCTCGCCCAGGAATGAAACCTAGGCTCTCCAGCCAGTAGCCCTATACTCTACCTCTGGACTACCTCGTACCCTATTAAGCCAATAATTGAATTAAAGTCAATGCTAAATGAGGATCTGCTAATGAACATAGTATCTCAACCATTCTTATTAGTTTCACTAGAAGAGAACATAGTTTTCTTATCTTATGCACTGAATTCAAAAATATGAAGGCTTACCATTCACTTTTAGTTGTTGACCAAAATATCCATATATCTTCTTAGGATCTGGAGGAATGATTGACTTGTTCATGCATATATTGGGCACAGGTTCACTGGGACCTTGAGCAAGGTTCAGTTTTACATTCAAATTCCCAATTCCATCCACTTTACTCAAGACCATTGGAACAGCTTCAGTGGCATTGAACCTGAAATTACTAACTTCACTGGTAGTAGAGGGAGTAGTGGATGTACTTGTTAACTCTGTTGTCGAGTTATTATCACCAGGAGATTGAGTTGTAGTGTTTGGGGGAGCCTGAGTTGTAGTTGTAGTACTAGGTTCTGGAGTTGGAAGAGGCTCAAAAGATGCAACTACCAGCACTTCAACCATTCGTACTTGACCTTCTTGAGTGAAATTGAAGAGAAAGGTGTAGCCTTCTGACAGTCCATAATACACACAATCCACATACCAATAAGAAAGCACTTGAGTGGCCGATGAGAGATATTCCTTATCAGGGGGTGATAATACCACTTCATGAGTTACCTCTTCAATGTTTGACACAGCAACAATATTTGAATCTTTTCTGGAGATTCCACCTTGGGAGATCTTCACTTTACCATTGAGTTTGGCTAAAACGATAGGAATCATTTTTAAATCAATTAAGCTATGGATTAATGTGAAGACTTAAGACAAAAAATACAAAGAATAAATCATATTAATAATTTCTTATGTGACACAAGTATCATACATACAGTGAATGTATGATTATTGAAATGATTCTCCCAATTACGAGGTAGGACCCAAAGAGAACATATATAAATTGAAGTGATCATAACACAGTCATTATCTGTAGAGGCGAGTAAGTTTAATTACTAAATACATTTGTTGATTAAGTGGGCAAAATGCACATAGCAGTTAAATGATAGAATATGTGCAACTAATAGAGAAAAGAGTGCATTCCAGAAATTTACTATCCTGGTTAGTAAGCAGATGAAATCAAAAAATCATTGGAAGGAAAATATGAATATAAATGAAAAAGTAAAATTAGGTCGAGGAACTAATTGAGCAATTACTCAGTGAAAAGCATCTGCCAATGAGTGCGGTGGGGGATTAGAACAAAGTGATGGGTAAAGGGAATCAAATATGAGAAATAGATCTGTAGAA
Organism: Hetaerina americana; assembly: GCF_022747635.1. Taxonomy (NCBI): domain Eukaryota; kingdom Metazoa; phylum Arthropoda; class Insecta; order Odonata; family Calopterygidae; genus Hetaerina; species Hetaerina americana. Next base: position 42,230,579 of record NW_027286874.1, read on the forward strand.
GATAAATTATCAAATTAAGAGAAGGGTAGAGAATTGTTGTAGAAAGAGGTTTATTCTAACGTAACCTCAGCTCAACATACCCCAGAAGATACAGACACACAAAAATTTTGAAACAGCTCAATTGATTAATTTCCCGGGAAATAAAATAACAAACAGATTTTAAGAGAGTAGACTGAGAGCTACAGATTTTACTTAGAAAAATTAGGATATTTAATTGAAAGAGAGGAGGTATAGGGAAAGTCACTTTCTATTTCAAATGGTAAAAGAAATACCTGGAGATGATGAGAAAACACATATTACCTTCACAATATTATATATATATACTACACACACACATAATATATATATGTATTATATATATATATATATATACACATATATAGGTGTATATATACATACATATATATGTATATATATGTGTGTGTGTACATATATATATATATATATATATATATATATATATATATATATACACACACACGTGTGTCTGGGAGTTCATTATTTTTTTTAGGTAATCACCAGTTAAGGTAGGTTTTCAATGGATGCAACTACCAAATAAATAATTTGTTCCTCCAAACAAAACACAACCCAATATTCTACTCCACAACAAGCCCCTCTTTATCTCTGTATACTTCCTTCATCCTGTACCACATGCCTACCCTATTCCTGCCCTTTCCTTGGTTGCCTAAAATTCTCCTGTCTTTCACAGTCTTCAACATCCTGCTGTCTACTGATTATTCTACTGATCAATGTGCTTTTCATCCATTTTTACTGCTTCCTTATGATTTCTCCTAACAATCCTCTCTTCTCCCCCACCATACCTAGCACTTCCTCATTTGTTTTCCTCTCTGCCATCACCTTCTCCATCACCTCTCCTACGTAAGGAGAAAAATTGCACTACGCAAAGAATGACAGGGACATTGACTAAGGATGTTCAGAAAAAACTCGCCAAAACTTTTATATAGAGTGTAGTAATTTACATGGTCACTAAAGGAGGAGGATAGATGCACATTGGAGGCTTTTGAAATGTGGTAGTAGAGAAGTATGAAGAAGGTGAAATGGTCCAAAAGGAAAACAAATGAGGAAGTACTAGGTATGGTGCGCGAGGAGAGGCTTTTGCAGGAAGAAATCCTGCAGAGGCAGGAAAAATGGATGAGGGGCGTATTGATCGGCAGTGGCATGTTGAAGACTACAAAAGAGGGGAGAATTTTAGGCAAACAAGGAAAGGGCAACAACAGCATAGGGATTTTAGATGGGATGAAGGGAAGAAGAAAGTACACAGAGATGAAGGACTTGATGTAGAGTAGGTTGTTGGATTGTGCTTTGTTAGGAGTAACAAAATATCGATTTGGTAGTTGTGTCCATCCAAACCTATCTTAACCGGTAGAGTACTTAATAAATTAATTCAAGTGAATGAATGTGTTTGCCATTTTTTGGCTTTTTGTGTTTGAGTGTTCATGTAATCTGAAGTGGTTTCTAGCAGAATAGATCAAATTACTTACTATGTTTAAGTATTGAAGAAGACAGAGAGATACCAAGGATTTGATATTAAAAACTGAACAAGAATCAAGCAGAGCATGGAACTGATATGGAAATAAATTTGTCTAATTTTCTGATAGAATGCCATTACAATCCCTGCTAGAAACAATTATTAATTAAATGGATTATTTTGGCGTGACAGCATGAACAATCAGATGGAAGCCAAATAATTTGTTCACTAGTGATTTGCTAGTTAATAAAGGTTCTACTACTACCTAATAATCATCAAATGCTACCAAATTATGGACATCATGTATCACATTGCTATGATTATTACGGCAGATCTAAGGAGAGATAGCCAAGTATCTATTCCAGGTTTCTATTCTTCATAATTATTCTATAAAAGTGTTCATTTTTATTTTATTGGTTTATGCTATTTAAATGTTTCACAGAGAGATTCTGACGAAAGAAAGTTTTTCTGTAGAATCAATAATTTTGACAGAAAAAAATTAAGTGTGACACAACAAATTTGAATACATCAAATTATATAATAGAAAGGATTTCCAGGATAGTTAAAAGAATCCAAAAAATGAGGCAATAACACAAATAATATACACACTTATTATTGAGCATGCCCAAAGATTCCAATTTAACTTCCCACGAGCCCATAGAGCCTATTTTATTTACTAATTAACAACACCCACATTAGAACAGCAGAAGAAAGCTACCTTAATACTACTATTACAGGAAAAATAGGACAAGACTAAATGAGCAATTTGTCCACCTCATGTATTTTGGCACACAAAAAATTCATTACATCAATGCATATTATTATAATGTCTTTACGATATAATGAATAAATAAAAATAGTAAATCACACAGAAAAGACATTATAAGGGCATTCATGAACGTATTTATGGATATTAGCAAAACGGATTCGTAAATAAATAACCTTAATAGGATGGCAAACCCAATATCTGCATCGAATATAGAAGCAATAACAGGTGGAAAGCTTGGGAGCAGGCTAATCCTTCTTAAATAAAATTTAATGAAAATATAACAAAAACTTTAAAATAAAGTGTAAAATATAATAATCGCTAAAAATATCTTTTAAAAATCCCTACACAATTCAATATAATTGAATGTTCATCATATAGTTCCAAGAAATGCAATAATCTCGCAAATCTGTTAACACAGATTAGCTATAAATTATGATCCATTATATGCACCAAAAAGATTTTTGGTGCATACATATTTGGAGCTGAAGTGAATACGCATGATAATTTTGAAAATTTTACCATTAAATGTTTCTCTGGCATTAATTTTTGAAATTCATGTTGTGGTCTTAAAATTGTAAGTATTAAAAATAAAATGTATTATTTCAAATGAGAGCTTATGTAATTCTGAACACAATGGCGATTTTTTCCACCAGGATTTATCAACTTTGTTTAAGATACGAAAGCTTTTTTGAATGTCTGCAAGCAAAAATAAAACATTTGTTAACCATTTGCAACGTTATAAGCAAAAAAGGATTGATATGCAGTTATAGGAGTTGTCTTTTGTGCTATTTCGATTGAACAAAAAATAAGTATGCAGAACACCATTAGCTACTAAATAAAAATGTCGAAAACATAATAATCAATTATTTCTACCTGTTACATTAAACTTGATCCTTTGACTGGCAACGTTCAAATAAAAGGCATAAACCCACTTCTTAACATCAACTTGCACTTCATACTGGCCAGGAGCATATTTCTCACTGGGGTAGGAAACATTCCAGCAGCTTTCAGCATTATCTGAAACGACCTCCATAGCAAAATGTTTTCATTATACATGTGCTACTGAGTAAATGACTTGAGTTCAACAAATGAAATTGGCGAATGTGAACATGACATTGAAATTGGCTGTCAAGCACAGTACTAAAACAAACTTAGTGCTCACAAGTCAAATTCTAAAAAAAATGAAACTTTATAATAAAATTGTAAAATATCAGTTACGTTTTCCTCGTGTCGCGGTATTGCATCGTCTGTCCACAGAAATTTGAAACTGTCGTTCGGCCGCTCACCATCCGAATTTAAAACTTCTACTTTAAATGAAATTTCAGCTCCTAAAACAACAGGTCCATTGTGGCTCAGTGTGACATTATACTCTGAAATAGGTGAAAAACAAAATTAGAACATTGGTCAAATTCCTTGTTTGAAGTGTTAGAGCTACTAAAGAGAATTATGAAGCCCTCTGACGTGCCAATGCCTATCTAATTAATTTCTTACCACAATTACAGAGTTTTATGAGCATTTCTGCACTTATAAATATTATGACCAACAATTTCATTTTCAGCCTGAACTACCGATCTTGTGACACAACGCACATAACAACAAAGTGCAATTTGATAATTCAACTGTTCCAGATTTCACCCAGGGCCGTCAGGTAGTAGTCTTCGTGTCGCATTTCTCTTGTTTTGATCAAACGGAAGTGGTTTGCGGAAGAGAAAATGAGAATTTGATACCTTTAAACGGGTTTTAATTTTCTGTTTAATTGTAGTTATGTGTATTTTTCAAGAGTATTGGCTTGCCAGTCATTTGGTTGGAATAATTCCCTGAACTTTTTTTACTCCACAAGATGTCATTCTCCTCGACCAAAACAGAAGTAGTGGCCTTGGTCTTTCACTGTGTACATAAAGGTTAAATCAAGATTTTCTTTTGTGTTCCCGCCGACGGTCATCCATTGTGAAGAGGCTGCATGGCTTCCGCCCTAGAGAATTATTCTCGTCAGAGATTTAGACACGTCGATCGTTTCTGTTATGAAAATAACTCGGCATTTGGCCAGTGTGATTGCACTTCGTATTCTTATTTCGCTCTCTCGACAGTATTGTTCGCTGTTGGTACAGTCATAACTGTATTGGCTCTGGGAGATGTTCAGGGTTATTTGTTTTCAAACTTGGGACACATGTGGCTGGTTGGCCCTATATTCATTTGCTCTGGGCTAATGGTTGCTGTGAAAAGCGTTCTGTACTTAAGAAAGAAGAATTTAATTCAGATGTTATTGCGTCAAAGGGCTCTCCTAAGGGTTAGTACTTGTTTAAAGCGTTAATAGTCGTTGACACTGCAATATTATTTCTAATTGTGATCGTTTTGCAAGTAAACATTTCTATTAAATGCCCTGATTACAGCAGTAAGCATTTGCACTTTGCTGATTGTAGGAATTGGCTCAACAATCTCGTAACCAGCCATGTAATGGTGTCGTAGCCCGTAATCCTAGCTGTCTCACATTGCCACCTTCCTACGATCTTCTTATGGGCACCAACGGGCAGGGCATACCTTCAGGTGGTGGAGGCCAAAGTGCAACAGATCCAGGTAATAATACAGTTTCCTTAGGTATTTTTCGTACGTATGCGTTTTTAGTTTTGTTATTTGAGAAAGTAATCACATTTCATTTCTCTACCATTAATGCTTTAATATTGTTTAATGAATCCATGGATACCACTTAAAAGTATGATAGAAATCTATGCTGTATAAAATATGTTATATATTGACAATTTTACTGAAAGTTGAGTCATTGCTGTATCATTGTGTATGTACGTTTCAATATGCTCAATAATAATGATAATTTTGGTTGTATTGATTTACTAATAAATGTATGGCATATGTATATTTAAATAGGTGTCTACTGTTCTTCTCCCTAATCTCATAGTAGTGCTTAGTAAATGCAAATAAACGAGTTCAATGCTTCATTTCTAAGCGCTACTACTCAATTCAATGGTAATGGAAAATTAGTTGCGAATATTACGTAAAAATTGTTAAATCGCCTTTGTAAAAATAAGTTCATGCCTGTTTCGATATTTAATGTCAACAGTCGACTTGTGAACGCAACAGGACCTTTTACTTTGGAACGCTAACAATTATCCCACTGGCGTGTTGTATATGTAATACAGTTTACAGCATTTTTTGTTTCAGTAGTTAAAGATTTCATTTCATCAAACTTTTCAAGTTTGCATACCAGTCTCTTTTTGGCATTCAACGGGAGATTCAAATTAACATTAGTCATATTGTTAAATAGCCATCGTTAGATTTAAAAAATATACGAAGCAAGTAGTGCAATGTTCAACTTGTAGAACATGTGATCTCATTCACCTTAGCCTTAAGAAACCTTCCAAGGTCCCTAGATTAAACCCCTCACATTCCACAGCTTAAGTATGTAATTGGTAGTGGCTTTGAAAGGCTTCTAAATGATGGCAGAAAAAAATTGATTTTCCATGTATTAGTAATTATGCTTTGCAGTCTGTTATTCAGAATTGGTCTACACCTTGAACTTGAGTTATACTGTACTTCATTATCAAGTCAGGAGACCAAGTATGATTTTGAGTAAAGGTGTTTGTGAAGTAATTTTCAGCAGTCTTAAAATTATTTGATTAATCCTTTTAAACATTGAGTAATTTTTCTCAGAATATTCTGACACATTAATATTCATTATTAAACTGTAATAGCTCTTAACTGAATAGTGGTTGATAGTTATGTTTAAAAGGGGAGTTAAATAAAGAATCAAAAAAAAGATATATGTTATGTAACAGAAATTTAGTTTGATGTGCCATGCTAGTTTCTGGCATTTCCATTGGCATCGCTATAAAATATTTGTTAAAATGTGAGACAAGAATTAATTTTTTTGTACTGAAGAAGTCTATGTGAAAGTATAAAGGCTGCCCCTCAGATTTTATTCTCACTCATATTCTGCTGCTATAAATGGGGGACCATGTCATTTCAACAGTTTTGTAGATACCTCACATTTCAATTAATGTGTGTATGTATAATAAATAATATATGTTTGGTTTATACCTCTGTTTATAACAGGATCCATCTGTGTTCTTTTATAATATATAATTAATATAACCTCCATGAAAATATGGAAAAATGACAAATTTAAGGCTCCTAGCAGATGGGTATAGGTTCTTCACTTCGCTTTGTACATAGCCATGCTTAATAAGGCCTTCAAATTCACCATGAGAAAATTTTAAATTTCATTTGCTGTGTTGATATTCCAAGGTCCTCTACATTCAGTAGGATGTATGCAAAAATTGGATTTGCATGGAAAGGATGCATTCGTGCATTCTCCCCAACCATGCAGTAATCATCCAGAATAAAGGGGAAGTGAGATGGGAGAAAGCTTTAGCTTCACCCACTGTACACCCTATGTTGTTCTGAGCATGTAGGGCCTATGGTGGCGTTCCCATACAACTGCAAAGAAAATGCCATATAAGTCAACAGTCCTTCCTATTAATCCTTATAAACTTCTTTTTACATTTAGCCTTTATTAGGTATCCGACCAGAGAACAGCAAGGAACTTGAAAGCAATAGTTTATTGTTTCTTGTCTAATTGTAGCCATAATTCCAGCAAATTAGTTGAAGATTATATTCTGCGATTACCTATACTGAGAGTATCATTTTACGATATGTGATATATTATGCTTGATGCCAATGCAGTCATGAGATAAATAGAGCATAGAACACAACCAGGACACATTTACCTGTTTCATAGATTTACCAAAGGCATTTGATAGAGTGAACAAGGTAAATCTAAAGAATATACTGCAGAAAATATGAGTAGATTGGAGAGATAGGAGGCTAATTCGCAACCTGTACATGTTTCTGACTGCTCAGGTGCGAGTGGGATATTGAGAGAGAGTTGGGATGGGCAGTGTTAGGAAGAGAAGTGGGGCAGATTGTCTATTATCACCGGTGCTGTTCAATGGATTTGTGGAGGAAATGATTGAAAAGTATGGGAAGAACTGGAGATAGGAATGAAAGTTAGTAGAGTATTCATAGAATCGGTTAGATTTTCTGATGACCAAACTAGTTTGTCAATCAGCCAAGGGGTTGCAGGCATTGCTGAGTGAATTGGAAGTATAGTGTGATAGACATGGCATGGGAATAAATGAAAATAAAATTAAGATTTTGCGATTCTCTAGAAAGAGAACTTTGTAAGAACTTCTCCTGAAAGAGAAAGGCCAAAGTTAACATTAAAATAGGAGGGCAAAAACTAGAGCAGATGGAACAGTTTATTTAACTTGGAAGTGTTTTGGACCAAAATGGTAAACATAGTACGGACATAAGGAGAAGCATTGCATTAGGCATAGAAGCTTTCACAAGGAGGATAGAATTGTTGACAGGAATGTGGAGTAAGGATGCTAAGAAAATGCTGGAAAAACTGTGATATGGAGCATAGTTATGTATGTCATGGAAACATGCTCATTGAGGCATGATGTTAGGCATAGATTGGAGGCTTTTGAATTGAGGGTGTGGAGAAAGTAAAGTGGACAGAGAGGAAAGCAAATGATGAGGTGCTAGGTATGGTAAGGGAGGAAACGGGATTGCTGGGAGAGATCATAAGGAGACAGGAAAAATAGATGCAAAGCATATTGATTGGCAGGGGGATGTTGAAGGCTGTGATAGAAGGTAGTGTGTTTGGCTAATTAGGAAGGGGCAGGAATTGAATAGTGATGTTAGATGGAATGGAGGGAGGAAGTACGTACATCGAGATGAAAAGGGACTTAGTTGTAGAGTAGGATGTTGGGTTGTGTTTTGTTAGGAGAGTTATGATATCAACTCACAATCATTATTTTCAAAAACATATCTCTATATTAATTTAACTTTAAAAATTTCCTCTGTCCCTAAGCATTTTTTTGTATGTTAACATGTTCCATAAATATTTTTATTCATTTGCAAGGTGGAGGTGGTGTTACAAATGGCCAAAGTATACCGTCTATGTCAATGGGGCCATACCATGTGCATCCACATGGTTTAGTTGGATGTAGCACTTGGTCGAGTAGTGGTATGGCTGGCAGTGAAGGTGATGAAAATTTGGCTGAAGAAGCACCACCTCCTACTTACGAAGAAGCAATGTTCCTTATGGCTGAAGAAGATGATGAGACACCAGGACATAAAGGATTGAAAGTAGTTTTAGCAGCGGAAGAAGATAATTCTAAACCAGGGAGGTATGTTTAAAACTGACTTCGCAAATGGTAAATATAAATAGTTATGTAACTTAATATTTTTTAAGTTTCGCCACATGTTTTTGCGGCAGCTGCAAACACCTCTACCCCTGGTCGGCCTTTTAGTGATAGTGTCACATTAAAAACAGTGTTGAAGAAGGCCACGGGAAACCATTTCATTTTTTAATCCCAAGATGTGACAGTAGGTGAAGGAAGAAATGATGATGAGGTGGGGGACTAAAGTTTAGGTATGAGGAATGACTCTGGGGAGAAATCAAATTAAAATTTCCTGTAATTCTGCTGTAGATTGGTTATTCATCACAAACTATTGGTTTAGACACCACAAAAGGCGTATGTATACATAGAAAATGCCAGGTGACCTAGAAAGTTATCACTTACATTATATTGTGGTTAGGCACAGATTTAGGAACAGCATGGTGCACTATACAAGAAGGTTAAAACACTATCAGGGCAGATCTGTGTAAACAACTAGAGATAAGTCGAGTAAAATAATAGTTAAACCTGAAAAGATTCAACAGAGATGGAAGGAATATATAGAAGAACTGTATGGTAAAGAACTTAGGCCTGCAAGGTTAGACAGAAAGAGAATATGACGTAGATAAAGATGATAGTCCAGGCATACTCGACAGTGAGATAGAAGAGGCATTAAGGGTAATGAAATAATGTCACGGGAGTAAACTACATTCCTGAGGAACTTAAATGTTTAGGAAAATTTGGGAGGAAGAGTCTATTTGGACTAATTTATGGCATTTACGAGGAAGGTGTCTGGCCGGAAGACTGAGAGGTCGGTGTTAGTTCCTATACCAAAAATAAGGTAAATGGCTACCTATGAGGACTACAGAACACTATATTTGATTTCCTACACAACTTAAGTGATTCTCAGGATCATCAGCAAAAGGATGGAGAGGGGGGTAAATGATTAGTTAGGGGATGATCAGTTTGAATTCAGGAAGGGGAGAGGCACATGTGATGCCATTGCAGTAATGAGATCACTAATAGAAAGAAATATTAATACAATCAGGACCTATTTGCCTGTTTTGTAGATTTCAAAAAGGCATTTGATGGAGGGAATCGAGAAACACTAATGAATATATTGCAGAAAATAGGAATAGATTGGAGGGATAGGAGGCTATCCCTCCAAGGCTCCTCAGGTGTGAGTGGTGGACATAGAGTCTAGATAGGGAGTGTTTATGAAGAGGATTGACATAAGATTGTCCATTATTACCAGTGCTGTTCAACGTATATGTAGAGGAAATGATTTCAGTGGCATGGAAAGAATTGGAGATAAGAATGAAAGATCCCGGAGAAATCATAAAATCAGTTAGGTTTTTATGATGACCAAGCTAGTTTGTCTGCCCATCTTGGGTTTTCAAGCAATACTGGTTGAATTGGAAATTCAGTGCAATAGATATGGAATGAGAATCAATATAAATAAAACAAAGGTTTTTCAGTTTTCGAGGAAGAGGAAGGCTAAGTTTAATGTTAAAATAGGTGGGGTAAAACTAGAGCAGGTTAAACAGTTTAACCCTTCTCTTCTTACAAAGTGTTTTAGACCAAAATGGTGGTTGCGACATAATGATAAGAATTGCATTAGACAAAGAAGCTTTTACAAGGAGGAGAGAATTGATGACAGGTACGTTGAGTAAGTGTGTTAAGAAAAGGCTCATTAAAACATTCTATATGGAATGTAGTTATGTATGGTGCGGAAATATTGTCACTGAAGCTGGGTGATTGGTGCATATTGGTGGCTTTTGAAATGGGGTTGTGGAGAAGGATAGAGAAAGTGAAGTTGGCTCAAAGTAAAACAAATGTGGTGCTGGGTTTGGTGGGATGATTAGAGGATTGTTTGGAGAAATCATAAGGAGACAGGAAAGATGGATGAAAGGCATACTGATCGGCAGTGGAACTGTATACTGGAACTCAAATGGTCAAAGTAGTTGGGATATAATGTGTAGAATGAAGAGTGGTAAAATGAATGTAGAATTGACGAGCAGTGCCTTGTACTGTGGGCAAGAATAAGATATGCAAAGGTGTTCAGGGTTTCTATCCAAAGCCTTCAATTCCTGGCTATGCCTCTCTGGGCACCCTCAGCACCACCCAATCTGTGTGATGTTTCTGGTACTAAATCATCAGGGTACAGGGTAGGGGTGCCAGTTCCTTTCTCTATGTTGGTTATGGTTTTGCAGGAAGATCTGGTACCCAAAAAATCACCCAGCTTGGGTCGATCTAAGGGTGCCCAGGAGAGGCTTACCTGGGAATCGAACCCGGGCCCTATAGTCAGTAGTCCAAAGCTCTACCCCTAGATTATCACCTACCCCAGATTACCATCATGGGTGTAAAAGAGCATGTGGTGAAGGATAAGGTTTTTAGGTTTTCTCTTGGTGTTTCTGTTAAGTTTTCTATTTTGCCAATAATGAAAAAGGAAATTGGGTGTGGCTGTACTTCAGAATGTTACCCTATCCATGGAAGTTTTAAAACAAGCCCTGGATTTTTCTAGCCTTTACACTTACATAGAATTGTCAGGGTATGTCAAACTTAATTAACTTAATGGTTAGTCCCGAGATCATATCCTTCAACCTGGTGTAAATTTGTGATTTTTTATGGAAATTTGTTAGTCAGTGTGTTGCTGCTTTGATACACTGTTGTTATTGATGTGATGTTATAAACTTTTTGCTAATTCTAAAATGATAATGTTTTAGGCATAAATATGTGCACCACAGTGACTAATTTTCTTTAGGTACAGATTATGTTAGTCCAATTCATTAAAACAAGTAAAACGGCTCTAAAAACATTTTAACTCTCTCTCAATGGTTGTTTTAAATCTACTTATCTTTTCTGGTAGTTATTTTTCCATATTACATACTACTGTATGTTTCATATGTCTTCATTTTGTTAGTGCTGATGATAATAATATATTTGAAATATGCTAGCATTGTTTTACGTACCTTAAAAAATTGAAAATATTAAAATTTAGGTTAGTGATTTCCTAGTCCTTTCAAGTTTTCATGTAATAATGATGGTCATCTTTAATTGTGACTACCATCCAGCTAACATTTAATTTTGTCGGCAGGTATTAATTTTTCAATCTCATTAAAAGAGATTTTAAATAGCAGTTACTCTAATAATTGGCATGTATAATTAATGATTTGACATTCTGAGTAATTATCTAAATGATTTCATTTATGCATTGTCCTGCCAACAAGATAGCCATTGACTGAAATTGGCTGCTGAACAGTAATGTAAATAATATTATCTCTTGCTAAATTAGCAAAGAATAATTGAGAGTTAAATAATAACGAAAAGGAAAGTTATATTAGAAATAACTGAGCTTCATATTTTAATTTTTTGTTTTTTTCCTCCCATAGAGTGGATATCCTCCATTTTAAGCATGCCAGTGGTGGAGGTTCAGGAAATGGAAGAGGAGGATCATGTAGTAAAATGTGATAGTGTCGATGCAGCTTCCCAATCTTAAGAATTTCATGAAGACTGACAGTTTAATTCATAAAAGGGCTTTAAAAATAGTTTTCATAAACTATTTCTTCTGAGTGATATAGATTAAAGACTAAAAAGGATGAAGCTCCAAGACTTTCTTATTAATCATATTCGTATATCTTTTTATCGGATATGTATTTTACTATGAGTATTTATAGAATTGACAAATGATTCCTAAGTATATGCTATTGAAAAGTAGCTGTGAAGACTGCTAGTCGCGCTGCTTTGCTGACATGTATATTACAGTTATTAAAATGTACCTATAAAGTGCTTGAACACCATGGCTTCTAGGACTTAAATATACCTAGTTGAAAAGCTCAAAAATATCAAATACACTTTCACATATCACATTTCATGACTTAGGCAGTTAAAAATTTAGGATATTTGCCTCAGTCAATCCCATGAATTTAAATAAATAGTCTGTTGCGTTTATTTGAAATGAAAAAGCTTTTAAGTAGATGATTGGCATTTTTATGTTATTACATTATCATATTGAGGAGATACTTTTTAGGTTCGATTTATTTTAGTCAATCCCTTCATGGCAATAGTACCAATTTGCTTCAGTATATAGGTACATTTTTTGCATATTGCATTGATTTAGTTTTATCTATGTCGTGGCTACTTTATGAAGTAACTTTTTATACTACATATTAGAATGTTTTTCACCAAACGTAAAATTTATTTCTCCATATGTAAAGCCTCGGTGGATATTTTTATGCATTTCATTGAAATAGGTATTTTTATGTACATACTGTATCTGTGATAGTGAGGAGAAACCATTATATACCAGTGTATTGTCATAATAGCTTATGAAGCTTCTTAACCATTCTGTACAAATTTTGATTTTATGCAGTTAACTGAGACATGTGAAAGCTGGAGTTTTCTTGCTTGTTAGTGTTCAATCTGAAATATGGTAATATATTTTAACATAAGATTAAATATATTGAGCTAATTAAATTTTTACAATGTTTACACCTGATTATCTTCCAAAAAATGATAACCATAGAGTATATCAGTTATTTTTTTGTAAATATATTACTTAGTCAAAGTACATTAATAATGTGTATGAGTACTATATGTCAATTTATGCTCATTGCATTGAATAAATCAATACTTATTGGTGCTTAGGCCAAACCTTGATTGGCAAATAAATTTCAGCTTGAGTATGCTGTATCAGCAAATTCTTATGTTAATTGATATTGATATTTTCAATATCAAGAGTGCATTTGTATTGTAGACGGTGCCTAGCTCTCTATATTAAAAATAATTTATATGTAGCCAAATTTGGATGTCAGTTATTCTTTTTTTTTGTTGCTTTAAATACATTATGTACATACTTACCCCATGTAAAGTGTGTACTGAAAACTTGGCCAAATGTTTGTTTACATTATTTTTAATTGATACTGCATTTTAGCCCTCATTTGCATTTTTAAATTCTATGTGCATATTCGAATATGAATAAAGGTGAATTGTTGAGAACTGATAATTGTGCCCAAATACTTAATGCTGAACCATTCTTCTGTTAAAGAAGGTAGATAGTCATGGAGCATTTGCGTGGTGAAAGGTATGTTTGAATTGGTAAAGTCATCATCAACATCTAAAAGTGGAGCCATGTTGTTGTGACCATTAGTCTCTCTCCATTGCTGCCCTTATCAGTTCATTTTATGTTGTTACTCTCAAAATACTTTTTATATCATCTATAAATTAGTGAATTATCAGCAAAAAAATTATGGGGATATCAGTTTGTCTTGTTTTTCTAAGATCAGTGTGTTGCAACCCTGGCATTACTTTCTTGTCGCTTAAGTATGTGCATACTAAGTTAGATCTCCTTTGGAAGAAGTTTACAAACTCCTGGACTTTAATCCACTTAGGTTATTAAAAAAGTGTATTTTCAGTGGCGTACAAATTAAGTGATTATTTTATTAAATGAAGTGGTATTGCCAAATTGATACACAAATAGGCATTTTTATTCCCTTCAAGTTGCATGGCATTTTTTTTGTAATACCATTTTTAAAATATTAGTGGTTATAGGAAAACCTTTGCAAAAAATCCATAGCACTCCAAGCATTCTTGTAAAAAGTATATAAGTTTCCCTTGTACATGACCATGCACCATTGTGCCTTAGTCAGTGAGGATTAGTCTTCTGAAGTGTTTGTCATTCATTTCTTAGGAGCTTACCTGTGTACATGACCCTCCACAATCATTTTGTTGTCTTGTCTGATTGTACAACCCATGTCCGTTTGATGGTACATATAGGTACAGTATGCTTAACAAAGCTGTTCCAAAAAAAGGAACTCAAAATCCTAGTCCAATTGTGCATTCAAACTGATATTTGGCTTACTTAGCCAGAACATTTCCCACTCAGCCATTCCAGTCCATTTTGTCAATTAAAAATACTAACTAAAGATTATATCCTCCCAAGTAAGTTTCCTCTGCCCATATACAAGACTGATACTTTTTAATGCTAAAAAATTTTTTCCTTCCCCACCTTAAGTTGTGTCACAAGAACGATCCATTAAGTCTCCTCAATCAGATTTGCGATTGATAAAATTCAACCTTTTTCATTTATACTTAAAAATTTATCCAACTTCAAGCTGCAGCAGCCAAATTTATCAGGGTTTTTAGCAGATTCAACGCCAAGCAGATGACCAGAGCTTTAAGATGCTGCCATCTCTAGTATTAATGACATAGGTTTTTGAATGCTGAAAATCATTTATTCCTTCTGATGGTTTCAGGATATTTTGATTTAAATGGTAATTGTGAGAGTAGAGTGAAGTTTTCCAAAGCAAAGAAATTAAATTACGCATACTTGACTTGCTGTTAGGTTTGCCTTAAAGAAGTTTGTTACTTGATGTACATTTCCATGTTTTTCAACTTTACTATATAAATCTCGGGACAATTAATGTTTCATACCATTTAGATAGTTCGTTGTACTTAAAACTCACATTTCACAGTATAACCTAAACTTTGGTTTCAAATCCTTTTTACAAACTAAACAATGCCTTTAGGTGATGGTTATTTTGGACTCCAAGTCATAAATTCCACTCCCATTCACTCCTATGCTCCATTCTTAACTCCCATTTTAGCTAATGATTAAAGAGATACATCAGCGGTATACAATTGCTGGGGTGCATTTCCGTGATAATTAAATGAATAATCTCTTGAGAACTCTTTCTCTATATGCAGCACATGCTATTGGTGTCCAAAGGGTGTTTTGTTACCGCATTCTATGCTTGTATGAAACATCTTAATGAAGTTTCTAAATGCAATGTAGTGCATATCATTACAAAATTTTGTTTTACACACTGTAGTGTATAACGGTGCCTCTCTTCCCTTAAAATTTCTCCTGTTCCATAAAACTTCCCAAATTAGGTATTTTTGTCCACATTTTTAATATCACTTCAATAAAACTCATTTATCACCAAAAATCCTTCACAAATGTTTTCTTCAAGGATAGTAAGGTTGTATACAAAGGCATATTCCAATAATTTACTCACTTTCTTAAAACAATTACTTCATATTAAAGAGACGATGGTTATATTATTGAAGAAAAAAATAATCTTTTTTTATGTGCTGTTTTATTTCGGCATATTATCTGATTTCTACATCTGGATTTGGCTCCATAAAAACTTCACTTTCCATTAATTCTCTGCTGCAAATATCTGTAAATGTGAAATTATGTATGTTAGTCAAATGGGTTTGATGATCACTTATGAACATTGACAAAAATATCTTCATTGTTTAATACAAATATAGACACATATTATTCTAAATTATGGGATAATCCTGGCAAAGCTAATGCTTCAGACTAACTTTAATTTCAATTACACCTTCATTGGAAATCATTATTCTTCAATCAACTATATAATTAATTATTGAATCTAATTTCAAAATTTAAAGTTTTAGTTAAAAAGTTAAGAATAAATAGAAAGATACTAATTAATAAGTTTACCTTACCTTAAAATATGCCAAATAATAATTCATTTTGCACTTTTAATAGCCATAGAGTTTCCTCAAACAATATTCTCAGATGGAATAATTTACCATTGTCAAATTGTTTCAGTTATTTATTTCTAGCACTTTTTTTTATTTGACTTGTGCTTTCATTTCACTAAATAAAAGGTGTTTGTTTGGGATATTTAAACAAGCTGCCGTTGTTTTGCAGCAAGCCAGTTAACTCAAATTCATGAAAAATGAAAATAGGCTTCCCAGAGTTTCCTGTGAAATATTGATTGCACATTTATTAAGGGCATCAAATTGGTAAGTTTTGCATCCACTAATGTAACTCGTTCACATTGCAATTTCATCCATAATCTTGGGTTGAAATGGATAGTCTTAATATGAAAAATGGTATATTCACATAAGACATCATAAAGGAATGTATGCAATAACATGAATGTATTGTTTTTAATTTTTTCATGGTGAAAACTTGCGACACATTAATTTTGTTTATACTTTGAGTATAATGGCACTGTTATTAACTTTCTTATAATAAATATACATGCAATGCTTTTTAATGTAATAGAAAAATCTAGGAGATGAAAAAGTATACTTGTGCTACAGGAGCAAGAATATGTCACTTTTTAATATAAAACATAACTGTTACATTGGCAAATTCAGCACCAGTCAAAATTAGTTGCATTGGTGATGTTTTGGCAACATTTAGTAATTTCATTGGAATGCTTCCCTATATATTTCTTACCTTATAAGTATGGTGTCTCCCTTATGAATGGGCCACATTTATTTCATGATGGCTCCATTGCAAAATTATAATTTAAAATTTTCTTTTCTATTTCTCTTGTAAACATTGCTGAAATAATTTTTGATTTTTCAACAAGGTAATCAATTTAACCATGTTAGGTTGGTATCCAATTGCTGAGAATTAGAATGTATGCATAGCTAAATTGCAATTCATAATAACATTCATTTTAACATCTAATGCCTGAAAGCAAAATGAGGATTAATGAGAAGCGATTAAGAGGAAAATGTTTTGCACTCAGATACAGATTGTCCATTGGAAGTTAAAATGCTCTTCATACCTTAAACCGGACCTAAGTCAATCATGTTAAATTAAATTTTATTTCATGCAGTCTGAATAGTGTTGAGTATTTGATTATGAACTGATTTAATTATTTTTTATGTACACT
The DNA here is from genome assembly GCF_022747635.1 of Hetaerina americana. Taxonomy (NCBI): domain Eukaryota; kingdom Metazoa; phylum Arthropoda; class Insecta; order Odonata; family Calopterygidae; genus Hetaerina; species Hetaerina americana. Next base: position 42,247,700 of record NW_027286874.1, read on the forward strand.
ATCTAAAACATTTCTGATGAAAATGATTGAAATTAGTTATACTTCAGATTTTTCTGGCCCAATATCAATAAAGGCTACCTTCCCTTAGAATTTAAAACAATATTTACTGAGAAATCAAGCTGTTGGTACCTATCCCAAAGACACCCAGGTTGAAATATTTCGTATCAATTTGTTAGTATTGGTGGCTACCTGGTTGTCAGCTATTGTAACTGATTCATTTTTGTTTCTCAAAGGCATAAACTAATTCTTTTTGATAATCTAGGCTTCTCTTTGACGCTACTAATGGGAGGAACATTACCCAATTTGAGAGCTTTTGGCTGTTTCCTAGGCAGCCATTCTACCCAAGGCCGAAAAATGGAAGCAATGGAAAATACTTCAAATTAAAGACACCTATAGGATGGATGCTGAAAATTTTGCCCATCAATTTCAACAATTTGGTGATCAGTGGAAGAAGAATGCCTTCATTGAAAATCTAACTTATACATTTTTATAACATTAGAATGACAAATTTTTCCAAAGATGTTTACCTTATGCCAATGATGGCTGATCCTCCTCGGTTTCTATCCCAGCTGAGTGGCTAGCTTCCTCATTATTCTCTGAAACAGGTTCAGTTTGGCATGCCTTACTCTGAGACTCAGAACTGCAGCACTTGTGGTAGTGTCCTGGTCCTTGCCTCACAATTTGTTTTTCCACATTTTGTCGTGAGCAGCACTGATGCTGTCCATGATGTTGAGGGTGGTAATGATGGTGGTCATGGTGATGAGAATGATGTTTGTGACCATGTTGAAAGTGATGGAATTTTCCCTTCATATCCCACGAGCACCTTTTTTGGAATGTGCGAAGATGACCCATTTGGTGCCTGATGCAGCAGGTGTCATCCGCATGTCCAGAATTTGATTCATGTGGGCTCTGCCCTTTTCTAGCCCAAGCCATTCCTCTTGACCATTTCCTAGGTTTTCTACCGTGGAAAGATGAAGCGCCATGGTGACCATGTGTTTGGAAATGGCAACCGTGTTTTCCCATCGTTCTTCTTTTCCTCTCTCGTTTGATTTGGATTCAAATTTGATTATGGACACAAGTGTTCTTCAGCTAATCGCACCTAAAAATCAAGATGGAGACAACTTTTAATTAAAAGTATCCACTTGGAATCATTTAATATTTGTTCGGTAGTCAACCTTATCCAGTACTGGGAAGAAGCAAATGATATATTGTGAGTTGGTTGATAGTTCATGTGTAGATTGATCTAACATAAGTATGAATTTTTTATTGGAGTTCATTTAAGTTGCGGTTGATAAATGAAACATATGAGGAACAGAGAGACAAAATGCAAAGAATGAATTTTCATTGGTGGTATGATATAACTTCTAAATACAATACACATTTTGAGTCTAGGTAATGTGCGCCAGGGTTGGTAATACTAATGGCCCATGCTTAAACTATCTGACTAACATCTTTGGAATCCTACAGCTGAATGTTTTCCATTTGAATACCTGGGTATAAGAATGCTAAACGACAACACAGGTAGCACAGAAAGAGTTACATAAACATTTACAAAAATACTCTTGCATGAGCATCAAACCAATGCCAGCCTTGAATGCAGATTTTAAAATAGTTATTCGCTGGCCAAAGAATATTTTCCCATAAAATATCATGGTTAGCTACGATTATTTATCATAAATATGCTACGCATAACATCATTTTACTATCTACAACTTTATTCATTTCTAATTCTGGAATAATTTAATTACAATTTTAAAATACCGAAATTACTATGGGGGCATTATTGGAGGAATTAATTGTTTTCAATCCTCTGACACTATATTAACTTTTTTCAGTTTGCCGTTAAAATTATGGCACATTAAACAAGGCTAAGGGAATTTATTCTCTGTCCAACCATGCCTACGCTACTGAAACAGAATACATTCCGAACACTCTGAACATATTTTTTCACCTGCTATAAAAAATTAACATAATTTTAAAGATGAAATCATTGTGCATTTGCATTATTAGCGGATGAATTAGGACCGGTGAAATTGTTGCATGTGCCACAGTCGCACTCACAGTTTTTTTCGTCCAATGTCCTTCGAGCAACGTCGATGTGCAGCGCGTACAGCCGTCGGTCCAGTTCTAACGCTCTACCTGCCTGCCGCAGTATATAAGGTTTGGCTTCTTCGTTGACGGAAGAGTCTTATATAACCAACGTTTCAGGATAAAGCGTCATCATCCCGTGACTTCTTCCAGCGTGATTTTCACGAAGCACGTGACGATTTTTCCACGAATCACATTTGTCGATGATGTCATCATTGGCGGTCACGCGCTTATGATTGTGTACGGGGACAACGTTCGAGGTCACATGCCTATGATTGTATCCTGGGCGGTGCCTTCTTTCCTGCGCAGTTTCAGGTGACCGAGACGGAGAATAATTCACTTCTTCGATTATTCCATCACTATTCTTACTCAATTTTAGTAAAAAAATAATGCAATAAATTTCACTCTTTGATTCTGGTAAAACGAAAATTTACTGCTATTCGTAATCGATCTTCATTATTTATAATTGTTCATTTTAATCTTAGAACGGTAACTGGGGTGAAAAAACACTCCAGAGTAATTGAAAATATCACTATAAATTATAAACTCTCTCTCATCCGATAAACTTTGAAAAAAAATCTTTGTGTCACGTGATTCTACCTTAAAAAACGAAAAAAATGGTTGTGAGATACGAATTTTTGATAATTATTACCAGATTAGGGAATAAAAACTAGTGTTACCGTTCTAGGGTTAAAACAATTATCCTCAAATCCTGTGATAGTCATAGAGACACTTTTTTAAGGGGCGTGGTAGTCCAGGGGGTAGAGTGTCGGGTTTGCAAATTGGAGGGATCAAGTTCGATTCCGTTCAGTTCCACCCGTTCTGGAAATTTCAGGGCACTCCTTCTTTCACCCAAGCTTGCTTTTTCGGGCGTGGATCAGAACTTGGGAAACAGCAGCCGGCACTGGAAAAAGTCCGACGCTGATATGAGAATTTCACCCTCCGTTGGGGTTGTTAGTACTCGATTAGCTCTATCCTAACGTGCCAAACCAGGATGACCAGGAGTTAGACATTCATTTCGAAATATGATACCCCATTTACTGAAAAAAATTATAAAATATTCCTTTTTTAAAATCTGAAATGGATTACGAAAAAGGCACAGTGCGGACATAAACTCTTTTTTTGGTGTAATAAATTGAAAAAATTTATATTGAAAATTTCCTTTACTGCGGGAGGAGTGGCCATGCGTACCCAATACGCTAATACTGACAAGACAACAAGTCAATGGCGTCGCATTTTTGTGGATTCGGAAATTTTAAACAAGTTTCGTAACTCGCAGGTGAAAATACACATTACTCTTTTTTGTATTTTGAACAAATATAAAAATTAAAATATGCCTATCGTTCCTTATTTGCATCATCGTAACTTATTTATATCTGACAGTGCAATCCAAAACCCAATAATAAATACCCCAAATTCTACTCATTATAACCCGAAATCAAATGTTGAATCTTATCTCTTCTGTATCAATCCAACCTTAGGGGTTGATTTTTGTAGGTATCAATACTTCAAAGATCACAATCGGAAGAAACCTAGTATCGCAAATTTTTAAGGTAGACGGACGTCTTGTCATGTTCATAGTACAGATTTCCTGACCAGCTCTCATCTTCATCCGCAGAAATCCCCCTTGGCCCACTACACGACACCAAGAAGTTGTATGGCAGGGAGTGCAACCACCAGGCGGTAAGGGTTGAAAGAGGTAGAGTATTCTTGAAAGTGAAAAAGACTTCCAAGTGAAATCTGAAAAGGACATGTGTGCTGATGTCCACATATATTGATGAGAGCAGTGAACTTAGTTTTAAGCAAATGCTAAGTTTACTCATTATATAAGTTTTCAGGTATAATAAAAAGGAAGCGATGAACATTAACCAGCTACGATACTGATACAATTCTATGAAAAACTAGAAAGTAAGAAGGGGAAAGCATTTTAAGCTACGGCCATGCAAATCGAAGTTCCCACCACTGACGCCGCAAATGGAAGGTGTACCTTGCTGATGGCAGCTGACAGCATAAGGAATCACCCCCGCTGGAAGGGACCAAAGAGGGGATCTTGAAAGCACAACGAAATACGGTTCGAGTGTTTTAACATGGACTCCGTGTTATGTAATTCCAGCCCAAATCGGCCATACGGGAAGGGATTAGCCAACAAAACTACGGAGATCAGCGTTAAGGACCAAAGTGAAACTATAAATTTCCTAGACGTTGCGGGTGGCAAGTGGCATTCTTATTGGCTATAATTCTAAAGTTATAATCCCGTATTGTCCGTGGGAAGGAGTCCTTGAGTCCGCTAGTTCTGACGTCCATTTCTCGAATTTTATGTTTATGATCCAAAACACTAATTTACTCGTATGCTGGAATACGATTAATTGATGATACTTCCGCAGCGAAACAAACGGTTCTGAATTTATTTAATAAGTTCAACCTAACGTTGAATCTACAGTAGATTTAACGTTAGGTTGATTATTAATGTAGATTAACTTGAATCTACCTTTCTCTTCTCATTCCCAACCCAATTCTAGAAGTAATTTAGTAAAAGGCGAAAGATAATTGGACTGGATTCCCTTCAAGCAAATAAATCTTTCGCCTACTACTCTAGCAGTAATTCTGTGACGCTTTCCGTTATGTCGAAACAGTTTTCAACAATTCCGGCCTCCCTGCATTGAATTTTCTCTATTTCTCGAATGAGGGATTTTTTCGTTTGATCCCATAAACTACATGAATATTATTAATTGCTGCCTGATAAGAGCGTGGTGGCTGCATTTCTTGACCTTATATTCACTCCAGCAAACACTGCGTCTGTTGAACCCCAATTATTTATTTACTTGCCCGCACATTAACTAATGCGGAGCCCTGTGATAAGTCATTAGAGACAGTCACACCTGGGTATTTTGGCGTACCAACCTCTTCTAGATTACCTCCAGGAGGTTTGTGCACAAACCACGAGGACCTATTTAAAAAATTTACCACCGAACATTTGAAATGATCCAATTTTTAAAATTGTCTTTATCTGTGTGGTTTTCCAATTCTTTGGGACCTAGAATTCCGCAAGGGATTTGTAAAATAATACTTCAAGATTTGGCGCTATCTTAGGAGTTGTTTGTTTAAACACCCGACCCGGTATATTTTCGAGACTTGTTAATTTAATTTATTGTTGATCTCAACTTGTTGTTTTAAGTGACAACGAGATTTGTTGGATTTAATCTATTTTAGCTATTTGATAATCCTTCATTCGCCCACTGTTACATAGCAAGGTAGCGACTGCGCATGGTTTTACGATTATATTTACATATTTTTTTTGCAGGTTCCCCTTACCTTTCCCCATCCATTTGAAAAACCCTAACCCCCTCATCCCTTATTCTTTCCTCCTGGTGCTGCACCCCCTGCCACACACCTTTTTGGTGGCTTGCAGGGAATTGATGTAGATGTAGCAAATCGTTCGGAATGTAGAATATCTGGGAAATCCTCGGAGGCAATATACATAGTTCGTGAAAATACTTCAGAAGGATTTTTTGATCGCATTAGGTTTTCTCTCGCCATCAAGCCACATAGCCCCTAACAAAGACTTAACTAAGTTATAATGAATTAATGGCACGATCCAAACTCACCGCGTCGATTACCAGCTGTGAAACTTACAAGTATGATGACTACGCGATATATTAGTAGTACTAACAATTGTAGAAGAAGATACTCGACTTTGGAGGCGATGCCCATCACAGAGATAGTTGGCTCGATGTACACAAAATAAAGAGAATAGTGGCGGGGAATTACATAGGATGGAGAACCATTAGCTTACCGTACACGGAAGACATATGGGTGCCCAGTTACGTAACATTTTATAACAACCCATTTCATAGTTTTAGATCATGTTCTCCCCCTACAATGAGGAATGCCCTCCGTAGGAATTGAAATCGTGCCTTAGAAGGGGAAGATCAGGACAAAAATCCTAGACTGATCAGTTCTAAAAAAAGCTAGAGAAAATTATTGTATTAATTTATACCGCCAGAATGTTGCTCTTAGCCTGCAATATGGACTATCCCATGGGTTGACTATATTTTACTAATTTGTCAAAGGAATACTTGCATTGCTATTTTAATTCAACTAGAAGCTTTTACAGATATGTTCCCATCTTAACGTAAAATAAAAATTAAAAATATATCAGCGTTTCAATTTTTTCTCTTATCTTATTTTTTAAATGTGCTTTCTAGGTTTTCAAAATCTGAGTCATTAAATGAAATAAGGTCGGAAGCAGTTGATTGCATTACCTTCATTTAACGTGATTTTTCTTCGTGAGACAGTTATTTTCGAAAAAATGACACAATGACGCAAGACATTTGTTTCAAAATATATTTTCACACGTTACATCGCCCACGCATCGGTTTTAACGCCCTGGCCCAACTCACCACGCCAGCCCTTTTCTTATGGCATTACCGAGCACTGGCTACGACTAATGCTGTGAACAACAAGCATTTAAAGGGAGACTTTCTACATCACACGTCCGAAACAGAACCACCCTCAAGTAAAATGCTAGAAATAGTCACCATCTGTTCCGATTTCAAGAAAATTCAAAAAATAAATTATTAATAAACAAGAAATAAGTTCATTCATCTCAGTCTACAAAGGTATATATTATTTTAAGATCGATAGTGAACAACAATCAGTCACCATCCCCAAACAAATCTAAACATGAAATAAATATGGAGAAGATAACAATATAGTATACTGATTCCACAAGCAGAAAGATAATCAACTATCATTATTGCACAATAATATTTCGAAGCGATCTCTGTTTGTATGACCATAGAGGTATAGACTGGCTTTAATTTAATTGTAATACAAAATTGTAAAGAGGATAAAGGCCCACAGTTTATTGGCTTTTAAATGCATTTTTAGATGCGCTGAACTGCTTGAAACGTAGGTCAAAGTCTTTCTTCCTCGCTAATTTGATTTTTGGAGTATCTTCATCTATTGGGAGTGTCATCGCCACGGCTCTTTATTGACCTGTGACGGTGCTTCGACGGAGCTGAAGGAATGGAGGAGGCATGAAAAATATACGAAAAACGGAAAGAAATATATACATTTTAGACACGATAAAAATATATTTTAATTATAAATTTGTTTGGTGTTTTTGTCTTTCTTCTTTAGGCAATTTCAAGAAATAATAGAGAACTCCAATCCGCCGGAAACTTAACTTCCAACAACACTGTTTAACCGTGAAAAATTTTATTTTTAATGCTACTTAGGTACATGAAAATTGTGATTTGGATAATGTTTGGTCTATAATCACTGCATTGATTACGTAATTATTTAACGATATGCATATCTATGTTCTTTATAGAAAAATGGCTTTTCATAGCGACACTTTCATTGTACCTTAAAGCCTAAAAAAAACTTGATTATTAGCAAACATTGGTGGAAATTGGCAACTGCTGACTTCTTATCAGTTGAATATTATCTTAGCGGTAGTTTGATGATAATGTTGCTCAGAACACGCGCGCACACTTCTGGCAATTAAATCATAGCATGAGCTGGCATACTCAGCGTCCCCAGGTAGCAGTTTCGTCCAGTATTATAGGAGAGAAAGAAAATACGGCGCATTTTCAAAATATGGTCAATATTTATCCACTATAATACTGAAATTAAATTTGCTACTTCAATTATGCATTCCAGAAAAATGAAATTGGAAAGTAACTGTAAGAATAGACGCTATTGTACAATCGGTAGAATATTAATGACAGCGTGTATATGTTATACTAGTTGGCTAATTAGCAGCATGCACGTTTAGCAGTAATTATTGTTTGTATTATAAGAACCTAATGTCTCTACGAAGAATAAACGTGTGTAGTTCATTGTTTACACTCCTTAAATGAACTCACCGGCAAATTGCAGTAAGAGTACACGATGTTCGCGGCATTGAATCTGCATGCGCGATTTAAAAGTCAATATGTTTTTTTTATTTCTATTGCTCTCGCGGACCGACCTCGTTGGCGTTACTTGGAAAGAGCCGAGAAGAATTCATGGGTCGTCAGGCGCGCGCCGTATACCGACCGGTCTCTCTCATGGTCAACCGATGAAGCAACGTCGTATTCTTCTAAAATGGTTTCGCATTTCCCTCTGCCATCGGACGAAGCCCATGAAAAAGTGTCAAGTTAAAATCATGTGTCCCAAAGGGTGAGCGAGGGACACATCGCGTTCAATCTATGTGGTAGGACCTGCGGTTTTATTTTTACTATTCTCTGCGTCTGGCAGACGCCTCAATGAATTAAAGGGAAGGTATTCAGCCAATGAGAGACCACACAAGAGTGGGGGTGGGATGATGCGCTTAGTGGAATATAAATGTAGCAAGTCTGCTTTTTTAGTCAGAGTAGCCATAAGCCTTCCTCAGCATCCACACGAAGGGATAAGGGAATTGTGAAGCTTCCTCTGGTGCTTTCTTCCTTGTGAGTGTGAATTGTGTCTTATTTTACTAGAGGGTGATTCTGTTTCGGGCGTGTGATGTGGAAAGTCTCCCATTAAAGCATATCGAGTTTTGATATATTTTCTGTTATTAATGGAAAACGTGCGCATTATATATTACACGCGTGTGCGAATACTGTTTACACTTTGGAATTGAATATTTTTGAAATCGGAATTCAGTATGTGAGGTTGGTGGTCATTCTTCGAGAGAAAATGAGAGATCAGAAAGTCAATTGAACCGTTTCGGAAATTTCTCAATAGCTACTAATAGATAAAATTAGATATTTGTAATTTATGCAAAAGATAACTAAATGGTAATATTTCTTCAATAAATTAAAAGTTATATAAAGAAGATCTTCGCCGTAAAGTTTTGGAAGAAGACCACCGTTGGTTAAAATATGACTTTGGCATTAACTAGGTTTTAATAAAATAGATTTCACAACAAGTTTCAGTCGACCTTTTATTACGAATCACATAATGTACTACCAGACCACTCGAGCTGTGTCATCGTCTCCAATACTCGTGTATATATATATATATATATATATATATATATATATATATATATATATATATATATATATGTGTGTGTGTGTGTGGGTGTGTGTGTGTGTGTGTATATATATAATATATATATATATATATATATATATATATATATATATATATATATATATATATATATATATATATATATATATATATATATATATATATACTGTTCCGTGGAAGAATCTTAGGCCGCTGTTTCTACTTTGCTTCTACGTGCTCGTTTTGCAACGGAAATACAGCTCGCTAAAAAATTCTTGGAAGGAATCCTTCACTTTCAGTGCATTATCAATAAATGGAAAGCGCTCAAGAACATATCAGAACTCCAGTTAGTTAGAATGAGAACTTTAATTTAGTTTTTTCGACAAATAATTTGTCTGATACCTGAAAAAGAGAAATAACCACATGAACTACGTTGATATCTCAAGAGTCCATTGAAATATTATTAAAAAACGGCAGATTTTGGATTAAAATCTCGAAATAACTTTAATTTCTCACCTTAGCTACCTTACCAAATTTTCTAATAACATTTTGCGCAAAATTGCACTCAATTAAAATTGAGATTACATCTACATAATACCCCGCAAGCCGCCGCAAGGGCGTGTGGCGGGGGTATTAGATAATGAACTATCATTTAATCGAGTAGTTTAACGTTGTTAGTCCGCTTTTTCAGGATCTTGAATAAAATTTTCAAGAAATGAATGAAGATTGACGAATTTGAAAGGAATAACGGGATTAAGCTAATAATGATACCATAAGGTCGGTTTGGCTGACCGGAAAATTTAAAGGGGCAACTGAGACAGTCCCTCCCTCATTTCATAATCTAGGTAATTGGCTTATCTGTCCATCTTCATCCTCGCCATAGCATTTTCGCTGCCTTGGCATTTTTTTACAATGTTACCTTTTGAAGAGTTCGCGATTGCTTAACAGAAAAGACAGAGCCTACTTTTTTGTTAACATATTAAAGTTTGATTGTACTGATTCGTATTTTACAAAGTTTATCATTGCCATTCCATTTAGGAATACGAGCAATACCCCTCGCACTATTAGGGGTTGAAACTGTCACTAAGCAACCATTTTCTTATCTGAAACGAGTCAATTTCTGATGCATTATAAACATTTATTTTGGAACAGCGTATTACGCGCCTATTCATTTGATAAAAAGTTAACTTGAGTAAAGTAATTCAAGCTCTGAAATGATTGAATTTCCAACTCGTATAGATTTATTTAATATCCCCCATCGAGCTGAGTAGATTCGGAAAAACTTGGCATTCTTTTAGGAGGAGCGCTGTATCTTCCTCCAATAAGCACACACTACTTCTATAACTGCTAGTTCAAGTTTTTAGCAGTTAATAAGAATATTTACTCACAATTATTTTAAATTGTAATTTTGAAGAGTGTATATAGTAAGAGTGATTTTTCATTTTTCAAACTCAAAAATAGTCCCTGGAGGCGCATTTCCGTCGGCCAAATAATTTACAAGTTTTAACAGTGACACTTTCAAAATTACATAGATTTTATTTATTTTCAGGAAGTGGGTTCAATTTAATGTGCCAACTTCATAATCTATAATATTTTAACGTCATGTCTGAACATATGTAATACAGCTAAAATACTTAGAGCGTGTTATTTGAGGTGTTCCTGATCAAGCTTATATATTATATGCAATGTATTATTTTTGAAAACTACTTCGCTCAAAACATTCATGCATAGAAACAGAGTAAGGACAAACATACCTAGTGTTGATGTTTCGATGGCACAGCTATCATCTTCGTAATCGTGAATGTTCTTCTTCTGTGTTTCTGTGTATAAATATTTTAATCAGAGTTCATACATTTACGTCGTCACTGAAGGGCGATTTTTTCAAAAATTTTTATACATAAATATACGTATATAAATAAACATATGAGTGTATGTATACATATATTAGAGAAAGGAACTGGCCCCCCTACCCTGATGTGCGAATTTCGCACACCGTCGGGCTTAGTACTGGATGAACTCTACCATCATCTACCAAACCGACTTTCGGGTTGAATACTGTCTATGGTTTATATATATATATATATATATATATATATATATATATATATATATATATATATATATATATATACACACACACAAACATATGTGTGTGTATGTGTGTATGCCTGCATGTGCGTGGAATTCGCAATCACAGGGCGAAAAGAAAATCAGATGTGAACGCTAACGTTGAGTTCTACTTTCCTGCACGGGAACAATGAACCCTCCAGCTATCTATTTAGTCCAACTCAAGATGCTGTAAATATGACTGAGAAAGTGTTACCTTCCACTCTTGCCTGAAAAACTTTTTTTTTTGGGACGGTTACTTAGCGATTTCGAACCCACTGATTTTCCATACTTATAATGGAAGTTACCGAAGTGGTTTGTAGATAAGTTCTATTATCACGATTTCCTTCGCGTGTCGGAAAATTATGCTACAAAGACTTTATTACCCTTGAGCGATAACAGAAACTATACAAAAGATTATTTAGGATTCAAAATAATTGTCTTAATGAAAGCTTTTTTTCTGTGCTCTTTTCTTCTTCCCTCTCCAGGAAGCTTGTTACAGATTGTTTCATGGTGCACGTAACTAGAAATTGATTACTATAATGAAATGCAAAAATGTATGATTCAAAAATTGGCATAGATACCGATAGCAGGAAAGTAGTTCGACGGCGCGTAGAAGTTTAAAAAGTTACCTCAACAGAAGACTCTCGTGACTATATTTAATAAAGGCATTGGAAATTCGGGACAACTCTATTAATATTTTATGCCGATTCTTCTGCTTCCGTGTAATATAATTAATATATTAAATTTTCCATTTCTCTAATGTTATGTTTAAATATTTGCATTTTCAGATACAGCTTGCCCTCGTTGATATCTGATTGCTTGAACGATGCAGAAATCCAACTACAGCCACGGGCAAGACGGTCGTCAACACAACCATTGCTGGAATAAAGACAAAGACAGCAAGGGAGATTCTCGAGAATCGAAGTGCCAATGGTCCAAAGATTCTTCTGATAAGAAAACGGGCTGGGGTGCCCCGCATGGCCACCATCACGAGCACCATCATCACCACCATGATCACCAACACGGTTCCGATAAGTCCCACGTCCACCATTGCAGTCATGGATCAAAAAAGAACTGATTGAGCTGGAATCGCGGCAACCTCCTCTCACTCATACCCGGATGCATTTCATGATTTTTCAGGCTGATGCTTCCAATATTAATTTCACATATGTACATCAATTTGAATAAAAGTATTTCTTTCCAATTGAATGGTTTGAAGCTTGATACTTTCCGAAAATTGCGAACATGACTTCTTTGTTCAAAGTCTAGATTACCGGAATAACGACGAAACCGTGATGAACATTTTTTTAAGCTGTAAAGCGTGTAAAAAATTTGTCACAGGATGTGTCATTTCGTTGTATATACCCCTGATATTATTATTTAAGCGTCATGAGAGTGGCGTTACAGTTAATTTCATATTTGGTTATATTGAACGTAAATACGAGTTTGTTTCATTGTGCTATTTTTCTCGTTTGATAAGAACTTATGATAACTCACCGTGCTTGCCTATACGAATTCTTTAAAATCAACGGCAGAAAAGAGGTAATTAAGAGAGTTAATGTGGATTGCCTATTGTGCAAGAATCCAAATAGCGTACTAATATTTCAACAAAGTTCATGGCAAATATCACTTCATCACAATTCATAATGGGACGTCATTTATTGCCCCAAATTTGCTTTGTAAGCCCCCAGTGTAACCATGAAATAGGAATCTTCCAAATCTTATCTGTCTATTTGTTTTGAGCGCGAAACGCTGAGATTTACGTGTATATCACATTTCGTCTCTGGGCATACACACAATGAAATTCATCTAATTAAGGGCAAGTTATGGATGTGACTAGTTGAGAATTTTTTTTACCTTATAATTAGATTAAAATCATTTCAATTTAATCTAAATAGGTTATCATTAAAACTGTTGATATGTAAAGGTAAACTGACTAACAGAAAATTTGTCCATTTTAAGAATAAAAATAAAATACATATTTCCATCGTTGTTGTCTAGATTAACAAAGAACCATTGGTGTTTATCACGTTGGCCTTGTCTGCTGAGTGTGTAGATGAGTGGTGGTAACCCTAAGTCTCTTCTTCCCAAGTCACGTTTTAGGAACGCGTCTAAATTTTAATCCTGTTTGAGGGACATTGGTGAGTGAAAGGCAGAAACCCGCTAAGTCACAATCTTCCCTAATTCCTCCGAAAGCTTTCTCGGTCGTAGGGTGAGACACCGCATGAAAATCGGGGGATGGGTGAGGTGGCGAACTTAGGAGATAGAATTACACGTGTTTCCATGTAAAATCCTTAATCGCTCTTTATTACTGGCAGAATTTGTCCGGCAAAACGAACTTAAGACGGAAACGTCCATATTTGAAAAGGCCTTTGGAGGAAACCGTCCTATCACCCACTCCCTAAGAACAACCATGTATTTATCCTATGTTAAATTCCCGAAGATTTACCGAAAAAAGGCCTTTTACACTTTTTCTTCAAGGCCGGCTTAAATTGATTCGAAATATGTCGATTACATGAAGCAATGGAAATCATGCTCGACATCAGATCGAACTACGCAAATTATTTGCCTCATCAGCTGCTCTGACCTCACAAGTACTACAAACATTACAAGATTTATTTTACAATGTTTGTTATTTCATTTGAGCCTTATACGAGATGTAATTTCATTTTTTGGCAATTAATATCTTAATGATCAAAATCCACTCCATCTCCGACCTGAAAGATGGCTAACTTATTATATGAAACAATTGTGAACTGATTGAAACCAATAAATATGTGTGTAAAGTATCGATCTTAAATCAACTAGAATCTATTTAATATTCCAATACAAAAACCTATTCTTATACTTCCTCAAAAGAAAGTTTAAGTCGTTGTAAACAAAAGGGATCAATAATTATTTATTTTTACTAGAAAAGAATAACTTGCAGTTGCATCATCAACAATACATTCTACGATCTCTGCCGTTTCATTGTAATAACATGTATTGACATAATATATCGCGAGTCTATCCGATGATTCAACGTAAGTTTAAAATAGAGAATCTATGCTCAATTAGAACCAACATTTTCCTGCTAGCATCTTTTGTTTGCGTTAGCCGCAGCAGATGTTCGTGCAGTTGTTTTTGACCGAAAAGTAAGACCACGTCGTTATGACATACAGGTAATTTCACCGGGAAATAAATGATGGGTAACTGATAAATTTTAAGAAAGTTGCGTAAAGCTGAAGTCAAGGCAGCTGACACTAAAAAAAATATGGTAGGTATACTCAGGGTCACGTTATTGTTCTTCAACGGAAGAAAAGATTAGGCAGGAGAGGATGGATAGATAAATAGTCGTCTTTATTTTAGGGGGAGAGACTCTGGAGTCTCGCTCTAGGACGGGCGCCTGATGCCATAATAATGAAATGCACATTTTTTTAAGGTTGCCTTCGGGATATTTTTATGATAGCGCCAATAATTAAGTAAAATGTGGGAGGAGCGGTCCATATTTTACAGAGCTTTCCAATGGGTAAGGGGGATACAAAAAACTAACTTAAAGACAGCCCCTGAGTTGGGGATTAAGATGGGGGTTACAGTAACCCACAAACGAGCGGAAACAATGAAAACTATTCATAATGACAAGGGTTCACACTCTTATAGATGTCCTAATGGGACAACAAACAGATCTTCTTCCCTTCATTCCGTTCAACATCATCTATCCTACTCTTGCCCTTTCCTTGCCTCTCTATCACAGTCCTCAATATTCCATTGCCAACCAAAACGCTCAACATCCACCTTTCCTGCCTCTTTTCAATTTCTCTCAACAACCCTCTTTCCTCCCCTGCCATACCTAGCACTTCTTTGTTTGCTTTCAATTCAGTCTACATACCTTTTACATCCTATGCCACACATATAGGACTCCTCATATCCCATGCAAGGAATTATCTCTCAATTGCACTGTTACTCAACAAATTTATATTCCAAAGAAACTGCGGGAGATGCTGCAACAGTAACTTTTAACAGAGTAATCCGCTAATCCGGTCAAGGCTAATGATTTTTACCCTCTGAAATTGTTGCATTGAACTTTATATTCTTTCAAAATTATCTTCAAAACCAGAAAATGTAAAATTTGAGTAAAAATGGGTGTTTCCCCATCAATACAAAATGAAATTTGAGCATTTAAAATATTAGACCAACCTTTACTAAAATATTTGTAGTTGTGGTCAGTCAGAGTAATCATGTTAATGCCAATATAATTCAATTGGATAATTAAAGGAATTGAAATTAAATAAGGCTATGGGGATGGATCACATCCAAGTGTAATTACTGAAGGGTTTAGGAAAATGTGGAAGGAAGGGTTTTTAAGGTCTAATTTGCAGTATTTATTAGGGAGGAATTTTGTCAGATCAGCGTTAGTTCATATACCAAAAAAGGAAAATGTAGTTATTCATGAGGACTGCAGAATAATCAGTTTTGAATTCACCTGCAGCTAAAAATATTTCTCAAGATAATCAATAAGTGGATGAAGTAAGGTAAATGCTTCTTTGGGGGATGTAGAGTTTGGCTTAAGAAAGGGAAAAGGCATGATACCTTAGCAGCAATAAGGCCACAAACACAGAGGAATATAAGAGTACAATCAGGATGTATTTGTTAACTTAATAGATTTACAGATGGTATTTGATAGAGTAAATTGGCTACAATTAATGAATTTATGTATTATAGACAATGGAATTAAGTAGATTTGGAAGGCTAGGTAACTAATCCACCATTGGTATATGCCTCTGACTGCTGAGGTGTGAGGGGTGGATTGAGGTTGGTGTGAGCAGTGTTAGGAAGAGGGATAAGACATGGGTGTCCATTATCATTCATGCTCTTCCTTTTATGCATGGATGAAATAGTGAAAGAGGCATCTGAAAAACTGAACATAGGAATAAAAGTAGATGGGGAATCCATAAAATCAGTTAGGTTGACAGATAATCAAGCTTTATTTAGCCAGTCAGTCAAGGGGTTATAATTATTGCTGAGTGCATTAGATAATAATTGTGATAACTATAGAATGAGAATCACTGTAAACCACATAAAGGTTATGAGAATTTCTAGAAAGAGAAAAGCTAAGTTACATGTAAAAATAGGAGAGGAAAAACTGGAGTAAGTGGAACAGTGTACATTACTTGGGAGTATTTTGGACCAAGATGGTCAAAGGAGTAGGCATATATGTATCAGAAATGCATTAGGCAAAAAGGCTTTCACAAGAAGGGTTTTCATGACAGGCATGTTGAACAAGAGTGATAAGAAAAGCCTTATCAAAACTTTGATATGGAGCATGTTTTTGTACAGTGTAGAAACCTGGTTACTGAAAAAAGATGATAGGCATAGGTTGGGTGGTGGAGATGTGGGTGTAAAGAAGGATGGAAAAAGTGAAATGAAGAGAAAGGAAAACAAACTTAGTAATATGCATTTTGATGGAGGAGAGAGGATTGTTGGCAGATATCCAAATGAGACACGAAAAGCAGATGCAGAGAATTTTGAGCGGCGATAGGAGGTTGAAGACTGTGATGAAGGGGAGACTGATAGGCAAGATAGGTAGGGTGGGGAGAGGAAGAGTACTGGCAGTTGGATGGAATGAAGAAAGGCTGTGGATGAAGAAGGGTGCATTGTAGTGTACGGTTTTTTTGTTAGGATAGGCTTACACAATGTAGCACTGTTTAGTCTGTGCCATCCAATATCTACCTTAAACTATCAGATAATATTTAAAATGACTGCATATCCCTCTCTAAAAGGGTACATTGCACCATGTAAAATATTATATTTTTATAGCACATTTTATTTCTTAATTCAGCTATTCACTGGCATTTGATTATTTGTATCACAAAGCCATGTTTATACAGTATCCAAATAAAACGTCACTTCACATATAATTTGGCTTAAAGCTAGCTCCAATTCCTTTAAACAAAATTGAACTACAGGGTCAAGTCAACTATCTATCTTCACCATACTCTTCCTTTCATATCTGAAATTATTTTCTCAAAGTATTCCGGCCATCTTCTAATAATAAACCATGTCACTACCTCTTATGCGGTATACTTTACATATCTCACTACCCTGAGATCTTGCTTTTTCTTCATGTTTAAAGATAGTTAAAAGGATTTCCATTCCCCCTGGGACTCAATTCTTCATATCACTCCTCAGTTAACTGCTTTTCATCACCTACTGTATATGGTCCATTTTAGTGTTTTACTTACAAAGGTTATGTAAGTATTGTAGTTTTCTTACAATCAGCCTGTTGTTTGGGCTAATTAGCCTTTTTTTCCTGCATCACTTTTGCACCTCCTCATTTGACCTTTCTTATACATTTCATACCCAGTTCCTACTGCTGCCATGATATCATTCTGCAGCTCATCCACATTCCTCATACCATTCTTCCAGGGTAGCAAAATTCTTTTGTACACTGGCCTAGAAATTTTTTTCCCTCTCAGTTTTCTTCAGTACATATCATTTAATCTTGAATTTCACTTTTTTCTCTTTGTCATTTTCCCCCGAACAAGTTCATTCACTTAGAGTCTATTCTGCTCAAAAACAGTCAACCTCACAATGCCTTTGTTTTCTCAAGATCAAAAGTCTATCTTGGCTTAATGAGGGTTGCTACCAAGTATGACAAAAAATTTAAGAATTTTCCAGACCTTCACAGCAATTTCCAGGTAATTTTTTTCAAGTTTTGCATCTACATTGATTCATTTTTTTAAAGATTCTTCAGGTAATATGAAATTTTTAATCTCCATAAAGATGATTATTAAGGAGAGAAATATATGTTATTAGGATTCAATATAACCTCACTCATTCCCATAGACTAAAACCTTGATATGGTGGAGGGGTTTTTGTGTTCTAATGTCCCCTAGAGCTGTGCTGGCAGTAGCATATGATAATTGCTCCTGGTAAGGTCACCAATGCCAGATAAGATCGAAAGTTAGGAGTCAGACAAAAGGTAGTCCATTCAAAGTCTGTTCCTCAGTGAGGCTGCTGCAAAGGCATCTGACCATCGAGTATGGTGTCACATAAAAACACTATTGAAGAAGGCAACGGGAAACCACCACAATTATTCATCCCTTGATTTTTATGATGAAGAGTGTAGAGAAAATGGGTCTTGGCAATTACGGGAATCAGCCCAATCAGCCTTGTGCCATGCCTCGCAGTGGGAGAGGCAAGGGTTCTCAGGTTAACTCACGAAACCCTTGCATGGCAAAACCGACAACAGCAGCCCGGAAGATGTACAAGAACACCGAAGTAGTTAGAATAGGAACTTTAAATGTTAGGAAAATGTTGAGGATAGAATACTTAGAGAATATAAAGTAAGAGGTGGAAAGAGGAAACAGAAATTTTAGGTCCACGTGAGGTGAGTTGGGAGGATAGCGGGGATTACTGAAGTGATAATTTTAGAGTAATATTACAGTGCAGGGAACAAGGGCCAGCGAGGGGTTGCCATAATATTGAATAAAAAGGTAGGAAGAAACGTAGTCAACATCGACCAATCAAGGAAATAATCTTACTAGTAGAGGTAAAAGAAGAACCAACTAACTTGTTCATTTTTCAGGTATATACAGGTATGCCACTAATCAATCATAAGTATGGAGGCGATAGGGTATATGATCAGTTAGAAGACATCATTTTGTGTGTTCCTGTAGGGAAACATTTCATTGTGATTGGTATGTGAAGGAAGTGATGGTGATGAGGTGAGAGATTAAAGTTTAGGTAGAATGAATGACCAAGGGGATAAGTAATTGAGTTCTGCAGGCAACAGGGGTAAATCATCACCAATACTTGGTTAAGACATCACAAAAGGCAACAGTTATACATGAAAAACACCGGGTGACTGAGAACAGTATCAGCTAGATTTTATTATGGCTAGGCACAAATTTATGAACAGCATGATCTATTTGCAATCGGGAGTAAATTTGCTCTGATCACAATTTAGTAGTTATGAAATGTAGCATCTGAATCAAAAACATAAGGCAGGGGAGGCAGTTTAGGAAATTGAATGTAAAAGCATTAACTCGATTGAAAAGGGAGGAGTATCAGCAGGCTGCAGAGAAAATCATGAGTGAGGGAAAGGGGCTGAATACTATCGAGGAAAAATGAAAATATATCAAAAATGGAGTCTGAAACTGTCAATGGGAAAAGGAAAGCATGGATCATGGATGAGATAATTAGAAAGATAGACGAGAGAAGGAAATGGAAGAATGTAAATACAGAGTTGGAAGGATGCAAAAAGAGGAGGATGAGGTAGAAGGACGCACATACATACTAAATTGACACATGTAACAAATAGTGCAAAAGAAGTGTGGTGGAAGATGGAGTGTGAGGATATGGAAAGTCTGCAGAGGAGTGAAATTGGTGTGCTATACAAGAAGGTTAAGATACTATTGGGAAGTAAGAAGGGAAAAATCTGCATTAACAGTTGGAGATAAGTCCAATAAAATAATAGTTCATCGGCAAAAGATCCAAGAGAGATGGAAGGAATATATAGAAGAACTGTATGGTAAAGAACTTAGGTCTGCAAGGTTAGATTTAGAAAGAGAATATAACATAGATGAACATAGCTTAGGTCTAGGTTTACTCAACAATGGGATAGAAAGAGCATTAAGGGTGACGAAATCACATACGGCCAAGGGGGTAGATAACATTCTGGTGGAACTACTATAAGGTTTAGGAAAATGTGGGAGAAAGAGTCTACATGGACTGATTTGTAACATCCAGGAGGAAGGAATTTGGCGGGAAGACTTTGTGAGATCAGTGTTAGTTCCTATTCCGAAAAAGGTAACGGCTATATCATGTGAGGACTAAATAACAGTAAGTTTGATTTCCTACGCAGCTAAAATGGCTCACAGGATAATCAACAAAAGGATGGAGAGCAGGGCAAATGATTAATTAGGGGATGATCAGTTTTGGCTGAGGAAGGGAAGAGGCACCTGTGATGTCATTGCAGTAATAAGATCACTAATCGAAAGTAATATAGAATACAATGAGGACGTATTTGTCAGTTCCATTGATTTTGAAAAAGCATTTGATAGAGAGAATTGGGAAAAACTGATGAGTATATTGCAGAAAATAGGAATAGATTGGAGGGATAAGAGGCTAATCTGGAACCCATACATGTCTCAGACTGCTCAGGTGTGAATGGGGGATGTAGAGTCCGGATAGGGAGTGTTAATGAAGAGGAGTAAGGCAAGGTTCTCCATTATCACCAATGCTGTTCAACATGTATGTGGAGGAAATGATTAAAAAGGTATTCCAATGGCCAATGGTAATTTTTGCTGGCCATTGAAAAACCTCCAAAAAGAAAACCATACTAGAGCAACTCATTCAGTTCTCTGCTTTCACTGTCCTACTTTAATTCTGGTACACATACAAGATATATGCTTCTCTTCTTTATTACATCTGTTCTTTCATTGTCCATTTCCATCAAATTTCTCACGTTATGCTTAAGAGCTTGCTTAGCCCAAAAATCAACAGCAGCCTTTTACATGAGATCAGACACAGCTCACCAACTTCACAATGGAGATAAGACCCTAATAGTAATGATATTCTAGGGACGACCCTTTGTTTGGCTCCTACACCTTGTCATTGGGTGACCCTACTATGAGCATAAACTCCAGCCAGAAGAGAAACAAAGCTACCCACCATGAGTTGCAGTCTCAAAATTTATCATTCAAATACTCAAATGTCTTAATATAATTATAGATACAATTCAATTTATATTAACAAAGAAAATAAAATCTTCTTAATGCATTATGCTTGTAAACAAAACATCTAGAAAATAGCATTGCATTTTGCAGTTTTTTAAACTATAGATTACACAGAGTGCTGTTTTTAATCTCCAAGAAAAGGGAAAAAAATTCATAAGATTTAACAAAGGGTTTTTTGGACTCTTTTGCACTGTCAAAAAAATCTCAAAATTTATCACACATTAAGCCCAGATTCTAGTTCATAATATATAGCTAGATAGAACTTAAATTAATTTTGTATGGAGAGGTGTGGTAAACAGTGATAACCACGAAAACAAGCAGATATGATTGAATAAAACTACATACATGTTGCTGTGAAATACTTTCATATTTATTCATATTGCATGAATACCAGCAAATTTACCATGAAGAAAGTGTCAGTTTTCAAAATATTAAATCAATGAAAATCCTCCTCAGCAAATTGACTGACAACCAATTGAGAATACTGTAACAACTGAACTAATAAATTTTAACGAACAGGTAATGTCATTCAACAGTATTACTCTAGTGTCAAGAATATCACATTCAACACAAAAATATGAAATCTGTGACCCAATCATAAAATGATACCTTGAAACAAGAAGACAAAGAAGAATAGACAACACCCTTTTGAGGTAATCATAGCAATACCAAATTTAGCACTGATATATATTCAATTCTGAGATACATGTGTATGGTACCATAGTGCCGACTATAAATACCTTATAACTTCATTTTTCAGGTCAGTTGCTCAATGTTTTTCAAAGTGAAGTAATATATTCTACATCACATTGGGTGCCACTTCCAAGATACATATTTACAAGGCTTTGAAAATATGCAAAATATTTATATTTCATTTCCACTCCACAATGACACCTGGTAATTATAACAAACTATATTTTCACATTAAATGCACATTCACACTGGCAACTTACAATGCATTAATACACAAAGCACATAATTTATAAAATTTATGCTGCGTTCAGTTGGAAATGAAAAAAATAGTAACTTTGTGATTCCCACAGAAAACAGGAATTTTCAATGGAATCACTAAGTGACTATTTTTTCATTTCCAATATGAATTGATTCTATATAGTTACACCTGAAACCATCACTGTATTAAGTTAAATGTCCTGTCAGGTATTTTTGGAAACAAAATATTTTTACTTAAATCACAGGGATGTTCTTGAGTACCAAAATACTTTATATTAGCTGTATTACGATTTATGATACATTTTTACCCTTCCTATTATTTGTCTAGACGACAACTGAGATTTGGGCATGCATAGCAAATTATTGTTTCCAAAAACATTTTAAGTATTTGGAGAAACAAGTTTTCAAATAAATTAAATTGTCATTTCACAGAGAAAAACAATTTAGAAAAAATTCAACATTTCATACAGCGAGCGAAAATAATCCTTTCAAACAGCATAAATACTAGAAATCATTAGCCATGCTAATTCTTATTTACATACATGAGCTCCTTGTGGGCTTAAAATACACATCAGGTTTAAAAAAAAAACTAAAAGCTTTGGTCCAGGAAAAAGATACCGTTTCCTCATTTGACCAAGAGTTCATTGGTCCGTTCCTTCATATTGCTCAACATTACAAAATACTGTCTCGTGAGTAAAAAATATTTGGGGGAACAAGAATCTGTATTCTCTTAATGTCTTAGATTCAGCCTAGAGGACATTTTGAACCTTGAGCTAATCACATTTGGATGAACTGCTAGTTGGGCCCCTCTGGGGGCCAGTCCTTCCCTAGGTTTTCTTCCAGGAGTAGTACATCTCTAAAGGCTTATTTACCTTCCAAAATTTCTCGTTGACTTGTCTAAGAGTTTGGTTTCCACTTAACACAACATACTGTCCTGGTGTTGGTGCAATATATATGCAAAAGTTTAGTGGGCTGCTAGGTATCTCTGAGTCCAGATCCAATGCTAGACGGACTGCAAGGTACTTGCTCAAGTGATCAACTATAAAAAAAGAAAACAAAGTTAGTCAATTACTGTGAGGTTAATAAAAACATTAACCAATACTGATATATTTGTGGAAATTTTTTTCAGGGCAAATAATCCTTTAATGTTGGAATATTGCACGAGTATGAAAGGCAATGGGACATTTTAAAAACAAAAATTGAAAGACAGCATTAGCCATTTTTGGTACCATACCACCCATAGATTGGTTTCAATAAGCAAGGGTAGAGTAAAATATTCCTTAAAGAGAGTGAAAGTGACACATTCAGAGTAGCAGGAAAGTTTCTTCTCCTGCACCACCAAAGAATCCTTCTTAGGATAAAAACAACGCATGTATGTGCTAGTAAAGAACCTAACTTAGACATAAATTAATATGTACACTTAAAAAAGTAAAGATATGTATTGATGAACTGCACAATATCTTGGCAGAATATTTGGGATAACAGCACTTAATAACGCACTTAAAAGGACACTGTGGGCTAATTTATTCATGGAAATGAAATTCACCATATTATTTGTTCTACTTTTAACTTTTTACACAAAATGTATGCATAGATCATTGGTCCCAGGTCCATAAAATTAAGACTGCGATTTTTGTTATCCAGTGGTAATCATAACCATCTATATTCAATTCAAGAATTCCAAACAACCATATAATTGCGCCTGAATTTTGTATTGATAAGCTTCATGGACTCAAAACAGTGACCTGGTTTTTTTTTACATACCACGGTAGAGCAATTATACTTATTGTTACAGAAAACCTACCTATCTCAAAAGAATGAGTAATATTAACATAAACTTGTACAAATTAATATCCATATATTTTATTAAGCATAAATTTACACACCTGAATTATGCCTGTATTTACTACCTCTTATCTGCATTCGATTAATGAAAGCATTATGTGTAATGCATATGATGGTTGCATTTTTCAGTTAGGGCATGTAATATGTAAATATTATTAATGTTGTGAATCCAAATCAACCAATTAACTACTATGTATTAATATGCATTGCACAAAACATTTTCTCCAAAGAGCAACCGTAAGTTTAATTTTTCAGCTTAAAATCAAGTGATTTTGCAATCTCCAATTACCTGATATATCACACATGTACTGGGTTTTCTTGATCGGCTAACAGTCTTTCTAAATGCCAATATCAAAAGATTTCTCTACACTGTAACTTATTTGTCTGCAAACTACAAATTTGTACATGGTTGATATTGCTAAGGAATGTGGACTACCATACATTGTATGTTATATATGCTAAATACACCTGAAATCTTCCCGTATGAAAATATTTTATTGCATTTAGCATTTTTAACATGTCATGGCATACACTTCAAATATGAACATTGGTGAAAATCAAGGTACTTGATCAGATATGGTTAAATTATCATAAGACTTGATCTTCAATTATTTGTTCCTTGCACTATTCACATGTCCATATTGTAATAATGATCAATTGCAATACTGAGCTTAAAACAAATTTGAAGAAGAGGGTAAAAAAGAAGCTTTTCACTTCCACAATAAAGATTTAATATTTCACGGCCATGATTTCAATGCTGCACATCATCACCTGCTCACACCTAATGATGATACGCAGCATCGAAAACATGGTTATGAAATCTTTACTGTTCAAGTGCTAAGTTTCTTTTTTACCCTCATCATGAAGGAATTCCACAAAGTTAAACCTGAATATTTGAATATATATTCATATATATTTTGGCCTTTCAATTCTTGATCTTCTATGTAAGAAGTAATGCCAAAAAACGTTGTTGGCAGTAGGATCAAATGAACCTTAGATTATGCATTAGTAGCCACACAAATTCACTAATAATAAGGACTAAGAAGTGTGTCATCACAAAAACGATGCATGAAAACTTCGAAAATATCAACAGATAAATTATTTAACTATTTTTTCCATTTTAACATTTTATAATTCAGCGATTTGTATGACATAACTCATTTTACGATTTGAAAATCAAAAATGTGCAAAAAAACATGAATTTGCAATAAATTTTTAAAAACTTTTTAAAATTTCGTTATATATATTCAGCCATAAATGTAACCTACAGCATTAATTAGGACTGCAAATTTCTTCTACGTACTTTCTTCAATGACCCACATGCATTTAAATTTACTAACAAAGAGATATTATTTGGCATATTTCACCAAAACAAAACTGTTATTTCAACACTATGATAAAATATTGTTGTGTGAACGTTTTAATTACAAAGTGGGCACATAGTTCTTTATAATTTTCACTCATATTTACAAAAAATGAATAATTCACTTTTTTCCTCAACTTAATTTTCTCTAATACTAAATGCATTTCATTTAAATGATGTTATATGTCACAACATCAAGTAGGTAAACACATTTGAAAATTGAACAAATGGCATCTAACAAAGTAGGTATTGATGAGAGAAATCTAAGGAAATACAACCCTCGGCTGCTGATAGAAGAAACAGAACAACCAAGTCAAGTTTTAATGTAACGTAAATGTAAAGAAATAGAATAACATTAATGAATATACTCACCGGTCGCATTGGCTGTGGTTTTTATGTAACGTATGGAATTTTCCTTCAAGGCTTTTATAAGGGAATTGTCCCCGGCCATTTCGGTAGGGTGAGGCTTAAATACAAGTTCTATATCCTCCCTGGCGGGTTCTGATGGGCCTTCTTCTGGAGAGTCATGCTCTACTTCAGCGCTTGAGCCCGATTCATTTTCTGAGTTATGAGACATCTTCATTCGCTTAGCTCTCGGTTGACCTAAACCTTGATGGTGACTAGAAGGTACTGGCGAAGGGGTTTGTGTGGAAGAAGACGGCGTGGAAGGCTGAAGAGAACTACTTTGATGGGGCGATTGCAGAGATGTCTGACTTTGGGATTGAGCTGGAGACTGCAAAGATGACTGTATCGGTGTTTGAATGGGGGTTGACGCAGGTGTTTGTCCTGAAGCCTGAGAAGTGTGAGAAGTTGTCTGATTTCCTCCCTGTGCGTTATTTTGAACCATACCAGCTAGTGGTGTTGAAACTGATGTCTGAGATGATACTGCATTCGGAGTTGGAGTCTGTATTAGGTTCTGCGAATCATTTTGCATTGGTGTCGGCGTGGAGGGTGCACTGACATTCGGCGTATTATAAGGGGTTGTTTCTGCATCCGTTATTGCTTTTCTGGATCTTTGAGGCCTGTTCTGAGACTGAAGCTTGATTCCCTCCGTAATTGAGTTTACTAAAGCCGCCTGGCTATGGCTTTTATTTAACTTCGCCAAAACCCGTTCTTGGTGAGCTTCGTATTCATCTCGGCTCGGGTAAATTTTTGATATCAACAAATCAAAATTTGGGTCTGGTCTCAAAGAACGCTTGGATACCAACTTTTTACGGCATGTTGGGCATTCCTTATTTCCAGAACGTAAAGCTGTGATGATACAATCAGAACAAAACCTATGCAAACACTCCTTCGTCGTCATAGTTTTCTTCAGCATATCAAGACAAATTGGACACATTAATTCACTGTGGAGGCTACGGGGAGAAACAGCAATTTCAGTATTGTCCGTGACTGCATCCTGAGGCGTTCGATGTAGTTCGTACAAGGATAATTCCCACGTCTTATTCAAGCCAGCTTGATCGGTAGAAGCCATCTTTGTTGTGTACAAATTGTCCCCGCTTTCTACTACTTCCGTCAACTATCATTGAAATGATGCTCTGGGTAAGCGGCGTTTATCGAGACTGACAAACGAAAATTATTTAAGCTGCAACAAATAGCTTTTTCTTGAGGTTTTTAGTCACTTATGTCCTTTCGAATGCGATAACACACTACACGCGAACGAAATTTATGTTTTGATACGCGTCATGAAATCCGCAACAAAACAATACAAAAGCGGCTGCGCTAGACAGAGAAACATTTGAAGATATGAATTATGGCGAATTATTCAAGTGTTGTGCTGGGCAGTAAGTCTTTTGACATTTTTTTGAAGAATTGGAATCAAGTCGAATTTGTGGAAAATAAGCATAAATTTTATTGTCGACAGCTTGTTTTTTATATAACAAAAAGTATCATCCTTTTATAGTGATGCAGTCGACACTGTTATTGTTTAAATCACGCATAGTTTTCGTCAGCATTTAATTGCGACGATGTTACAATTTTTGTTGCAGGTGTCAAATTTTCGGTTGATTTTCATCGTTGTGGGAAATGTATGATTGAGTATGAATCTCTAGAAGACTTTATATGCCATAAGATTACCGTCGAAAAGTGTAGCATTGTGCTATCAGAGTCAAAGAAATTAATTGGCATCGAATTGAAAATACCAAGGTAACTGGCAGTTGAAGGCACATCGACTATATTGATGATTTTTCAATTGTACGATTAGATGACAAGTAATTCAATCTCTCACTCCCTCAGTTTCATTGACAATAACGATTCCACGAATCACCTCGGGGAAGATGCATTGAGGGCAGGGGATAAGGCGGTGATTGATAACAGCACCACAAAAATGATCATTAAAAAAAGAAGGGGGAGACCCAGGAAGAGTGAAAAAGTAATCACCAGGCTATTAGAAAGTTCATTAGAACCTGTATCAAGTGATTGGAATAACTGTTCTAGCCAATTATCCTCAAATTTAGCATCTTTAAAGTTCCAGAATGACGAAAAGGTTGGAAGAAGTTTATATTATCCCAAGGCGCTAAAACTCCAGTCCTCGTATGCGAATTAATACCTCTCACTCGGTCACTTATTACTTTCCATTTCAGTGTGAACGTGATTATTGTCGACAAAACTCCTTGAAGACGTTTTATGAAATGGGAACGAAACTCCCTATTCACGTCAATAATTCTGGTCTCAGCGGTGAATTGATAATTACGGAAGTTGATTCGCATCATCCACCTGGAAAGTTTGGATCATCAAATGATTGCACATGCCCAAAATGTGGGAACAAGTACAAAGATGTGAGAAAATTTTATAAATTATGTTTTTAGTGCTACACTTTGCGGTCATCTAGTAAAGTATTATTTATTTTCAGGCCATAGTGTTGAAAACCCATATAAGGACAGTTCACTGTGACACGAAGCCTTTCAAGTGTAAATATGATTGTTCACTTTCATTTAAAACTAAAGGATCTCTCATGCGGCACATGAGACGACACACTGGTGAGATACAGCCCCTAATTTTAGTAATGCCATTAAAATTTCATTTTTTTTGCATTGGGTTTTACAATGTAACTCAATTTTATGTTAATGCCCCAAACTGCCTATCCACAGCTAATTTACGTGTGCGATGTTCTGATATTTCTATGTAAATAAAAGCTTTCAGGAATAAATTATGTGAGTAAGTACTTAGTTTTCTTATGATAGGATCATTGAAGTGGGAGGTAATTTGGAATTAGTGAGACTTAAGGACTGGAAGCCTCAGCTTTAGGTGTGTTGCCAAACTTACTTCCTTGATACCTTAACCTGCTAGTGAGCTTTGGCTCATCTCAAGGTGCCCATCCATTTTTCCCTACTTTGCACATTTTCCTGCCATGTTGCAACTTGCATAATTTTCAAGTCCTCTTTCAAATCCTATTTCTCTTGGTCTGGTCTCTCTCATTCCTCCTCTAATCCAATGCAATAACTTTTTTCGGCATCATTTCCTCACTCATTTGCTCCAAATGACCTAGCCGGGCCATTCTTCAGGATTTCACGAATATTGCCATACTTTCGCCTAGAGAATCATTTCTATCTCTCTATTTTCTAGTTCTCCATCTTTCTCCATATTCTTTATCTTTCCTGCCCTCTGTCACAAGGTTGCAAATTCACTGTAAAATTTTCTAGTTGAATAAATGTAAAGCATTGTAATTGGAAGCTGGAATAGTCCATGTGTGTAAGCCTCTAAGCCTTGTGTTTTAAATAGATGCTTTTAAACATCCGCCCAGAACCTTCTACTAGCTAGCTTATCTCCTTTACATTTTCAGTTGTGTCTCCTTGTTAAAATTCTTACTTTTCCAGCTATGTCTTACAATAAATATTATCTGCCTATTTTGGCATTGAAGTCACCAAGATCAATTACTACATGCATTAGCGTCATGTTGCATTTTCCATGAGTTTGGTCATTGTGCATTCTTTTTTTCATTGCTGGCCTCCTTCAGAGTTGAAGAAGCCAAGATAATGGACTTATAAATTTTTAATTGTCCTTTGCACCAAGGCTTACACATGGTCTCCCAAAGGTTAAAGACCAAGGTAGCTTCATTTAATTTCAGTGCAGGTAAGAGAATAAAATTTATTCTATCATCCAGTCTTTGTTTTAGCCCCAGTGTAAAACATTGAGTAGTCCTTTTTACCTTTTCCTTTATTTCTATTCTGTATTACTTCCTGTAATGCTTTCATTTCATGCATTCCTTGTCTTTCCCGTATCTAAGCACCTCCTCAGTAATTTCTGCCATTTTCCCTGCATGTAGCATAGTTCTTACATGTCACATAGCGTAGTTCAGAGTCATAATTCATTTTTTAACCAGTACATACATATTTATTCCAGTATATTTGTTCCAGATTCCCTATCAGGAAGTTCATTTGTGTTCTAATGCTAATTTTAAAGATTTTAACGTTATAGTTTGCACAGAATTAGGCTATTAATCCCACACCCAACCACCTTACTCCTAACCTGGAGGACCAGGATAGCATTGTTCTTGCTTACCACTTAGTCCTTCTGTCATATCAAAGTACTTAAGAAAGGGGACTTTAGTGTTACAATGGATAAAGAAATAGTTTATTCGAAAAATATTTTATGACACTTGTAGCCTTAGGCATGCTGTAAAATACTATATACCTGAATATAGGGATTTTCTCAGGCCCACTCATTTTCTGATTGTTTGGTATCATCCTTCCCCTTTTCTTGTCACCCCGTTATGTTTACAGATCTCCAGCTTTTGTTTGGCAACCTCCAAGAATGCTGAATAAAATCATTTATCTTTACTTTTGATGGCTTTATTACCTCTTGCGTGACTTTCTCAAAGGGATGGTGTAAAAGAGATAATTTTTACTAAACTTGTTATTTGAGAACAGTTCTTTCAAATACCAAAAACTAATAAATCTTATCAGAACTAGTAAATAGGTTAAGTTTATTAATGAATATTAATGTATGCAATATAATTATGATAATGAATGTAATATAATTATAAGCATTTATTTTATGTCCATTATTCAATTACAGATGTGGATTATTGTCAACCTTACATAAAGTACAGGTATAAATAAAATAACATAAACTTGTCATTTAGCATAAATAATAAAATAAGCGTGTTTTCAGCCATTGAGAAACTCAGAATGGCCGTAGAATCAATTCTTTATCTAGGAGGTGTTCAAATATTTTTTATTTGGTTGGATACTTATTATAGATTATGAAAACTGTATTGTGAGGGTCCTTTTGGCATAATGTTAATTTTTACTTCACTATGTGTGTGCCACTGTTTCCTGTATGTCATAATGTAGTTACTAAGAATATTTTGGAAAATAAGTGGGTACATTTCCTTACAATGAGCCACAAGATATAATATATTGCCAGTTAAGGGGAGTATCCATGAGGATTGAGACTTGCCATGGGAATATATGGGACTCTTTAGATATCATTTACAGCTCTTTTCTCTAAACCTTTGATGGAGTAACTATAATTCCTCCAGAATATGATAGCTTATGTTGAGCATGAGTTAATTTTGAAAAAGTTGATTCATCTGAGTACATTAGCGGAGACAACCCTCAAAAGTTTTCATAACATTCATGTAACAAAATTCCCAATGATAATGTGCACTGACCAGTCAAGAGATTTGCTTAAGCATATGCCTAGCAATTTAATGGAAGGGAAACATCTTACAGTGTTGTTGTTTAATTTTATCAATGTGCTGGAGATAGTAAGAGATTTTTTGGTTTGGAATTGGTCTTACCCACATTTAGGGCAAGAGAATTAGCAGTACACCAATGGAACATATCTTTATTGAAGTCAGGCCATCTGTATAGGGTCTATGCCATTCAGGATGTGGTCAAGGAGATCATTCATAAAAATAATGAATAATAAGGAGTCAAGGATTGTCCCCTTAGGTCATAGATTAGGATATTATCATGAATTTTAGTATTTGGCCCATTGCTTCTATTAGTGAAGTAAGGGATGATTTAATAAAAAGGAGTAATTATTTATACCCGTTTATTCATTACCATTATTATGAAGATGTGTGTTGCTGTAAATTGTGAACCACCCATCAGCAGACTTTGGAATGCAGGAGAACTTGTTTTTATCAACAATGTGATGAATCCTTCATGCCAACATTGTCTAGAAATTATCATTAATTTAATTCTGTCTTTGTTTTAGGAGAAAGACCATTTAGGTGTAAGCAGTGTAATCGATCATTTAGAGAATCTGGAGCACTCACCCGTCACCTGAAATCTCGCTTTCCCTGTTCGACCAAGTCAGATAATGATCTTGCTCGGTATGGAAAAACAGTTGGGATCAATGAATATGTAGGTATAAATTTAAAGTAATTTTTGTAAGCTATATTCCCTAAATGGATATTTTTTGTTTACATTTTACAATCTAAAACAAAGATCTTCAACCGATATGTTGGTTTCATCTAAAGTACAGTAGGGTACCATTACCTCGAAAGAAGTAAGGCACCACTATAAATGCCTTTGCTTGCATCACATGGTCCTTCTTACATATTTAACTATTTAATGGTAATTTTGTCTTTCACCATTACCACCAGTAATTTGAAATCAGTGGTAACATGCTGTACATTACTTATAAGAATGAAATGTATTTTCTACTGCCATGTATGGATGTACTTTCTACTATTGGGATGTAAACTTCTCAATGAATTGTGGCAGTGAAGTGCTAATTTATGAAAACTAGATGTTTTTTTATTATAACCTTGTGTGTTGAATTCCCTGGTTAAACTTAAAGGTTTGGCCAATCGTGGTGCTTGACTACATGAGAGTATATAGTTATAAAAATTCTTTTCTGTGACTTTTGTGTTTTAAATTAAAATTGATTACATATCAGGGACGCTTCTATGAGGAGGCAAGGGGCTTGGCCCCCTATTGGGAATGTTTTTGACTTTAAAAAATTCAAAATGAGTATTACTTATATGCCTGGTACATTTTTTGCCTAACAGATGTTCACTTTGCATAAAATTATCTACTGCATGATGTTTTAACTGTTAAATAATGTACTATGATTGTCAATTTTATTTGTGGGAAAAAGTTAAAGTGAAAGAAATATGAAATTATTGTGACCTTATACTCCAGAGGTAATATGGGATTGTGTGTTTTTTTCACAAAAATTAAAATATTATCATAATAACCACAGTTATCAACCCAAATGATGGTTTGTTGGATGAATGCATAGCTCACCTGATACTAAGCCCAAGAGCATGTGAAATTCACGCAGGGGGGCCAGTACCTTTCCTTGTGCCACCTATGGTTTCTCAGGAAGATATGGTACACAAAAAAGCACATAATTTGGGTGAAGCTGAGGTGCCCAGAGGCATCCCTGGGCATTGAACCCTAGCCCAATGGTTAGTAGTCCAATGCTGTACCCACTGGAGTACTAAATTCCCTCATATTATTATAATGTGTAAAATAAAAGTTAATGAACCTGGAGTATATCTATAAATGTTGAAGTGTAGCGGCCAATTCAAAAAGATATGGCTGGGTTGGCAGGTTGAAAAATGGAATTTAGAAGTATAACTGGAATGGCAAGGAAGAAGTATCAGCTGTTGATAGGAAGGAGTATGAACTGTTAATAAGAAAAGGACAAAGAAAACTTAAATCACATGAGATGAATAGAAAGATAGGTAAGAGAATGAAATGGAAGAATTTAAATACATAGTTAGGTATAAGGGTAGGTAAAGGAGTTAAATAATAAATTGAGATGGTAACAAATACAGCAAAAGAAGCATGCTGGAAGATGCAATGTGAGGATATGGAAATTTTGCAGAGCAAGGGTGAAATAGGTGTGCTATACAAGAAGGTTAAAAGACTATCGTGAAGTGAGGAGGGAATATCTGTGTTAACAGCTAGAGATAATTCAGTTGAAATAATAGTTGAAACAGAAAATATCCAAGAGAGATGGAAGGGACATATAGAAGAACTGTATAATAAAGAACTTAGACAGCAGCAGGGCAGCAAGCTGAGACATAGAACTGGAATATAACATAGATGAAGATAGCTTAGGTCTATACTCAACAATTGGATAGAAATCAATGGGAGATGAAATCAAATAAGGCCCTGGGAGTGGAAAATTTTCTTCTGGAACTACTAAAAGGTTTAGGAAAATGTAGGAGAAAGAGTCTATATGGACTGATTCGTAGCATCTATGAGGAAGGAATCAGGTGGGAAGACTTTGTGAGACCAGTGTTAGTTCCTATTTTGAAAAAGGAAAAGGCTGCATCATGTGAGAACTACAGTAGAAGAAGTTTGATTTCCCATGCAGCCGTGGGGGTAGACAACATTCCTGTGGAACTTTAGGTTTAGGAAAATGTGGGAGGAACCGGGGGTCAGATTTTTCTGACTGTACGTCGCAGTGTGCTTGCACCATGCTGGCTGGGTGGTGGAGGGTCTGACCATCAACAAGCACTTGACCAATTACCTGGGAGTGTTCATTCAGGCTAGATCACATGCTTAATGGACCCCTGTCAAGTGACTCAATGCAGCAAACTATTGAACAGTGGTACACTATCAAATTTTGTGTTAGACTGGGGAAATTGGGTACGGAGACATTGGGTATGATTTGCCACATTTTCAAGGGTAAAAATATGTCACAAAAACTGCAGAGATTTAGTGGCGCAAGCTCTTCAAAGATTGCTGAGAAAGTGTGAAGGATGAGCCCCGTGCTGGACGGCCATCGACAATAAGAACAGACAACAACGTGCTCGTGTGTGTTAAGTGCAGAATTCAGACCTTCAGTTACGTGTGCGCATGATCACAGATCATATTGGCATTGATAAGATGGCAGTGCACGCCATTATTACTGAAAATTTGGCACTGCCAAAAATCTGTACTCGTCCCAACAGACTGAAGGTCCTGAGCGTAATAATAATGAAATCCATCCACTGATTATTTTACTACTTGAGATTGCCATTTTTGATTTAAGAACTGGCTTTTATTACAATTTCAGAAAAACACATAAGGACTGTCAAAATTAATATGCTAAGAGGAATATATCAATAAATGTCTCGGGGCCTCTTTGGATTTACCTGATGATTAACACTTCATCAAATTCATAGCAGAATTAAAGATGAATTATGATTAATAAGCAAAATAGAGTTACAGGGTAATTAATCGGGTATCTCTTCTACCTGAGCAATTGAGTTCTTTATTCAGCTGTACAAGGTCATATTTTCAAACAGCTAAATATTACCAGATTTTACCAAGTTTTTACATATGAATAAATGAATAAAGTTGTACCCTTGTATAGCCTATTTCCAGCCAAACCCTACCTAACCAATAACCTGTGAGCATTTTCAAAAGATGAAATAAAGTTAACCGTTAAAAACCAGTTCATGAAGATTATTTAACATTTTATTTGACCTAATTCTGATATTTAATGGCATGATTTTTTTTTATTTCTGTGACATATAACCAAATTGAAGTGTGTAAGTCATATCTTTTCATTCCAGGACTCGGCCAAAAATACATCCACCTGTAATTTGCCTAAGAGTGTTTCTACGCTCAAAGTCATAATTACAGATATTTCAAACCAATCTAAAGATATTTTTCCTAGTGGACAGGATGCTTCCTCTTCATCACACATAGATTGTGGTTTGATTATTAATAATGTAGTTCCAGATAAAAGCAGTAATGCTATCGGGCATAATAATGAAGAAAAATTAGGGAACAGTGATGAAATTGTCAATATCTCTTCCAAATTTGAAAAGAAAAAGGATACTCTGGTTGGTTTTAGTCTTAATGACTGTGAACTTAATGTGGATGGAACTTCTTCTAAAATCAACAGTGTTTCAAGCTCAGAAAGCAGGGTATGTGTACTTGAAGGTATCCCAGAAGCTTCACCTAATTTCAATGATGAGCTCTTGAATGGGAGTGAAGAACTCAAGTGCATGGCTTGCACGGAAACTTTTGTCAGTAAGATGGATTTGAAGAACCATATAATGGTAAATATCCAACTATTCATCCTAAAATGCTCTAGGTTACTAGAGAATTTCATACTAAAATCATAAATGAGAAAAATTTTATACGTACCTTCTTTTCACTTTTATTAAAGTGAAAAGAAGGTATGTTTATTATATTTACTTATTGTTTGGAAGTCTAGATCTAGTTTAAACTCTGTCTCCAAAAAATTAAACTTTAGCCATTATTTACTACTGCTTGTGTGCAACCAGAAATGGAAGACAGCAGTCATTAGTGTCTGATGAAAACTGTATGTTTTAGACTTCTGAAATTCCTGTAATATCAAATAATTTCCATATGCAGTGGTTAAGAGAATGTTCATGCACTTAGTTGAGGTTGTCATCATCATGGAAAAGACCTACAATTGAAAATTTTCATTGAAATAGGCATTTTAATCTGTGGTTTAATAAATCCATTTCAGACCAAATTTTTATTACCTAGAGGGGCGTACTAAAGTTTATATTTTCTCTATGTTTTGCTTTTTCTACAGTGAGATGCCCTCAAAATATGAGATGTACTTAGAACCATGATCATTGATGAGCTGGATATGTTTATTGAAAATTTCAATTTTCTATTTAATGCAATCTGCTCATCTTAGTAAATGGCAAGTTTCTTTGGTTTAAATTTCTTTGTATCAACTTATACGATAGACTTCCAAATATCTGGTGGGATCACAAATTGATAGGTAAAGGAGATCAGGTTATGAGAGGATACATGTAAAAAGGAATCAGGGAGTTGAGCTTACTGAATGAATGCCTTTAAATCATCAACAAAACAAAGTGATGCTTGACCTGTAACCTTATGATGTGTGAACTCAAATGGGACAAAATAAGGATTGATTGAAAAGGTACTGTTTTTGAGGCAGTCACTCTCAAAGACATTTAGAAGTGTATTTTTATTGAAATTGCCCAATATAGTGAAATTTTTCTGCAAAGGAGAGAGCTGGATAGTTATCAAACACATTAATTACCTCAATAGTTTTGAATAAACAATCTTATACGATGTTGTATTTAATTTTGAGTTAACATTGCATTTTTATTATCTAATTTCTGCTCACTTTTAATGAAATTTTGTATTTCAGGTTCATGTGGAAAGTTTACCTTTTCGATGCATTCATTGTTGCTTCATATGCCAATCAAAGCAGCAACTTGTGAAACATCAGAGAAGAAAGCATGGTGTCCTTGTAGAAACTACAGTCGTGAGTTGTGCATGTGGATCTCTCATTAATTTCCTAAATACATATTATTTCCATTGCTTGCAGAGCTATCTTGAGAACATTTTCATTGAGCAAATAAAGTAATAAGGAAAGGAAAATTATAATTGTGAAGAATAATCGAGGTGAAACTGTAAAATATTCATGTCCATTTGAAACTACCATAATTTTCATTCATTGATCATTTGTTTATGAAGGAAATGTGAACTGTTCTGTCAAAATGAAAAATTTAGACTAATTCTTCAAATAAATACATATCAGCATACTATTTTGTTAACTTTGGTCTCAGCAATGTTATCGATGCTGATTCTCACAACTGTCAAGAGTTTTATGTGAGACAGAGTTTATTCTGACATTACATTTTGCTGGCTCATTCAATTAGCATTTAATGAAGATTGAGGCAGATTTTTGAATTCATAGTTACCATTAGAAGCAAACCAATATATAAGAGAAAGATGCAGTCTTATACTCGTACAACTTAATTTACATGGTGCAAATGGGTAGAGTTAGCCAAAATATTGGCATGCTCTGCTTTAAATAATGATGAGTTATTTTCTATAACAGTAAACTATTTGGTAGCATATTGTCAAGAGAAATCCAGAAATTCTCCTTGGATTAAAAGAAAAATTGTCAACTGCGAGGTTGATAACACAACTCAAATGATTCTCCTATAGATGCGCAGTCATCTTAGTGGGGCAATTTGTGACAATATTGAGCATATAGGAGGTCAAAAACTAGTGATGCTAATAAAATATTATAAACAATATGTTGGAACAATCAAAGGAAAAAATCAATGAAATAGAAGAAAATAATGTGGTAGAAGATCATTTTAAGAGGTAGATGAAATTATTAAAATTTCCATGCTGATGGTGAATGAATTCATTTATTTAAATGTTTTGCCGAAACAAAACAGTCGAAACCTTCTTTCAGTATTCCAATGCTCCATAATCATTGCATTCAAAGTGTACCCGTGGGCAGGCAATCCCCTTACAGCATAACCAGCAACAGGAAACTATGAGAGCCATGAAGGGTATGATCTATGATTTTTTTCTTTTTGAGGTGCTAGTAATGGCTTGAATCCACTCCACTTTTGAATTATTGACTGCCAGATGGCACTTGTACAAACAATGCACAGCCAAGGCTGAGGTCTAATATATAAGCACTGTCAATGGTGGTCGAATATTATGTTTTCAGTTATGCTGGATTACAATATGTACTGATCAGGCAATTTTTTATTTTATTTGGAGGCTGAAGTTAAGACAGAGTAAATTACACCAAAATAGGTTTCTCTGTTAGCTGTGGAAAAATATTGGAATTCTTAAGTTACATGATGGCAATTTCATTGATGGTCTCTTAATTTCTACTTGTGTATGTGTGTGTGTGTGATAAAGACTTCAAGGTGTAGACTCTAAATGTCATATTTGTAAGATAATAGTGGGATTCATAAAAATTGTAATGAGTGATGGACCTTTCCATTTGCCAGGAACTTTTTATCATTCTACCAAGTTTGCAATGGAAAAAATGTCATTTTGCTGATAATTTGTCTGTTTGATTAATACTAATAATTCTTTTCTTTGAAATACAGCAAAAGAATAGTGAAGACCTTGTTTGTACTCTGTCTGAGTTGGAAGAAGAAGATAATCACATTCAAGATGTTGTGAAGCAACTTTTCCGAACACAAAACAGCATTGAGGTAAAATTACGCATTCTATATTTATGACTCCCTTATAGTTGTCATTACATTTTATAGTCTTCATAGATATTGTTATGAGTTCAAATATATCAAATAAAACTAATTTATCCTTAATATTATTCATCTCTTGAGAGACTCTTTGTAATGCCAAATTGTTTTCAAATAAAATACAGGTATTTGGTTGATAGACAACTCAAGTTAATTTTTAGGATTTCTTGTAAAAATTCAGAGAACTATGACAATCAAACAGGCTTAGTAAATACATTTTATTAAAAGTTCAAAAGTACAGCAATGAAAAAAAAACATCTTTACATTAATGACATTGTAATAAACATTTTTCATAATTAGAAAAATAAAAGACAGCTGCTGAGACATGACCTATCAATAAATGCCATCCAGCATGTATTGAAAGATTAGAAAAAAGGCGGAACAAGTTCATCTTATTCAGGAGAAACTACTTTGAGAAAGACTGTAAAAATGTAGCAGATAAAAAATGGTGGTTAAAATAATAATAATGGTGTTAAAATAAATTATAATCAGTCCAGTTTTCTTATCTAAAAAAATGTATAGTTAAATTGGTAAAGAAAAAAGAGTGCCATTCATGCAAATACAATTCATTAATGTAGGTAGTCATAAATATAAACATAATTTTAAACATGATATCAATATCGAATGTGTTTTGCAATATACAGGTATATTCCATTAGTAAGGGTTTTTTGATCATAAAAAATATATTCATTAGAAAAAGTTTTTGTTGATGATTTCAGTTTCCTACGAACTACTTCACTTTTTTACATAATCGCCATTCACTGCTGAGCATGATTCATATTGCTGTACTGGATTCTTTAATCCTTCAGAATAGAAGTTTGCCAACTGGGAATTGAACCAGCTGACATGGTCCTCTTTGAGTTCCTCATTGTTTTCAAACTGTTGTCAACTAAGTCACTGTTTCAAGTGCAAGAAGAGGAAATAGTTGCTAGATGCAAGGTCGAGATTGAGGATAGGGGTCCAAAAATGCTCATCCATTCAACATTCTTTGCTCTTTGTGTCGGTCGGTAAGCATTTTTGGTACCCAATTTGCACAAAATGTGTCATATATGAGCTTTTACGTAACAGTTGTGTAAGTAGTGG
The DNA here is from genome assembly GCF_022747635.1 of Hetaerina americana. Taxonomy (NCBI): domain Eukaryota; kingdom Metazoa; phylum Arthropoda; class Insecta; order Odonata; family Calopterygidae; genus Hetaerina; species Hetaerina americana. Next base: position 42,286,773 of record NW_027286874.1, read on the forward strand.
GACCAAAGGAGAGGAAATTTATCGACCACCAAGAGGAAATTTATCAACCAGAGCACTAATATTCAATCATTGATCAGATCACAGTTCTTGTTCCACTTGTTTAATGAACTGGTATTATAAAGGTCTTGATTGCATTTTACAGGCAGAAGAACTGGAATTTTCTGGTCTCATAAAAAAGCCAGCTAAACATTCCTCAAGGTGTCACATTTGTTTGAAAAGGTTTAGTTGCAGTTTGTATTTAGGATGCCACATGGGAATACATACAGGTTAGTGGTAAATTATCTTTCCTCCTAGTATTTTATTTATCTGAAATGTGTTGCTAACACCGGTAAAATGAAATAAAGTGAAATGAGTGCAATTACTTGTAAATCTGAAACACTGCATTATTGTTGTTCATTAAGTGTAGAAAATAGATGTAAAATGATAATTTAGATCATTTATTAAGGTATCAATAATGTGATATCATTACGATTGTTCATATGTCGGAAGAATTCTTGATTAATGGTTTTAAGTATAGCAAAGATCAGCTGATGTATTGTCGGCTAGATTTATTCCCTCTCCTCTCTTTCACTATCATTCGTTCCCTTCTTGCATAAATATTATGTGAAAAATGACATTTAAACTATTGTAAAAGTCTTCCTTTCTGCCCTCAAGAGCACACTCGCCTTATTTACATAGAAGCATACAAGAGCATTAGGATGAATCATCTGAATCATTTGAATCATTTTTCTCTATTATAATGACTCGATTGAGTAACTGTACTCATCTGTATAGGTATTTGATCAATCTTAATAATTGTTCCTTCTGAATGATTGAAAAAGGAGAGTCAGTACCGAGTTTAGCTGTAAAACTTAATTTAGGAAACTTTGACTGACTTTCCATGGTATATACACCATTTAGTAAATGGAGACATAAAAAGAAGCCATCTACAAAAAATATTTTTGGATTAGAGGAGGTCAGAGACATTGGTTTCTTAACTACTGGGGAGGTGAGAGGGTTGTGGTAGATGAGGAGAGAATGTGATAAGAGTTGTTGCTGGGATCTCTGAAAGGACATCTCGCATAGGACCTTAAGCCACTGTCCAACAAAGTAACAGGCCCCTGCTATCCCAGGTTGCCATCTTCTCCACTGATTATTATTTGCTTTTGGAAAAATGATAAATAGCATTGGTGGGTAGCATGGGTAGCAGCTATTGCTCAGCAAACTATAATCATGTATAATCTGGGCTAAAAGTCTGGGAAAGGCAGGCTAATTTTTCCGGTGTTTATAATTTTTTCACAGTGAACACAAAATCAAGATATCCAACTGAGTCAAGGAAATAATGAAGAAAAAACTAAATACATACTTCACCAAAAGATGCATGTAAGGTATAAATATACTACTGAATGTACAGCCTAGAACTTACGTATATGTACTTGATTATCTGCTGGTGCCTTCCTATCAATCACTGTGGAGAAGTAGTGCTACTTCATTGTTTGGACATTAATTTTAAATATAACTTCATGCAAAAGCATTGGTTGTATAATAGGGACACTTGCAAAACAAAATGAAAATTTACGAAGGAGAATATTTGTATTGTTTGTATGTTTCAAGAAAAAATATTTTTTATGTTTTTATTGGATATGTGGGGGTTATTTGTAAGCTAGCCCCACTTAAAACTTGATGAAAATCTTTGACAATCTTGAAACAAAACGACCACTTTTCTTGAAACGGCAGAATTAACATATTGGTGTTATGCAACCAGTCAACAAAGTTTATGTGGGTTGCATGCTGTGAAGGATACGGCGTTGGCAAAAATTAAAAAATTGTCGAAATGAAGACTTTATTGAGAACTCCTTAGTACTCCTTAAAAAATTTATTCTTATTTTAAAAGGCACAAAATGGTATACCTTATGAACAAAATTGACGAAAATTAGTACAAAAACACTCAAAAAAGCACAATAACTTGTAATCAATATATGCTATGAAATTTTGATCTATAAAATAAGTATGTAACTCGGCGAGCATCTCCATCTACGTTGTTCATCTATTCCAAACTTTGGCAAAAAAGAGTGAGATGTTGATTGGCATTTTGCAGCGTCTGAAGCATTTTCAAGGAAGCATTTTTCCTCATAGGCAGTATTTTCAAGGAAGTGAATCATCCTGAATTAACACTTCATCTCCCTTGTTCATGTGGCTCATATATTGCAAAAAGTTCCGAGTGCTTTCATCCCCTTGATTGAGTCACTATTGGATGTTCCTCATTATCATTTTTACTGTCTCCATTGTCTGAATCTCCATCTGTGTCAAGAACAGTGATTCACTCTTTGCTGTGTTTACCTCTGTGGTACAACTCTGTATGGAACACCATGCTCTTTTCAGCAAGCAGATTACGAAAAGCCCAAATTCATTGGTATTTAATGTGTCTGAGCATGTATCCCTTGCATGTTATGGGAAGAATTTCCTTAACCCTCATGTCTAGGGATATATAAGTATGATTAACAACCTGGGATTCATTGCTTATTTGCTAGAACACAACTGCTTTCCTCTTCCTAAACCAATCCAGCCATCCATTGTTAGCTGCAAGGCTATTTTCTCCACTTCTTGTTTAAGATACTGACCACTGAGGTCGATGTTATTGGATCTACCTTGATAAAAACCTTTCCACAAGCACGTCTCATACTTTGCAGTTTTTAGGTTCTTTTACATTGCCCTCAACTGCAGCTTTTTTAATGCCACCTCTCTATGCTAAAACTGTAAAGAGAGTAGACATTGAGATCTTATTTTTCCTTGTTATTTCCTTTTTTGAGATTTTAGGATTGTTGTCCACATCGTCATGAATTTTTACCTTGTAGATGGATAGAGATTATCTCCTTAGTTTCATTTTATTAACTTCACTTGAAGCCTAAACTGAAGACTTATTAACTTACAGATCAACTTTGGTAATGTTCTGTCATTTATTTCTTACATCTTGAGTCGGAAATACTGATCTGGTATGGTACAACAAAATTCTTCAGTTAGTGTTAGATTTCTGCTTTTAAATTTTTTTAAGCTTGAGGAACTTGTTACGTTCACATGTAGATTTTCAATTCAATAGTCAACTTGCCTGAATTAGTTTATGGGCAGGTGTAATTTTATTAACCCCTTACTCTTCCGTGCAACACTGGTATATGGTTTCAAAATGTCTTTCTAAACTGAAGGTTACTTCAACATCATCAAAGTCTGATACCTGTTGTTAATCTCCACAGTAAGCAAACATACAGGTGAAGTAATAAATAGATTCAACGAGATACTATGCCACTGGGTCTTTGACTCTCCTTGCTTTAACATAATATTGATCCACAATAATCAAAGAAATAGTGTTATGTATGTTGACATTGTAAATATTTGTTGCAGTTACCTACAGTATTTTAAAAAAATAATAGATGACACACATGTATTAGTATGATCAGTGGTGTATTTTAAGCGTAATAATTTTCCCTGAGCTGGGTTGAGTTTATAATCCATGTATCTAACCTTAGGCATGCAGAGAATGTCTAATTTTAAATACTACATATTCACATTTTATGAAGTACTAAAAAAGCCATTTTTAACTGCTGGAGTCAAGTCTTAACTTCAATGATCAACTTGAATCAACATTTTAGGTTGATTTCTTTTCCTTTAATTCAATGTAATATTTTATTGACATGGCAATGAATTTTTTAACATAATGCATAGGTTATAGTACTTTCTACCAGAAATTTTCTGCTCATTATTTGAAGTTCTATTTTCAGAACAGATTTTTAAGATGCTCAGTTTAGGTATGCTGAATTTGCCATTGGGTCATCTGTATGGTTGGTATTATGCTAGTATTATTATTGTTGGTTGGCTACCAGTTAAGTTAGGTTTTGGATGGACATATCCTATAAAATTGTACAGCAATACAGTTACATGTCTCACCTGACAAAAAACACAACCTGACATCCGAAACTACAGTAAGTTCCTCTTCTACTCCACATACTTCCTTCCTCATTTTCTTAATGCTCTACTCTCTATCACAGTTTTCAACATCTCATTGCCAATCAGAATTCTTTGCATCCATCTTTCCTTCATCCTTTGGATTTCTTCCAGCAATCTTTTCTCCTCCCCTACCATGACTACCACCTCTGCACATGTTTTCCTTTTTGCCCATTTCATCTTTTCCATCCTTCACCATTCTTACCCATATTTCAAAAATCTCCTATCTATGATCCAAAGACTTATATGGGATATATATGTATTTAGGATGAACATTATGGTATGCCCAATGTTTTATTTTCATGTGAAATTCAATAATGAATGTTTTGGTGAGATTTTTGTTGGAAACAGGTTTATTTGTCATAGTGCTTTGATCTAATAATTACTTACTGTCGTATTTGATTTGCTACTTGCAGGAGAGAAGCCATATACATGTGACATATGCAAAAAGAGTTTTTTTCTGAAAGACTCATTGAAAAAACATTCAGTTTGTCACTCGGAAGAAAGAAGGTACAGGTGTGGAGAATGTTATAAATCATTTAAAAGGTTATCGCATGCACGAGACCACCTAAGAATTCACTCTCCTTCTTACCCATACCAGTGTACCAAATGTGGAAAGGCATTCCGATGGCAGGTAAGGTTAAGTCATGGAATTAGCCAAAATTACTTCACCAGATGGGTTTTCTTTCTTTATTTCACTGCACTAACTTACAGGATGAAAGAAAAGTTTCTATGAGGTCATCCTGGAGTGTCTGCTGCATACTTTCAAAAGTTACACTTACATATGTGTCGGTGTCATATCTCAACATGAAATCCTTCTCTTTTTGTCTGGAGAGCAACAATAAAAAAACATATAACTCATCCCTGTAGAGAATGTAGACTTTGTATAAACTCCCTTGCAAATTCAATTAATGTGGTGCCGGTGATGTAATTAGTTTGTTAACTCGCAAATTGAAAACAGGGAGCTTTTTTCCAAATCATGGAGGGTATGTGAAAAGATAACAGATGCTGTACAAGTATAGGTAATGTCTTCATATGGAAATGTATTATAGTGGTTAGCTTTTGCAATACTTCTTTATTTGTAATTTTAAGGGTTTAGTTTGGAATATTTGATGTTAAATTTATTTTTTAAGGGGACTCCTTAATGGATGGAAATTTAGATAAATTCTATCGTAATAAACTTTCAATCTCCTGTGTTTGGATGATGTCAAAGTCTCACATCCACTGGTGCCTGTGCCAAACGACATTAATAATCTTATGAGTGCAAGAGAGTCCTCTCACCTGCAGGAAAAGAATATATGCTTGATTTAAAATTCATGGAATGTTGTATTGAAGATAAAATGTGAATATTTTCATTAAAACAATGAAACTTTATGTTTTAGGGCACCCTTAAGTCCCATGAATTGAGTCACGGAGGTCCTGCATTGAGAACACATCATTGTACCACCTGTGAGAGGAGATTTCCCTCCAAATGGTCCCTTGTAAGACACCAACGCTTGCATTCATCTGAAACAACTAGTTCTGCTCAAGCGTTTTTGGCTAAATGTGGTTAGTATTGTGTTTAACAACATTGAAGATTTTCATTATCAATTGTTTTTATCAGATAATATATTTAATATGAGTGAAATCTCATCTCGAATCCAAGAATATATATATCCAGTTGTAAGCATTATACTGGCGAATATTTTATGTATGAATATTTATTATCATTTTATAAATGAAGATTCCCTCTAAATATGATTGGTAAAAAATTGCTCAAATTAATATATTTGTAAATTCTAATTTCATTAATTTACATAATTGATCAGAGTTTTTCTATCTCTGATTGTGAACTACATTACAAAAACATAATATGACTGGCATAATTTTATGAATCTTGCTCTTTTATATGCTGCAAATTGTTTTTGGGTATATTTTCTATCAGTAGAAAATTATTTTTTATGATGTCACTTCTTACACATGTTTTATTATAATGTTAGCATTTAACTTTGAGATATTACAGTTGGGTATTTGAAAGTTATGTAGCTGTATTAGGTAATAAGCAAAGTAAGTTTGGATTCACTAGTCGTTAATATTTTTCTTCATGAAATAATCTCTCTTTGTGATTAAATATATATATATATATATATACACACACATAATATATATATATATATATTTATATACACACACATAATATATATATATATGCATTTATATATATATATATATATATATATATATATATATATATATATATATATATATATACACACATACAAACATATACATATGCCCATGCATGAATGTGAGGAGCATTATGTTGCAGCCAATTATCTTATTTAGGCAAAGGAAGATGTATTTCTAGTAGTATTTCATCTCACATAAAATATTTTTAATTTTCCTAAACTATGATATTTTCTGCAAGTGTGCAAATATTTCTTATTCAGGAACATCTACTGCATTTTCTGAAAGTGAAGAAAAACCTTTGACTAGCATTTCCAACAATAAAGTCATAAATCTGGAGGGAGATGCATTTATTGAACAAAAGCAAGGTACTATCACTTTTGAGGATCAAGTGGCATCAATTTCTGGTGAGTAAGGATGCTTCGTGCAAAACAAAGGAATGTAAAATAATGGAATTATTTTTTTTAAATATTGTGTTGATTCTGTCTTGCCTTCTTATTGTAATAAAGCATTATATTTCTTACAAATTTGGGGAGAAAATAATACGCAGCGTGAGATTTTCCTTAGGGTCACATTAAGTATACGAATGTCAGTATAAGTAATGTTTTATTTGAATATGATCATCCACTTTTAACTTCTAAAATATTTTATCATTCATGTGATATAACATTAAGTCCACAAATTTTATAACCATATATGTATTTGTGTTAAGTAAAATGTCACATATTTAATTCAATGCTCTTTCAAAGTCACATAATAATAGACATTCATTTTCCTCAGTTACACCTGCTGGTTTGACTCCGCCAGGCCATACTTATGTATTAATCACTCAAGAAGATGGATCTTCCTGTCTCGTTCCAACTGTTGCCATTGTTGAAGAGCTCCAAGAAGAAACATCTGCTGTGAATAATATAGAAGGTAGTTACCCATAATACAGGGGTGGTTTAGCTCTTACTTTTGCAACTGTTGATTGCAGATTAAAAATTGACATAAAATTGTGTTACGTCAAAACTTTAAAAAATCTAAAAAAAATACTGGTTATCTGTTAAAGTATGTGTAATTTATTATTAAAATATTTATTAACAGTAAACTTATTTATAGATTTTCATTTATGTGTATTCATGCTTAGGGACTTGTCATTAAATTAACTATTTTTTCATCCATCATATATAACGTTTTTGATTCCTTTTTTTACTTATTAATCAATCTGTTTTGCCAATATTGTATTATTTTCCTTGAAAAAGAATCACAACTCAAATTCTACAAGACCATGGAAAATGCTTCAATGGTAACTTCAGAGGAGTCATTTTCTGTTGTGAACACAAATGCAAGTAAGTTCAGTGGAAAAATAGTTCACCCAGACTGGAACCAGCAACCCAGTCTAGGTAAATGACTTTTTCTCTGAAATTTCTAGCAGTTGTGTATTCAAATCAATGTTTTATTTCATTTAACACACATTAAAATGTCAAGAATGTAGTGTATAATTTCAAATTTTTCAAAAAGTGAGTTTGAATGGGAAACTTATTGGTAATCATCATCTTTTTGGAATGATTATCGCTGTTGAAGATGCATTTTTTAAACTAATACACATACATCGGATGGATAAGGCATCTTTAATCATTAATATGAATATTTTGCAATCTCTCGGCTGGAAAAAAGATAGGGGTTTGTGCAATTCTCTAGATAGTATCAACTGAGATTTTTAATATGCCACCATCTTCAGAAATATTATGATTGACAAGAAAAATCATGAAGCCAGCAAAGTTCAAACTGCTCTACAAATGCAAGTTCTATGAAGAGGCCCTTCCAGTATCCTAACTAAGACACTCTTGGCATAAAAGAGTGGTTGCCTGATATAAATATATGCCTGCAGAATCATTCTTAATGTATTATGTCATAGGAGCAAAAACAGTTATAAATTGTAAAGAAGAAGAGGAGGTTATACAGCATGAGATCATGATGAAAATATCACTTACAAGGAGAGAATCAGATCCAAGGACCATTAATTTTTAGAAACCAATTGTTTATATTCCCCAAACCTGATCACAAAGGTGTTCCCGTGTGGGCATAGATTGAAAATAGTTTATGAGATAAACATTTTTCAATTCGGCAAAAAAGTGTGTACATGAGTGATTACATTATTCCGGCAAAGATAAATAAGTTTGACACTGGCCATAGTTGTGAAGGTTGCAGGTTCAATGATACGTGGTTGTTTTAATTTTGTTGTGAAGTCTAATTATTATTAGTTGCAGTCTTGCTTTTAATCCACTGTACTTCCCCGCAATATGTTGTGCAGTTGTTCGGCAATCATTCTTTGCCAGATAAAGATGGCCTTGCCATTGAAATGAAGTTGCATCTCACAACTTGTGTTGGTTTTGTTTCTATGTAGATGTGCTGCTTGCTTAAATTCCTATCACTAGCATGGGGTTTATGATTTCCTAAAGAATTCTGTGAGTAGAATGAATTTTAGTGTAAAATTACCCGAGTTGTTGGTGCACCAGTTATACAGTTCTGTCAATAATAAGAATTTAGTTCTCTCTTAAAACTAGAAAGGAAATTTAAGCATTACTACTTATGTTCTAAGTTACTTATTAAATATCATCAAAGTTGTTTCAGGAAATTTGTTCAAATTAAATTTTTCTAAAATACTAAAAAAAAAGTATGTAGTGCATCCATGCACATGATTTGGGATAAATACAAGTATTGTATACTAGTAGTACTTGTATACTAGGAAGCAGTTAGTTCATGCGTCCAGGTTAAATTTTAAGAAGTAGGGAAAAAATTATTTGTATTTGGAAAAGTAGGGTAGTATTGTAATCAAAGATGTAAAAACTCTGATTATTACAAAAAAATTAATGTGCAGTATCTTCCTGCCATCCAGGTGAGTAGGCTATTGTTCAGGGTGATAGGAACTTTGGGAAAGTGATGGTTATTAATCATTTTCTTCAAAAATCAGGTGAAAAACTGGAGCAAATGACCAAATGATATTGAAAAAGTGGTGAATATGATTTGCACATTAAGTCTGGAATCGGATATTCCTGGCAAGAATTTGAATTATGTTATCAGTTTATGTGGACTGTTGTGTTTGCAGACCCATGCTAAAAATGAAACCATAAGTAGGACCAACTTTGTGATACCAGTGGTAGTCGATGATCCAAATAAAATCTTGGCCACCAGATTCCAAACTATTGGGTGAAAAACCTGGAGAAAGGGCAGTGTCAGGAATGGGAATCCAGAAAATGAGTGGGCACACTTTTTTTGTGCTCATTACTGCCATGAGAATTTTTGTCTGGGCTATCTATACCTCTTCACCGTCCATGGTGGTCAAGCGATAGTGTTTGAATAGATTTGATCTGCTAGCTATTATGGCTAGTTACTGTATAGCCTGATTTTAAAATTACACCATTCACCAAGAATCGAGTCATGGTTTGTGGATTGGAAGAAGTGTAACCTGATAACTGGGTGGGATTTTTTCACAAACTCATTAGCTTTAAATGTTATGGGATTTTGATTGGTATATTTTTGTCAGATATTGTCATACATAGTGCTTAGTGGTATTATTTTTAGTCTGCAGCTATTTGTTCAGATATGAATTCAGCATAAAAATTGCTGAGGTACTCGGTGTTATCAGTTTTCATGGTGAATATTTGTAGATATAAAAATATATGGTGCAGAATGAGTTTTCAGTAGTAACCACTGCTATATAGGTACTTTACTGTTTTTTCATCATGCTTTCTTATATGCTCCACCAAATGACTAGTGTGCCAGATGCAGCTTTCAGAAATGGAACAAATTCTGATGTAATCTGTTATGAAAAGGATCCACCCAGAAAATTCCAGTTTCTGATTATTTAAATTTCATTCAAAGACAGATACAACAGTCAGCAAAAACTGTCATACTGATTTTAATGGTAGAAATAGGATAGGCTTGTTGGATGTATTGAAGGGAGGAAGCATGTAAAATAGAGAAGGAGCTTATTACAGTGCCAAATGCCCAGTTGCTTTTTGTTAGAGACGGCCAGAAAATGTATCGTTGTACTAATTTATAGTGCGTCAATCCAAAATCTATCTTTGCCAGTACTGTGCCAATAATAGTAATTAGTCCAAAATGTTTGTAGTAGTAACCAGTACTCCTTGCCAGAATGGTTGGAATGGACTGTTTTCATGTCACTTAAATTGTCACCTTCAAGTTGGACATAGTTTACAGTTTTTGCCTGTTCGGGCTGTTTTCTAGACTGGGGTGCTGTTACTGCCAATGATCAGAGACCAATCCCACAATTTATTGTAAATAAACGCATGTGATATCATGCATGAAAACCCTGAAAGGACTTATGGCGAAAATATCATTTAATGATAAACAGGTGGGAGCACCCTAATAATCCTAAACTTTTGTTCAAATAAAACCATAGACTGTGTGATAAATAATCCATAATTTGAAGCATCAATATTGTTAATATACATTTATTTCATTCAGCGGGCATGATAAAAAGCTGTTAATTATTACAGCAGGTGTAAAAATTGATAGTAATATGCTGAGAAAAAAGACAACGTAGCTTTCCATCATTAAGCATAGAAGATCCTTATGGTTTCTTAAAACATCAGTCTAAAGTAAGAAAAAAATGAGTGCTATAGATAACAATAAATATCTCTTAAGTACTCATGAGGTTGATAACATTTAGAAAAAACTTGCCCTAGGCACTTTTCAATTCTTATTACCTAATAAGTAACAAATATTCCTTGAATGGTATATGTTACAACAAAAAAGATAATACTGAACAGATAGGTTTACACAGCCAAATTAACACTAGTTAGACAAGGCTTATTTATGCTATTTTGTTATATATACACCTCTTGTATAAAAAATTTTCCCACTGTGATATCAGCCAGCGTGTGCACCCCAAAAACCAAGCCATTTTAAATGCGAAATCATTCTATCATCAAATTTTAAATCCTTAAGTAATCAAACCTTACCATCTAAATACCGAACTTTATTCAACATACCTTTTAAGCACCTTAGACAACGTTTCAAACCTTCAAGATTATTAACTTAATGTTTCAAATTGTGTTCGGTAATCAAATATTGCCGTTTACGACATTTAAAGAGACTTTAACAAAAGGAAGAGCCCAACCGATAACAAAACTTTACTGGCTTGCATATAATACTTTGGGCCATTCATTGGGTTTTCTCATAATTTAAATTCTGATTATAAGCACGGCATAATGTTCACTGCCACCACCGACCATCATAACAATAAAACGACCCAGAATCTTTCTCTGGCCAATCGATAGTCATAGTATAAAAATAACTTTCGGCCTTATACAATACTGAATTACAATGGTAAAATAAAGATAACATAAATAAATATCTCTTTTCACTTCTTCGTTAAGTTATATTTTCGATCGAGTTCGTCTGCGAAAAGGGAATGCATCTCTCTCAGTAAATCCTGTGCAGCTCCCTTTGCTTCTAGAAAGGCATCAGTTATTAATTCAGGATTCTTACTGTTCACACTATCGGTAAGCTTCTTAATTAACTCCGGTTCCAGATTTACTTCACAACTATTAACATACTCCTCAACAACTTCCGTAGCAGTTGCATTCAGTCCCGAGGTCAGATTGGAATCATATGAGCCCGCAGCTGTCTTTGTTTTCTTTAACTGATGGCATTCGTCCACAATTTCCTTACACTGTTCCCAGAACTTGAGGGCACAGCACTCGTTAAAGAATTCATAACTCTGTAAAAAGTCTAAAAACTCATCTCTTCCTTCTTTGCTAGAGAGAACGGCTTTAAGACTATTTGACCAGAGCTTAGCATCTTCAATTAATCCTTTCCGTCTTCCACAACTGAGACCCGCACACTCCGCCATTTACTCTTCAGGTATCAAATCTCATAGAATTAAGCAGGAAAGGAGTCATTTACATTAAGAGATGAAGCAGCAACAATATAAGCTGTCGAAGATTTTTTGGATCCCGAGAAGTGAACATGCCGGTTTCACTGAATACTTCTCACTACATTCATACCGGCACCTGTAAAGATATACTATATAAATACCTCGAGGCTAAAAATAGAATTCAGACAATATCTTTTCTCTCATCTATCTAAAAAATCCCCAGTTTAAATGAGGTGTTTGTAAGCCACGTAACAGCTGACCTCCATATAGATATTTTCAATTATTTATTTGTGACCAGTGCCATCGAATAACTGTACAAAATATAATAAATTCCATTCCCTCGACAATATATGTGAGCACGAATTTGACAAAAGAAATATTTGGTGCAATCGAAAATGCCTACAATCACAATTTTATAATTCAAAAAGTACCTTTAGTACTGAACCTTTCACAGTGGTTTAAACAAATAAGTCGAAAACATTGAAAACGCACACGCTTCCTTCATGTAGAATTTAGTTATTCTTTTGTCCAAAAGGTGGGCAGCGCTAGTGCCTCTCAGGGTTTTCAATAGCGGCTTTCAAATATCTCTTTTTTTAATTCATGAAACTTCTCCCAAATTTATTATTTCAAGACAATAGTTATAATTTTCTAAAAGTAGATTACCAAAGATGATTTTTGAAGATGATTATGACCAGTGTGCGCGTACCACTTTTAGTGTGTATGAAATTAAACTTATTGTCCTACTGTCCTCATATATGACTGTCTTTCCCTTTTTTTGAATGGGAACTAATAATGATCTAAGCAATCTTCCAGCCAAATCCTATCCTCACAAATGCTGCTATTTAAGCCATAAGAGCTCTTCATTCCATGTTTTCCTAAACCCTGTAAGTAGTTCCACAGGAATGTTGCCTATCTCCATGGTCTTATTTGATTTCAATTCCCTAAACGCCCTTTCTATCTCACCACCATATTTTTATGTAATTTATAATTAAGGTGATTTCCCATTGCCTTCCTCAATAGTGTTTTTAAAATGACACCATTATTCAAATGCTTGTCCCACAGGGGTCAGAAGTCCTTGCAGTTGTCCTACTGAGGAACAGATGCTGTGAGGATTAACTTCCATCTGGTTACTACTCTTTGATCTAATTGGCATTGTTTACCCTACCAGGAGTAAATACAGTTCTGTGGGACATCAGAACACATGAGCCCATACATCACATAAAGTTTGCAGCCAATAAGGAGAACACATAAGGTTTGATAAAGAATTTAAGTATGATAGCAATAATATGCTTTTGCATAAGTGGTGTACTATTTTGATTAACATATTGCTCACATTGAGATAAGAGATAGTCTGATGTAAGTAGTTGATAGTTGAATAAGAGATAGTCTGATGCTCAGCCTCAGCTTTGTGAGTACCTGAGATCTCCAAGCAAAAGAGAAATTCTCACAACTATATTAATAATATACTTCTTTTGTCTGCTCAAGAAAAGGAATATTATTTGACTATATTTTCTTTCAACTCAATATGTATGATCAGTAGTACAGCCCTGGTGAAAAGGCTTGAAAGCATATCAGACTGATACAATGCAACTCTCATGAAACCTATGAAACAAGTGAACCCTCTCATCGTAAGTGTACTTCAATTATGCCTTGTTCACATTTGTTTGTTGACACCTAATGATCATACATTAAAAACTGCTCATTGATATTTTAGTAGCTGCTAATTTCTTAATGCAAGAATTCAATTTTCTTTGTTTACTTCAAAATAATTTGCTCTTTTTTACATCATCCAAGTATTTTTTGTAAATTCTAGCCTGAAAAATCACGGTGAATCTAATGGGCCAGGAAAATACAGTATATGAAATGCATTGCTCAAGTAGTTACTAAATGATAATTACCATGATGGTAGGAGTCAGCGAAACCTGACAAGACCTAGAGAAGATTTTTATTATAGTCGTCCTTGACAATGACTTGCCCAAGACATCTAATTGATTTTGAAAGTCAGTAATTTTCAGCAATACAAATTTTGTGGGTTCGAAATTCGTAGGAAGGGTAGTCAACTGTTCCTTTTTGCCCCCTGTGCTTATGCAATTGTGGCTAATTGCCCATTAAATTTGCAATAGTTTCACCAATTTGCATGTTAGTTAACCTTATTGTTTCAACTATACCATTGTATAATTTATGGTCTTAGCTGATGATATAAGTTTGCCTCCAGGTACTAGATCACTCATACTACCAGGCTATGATTATTATTAGGTACCAGATTTGTCTTTCTCTTGTCAGCTCAATCTTTTACTAATTTATGGCCTTTATGGACTTTATTTATAAATAAAGTTACATGTTAAATTATATTTAGCTGAAATGTACACTATTCATAGGATATCGCTCATATTGCTGAGAGGTTTCCACAATGTATACATTCACCTGAAGATAGTATCCGTAGCATCAACACCCTTTAATGGCAACAATAACTTTTTACTAGATTCTTCATTTCAGGATTTATTTATGTACATATATATTCATTAAAATTAAGACACAGCTCCAATGTTAATATTCAACATTTAATGCAAAGAGGCATTATTTGTAATCTAAGTACAAAAGCATTATTCCAAACAATGGGTACCATATAAAATTTTGGAATGAAGATGATGCTTATATCACAGTCATTTGAGATCTTAAAAATTACCTCATTTAATGAATAGGTGACTAAATTTACATGTGAGTTGGCATCAAGTTTCCAAGGTAATATCTTAAAACTATATATAGGCATTTTAACAATTTAAAATTTTTTTATGAAATTATGTCCCTTGCCCAGTCACAAAATAGTTCCTGGTAAGCATTTCTGTTAGTAGTAAAGTTTGATTTAGAAGTTTAATAGCAATAACAGACAGGAAAATACCATAGGAATAAGCCTTCTCTTTTTCATTTTATTTGGTGTGATCATTCCAAGATATTTTAAGGAGTTTTCATGAATTGAAAACATTTGCAATTACTTGAATAATATTTACATAAATGTATTCAATTTATTTCATTCAATACATTCTTCCTATTCAGTACATGTAGACTCAAGGTTATGTAGAGATGTATAGGATAAATATCAATAGTAGAACTGCAGTGAAGGTTATTCACACTTGCACTCCTACAAGTTGTAGGTAAAAGCAAGGAAGCACCAGCAACTTTATGGAATGGTCAGTGCACATAGCCATAGGTACTTATGAATGGGGCACATGAGGATCCAGACTCCCTCTCAATTTGCTACCTGTTTAACCCATTAGTTACCTATATTGTCACTCTGTGTAACCTTTTCCTTCTAACAGACACCCTTTTGCTTTGTAATCCCCCTAGAAATATAATTCCAGTTACATGAAAAGTGCTTGAATGTCAAGACTGTTGATTCTGAAAGCTTTGTCTTCAGTATTCATGTGTCATAGGGTTGATCTCAGGACCAATGACACACACCCTTTAATTCCCAGATATGTAGATTTTGTGGATTTAAAAAATATTGAGAGCCTTCATCTCAGTCATATAAATCTTTGGCATTTGCTTTCAGCTTTAGCTTTTGTCTGGTAATTAACCCTTTGTGCTGTAGTCACTTCCGTCTTGTTTTATTTCTTAAACTGCTTTTCTCTGGAGAAAGTCGCCTCAGAGGGATTATTTCACCTCTAACTGAGACTGCAGTTTCAATAATGCATGGGTTTCTGCAACCTTCATTGATATCCATCCTGAAAAATTGATAGGGATTACCAGTCAAGAGAGCTTTTTATAGAATGCATCAAAAAATTATAGCTATACTAGTATTAAGATAAATTATAATTGCTGATTCCCTTACCTTTTGGTCACTGCAAAAAGTTGATCATTATGGGCGTCAGAATCTTCTGCCTCATCTCCATTTGTAATATCATCTTCTAATGGATTTACTTTAAGCTTGACATTTTCAGAGTAAAAATTATTTGCCAATTGTGAGTGGCAATCGCATCTGCTACAGTTATTAGCACACAATCTTCTGCCTTCATACTGGGAACCTAGAAATGAAAAAGAAATATTAATTTTATAATTGGCGTTAGAAATATTTTGGGAAAAAACATTTAATTTAGATGGAAGAAATATATGCAAATAGTTTTATCAAGGAAAAATCATTTGTTTTACTAAAAAAGACACCTTGTCACCCTGACACTTAGGCTTGGTGTGGAAGATGCAATACCAAATGTCAAAAGTATAAGTGCAAAACAATTAAATAAATATTGTAATACAATGTTTTATGAAATCAATGTTAAGTGACTGGATATTAATCAAAGAGTAAACATGATATTTCAGTATTTTACTATGGGTTATCTAAATCCTTAAACTGTGGCAGGCTCATTTGTTCATAAATGTAATGTAAAATAGAAAATATGTTTTGAAATAAAATCATTTCCTTGGTGGAAATCACGTAATTCCATCACTAATCATGTAATTTACTGGACCGTTTCCACTTTATCTGAGTTATACAAAGACTTACAACTCCAACTGTATAAATTACTGGAACATCAATGATACAGTAGCATATTAATTGATTTCTACCGTAATATAATGCATTCAATGTCAAATATAGACCCAATTAGGAGTATAGATTGTTTTGATTTTAAAATAGTATTTTAATAATACTACACATACCTTTTATTTTTTTAAATTGTTATTTAGTGAGTGAAATTGACTTGCATGTCACGCAAACAAAACACTTTATCAAATGTTAAGCTTTGTGGAAGTGAATAAAAGCAATCCATTCAATTAAGTTTAAAAATAGTAAAATGAATTTAGTTTACTTACAATTAATGCCACATTTGTGCATCATCAAATTACACCAGAGTAGGAATGTACTTTTCATTAGTTATTCATTATTCATCTCTCCTAGGTACAAGACATATTATGTGAGCTTTTTGAATTGAGATTTTTCCAAACAAGTACACCAAATAAGGTTCATGTGCTTTGCATAATTGAGTTTGTAGGAATTTTAACAATATTTTGTTATCTAAGTCAAAAATCCTAATGGATTGGGAATTTAATAACATTATATTGTGGACAGCAACCAGATTTAATTAAAAGTAGGGACTTACAATTATTTAATGCAATAGCATTCAAGATTCCGATTTATACAAGTTATTCATTGAAAATATTAATTTCTCAATTAGCTGTTGGCTATATAACTTAAGGATTAACTTGTTAGTCATTTATTCCAAAGACTGTATTATGACATAACTATAAAAAGAGATAGAAGAAAATATAATTAAAAGGTTTCTTCTTTATAAAAAAATGCAGTTACAATAGCACTGCTGAGAATGAAAATAAAAAAAAATATGTTAGTATGCGAGTAGATTTTCTATAGAAGGTATAATATCAATATAAATTTTATGATTATGATTAGGTTATTTAATTAATTTAGGTGCCTAATATAATAAGACAATTTTGGTCGGTAATAACAGTAATTTGACTTCAATGTCCTTTGTTATTCATTGTTTAAACAGTAATGGCTGGTTATGATGCACATGTTTATATTATATTCATATCTATCTACATCCATTTGGTATTAAATAATTGGAAACCAATATTTTACTTGGTGGCATTAGTCTTTTTTATAGTTCAGTGAAATTATGCATATTTGTGCACTGTTATCCTTCCTGCGATTACTGGGCTTACCCAACGTAGAGGTGTACGTACGGCGCTGATCGGTGGAGATGGAGCGCTTGAATGAGCGCTTGAAGGAGCGAATGCCTCTTCTTGCTGGTCCCAAAAAAGGCGCTGTGGACAGAGTGTACAGTACTGGGTTGATTGCTGCATTGAGGGGTAGGACAAAGACTGCTACCCAGGCAAAAACCTGTTGAGATAACATAAGTGTACCCCCAAAATGCTCCCCAGTTGCTGTTATAGATATCATAAGTTTTTTTGATACTTTCAAGCAATGCCATTCTATTCCATCTCTAAGCTGAAAATTGTTCCATGCACATTCTTATGCATGCTGATTTGTGGGTGGTATACCATTGAAAATTATTACATCTTTCAAAGAAGATTTCCACATTTTATTATGTGTTAAGAGAGAGCAATTGGATGCATGAAATTGAGAAATTTTTGCTTGAGAATGATATAGATACATCTACATTTATGCTTGTGCAGAATGGCCATTTGTTCATTTCCATGGGAAACATGTGATAAATACAGCTAGACCTTATTACTTGAAAATTCAATGCTTGACTGGAAAAAGTGGTCTTATTGGATATATATGGGTTTGAAATTAAGAACTTAAGAAAGAGAGAATGAAAAAAATGAACCTGAACGTCTGTCCATCCATGGGCATTGACCAATAAACTGTAGACTTTCATCCACTGGCCATTTGTCAAGTCAGAAAAAAATGAAGAATTACCTGAGGGGGGACTGTGACTCCCCCCAATGAAGCTACACCTAAGAGAATAATTGGCATCCAACAGGCTGCATCCGTGGCCACCAGAAGGGTCATCCGTCTTGCCATTGATGACTCAGCTCGACGTTGTTCAGGTGTTTGCTGAGGTGTTTGTGGTTGTCGCTACGATAAACACATTATTCTTGCATTATAAAATTATAAAATGAAAATTCAATTTCATAGGGCATTATACAGTAGATAACCAAAAATTGTGTAAATTTAATTTCAGAGAATTCCCCAATTTTCAAGTAAAATGTAAACCTAATTATCTTAAAGAAATGTTGGATATAGGCTCTTGAAGTAGTTTGAAGGAGATTAGTAACACAATATTGCATTACAGTATCTATTTCAGAAGTTCTTGCAATACCTATCCACGTTCCATATTTAATGTAATCCCCAAATTTTCTCCCACAATATCCTCCAAAGAAAAACACCCAGTCTTGTTTGAGCTATACGTTTCCATTGTTTCTTACCATTATCCCATGGGCTAAACATTATGTGTTTGGTTCTTTAGGGAAAATGTTTCCAGTGTCTTTTCAATTAGATGTGATTTTATCACCATTTGAATTGATTGAAATACTGTAATTAATAAAGTTATATTAATTTACAATTCAAGTACATACACTCATCCACCTCTCATCACTATTTAATACTTCATTATTAATTTAAATTGTTTTTCATTGCTCTTGATGAAATTTTGAAGGATGAAGACAATCTTACATAGAAGTAGTGAATAGCATTCTCAGGAAATTTCAAGTAACATTTATTTAGGAAGGTGTTTACTCAAAAAGCTGTTTTTCGTTTACCTATAGTTTGCTGTTTCATATTGGAGGGAACAGAAATAGTCATCTTCACTCTTAATGTGCTGCGTATTTATAAATGGGGCATATGAGGAAAAACTGGATTAGATAAATTACATATGTGCTTACTTGATTCTGGTCATTGTGATGATTTCTTTGCACTGCAACCACAGCTTGCCTTGTTGTTCTTGCTACAACATACATCCATACATAACCCAGGGCAATGATGGAAAATGAGGCCAGGTTAAGAACTGTATAAGAGAATATTCATGGCTTGTTTAGTGACAACTTATCAGGCAGGTGTGCAGCTTACATAAATACTTCACTGTTTGCATTGTTTAGCTTAATGGATTTTCAATCATAAAACAGAAGGCCATAGGGTCATTATTTATATCAGGTTAGTGGCTACCCTTAGCTATTATCTTCGGGGGAAGAAGTTACTAATGAGCCGACAAAATAGAGCCTGCATGTATTGCAATGCATGCCTGAACCTTTTAAATTAATATATATGCTATGCATTGTAGTAAGGCTAGATTTTAATCAAAGCAAGAAATATCTGTTGACCATGCTTAAAATTAATAAGTTTTGTTGTGTGCTTTCCTGTTTATCCCTATGGTTTTAATCAATCAATGCAATACACTGAGTTTTGACGTAGATTGGTCCATCTTGAAATATACTTTCCTAGTGTTTTTATATGCCATAATTTGTAACTTTAAAAAAAATATGTTTAAAAATAAAAGAAGTGAGAAGGTGGATACTTACAAAGAAACACAAAAACTGAATATTCCCATCCATTTGGCTTTTCAGGAGTGATGTGGAGGGCCAAGCAAACCCCAGAACGCCCATAAAAGTTCCTGAAATGAGAATCAATTTGTTCAATCAAGCATTAAAATTGCAGTTATGAAATGACTAAATGGAAAAAAAGAGGGTCTTTTTGGAATTAACCTAAGGTATGCATGCTTTTTAGAATTGTATAAATGTATAAAGTATATTTCCTATGAAATTATTTGAATATTCGAAAGGTGTAAACAAAATAGTAGTTTAATATAGGTAACACTGGAATTGAATTGCCAACTTTATATCAAAATGAGTATCATCACTAAAATTGCTGACTATAGTCTCCACTGGGTACAGTTGACTCTGTAGTGAATATAGCTCTTTTGAATTCGAGAGAACTTTAACCACTATATGGAAGGATGTATGTTCTTGGACAGTTTTTTGATATATTTGTGTTCATAATTTTGAGACATAGTTGTGCCCATAAATGCTAAATAATATTCATAAATGAATAGTGCCACTTACTTATTGCCACAATTGTGCCATTAGTTTATCTGTAAAACTTGGGGTTTTTCCTTTTAGGGAAGGCATTAACCCTGCAGATTCATTATTTTTAGGTATTTATGAGATCTTTTAATGCCCAGAAACTATATAAAAATTAATTACAAATTTGTAAATCGGAAACTTTATACAAATCAAAGTTAATCATTCATTAACAACCCATCTGCTTAATAGTCTGCAATTGACTATCTAAAATTGCCTGTTTTATCAACTCTTAATATAATATGCATTTTATGGAACTATAAAATACTGTGCCACCTTGCTTAACAAGCATAATTCATTCCAGAATCTTACTCATTGCCCAAAATACTCGTCAAGCAAAACAATTTTTCCCATATAAGTAATGTAAAATATGATGATGTGTTCCATGCTGAGAAAAAATAATCTTTGTTTAGGATTGTGAATCATCTTCATCAATTTTTCTATTGAGGAATGAACCAACCTGGAATGCAAATTCGATTAGCCAAAGAAAAAATTGAAATAATTTGTTTATTATTCAAGCTACTTACCCATTTATGTTTTACTAGAAAGCTATCTATTAACATTTGTTTTGCTGGCTTTGGTGAAAATTCAATTCATAACCATATAATAAATTTCTAGCATGCATATCCACCAAGATATTAGCATGATGCTTCTCAATGTTTGATGGAACAGTTTCACATGCTTCCAGAATTTCTCCTATTGTGCCAGAAGATTGTTGCTTTGCTGTTACCTCCTCTGAAAATCTCTCCTCCACAACTTCTTCCTGTGAAACAACGCAACTCTATAAGCTTTTTGGTGATTAGCTCTCGGCTGTGCTCTTCCCCATTGATATCGTTGTTGTCCAACTCCAGTTCCATTATCTCGGCCAAAGACTCATTGACTACAGGCTTCACATGCAGTGTCTCAAAACTCACAAAGTCACGTGCAACAATGCTCTCCAGCCAAAACTTCTTCTAAGCAGAGGTGAGGGCTCTCTTGGTTAACCCCTTCCCATGCCATTCCAATCATTTTGAGGCAGGTAATATTGTGGAAGGGATATTTCCAAAAATTTTTTAAAGGGGTGAGATCAGTCCCTCAGTTACCTCAAAACGATGCTCAAAGGGTTCTTTGGTATCGAGCTTCTTAAAGCTATAAATAACCTGTTGTTTCATTAGCTGGAGTAATGGAGTGGTGCTGGGAGGCAGAAACTGAACCTTGATGACTTAAAATTTTTTAAGGAGGTAATTTCGTAGGCCTGGTGGATGGGCAGGAGCATTGTCCATTACAAGCAAGACAAGGTGTGGCAGATTCATCTCAAGCAAATATTTTTCCTTGAAGGGCAAAACACTTAAAAAATCCAATCAGTAAATACACGACACATGTCTCACAAGCCTTGTTGTTGTACCTTTAAATCACATTTGGCCTACTCTTCTGGACTTCACTCTCCTTAAAGGCTCACAGAGCTTCTAAATGGTAAACAAGCAATGGTTTAATATTCAAACTGCTGCTTGCATTGGCATAAAATAGCAGCATGAGACAGTCTATCATTGGTTCATGATAATGATGTGTAAGCGTTGAAACTAGTGACACCAAAATAAACAACAGTGGAAAAATATGCTGTGTTCTTCATTTAATGCAGTCAAATAGGTTTGCTTCGGTATCTATTTGTAGAAGAGATCCATTTTGTCTTAATTAAAAACCTTTTGGGGCTGGTAACCCTCAGAATCTATGAGTTTCTTCAAGTCACCAATTAAGTTCTCAATTGCCTCTATGTTGAAGCTTGCTGTTTCACCATGCCTCACAGTGCTGTGGATGTCAGTTCTTCATTTAAACTTCTTGAACCACCCATGGCTTATCCTAAATACTTCTTTGGTCATACTTGGCATCTTCTTAATGGGGTCAGCAAAAATCACTTTTGCCTCCTCTTAAATAATATTCTCCTTAATAGTGTTACATTGCATTGCTTTTTTTGTTTATCCGTGGGAAGCAACCATTCAACATCATTGGGAACAAATAACTATTGCGTAGATACATGTATTCTTGTCACTCCCTTTGAAGCCTCTATCTCCTAAATGTTGTCCTTATTATTGGGGATAGTGCAAATTTTTGATGTCTACTGATTGTTGGTAGTGCCAGATCAGCCACACTCACACCTCATTCTCGCTTTTCAATGATTTTAATTTTCATTTCTACAGTTATTTTTATTCTTTTATGGCTGTCTTCTTTCTACTTTTCTTTGGGCATATTTTTACAACTTTGCTAAAAAAAATGACAAATAATATGTCCGGACACAAGTTTGGAAAAATGTGCAATCATTAGTGACACTAAAATGCGACCAGAATGAGAGTGCTAATCACAAACTGAAGCAGCGGGCGCGTAATCAATCGGGGCCTTTCCCCGCTCCTCGTCACTCGCTATGAGAAACGTCGATTGTTAAGCGAGGATCCACTGCATCTATGTAAAGTTCTTTTGCTTATATGTGTTTTATGTAGGACCTTGAAGTTATTTATTAAGATATGAACTTCAGAATGTGACGTACTTAATGGAATTCATTCCAAAATTCATCAGCTGCAATCAAATACTCATATTTTCTTGGCCTCACTGGAAAGGGGACATTCTGGTTGCGACGCGGAAGGTCCAAATAAACTCCAGAAGAAAGAGCGGATTGAAAACCATGGGTTCATTGTAGTGTCGGGTATCTAGTTGTTTCGTTAGGAGGGGCGAAGAAATGCGTAAAGCTTGTGTCCATCCAAAACTTACCATAAACGGTAGACTACCAAATGATGATGATTGAACACTTTAATGGAACACGGCATTAATTAATTTTCTGAGGGCTGTTATCCGGATATGGCATGCTATTCGATATTCATCAAAGGAATATATATATATTTCTTTATAATTAATGCACCGACAGTATGGATACGAGTATATGCGTAGCTTCCTTCATTGAGGAAAATTTTAGCCAGCTTGAACACAACAGTTTTTCATAGATTGTCATCGATGATTGACCAAATGCACATTTAGCCGTGTTTTTCGACCCATTTGATTTACTCTCGTTAAAAGTCATTGAAGTGAAATTTACATCAATGAGTTTAGACCGCGTATTTAGCGCATGAGTAGAGCTTTCAGAATCTGTATAATACTTTGCGCTAAGACGGAGTAACACACCCACTAAGTCCACGGTTCTATCATTTTGAATCTGGTCGTAGTTCATCCGTCATTAGATTTGAAGACGCCATGTTCAGAGTACCTACTGGACTGTGCTTAACTATTTGACCGTTTTGGAATTGACGTTGTGATTGGGCAGTTGTGACTATGGATACCGATTTCCTTGCATTTCGAAGGAATTAATGTAAAATAAATTTAAATTGAAGACAAACATACTGGAAGTATTGGATTTGCATAAGTGGCAGTCCCGACAGGAAAGCAGCCCCAAGCCAGCCACCTGCCATAATAAGCCTCGTCTTGGGCATCTCCAGGCGTCTTACACGGAACGGGAAGATGATTACCAGGAAGCGGTCCAATGTTATGACTGGAAATAATTGCACATTATAATTTAAACACCGGTCCTGTAGCTCTAGATTAAGGAAATGAAAAAGGAGAAGCATGAGTCAATGAAGCAGAAGCTCACACTGTTAAGGAAAATTTATTGGGCGAGAAAATAAGGAAGAAAGGGTGAGAGTCAGGATATCGAATGTGAGAAAAATCCGGCGTCAGCATTTTAACTGATAGTGAGAGATTTGAAGGCTCGGAAGAAATTAAGGGGTAAGTATCGAAAGGGAAAATGATCGGGAGAGCTTCAAGAAACTATTTTTCGGAGTGATCATTGGTTGAAATTACTATAAAAGAAAAGAATAGTTTGAGGTGTCTCTTGTATAAAAGACCTCCGAATTGAAACGGAAAATTTGCATGCGATCTTATTTAGAGCTATGGAATAATGAGTAATTAAAAGTGTGATTATTACGTGAGTGAATACTGCCCAACTACATGGGAAAATATAAAATAAAATTTTCTGTCATGCACATGAAGTTAAAATGGCTGAATCAGAGTGATCATCCCATGCAAACTTATCGAACTCAAATTCAACGAAACACAAAACATTTAGTAGTTATTTATGATTTCCAGAGATTAATTTTAGCCCCAGGGATCAATGCAGATGTTCGGGTAAATCCCCCTACATCGAGATCACTACGTTAAACCTACTGATATACTACGTACACATTACTCAAGAGGGTGCTTCCTGGCAAATATTATCTACACATTTTTATGATATTGATATACGAGTACTTCATAATAAATAAAAAAATAATTCACCTGTTAGGGTGTAAACCGATAGCTCACTGGAGAAAGTGCTGATGAAGCCAGCGAGTTGGCACAGCTCGGACGACCTCCAGGCAGCGTCATGTATAATGTACACACCTCTGTAATGAGCATCTACTGATGCAATCACTAGAAGATAGGCTCCCATAAAAAAGTCTCCGATGGCTAAGTTGGTAATGAGAAAAGAGTGAACCTGTTTGAAGAAACAAAGAATGCTATAGGCATGCCTACGAGACGCACGCATACATACTCACACACACACACACGAGGGTAGTTTGAAAGGTTCTCAAAATCATCAAAAAATGTCTGCGGTAGCGTGAGGAGTTTCTCGCGTAGTATTAGGCAATCCTTTATAGGTAAACGCATAACGCGTCAGGGCCCTGGGAAGAGGTCTGTGGTGCCGACGCCTCTCTGTTTTTCTTCCCGTCTAGTGTTTTGTGAAGACAAAAAATTCGATTCGAGAAGTGATGAAATATTTCGTAAAGAAAGGTATGAAAGCAAATGAAATCCATGCCTAATTTCATTACACTATGGGGGACTCTGTTCCTCCATATTCAACTGTTGTCAAAGGGACAAATGAGTTTAAGTTTGGTCGGGACAGCTTGGATGATGATCTACGAAGTGTTCGCCAAAATGTGCCACAACCTCAGAAATTATTGCGTAAGTGCGTCAAATAGCCATGGAT
Organism: Hetaerina americana; assembly: GCF_022747635.1. Classification (NCBI taxonomy): domain Eukaryota; kingdom Metazoa; phylum Arthropoda; class Insecta; order Odonata; family Calopterygidae; genus Hetaerina; species Hetaerina americana. The sequence goes on from NW_027286874.1 coordinate 42,312,335, forward strand.
GATCGCCGACTAGAAGTGCGAGAAATCGGTGAAGCTGTGTATCTGAACGAACACATCACATTTAAGCAGTGGAATTTGATACGAGAAAATTATCTGCTTGATAGGTTTCGCGACTCTTGACGCAGGATTGCAAACTCATCAGAATGGAAATGAACGAACAATATTTGATCCGTTTTAAGAGCAACAAACAAGATTTTCTGCGCCGGTTTTTGATCACAGATGAAACTTGGGTCCTCTACTATACCCCAGAGACATAACAGCAGTCAAAGCATTGGGAACATGTTGATTCACCACCACCAAAGAAAGCAAAGGCATTACGGTTGGCCGGAAAGGTGATGGCCTCAGTTTTCTGAGATTCGAAAGGGATTCTGTTGATATCTCACCACTTGTCAAACCATTACTGGGAAATCCTGCGCTAGTCTCCTGGATCAATTACAGGTAACGATACACGAAAAAAGGCACACATAAAAGGTGAACACAGTTTTCCTATTCCTTTTTTCCTTGAATCTATATTCATATGAATGAATATTTGTTCGCCATATGTCGTGTTTAAAAGTGTATTTGGCCAATATGGCTCGTCTTCTTCTGCTGGTTATGTGTGCCACGAAACTCACTGTTCCTATCTTTTATGACGTTGCATGATGCTTTCCCCACTGTACTTTTCTCTTTTGTCGTCTATTTCTCCTTTGGTGGGTGAAACAGCTCCCTAACGCCATCTCCTGGCCAAAGAATCGGGGCACTTGGTCGCATAAACCCCGCGCAGATTTCAGTGTAATAACGTTTCCACGATAGCTAGGACCTTCCTGATTTTACCGAGTGTCTGTTTTCGCCGGCGACCAAGGCCTCGAGGGAGCGGCACTGCCGGACTCCCTCGAAGATAGAGGTTCTGATAGTGTTTCTTTTTCGTACGGAGGTTAACCACCTGGCTTTTCTTGAAACGCGAAGTTTAACTCTAGTTTATATTTCGCCGGGAAGCCCTTGCTTCGTTCTGTTTACTGGTTTAAGAAGGATATCTCTTGATGTACATCTTAGGTTCCTTTTTTTTGCTTCCGGCGGGTGCGTGTTGCGGGGAGGGAGTGTACACGAGTGCTTTTTTCTCTTTGGGGTGCTCGTTCTTTTGGTGCGCTTTCATTCTTCACACAAGCGTGCTGAATTTGATTTTTTTAATGGCTTTGCGCCGCTTCAACACGCTCGCCTTGCAAGTTGACGAGAAGGCGAAGTCCCCTACCCCGTTGGAGGTGCACCTCTTCACGTTAGTCGCTGGGACTCACAACCGAAGGATTGGTGGCGATCTAATTTGGATACAGTCACCATGTGATATTCTTGAAGTTGGCAACCAAAGCTACAATGACTAGGAGTTTAGGCAATGCCCCCCGGAAACTACTGGTTTCTTCCTCAAGTGATCAGAGGCTGACAATTACTATTGACGTGACTTTCGGCAGCCCTTGGAATGTCAGGGTTCTTTGTCTCCTTGCTGAGACCCCAATGGAAGACATAAAAAGCGAGCTCCAACGTTTTCGTAAAATCCATCGCTCGTAGAAGAACAGGTGGGAGGGAGTCATGATGGCGCGTGTGCTTACGGGCACCAGGGTGGTGCGGATGACGGTCGAGAGAAATGTCCCCTCGTACCTCCACATCGGCGGCAACTGGGCCATAATCATCGATGAGGGTCAGCGCCGCAATGGCATCCGTTGCAACCAAGAAGGCCACGAGCGCAAGACCTGCCCTCGGAACCAGGGAGGGAAGAGCTTAGCGGAGGCGATGGCGATGGCCTCCAACCTGAACGCCGCCGTGGAGGTGGACTTGCTCGAGGTGGCTATGGAGGAGAGGGTGCGGTCCCGGCTACTCCCGTTGGTCCCCCGCATCCGCCTCTACTTGGAGGAAAATATCAGCTGGGGCGAAAACCGTCGATGGAAGAAAGGGATCCGAAAAAGAAGAGAACAGACCACCCTGAGCTCATGGTCTCAAATGACGATCTACCAGTAGCTCAAGTCTCTACCACCTCGCCTTGTCCCTCACAACCTCCGGCCCCCGTTTCCGTGAGCTCGTCAAATGAGGAGGAATCATCTTTCGTCCCTCTTTCCCTCGCTCACGTCATCGATGCCCTCGCCTCGTAATCCCTGCATCACGGGCTTCAAATATCCCGAGAACCTCTGGTGAAAGGTGAGGAGACATGCATCTGATTGCGAATGTTCCCCGTCCGCAACAGCTGGCCCCTGGCTTTATGAATGACAATAAAGGAAGCGCCACCGACCCCGGAAGTCGACACATATACAAGTTTCCCGACGTCAAAAATTCCAGATACCCCATCATCCTTTTCCATTGAGGACAGCCAAGGTGTCGACGATCTTCCCAGCGCTCTCGAGACATCGAGATATCTCCCCTTATTTTTCCCGACCACACCCCTTCCACAGATGACCCCTAGTCCGCCACTCCCCCCCTGAGGCTACCTCATGCCCCGTGACGGCACCCATTGGTGCTCTCTCGAAGAAGGTCCGCCGTGGAACGCTGCCGAATTACCCGCTCTTTGCGCGAGACCACGGCTGGTTCTTCCTCTTCGGACGAAGTCGGGGGGGAGGGATGCGGCGACATGCCGCGCCATCGCCCGTCGACCCGTCGGACGAGGGGTCCCGGGAAGTGGCTAAGCACTTGTCACCCGGGGTCGAGTCGCGACCGGAGCGACGTAAGCCACGATCAGAACTCTGGTAGATGATGTCCGGTACCCTCCCTGAGCCGGACATACTTTGACCGTGATTAGAGTCTATTTTTTGGAAGATTGACTGCGCCATCATCTATAATTTCAACCCTACCATCGATAGTTTCTTACAATACATAATGTTCCATTGGTAACTAAAATCTTCCTCCTATTATCTCTGGACCTTGCTTTCCTATGTTTTTACAGTATCAATGGTCACATGTACAAGTATGTATGCGTCTGTGTTTATATTTGTATATGTATGTGTGCGTGTATTTATGTATGTGCATGTGTATATGCATGTTGTACTTCTATATTATGTGTGTACCTAACTTTTTTGGTCGTAATTTTAACGCTTAAAGCTACAGAATTTCATATTACGAGTTTAGCAAAGACTTCATTTTTTCGTGACAATGTAAATATTCATGGGGTTTATTCAATTTGAATCTCTGTGGCAATCGCTAAAATTTCATGAAATCAATTCGTAATTTAGCATAATCTCGTTGCTTTCAATTACTAGTGGTTAGCGAGAAACAATCAGGTTTTGGGATTTTATTTTGTCTGGTTAAATTCGAAAAATGACCGGTAGGATTGTTAAATAAACATTATACAGGAAAATCATACCTGGTTGGTGTTTTTATAAATCATTCTCCACGTGATGACCAGAGCGTTTCCCACGGTAGCCACTGCACCAAGCACCCAGACACAAATCCGAAGGACGAGGTTCGACATGAGGTCTTCGCAGGAGGAGAATTCATCTGGGGGTGGTAGACATTCCGGAATGTGCTTGGCCAGGCAGCAGAAACGGAACTCGTCCGTCTTTCTGATAACGCCATGGAAAAATACATAAAAGATGTCAAATCGATCCCCAGGTTTTTCCCGTTAATGTCAACAAGGTCGTTCATGGCATTAGAATCACAGTTAAAATCTCGGAAAATGAATCTTGGAAGATCAAAATCAAAAGACGAGAACATAAGAATTATTTTCGTTTATTCCTCTTGCGACTATGGAAAATTATTATTATTTTGCTGGAAAATTATTATATACTGACTTGATGCAATTTGACAATATAATTATTACCAGTTAAGAGTACAATTTGATAGTTACAATGTGAAAAGTGTAATTCTCTCTGGTTCCATAAACCAATCAAACAATGACTTGTCAGTGAATGCCTTAATACTGCCGTGATACTGATTTACCTAAGCAATAATGACGACGGCAGTGCAGGAGAACTTGGAGATTTCGAATGCAAAAGACAATGACGGCTAAAATCATGCTATTGATCAATTAATCAATGAAATGATAAATTACCTAAATGAATTTGGCATAGGCAAAACAAATTATTGGAAAAATTGGTTACGATTGTCACTGAGTGGTGGTAGTTGTCAATTTAATGTTAATGAAAAAGGTCAAATTCCAAGGAAGTAGGTACTCTAAAGCGATACTGGGTGGGCATAAGGCCATGGGAATAGATTGTTCTCAGCATGGATCCGAAAATACGAGGGGTGTCCATAAAGACTGGTCAAAATCACATAATTTATTATGTAAAGATTTAATGTTGTTATATTTTAGTTTAAGGTGTAACGTATATGTGGTAAAAGTTTAATTGAGTTGATTGCATTATTGCGTCAGTGGTAGCCGTTGAAAGTTGAAACATGTATAGTTCATCTACGCTAAGGATAGATGTAGCACGCGACGAGCATTACGCTTGCATTGCAATTTTGCTCTCGCCTAAACAATTTATTAGCAGAGGCCTATGTAAATCTGCAGAAGGCTTATGTTGAGTCTGCTTAAAGAAGGAAGACAATTTAATAGGAAGGTGGATCCGGAGCTCTAGTCTATTAATTTACGAAGGTAAATACGTATTTAAAGCGCTGTCGCCTCTGCGGGAGAAGAGCTTCAAATAACATTTGGATTAATATCGGAAATATGAAAATATTATTGGCAATCACCTACATGGTAGTAACAGAAATATTGTATGTGTGTTTTAGCGCGGAGTTTTACGCAAAACTTGACTTCTTCCTGTTCCTCAGGGCGAAAAAACACCTTAGTGGAAAGCGTTTTTCATCGCCAGAATCAGGTGTAGGCGAGCTGAACATGCTCCAATTTTCAACTGTTGACGCTGGCATGATAGTGGAATCAGATCGTGTAAACTTGGACTGCATATGCATCACACATAAAGCTAACAGTATAGCACAGGATTTAACTTTTGCGCCTTAAGTTATACCGCATAAAAATTTTTATCATCACTCCGTAATGAACACCCTCGTACTTAAGGAACTTAGGATCTAAACCTCTAGGAACGTATTATAAAGATTGACTGAACTACGGAGCAGAAAACTATTCGGTAGAATTAGTTTTGTTCTCTTTTCTTTCAGAGATAACTCGTGCAAATCTTAATCAATTAAGAGGTTGAATGAAATTGCTCCTTGGCAACCACGAATTAGAGATGATCAAACTTACTTTTGATCCTTAATTATTTTAAAGCCAATTCCCAGTATCTTAACATTTCGTAATCATTGAAAAAGGTTTATTTCTCTTAGCTTCTTCAGTTTAACTTGCTCGACGAGTTCCCGGCCCTCTGAAAGACTCAATCTTAATAACTGTCTACTGATAATTACTGTAAAGCACAGTATTGATGGACATTGATAAGATTTTGAAGAATGCTATCAACGCATGTGCCGGATGCCGATCGTCGAATGTGAGAGTGAAACGAGCTCTCGTATGTTTGGATATAGAAATCGTTGAACTTGAAAATTCAGATTAAATAGTACTTACAACGTCTTTAATGATGAGACACTTCTGAAGACATTTCTTCCAACCATTTTTATAGAATTTCCAGATAAGTCCCTGAGAATAAAGTAGTACAGCTCAGTTAAAAACGTAATAGTTAATGCATAATGTAATATGTATAATGATACTTAATATACATGTCGTTATATGGCAGTAAAAAAGGTCATCATGGATATCTAAAAGTGAAGCACGGTATACATTCTACTATGTTCTGCTCTTTTGTCTTAAATTTACACCTGATTAATGTAAGTTTTCCACGTAAAAAACTTCTGAACTATGACCTATGATGCATTCTATATATGCAATACTTCCACATTCGTATCAATCATAATTTAAAATCATTGAATAAAATACAATTTCGCCGAAGTACCCCTTCATAATGCTTATTTCAGGAGCTGAAATAAGTTTTCGGTTTAGATACTTACAGAAATAGTAAGTTTGGTAGTCCATTTAAGGATCCATCCATTAAATATTGTAAGTTGTTCTGAGAAAGATCCCTGTAAAGCACAAAAAAGAGACAATGATTTTAACCTAGTTCAAGGATGTTGAGAAAGTTGGAAATCTCTGATCACATTTTAAATACTTACAGGCTGACAAGGCTTCTTAAACCAAGAAAGGCTCCTTGTGATATATTAGTGATTCGTTGATGGCTGAGGTCTCTGAAAAATATTTTTAACATAATTGTGAAACTTGAGATTTTAGTTGAAATTTTAAGGATTGGAAACGTCTGGGTATAGGTAATTATTAATTATGTTAAGAAAGGTTCTGACTCCTTTCCAAGGTTATTTTGTATGTTTTGAATCATGCCACAAAAATTGTTTTAATTTGATCGAAAATTAGTTGAAATTTATCGGGATCCGGAATATTAACTAATTCCAGCATAAATCTTATGCTATCAGCGGTAACGTAAGCTAAAATCTTTACGTCGGCTGGATTTTAATTTATGTCTATGGTAAAAATATTGTGAAACTAGGAATCCATGTGCCAGTAGCTGTTAGTCACATTTATGTCCTGGGGAAGTTTTGAGGTTACTACCGTTCTGTGAGTAATCTCAACTCATTAGCTTAGTGCATTGATCTAAGATCATGACTTTCTAAATTTCTTTTACCGTGTTTGTGATTGCTGCCCCTTCCCTCCCTGCGAATTGTGGCGTATACTAATAAGGATAAAAGGAAATTATAATTCAGCATACTATTTGAATGTATTTTTGCTTGAACTGGGTCCACTTACAACGTTGTTAATGAGGAAAGTCCATAAAAAGCCATTGACTCAATGGTGTTAATGTTGTTCCCCTGAAGATGTCTGGAAGAGAGACCGAATACCGATGATCATTTATTCTTAAATCATGAAAAACAAGCAAACATATATATATATCAAATATCAAGTAAGTATCAATCAAAAGGCACTTTGGCCAGTTTTCTCTCTCTCTTCAATACTTACAGTGTTCTTAAATTCGGCAGTCGGTAGAATGTGCTGTTGAGCAAGGTAGTGATGTTATTGTCTTTAAGGTTTAGCATCAAAAGTTTCCAAAGACTTTTAAATGTAAGCGGTGGGATGTGAGTCAGACTGTTGTTGCTCAAGTCTCTGAAAAATCAAAAGATTCAAACAATGAACCCAAAGGCTCAGGGTTTTGATTTGATTTAACACTGTATAAGCAATATTCTCAATTGTTTTAATCGATCGAGAGGGATTAATTTCTATCTGTTGTTGTGCTCTAAAATATGGAAACATACTTACAAGTAACTCAAACGATGGAGTTTTGAGAACGTTTCCTCATCCAAGGAGTAATTGAGAAAATTGTCGGCCATGTAACTAGAGAAGAAGACGAGAAAAACAAGCGATAAAATATCATCCAGGGAGAAAAGCTGAGCAATTTTTAACTTAAAAATCACTCTTGTTTTGAATTGGCTTAATGAAGACAAGAGAGAAATTGATTGTTCGGCGAACCCTCCCATGAAAAATAATGCGGTATCTATTTGTTTATAACGTATCGATCTATTACAAATACTTTTTATTTGAAAATGCATATTATTTTTGAAATTCAAGGATGTGTGTTAAAATATATTTATAATTTGTCAAATTAATTATAACTTGTTTACTTTGCTTGAGAAAATTTTATGAGAATCTACTGAAAAATGAGTGCAATCTCCAAAGCTCAATTAATTAATTCAATTAATTGAATGAATTTCTTTTGATGAACAGAAATTGTATTCATTCCCTTAAAAAATTTCTTCTTTCACACTAATGATCATGCTCGTTCTCTGTTTCTGTAATTATCGTATTTTCATACTTCTTATTTCCCTTTGGTATATGAATGCTATTTTACGCTAAGTGGGAAATGTTATGAAATAACGCGCTTTGAAATCTTAATGGTCTTGTAGGAGTCACTGGTTGCCGTTGAAATAGAAAAGAGAATACCTTTTCGAGAAGTAGGTAAAATTATGAAATGGCTGAAATCTAAAAACATTATTGAACTTTCTGGGTGAATCACAAATTTTTCAACCAAACCAAAGATTCGAATTAAAGATTTCACATCCTTTGATGAACTATGTTTTTAAAACAGGAACTCTTTGGTAGAGGATGAGTAAATGAGGCCTTCAGAGCTAACGTAAATTATTGGCTAACTTAGAGAAATGTGACAACTAAAAGTAGATAGTAATGAGAGAAGGTAGGATATTTGAAACACGGCCACAATCCTGGAAGGAACTTTGATTTCATGAATAGGACGTAAGGCGCGGATAAATGTGCGCGAATGAGCGCCAATACGAATAACACACAACTTCATTATTGAATTGGGCATGCCTAAAATTTTATTAAATAGAGAAATGTAATTAACGTCATATTCTAATTTTGATCATAATGCAGCGCGGGAATCATGTGGCGCACAGCAATGCTGCAATGGAAAAACCTTTTCTCAAGATTTTTGCATTTATATTTAGTGAAATTACTTACAACTTAGTCATTTGCGGTTCAATATCCTTAGGGAGGATTTTAAAGCCGAGGCCGGTGCAGTTGATGGCAACGTCACGGCATTCGCAGAGTGGCTCCGTCACGGAACAGGAGAATGCTATCAAAGAGGACAGCGAGAAGAGTATAAATGATTCGGTTCAGGTTGACCGTAAAATGTGTTACCACGCTGCTGATCGAGAAGGTTCCGTGGCCAGACTGATTGAAGTATGTCTTTTTTGGTCGTCTCTTTCTCTACGGTCACATGGTGGTTGCTATCATCATAACATATTTACACCATCACATTATATTACTACTATTACAAAATATTGACACCCATCACATGTTGTCAGTACAGTTGGCCAAAGTGGAAGTAGTTCGAAAGGAATCTAATTGCAAAAAATCTTGTACAAAATGTTTACATATGACATTTGGCGGAATTTCATAGTGAATCTACGTAAGTTACCAGGTCGCGCAGCTCAAGGCAAGAAGCACTTTTACTTACGGCATCCCTCTTCGTCCGCCCACGACCACGGGCAATCCACCCTTCCGTCGCACACGAGGGATGCATTCAGGCAGGGTCCGTTGCGGCACTTGAACGCGCCACTGTTGCACGTCCAGTCCTCTGGCCATCATCCCAAAGAGCAAGCAAGAAGAAAGATTCATTTCAATTAATTCATGCCTTCAGTCAAAATGGGTGCCTTTCGGACTGGTAAGTTTTACTCTTCCGATTAACTTATCAGTTCGCAAAACACCGTTGCCATAGTTAGGGACCGATCCCGCGACCTTTGGGCTAGCAAGAAGCTTTTCCCCACGCATTTCTCATCAGGTTAAGGAACTTCGGCTATCAACAAAGGAGTAAGAATTTAATCATATATTTCTCAAGCTAAGCTAGAGCGATGGTTTAAAATTTTCCATACCATTGGAAATGCATATCTACTAATTGAAATCTAAATTATATTATTCAATAAGTATTTATTGGTTTACTTCAAACTTTGATGTCTCAGGATGGCGGATGGGTGCAAAGTGTTTATATTTGCCATTTTGTCAGGTCAATCAGCAATTTTGACACTTTTCGTTAATGTTATTATTATTATTGATGTGCCATCATGGTAGATTTAATTTTAGATTATAATCGCCAAAATTATTATTTATAATGACTAATGGATACATTTTAAATAGTAAAAAAAATTATTTATTAAAAAATAGAGAAATATGTATATTTTTATTATACTTATTATTATTTATAATTATTAAAAAGATAAAATATTTGAAATTATTGTTTTATTGATCATATTATTATTTATATTCGTGTAAGTTACAAGCATAAAATAAGGATAATATGTAACCAAAGAGTAAAATTTTGTTGAATAAGTTATTGACACGTATTTACTCCTGTAATTTTAGGTTTTCCCTGGGAAATGGGAGGAATTGATTTCAAATGGGTCTGAGGACGTGATATTTACCGCATCCGATGAGGTGAGAGCGATCCGCGCATCCGAATCTCTGCTGACCCGATCTATAGCACCGCGAAGACATCGGGACGCACTGCCCACTCTTGCAACGGAATTCGTCCTTTTTGCACTCTCTGGGCCACCCTGGAAAAGGTAAAGACCATTCACATTTATAACGGCGATAATTAGTCCGTTTAGGATATTATTTTATTTTAACAGACCTTTGCACATAATGAGACAGCAAGGAAAATTGAGTACAGCTCTGAAAACGTGTGTACGTTCGAGTATGCATATGAATGATATTTCTCTCGACCTCGACACCCTCTCTACCGCCGCCAAATATTCAGTGGCTCGATACTCTAAAGGTATTTTTTTGCGTCTATGAAATGTCGGTCATTAGATAAACAAATATGTTGCTATTATATTGAAAAGTGGCATCTCTGTAAGAAATCGATTCATGGTGTCGAACTTTTATAATTTTCTTTATGAAAAGTCCAAAGTTTCTTACGATGAGTTTACGCAATAATTTTTCGGAGTTAATGAAAACAGAAAGAGTTACGGTGTAAGTGAGAAAAAACTAAGACGCCACATACTACAGTATCAAAGCCAACAAGGCGAAGAAAATGTGTAACAGTTTCTAAAACATACTTAGTATGCTATATCGCAGCATGTACGTGTAGATTGAGGAAATATTTCGATTTATTCGAGTAAAATATTGCGAGAAAATCATCAAAAACGTCTCTGGCGTTCTCAACTGTATAGTTTTTCGAAAAATTAGCTAATTGTAATGATTGAGCGGAAAGGAGATGTTTAATAAAAATTCAATATTTGACGGCAACAAGGACAACATTATTTTGCTTTTCACAGAACAGCATTTTCGCCAAGTAAATTTCGCTCGTGAGTTACTAGACATGTATTTCCTTTTGGGAGGAGTTCTAGGATGGAGAGACATTCTTACTGAACAGCTGAGACATCTTACCAGGCCACTTCTGAAATAGGAAATCAATGAAATCAAATAAATCAAAAGGCACAAAATGAAACCCGAAGAAAGAAGCATTTACCACAGTCCGTTTCATCTGAAACGTCGGCACAATCTTGGTGGTAATCGCACCAGAAGTTCTCTTGAACACATTGGCCGTTGAGACATTTCCGATGGTTCTTCGGACAGGGTACGTCATCTGAAACCCATAAAAAGAGCAAGTAATAAAATTGTGTACTTCTGAATGCATCAAATATATGTAAGTGGAGAAAGACATAATATACTTATTGGTCTTCCTTGGGAGTTCTATTATTTAATAAATGAACTTTTATGACTACCACTAATCAGCAGTCTTTGTCTATATTTGGATTTATTGATGAGGGTAGAGAATAAATGGAAAAAACTAACCGTTTTCCTTTCTCCAAGATTAATATTTACGTATTTATTCAGAAAATAATTTTAGCAGGCAGTATAAATCTGTTTCAATATTAATGAGGAATAATTTGGTAAAGATATGGCATCAAACTATCATCAAGGATTTTTTCCTTCTTTTTCCCATGCTTAAAATTTCCAATCATTTTTTGCGTATATTTCATGTATGAGCTGGAGGGACGGGCGGCTAATTATAAATCTGTACATGACTCAGGCTGAAAAAATTGAATCGGCACTGCTACTTTTTAGTGGGCAGTACTTTGTTTGCGTACTTTCAATTAACCGTACTCACCGCATCCGATTTCGTCGCTTTTGTCCCAACAGTTGTACTGCAGGTCGCAGCGATTCTTCGCAGGGATGCACTGGCCGTTGGCGCATCGGAACCAGTTCTGGAGAGGAGATGGACAAGGTAGCTCTGAGGGAATAAAAGCCAGATCTGTAATTATTTTTTTCATAGATCTACAGATCATTTAATTGCGATTAAAATCAATCGTAAAATTCATGACCAGGTTAGAGGAAAGTGGCTAAATGATACACGTCATCATCTGAGAAACGGAAATGATCTGAAACTTCGCTATCGTTAGAAAAAAACTCCCAAAAAATGCATGAAAATTAAGTTCATTATTGTGCTGAATTAACTGGATAATTATTTTATTTCACTTATTATGACGTAATAGTATTAGTTAATGTAGCAATGCAAAGCGGATTGGATGCAGTAGAATGAGATAAGCATCTAATTTGAATATTCGGCTCCATATAGACATTGGCCATTGACTCATTCAACGATTAGGTTGTTTACAGGATAAATGCATAGATCACTCATCTCCCTCTGAAAATCTTATGTCATGAAAATAATGGTATATCCATGAAAAAATCAAATCATTATTCCAGGTAATTGAGTAGCGATGAGAAACTAATTATTCTCATTAAATAAAAACAAGGGAATCGGGATTCATATTAAATCTAAATTCCGAGGCAATGAGGATCTGGTTATATTAGCGAAAGAGGCCTTTTCAGCGATTATTCTCTTCCATTCATGGAAGTCGTGTTGTGTGGGGGGGGGGGGGGGGACACTCCGCCTGTAGGGACGTATAATCCAATCTCCTTGGTTCCTTTCTCCAATTGAAGATTAATTCTACGCCACACTTTCCTCTACACCTCTCCCTTCCCAATTTCCCCAATTAACTACCAATCCTAAATTAATGGAGTAAGCAACCTTCAAGCTTGCGCGAAACTACGCCCACCTCTCAGCTGGCGTGAAACTGCTCGTAAAGCTTACACTAACAAACGATCCAATATTATTTTCCGAAACCCTTTAATGTTAAGTAATAAATTCCGATGCGTGAAATTGCTTCATTTTTTTGAGTATTAAGAGCCACAATCAACCCATTTTTTCATGTTGTGCTTTGAAGTATTTTAATATTATTTTAATCATAATAGAAACTAACGCAATTTAATTAATCACTAAGACATGTAATTCCCAACGAATAATGATAGTAGCTGGGTAAAGATATTACCCAGCTGTTAGCTCATGGTAACTGTCATTACCTCAGGATGTTCACAGGGATTTTAGTTTATATTGAAAAATTGTTATGATTATTCATCTACCATGTATATTCAGAGCGCAAGTGGAGAACAATGAACGTAGTTGGAGAAACAGAATCGAAAAATTTCCATTTCTCTGAAGTTAGCCTGTTATTTATTGAGTAATAATTATCAAGTTCATGTTTTCCGTAAAGAATTTTGTTCTATTGCTCATGAAATTTCACCTAACATTCAGCATAAGGAGGATCTTTTGCTTAAAAGTTATGAAAATATTAGTTCAACTATCAATTACAATGCAAAAATGTCTGAGTGTAAAAATCATTCGCCTTGACCGGGATTCGAATTCAGATACTTCGATATCCGTCCGAGTGCTTTAGTCAGCTGTGCTACCGAGGCGTGGTTTTATATGTATTTAGCGGATGACTCCGTTGAAAGTTATTGTCACGGCATATCCCCAATTTTCTTGAAATTTATTAACTACAGTTGATATTTTCTTGTCATGTGTCTTCTCAAATTTGTCACTGATGCAAAATCAAATGTGCATTGAGCTGATTAAAATTCTAGTATTTATAAAGGTACATGTAGTGATCCGGTATGCCAGACGTCACATTAATGGATTTTAACGGATATATTAAGAATGTTCAGTTGTTTCCATGCATTAAATTTCCAATGCATTATACCCATTAGGGAGAGGATCGTTCGTATTTATAATTTAGACTTAGTTTTTATTCTATCAAGAATGTTGTACATATTCAATACCTTCAACCAAGAAAGATCTTACTCTTACTCAATGTTATTCCGATATGGTGTTTTATTGCATCTATCCCAATAAGACGGAACCACCATTGCTAAATCAGGAGCCTGATCATTTTTCATAGCAATATAATATGTTTAGTAATCTTAAATATAAAACATAGATCATGTCTTTTATTCTGTTATTGCCAATGACATTTTGATCATATGTTTTTCCTTCTTCGAATCATAAGTAAACGAAATTACGTGACACTCAGAACGTCTTATTAGTTATGGCACCTCCTCAGCGAGAGGGTGTGGCAGTTGAGTATAGAGCGCTGGTTTACTAACTAAAGGAACCGGGTGTCCTCTCCGGGCATCCTTAGCTTCACCCAAGCCATGTAATTTTTCGGGTACCGGATCTTCATGGGAATTAAAGGTGGCACCGGGAAAGGAACTGGACCCCCTACCCCGATGTGTGAATTTCGCACCGGAAGTTGGTTTGATAGGTGGGGTAGAGCTCATTTCGCACATTGGGCGAATGAATTCAACGTGAATCCGGGTGGGGAGTGACTTCCTTTTGCGCTGTGCTCCCTGCGGCTTTTTGGGAGGCCCTGACAGCCAGAAAGTTAAAATGAATACATTTACAATGTGATGAATTTCACAAAATTTCTCCTCTATGGGTGTCGTTTGAGTTATTCTTCGCAATTTAAATCGTACCTACTGTACTTCGTTGTGGTGCAGCCACCTAATGAAGTTTGCCGTCTATTGATCGAGTTTGGACTAATTTAGAATACTGTATCTACCATTATGAATGACAAGAGGATATTTCTAATTGCTGTATCCTTTCTATGAACTAATTTTTAAATTGGGTCAGTCCCATTTCCTTATCGACACACTTTTAATTATTTTATTTTGCCCTTCAAATAAACAAGTCGGGCTTCAATAGGTTAATTTTTTTTCGCAAGAGGGAATTGAAGATCCTAGAAATATTATAATTAGGAAAGAAAACAAAAGGAAACGAAAACGTTTCTCACAAGATTTGGGAATTGGCTCTTATACCTGCCAATGATATATTTTGAATATCGATTTGGCTCCTGTCCATGTATGAAGCAAGATTAAATAGGCAGTTGATTTTTGGCAGTCTCTCAGGAGAATTGATATGGGCTTTCCGCTAAGCAGGTTCACTTACTGATGCATTCCAGCTCGTCCTCGCCCTCCGCGCAGTCCGGCTTGAAGTCGCAGAGGAGCCCGTTGGGCAGGGAGCGGTTGTCTCGGCAAGTGTAGACGGCATTGCTCGGGACATCGAACATCATGTGCAAGTCCGTGTGGTTCGCGTACGCTGCAACGAAAAAGAGGACTTAATGGTTATGGTATTCGTGACGGATTAACCCTAGATTCCCGACCAACAGTGCCAACTAAATGTGATTATTAGGTAATCGTCAATGGCTGAGGTCACTTTGTACCCGTAACACAGTGCAAGGAGAGCCTCATTATATTACCTTACGAAACTATTAATATCGCTTCGTGCATAAAAAAGTTGAAACGTGAAAATATGACCGCTGGTGGAAGAGTGAGTTTCATGAAGCCCTCGTAAAGGTAGAGTGAATTTCGAACGAGAAAAGTTGAACAAAACGTCTCGAATACAACCGTAGATTTCATACCACTCACTCCCTGGTCTGAAATCATGAATTTCATGAAACTTTCACACAGCCATAGAATCTCCGGAAGGAATAATTATCATATTGGTCAATGACAACCGCTTACCATTTTTTTTACTGCCAAAGTGGTCGATATTCGAAAAGACCAATCGCGTCGATAGGTATGGACGATTGATAACACCAGAACTTTTTATTGACATGAAAATCGGATTTAGACTAATGAACAAAAATTGTGCTCGTCGTTAACTGGATGGCCGAAGAGCAATCGGTCGGCAAAGCAACGGGGAGTTGAGTACCTTCGGTAAATACCACGGTTGACCGCCACAATAAATATTATTGAGATATGATGACAGGCTGTACTGCAGTAATGTGATCATGGATCCGTTAGTAAAAGTTAAAAGACATTTACATTTCATTGTAGTTTACTCACAAAGCCTTGTCATGAAAAAACTCACCTTCAACACCAAAACAACAGTTTACACTGTAAACAACGGTTCAGAATGTTTAAGATCACATTTAAAGTTGTTTACATAGAACCTGTGAATTCACAAAGTTGTAGAATTTACCTGCTCACCTGAATTCACCTGAAAACCTGTGAATTCACTTTTTCTTTATAAAGTTGTTTATATAGAACCTGTGAATTCACTTGTGGGTTAGAAAGACGGGAATATGGGAAAATGGTTTGAAATTAGGACCAAACTCTGCATCCTCACAGAATTAACCGACTGAAATAATTAAATTTTTACAAAAATGTGATCGATTAAAAGGTATAAAAAATAATCGTCATCACGAGTTTTCAATCCAAGGATTGGCTTGCAGAAGTTCTCCAGACTTTCATCTTTTCTGCAAATCTCTTCATTTCCTTCCAATGACTTCTTTCATATTATTTTTTAATAAAGCTCTTATTCTGACGATACAGGAAAGAATTTACCCGAAACCCGGAGATTTATTGCGTTTAAGCGTTTCCAGCGGACGTATTTATTCAAGACAAGATATCGTTATTTCATTCGTCGGCAGTTATTGACTAGGTAAGCACACGGTAATTTTCTACTGGAATCGATTAAGTACTTTTTGGTAGGAGGAGTTACAAAAGTTAGCTTATTCAAAACTGTGAGTAATGTTTTGTCATTTCCCGTGTATAGTAAACGTATTGAAGGCTAATTTCCCGGAGCCTCTCTCATATAATACCAGAATGCTTTGAGATTGTCGCTCCAGGATTCCCTTGCATTTTACTTTTGATGTGACTCAATGCTTTCCGAAAGGCTCTCTTTGTCATTAGGTTTCGTTGTTTCTTAATAATATATGGCCAATTCACCATTCGGACAGTTTCCATGAGAAATTCTCAATTTTGCATGGGAAACCCGTTGACGCTTTGCTCACTTCAGCGTCATCACATTTAGGTTATGCGTTTTCACTCGCTAAATTGTTTAGCATTGGATTTTCAATCGCTGAACTGATGACATTTAGAAAGCCTTTCCATGTTCCTTCAGCTACGCGTGCGTGAATTTGTTATTCAATTTCTGAAATCGGTCTAAGGGTTCTCGCTTTATCCGGTCCTAATAATAATAATAGGCCCGGTTGAATAAGTTTATTCTTCATATCGGATTATTCTCTTCATAGGAAAAAAATGTTCTTCTCATCCAAATTGATTTTTGCATACTGTTTCATTTTCGTCTCATTTCTTCGATAGATTATTCCATTTACAATCGCGGAGGCATATCCTGAATTTCTATGGAATTGAACTACTTTAACTTTTATTTGGTTTGGATTTCATCTCACGGCAATGAGACTCAAGTCCACTCTTCAACGTCAAGACAACTTCTTTTGCCAGTAGTTTCCCCTGAATGCACCTGACATCTACGGGAGCAACAGCCTTTTCTCAATTGCAATCAATACTCACGGCATCCGAACTCGTCCGACAGCGAGTGGCCGTTCTGGCAGTCGTTGACGTGGTCACAGATGAAGTCGGGTCGAATGCAGCGCTCCCTCTCACCGGCCGCCATCGCCTTCAATGCCGCCTCCTCAACCTCTTCAGCCTCCCTCTCCTCCTCGCTGAGCCCGTCCTTCCCGTCGTGCATCGCAGCGGTTGGCACCATGCAACTCAGAGTCACGCCTTCTCGGCATATGCGGACGCCTGGAATGAAGCATAGGTTATGATAGGCTTGATAGGTTAGTTTGAAAGCAGATAATGAATAACTCTCCATTGCAGAGATTTAAAAAAAAATTAATCAAGCGTCTCGGCCAATTTTGTTCATCTTCAGACTTTTGAGTTCATTATTTCCGACTGTGTTTGTCCAGAAGTGGATTTATATTTATGGAGTGCTTGAAGTATTCAAAGGTTTCGTCACCAACTAACAATAGTATCCGAAAATATTATGAAATATACAGACGGATTGGTGTGAAATGTCTAATTTCTCGTTCACTTGGCTCGTGCTCACCCGAGGGCTTGATTCCGTTCCGCTTGGACTCGTTCAATTGATATAAGAGTAACGAATGAATTTACTTTTCACGTTGATTGTTGTTACAAAATTAAATATCATTTTTCCTCGTCATATTATACGCTATAGCGAACTATAATTCGTAACAGTATTTGAATTAGCCAGATGGCTTCATTTGACAGTGATTTCAGCTTTGAGATAAAACTTTAACTTTGCGTAAATAATTCGCAAATGTTTTTCTGAAATCATCATTGACAAAACGAAAACTCTCCAAGACTAACATATAAATATGGTGCTCATTCTGCATATTTATCGCTGGAATTTGCGATTTTATTCTCCGGCCACAAAGATGCGTCCCTTACAGTAAATATTGGGTAATTTCAAAACTATTTACTGTTATATATGATTTGCGAGAAAACAATCTCTGCTTTAACAGCCAACGCCAATAAAGAGTGGGCACAATTGTAGTGAAATATGAGCACCCAGGATTTGTGCTGAAACTTTTCGGACATCATAATCCTGGTTATATCCTGCGGTGTGAGAATTTTCTCTCGCGCAGGGTCAGATGGCGTGTCCCATGAGACACCGCCATAGCTTTTCCTCAATAGTGTTGTTAGCTCAACGGAACCTTTCGATTGAGTCTACCTTTCGTCTGATTCAATTATTTTCGGAAATTATCTTTTTTTTCTTGTTCTGTCCTTTTTTCTTTTACAATTTTACGTCAGAATACCGTATCTTGGCGTCTCGCGACACATATTCTGGTATGATCTTTCCGGGTACCACATATCCAGTTGTGCGGGATCATTTTATGTTCTTAGGGGTGGCGACATCTGCAGCTTCTCATAAATAAAAATCGGAGGGACCGGTAAAGAAAAAGGGATGGTTGGAATATCTGGGCGAAGAGATGGGTTTCATAGGTATCTTCCGTATGGAATCCGCATATTTGAAAACCCAACCGTCCAGAGTTTCAAAGGAGTCGGACTGGTTTGGTGGCCAATACGTTGGCTTCCGACTACGAAGACCCGGGTTCGAATCCCGTCGATGGTAGGATTTTTCAGCGGTATCCCGACCCCTATTTGGGGTGCGATGTGGAGAGCTCTTTGAGGATGCCTCCCAACGGATAGGTGTTGACCTATGGGCTCCTTGACGCTTTTCGTAGAGAGGGTTTTGAGGGTTTTGGAGAGGGTTTTGAGAGGGTTGAGAGGGTTTCTCTCCACCCTTATCCTCATATCCTCATACTCTGGAAAACCCTCATACCTCTGCCAAATAACTCACCTAACATTACCAGCACAAATGATCTTGAAAGTCGGTCGCCACCCCCTAACAACCACTACAATCCAGATTTGAACAGTACTAGTCGGTAGGTATCTCAATGAAAGGGCGTGGTCACAATCCTGTTGTTCGCATCACTTTCCGGGTTTCGCATTCCCATTTCAGTGATTCGCAATAGGAGCCAGAGGAGTGGAGGGGAGGCGGTCGGCCGCCTCTCTCCCTCAGCGTTCGATCAATTAATTCTTTCCCCTTCTAATCCTCACTCACCTTTGACGCTCTCATAGAAATCGTCGCAGTCCCTCTCGTCGGCGCACGTCCCCAAGGCGCCGCTCCACTCCATGCCGGGGGGCACTCCCTCCCAGCCGCAGTCGCAGTGGGAATCGCATACGTTCGCCTTCCGGATGCATCGGCCCGAGGGGCAGAGGAAGTCGTTTGGGCCGTCGCAAGATGTGTTGCCTGGGCGTCCGACCGGGAGAGGAAGGAATCCAAAAAATCGGGGCTATTATCGGTGCGAATTGGAAGAATAATACTCATGCAGGATGCTTTAAAACTTCAATCTCAATCGATTTGACCCGCCCTCGAAGGCTATGACTTGAGTAGATAAATTGAAAGGGATTCAGGTACATACTGGAATGCCCTAATGCCCGAATATGCTAAGAATACTATCTGGAAATTATCCAAAATAACTTAAGAATACGAAATCACAATAATACGAAATTTCTTGTATTGATTGATTCATTTTCCATTGCTTCTCGGAAAGGGTTATTTACCTTAGTTTGCGTTGTTGACATTGCTCAAGTTTTAAAACTGCTGTGATACGTTTCAATCGAATTTTATGATAACTTGAAATAGCTTTTTTTAAATAAAAAAAACAACGCATATTTAATATTTAATTCCATGATAAGTCGTATCAATGAATGCATGTGATATTAAAACATATGTAGTGCGTCAAAAAACGTAGGACAAGATATTTTGAGTTGCCATTTTTTATTTATACTGGAGTCCACTCTCAAAAAAGTAATTATAGTCTCCAAAACCCTCTTACTTCTCGTAATAGGTCGGGCCGTGAAAATTAGTTCACCGATCGAAATCTTTCCTTACATTTGGTTCGAGTGCATGAATTCGTGATAATATCCTGGAGCGAAAAAGATTCTATACTTCCATCTTTGATTTAACTTATTCAAATTGCATCATCTTAATACTAATGATTCAGGTAAATTGGAGAAAAAATAAAAATCTTCAGTTAAGCTGAAGCTTCATCAAACCTCCCTTCATTTAGTCTAACGTAGGGAAAAGAGAAAAGTGGCTCACGCTGTGAGCAGCAGTGTGTGCTTGGCTGAAGATCTGTTGAGCGCTATGAATTGGGGTTACTTAGTTTAAATTTTCGCGATAATTTACTCTGTCTCTTCCACTTCCGTGTCAGTGAGTCCAAGGGATATATTTGGTTGATATTTCTCCGTGAGTTTTAGCACCCACGAGGAATCTCGAGGGAGCAATTACCTTCGGGACCGCATAGACTCCCTCTCCGGTGGTGATCTTGAAAGCTCTACCTTTTCCTAAAGAGTTATCTACTCTAACTTTTATCGTTTGAAATATTTATTACCGGAGTTACGATGAGAGAATTGAAAGGAGATTGATGCATCGTTAGGGAAAGCTTCTAGGAGTAATTTATGCTCCAGGAGAGAAGCGCTTTGGAAGCTTAGAGCTGCCATATTCTTAATTCACAATTTTGTGCTGCAATGGGGTAAAAGGATGTTTATTCACAGTGAAAGCTTTCTAGTTTTAGCTATTATGTATAATCGTCTTATTCAGTTTAAGTTATTTTGTGTAAATGATGGAAATTACTTGTGTACTTAGTATTTAGGCATAAAGGAATTACCCTTTTCTGTCGGAACGCACCTATTTCACTAATGAATTAATTCTCAAATGTTAACATCAAAACATTTAACAGAGAATAAACATTATTTATTTAAAAAATAATATCGAAAGCTGAGTGGAGGTACAAATTGAATATAATCATCGCACACTTACTCTGTTTTTGAAATATTATACACATTGAATATTAAAATCTTATAGCAGATTGAGCATCGAAATATTATAGCACACATCTCAGAAGTTGCATAGGGTTTGAAAAACTGATTTAAACTTAAGATAAGTGGTCATATAAATCTGAAGATTTGAAATTAAACCTACTAATTAACCACTGAAATTTGAAATAATTATAGAATAGCTTGAAGAAATTTATTTGGCTTACAGTGAAGTTCATCCTTGAAATCCCATGAGCAATCAGGCCATCCGTCACACCAGTAATAGCGATGCACTTTAGTTCCATCTCCGCAAATGACGAAATCATCTGTAAAATGGGTCATAGTTAAGTTTATATTAAACTGGTGAGAGAGATAGATTATCTGATGGCAGGAGTTATCTTAAGAATTTTAAGTGTCAATTTTCGATGGAACAAGAAGAAAGGAACCAGTTGAATGTAATAATATTTTTATACGAGCATGGTTCCATTATAGCATTTTTACCTTTTTATAATATAAAAATTATCATAGACTGAAGAAGTATGAATTGACTGAATCAGCAAGTGAACAATGATAATTTATTAAAGGAGTTAAACAAAGGTTCGGGAGCCAGATTACTTCTTGGAGATACTAATTCGTACTATATGACTAAAGTATCTAATATATTATTTATATTTTCGGTAAAAACATAAAATTATTTCTTAATAACATGATAAAGAGGGAGACGACACTTTATGTCATTAGATTTGATCGATTCTATGTGTTAAGGGAACGTCAGAGTGAGCTAGATGAATGTAGAATGGAAGGGACTGTTAAAATTGGCACAATGGAATTCGACGAAAGAAACGAAATAATTGTTATAAATATATATTTTAATAGAGAAATACGAGGTACTCGTATATAAAGTTCTGATAAATGGCGAATCCATTGATGTAAATATAGGTTTTGGAAGAGGAAAAAAAATGGTGTGTGGGTTGATGATTAAGTTTTAGACTATTGGATGGATGGACTAAAACGAGGAACAAATACAAATTAATTTGGAAGAGAAACTCATTGATTGGGAGAGATTTAATATGCGGCGAAATGTTTAAATTTCATTTAAAATCGTACAATGACTGTGAAGAGTTTACAGAGGAATAATATACCATGGTTGTTTTCAGAGATTAAACAAGAGATTAATTACAGAGATGAAAAAAGTAAATTATGGGCCCTAGAGATATGGAAGGAAGGAGAGAGGAAACGAGGAAGTACTAATTAGTTGAGTCACTCTAATGTTAATCAGTGTTAATCACTCTATCTCTGTACGTACACCGAGCATGAGGTGCATTAATTAATATTGGACTTATTTATCACTGGATATATAAACGATGAAAAATAAAAAGTTCGTGCCATTGCATGTACATAATTTATTTCAAAAGAATAATTCGTAGTTGCGGAAGCAGTATTAATTAATAGGTATAACTATTGACTCTTATCGTTTCAATATATCCTTTGAATATCAATAGGATTTCGGAGACTAAATTAATTAATTAGTTAACCTACCAAGCGTATTGCCTATAATGGTGGAATGCTTCGGTATTGAATTTTGGCGTACTAATGCTGTAATAAAATAAATATAACTCACCCGTGTCGCACTGGAGTTCGTCAGACCCATCCTTGCAGTCTTTAATCTTATCGCAGATGTATCCGGGACGAATGCATTCGCCGTTGTCGCAGCGAAATTCGGATTTCCAGCAACTTCGAAATGCTAGGTGAGGTGCGTGAAAAACAAAGGCGGATCAATTTCAGAAATGGTTTCCATAAGTTAACTTAAATTGTAATGTATTTATCATACTCTTTTGAATGTCATTGACCCAATTTATGAAGCCCATACGTAATATTATGAATTGCAATAATATTTAATTTGAATGAGATTCTTATGGTAAAATATGGCAGTTATGAAAGAAAATTAATCTTTCAGATCTCTACACGAAAATACAGTTGAATCATGAGGGAAATAAACACTATTACTTAATACTGATTATATTATTATTATTAATATTTTCTTGTCGTGGAATCAGGTTGTTGTGTTAGTTAATGTACTTGATTCCCACTCCGAGGGCAAGGGTCCGAATTCCGGCGGTGGAAGAATGTTTCAGTGGTAAGCGGATCCCTACTTGGGGTGCCATGTGAAGAGCACTTCAAAGTGGGGAGCGCCGTCCGTCTGATGGGGCGTTAAATTGTGTCCTTGGCGTCTTCGGTTTAAGAGTCGGCTAATGCAGACTCCCGGATTCTCTCCGCCCATTCTCTGAAACTTCTACCTCGACCAAACTACTCATCTATCATAAAATTATCCAAATCTACCAAGTTACCCACCTTAATGACGCAAATGATCTCAGATATGAGTCGTCTTTCCTAAGAAACACACCAAATATTTTTGACACCCTGGATGCCTATCTACTAGATGAAATCCATTTAATACGGGTCTGGGAAATCCAGAAGAAATATATTTCATATGTGTCGTTATAAAATTAAGCGAATATACGTTGGAACCATCAACAGGATTTGGACGAGAAATACTCTGATTAATTTCAATTAATTTCATCAGGAGATTTTATTACGGTGTGCAGCACTTAAATTCGTTTGCCTCAATCTTTCGGAGGAAATTCTAGTTTAATGAGGAAGCAATACTGAATACTGATATTGAATGTCATCTCATAATACTTATGTGCGAGTGTCTAACGCTCGATCTTATCCTGTCACTAACGCCACGTTCATAAGTACTCGTACTTGCAGAATCTTGCCCTCGTACAAGGTCTATTGCCCTCCTCTACTGCCCGAAGAAGTGATATGTGCTTCTCTTGATCGAATAACTTTTTCTTCTCTTGAATCAATACCTCGATTTCGAATCTGTTAAAAAAATTTTGCATTCTAAGTTTATGATCACGTGCGTCAAGGCGGCCTTTCTTCCTTATTTCCCTTCGATTTCTCCGCTAAATGGTTTCCGCTCTTTTCTCGGTTATTTATAGCACGGCCTCAATGATTTATTATTTTCCCTTCCTACTTCCTTCGTGATTTCGCTTGGATTCATCGTTCCTCTTTTAAATCTTACAAATTCTCTCCTTCTTTATAATCTGTCATTACTTGCGCATTGCATTCCTTTTCAGAACTTCTTTCATTTCGTGATTCCTCCCTGACGTCTATTAGAAAAGTCACACAGGATAGAACCGGTGTCTCGCAGAGAACTACGTAGGGTAGGGCATCAACCAAGTAAGATTTTACTCCGATCTTCCTTGATCAGTTTCACGATTGAGCAATAATATGTGTTGAAAAAGTTATATACGTGGTCGATTATTATAAAAGAATTGCTCCTCACAAGGGGACCATTACTTGAAAAATTCACATAAAATGGGTTTATCTAACTCAGCGACCGACCCGTAGGTTGGAGAATATGGTGTGTAATGAGAAAACTGAAGGCCGATTTCTTTTCTGTTCTCCATTCTCAACCTCGTCTTTCTGCATATGTCATACTAATTATGATGTTCCATGTATTAGTCTGGATCCCTTACGACAAGTAACGAATTATTATTAAGCTACGCAATTTACGAGAATGCACAACTTTCGCAATTTTTCAACTGCTAATACTAGAACGTTTCTTCTTTTAGGGTGAGAGTATGCATCATTACTCGTATTTTCCCCATAAGTTGCATGACTTTTTAATTGGTTGGCTAAGTATTCTGCCTACATTTTCGTTGATCCGTTGAGTGCTTTACTGTTGGATTGACAAGAGTAAATCCCTCAGTAAAAGTAGGATTTACCATCTGCCCGATTAATTCGCAGATTTTCCGATCAATCTTTCCTCCGTGTTCTTAGTCGTAACTTATAGAGCTACAGGGCGATGATACTGGTAGGATGGGAAACCGATCATCCCAACTTTTCTGGTTTTATTTCGGTTTTATTCAGGGCTTAAGGCTTTCCAAAATCGTTTAAGGACAGATGAGGGTACATAGGGAGGTTGTGACATCCGAAACTCTCAATCAAATGGGTTTAAATTATCAAGGAGTAAAACTCCTTGGATTGCGTTCCAGAGTGAGCCGGCAAAGTGGCAAATCTTCCTTCCCCTTTATCTTCAGACTTGCAGTCACTTTCAAAGCCCTTGAATTGCCATTTATATCATGAGGAATTCTGTGACCAGTTAAATAGAAATGACGGCCAGTTTGTTTTTACGACTTTTTTCTTTCTTAAAGAACCGCGTAGGTCAATTTGATACGACAAAAGCGAGAATCAATGGCCGTGTCTACTTTTTCATTTTAAAAAACGGAGGAATATTACCCTTTGCATTCTTAAATCATTGAAGCCCTACAAACGGGAAACCTCAGAGCGCCCATCCCACTCGCTCCAGTCGATTCCGCGGCATGCTTTGAGTAGAAACCCCATACCGAACCAGTGCCGCCGTAAAAGACACACATTGAACCTAGCCATACCCTTTCATTGGCTTTAAGTCCTGCAGTTTGGGATTTCAAATCCTTGAGCATTTATATTCTGTCCAATTCCTCTTTACATCTTTCTTGAGTTCCTGAAGTCATATTACGACGAAAAGGGAGTTCGCAGTTTAAAAAATAAAATTATTTTTTTATTAATTCAAGCTCATCCCAAGATCCCACGCAAGGCATTGACGAGTGTAGCCTCTTCATTCCAAAATGTTTAAAAGTAGCAAATGAAAAGTTAACGTAACTAATTATAGTGACTGGCTTCATTGTGAAGTACCCACCTGTTCAGCAAACGTGATTTGTTCTCTAATTTATTGAATCTACCAAGATTATATGTTTATTCTCGTTAATTCGTTAATAATGTCCAGATAATATGAATGCGAACATCTTTGTGTGCGTCTAACTTTTTCATATGAGGGAGAAAGTCTGAAACTTTTATATTGTCTTTTGATACATAAGAGAGAGTGTTCTTCTACATAATAGGTTGCTGGCCGGGAATTTTGTAGCAAATGGCTTAATATTTTCATTAATCATATCTATATTACTACGAATCTCAGTGCGCTTTAACATCGGAAATTCTTCACTAATGTTTTTGAAATACCACGTAGAGGCAATTAAATGTAATGCTAACATACATGTCTTCGCGAAAACGGCTCATCACTGTATGGGAAAGGGTATAAGAATCAATGAGAAAGGGCTATTAGGCTTCGTATTTAAACTGTAGAGCTTTAAGGCAGCAATGTCATTTTGAGTTAAAATTTCATATTCCATTTTAACAGGCAAAATAAAATTTCCAAAAAAAGGAATCACATAGGAACGCGTGGCATTTCCGAAATATCAGATTTTCCACCTGAGACGGGTTTAAAAAATGGACGTGGATATGTTTTTGCTAATATAAAGCGCAAAAAGTTTGGATTACATTTAATACTATAGAATAATGATCCTTTCTGAGTTATATCCTAAAAAATAACACCGGTATTAGAATACCTGTTACGCCTTGTGAATTTAAGTGCCAATTGTGACACTATGTACCCTTTGAATCTATATAAAAACAGCGCGATTCATGGTATGAAAACACATGAGAGTTACGTTTGAATTGGTCTTTTGACATTTCAAGCTCTTTTCCACCATTCAAACCATTGAATCATGGGGGCCAATGTTCGACAACGCCGCAGAGACCAATGACCTCCACGATCGATTTCCAGCATTCAGTAACCTCTTTCAGCTGAAGACTTACATGCAGAAGAAATAAAAGCGCTATAACCAATTTCGTTAATATCTGCTAAAATACTAAAACTCAAAGCGAGTTGCGGAAACCGTAATATATTCAGCCAATTTCTCGCGTCAAATTTACTGTCACTCCACACTGAAAATTTAGTAGTAGTATTTAGGGGAGGCGACCGACAGCTGAGGTCATTTGCGCCATAGGGGATGGACAGGAAAGGATGAAGGGTGGAGAGAAACCCGGCGTCGGCATTGGCCTACTCTTTACGAAAGGTGCCAAATTATTCAACATCGCCGGGATTTGAACCCGGGCCCTCTGGGTGGAAAGCCAGTACGATAGCCACCGCAACATCTCGATCCCCCTGATTACATTTTAAGAATACTAATATCTAACCTTAAAGTAGTATATTCGACTTTATGTCCCGAAAATATCTAATAGCCTTCATTAATTGAGAGTATCTCTGACTATGGCTTGGAATGAGGTCTGGTAGCACTAATATGTCTACTCCCTTCTCACCATTCGAAGCATCCAAGAAGCGCAAAGTTATTTTATTATGTACGCGTTGCTTATTGAATATTTTACAGTCGGATTATAGGATCTAGGACTGTAGTAAAGCTGTTTACCTTCCGTCATTTCAAATCTACTTAGAAAACGCTTCCTTTTCCGCAACAATGGCGGTGTGTTTACCATAAAATTTAACCCCAGAGAAATTCTCCCCTTTACAGCTTAAAACTGAGCAATCCGAGCATATCCAATCGAATTTCAGACGTTACTTACAATATTCCTTAGACCAATGTTTTTCATACGGGATGTATATACAAATGGGGATCTATGACAATCCGCGGCCTTGAACCTTGTTTGACACTTTTGGCCATAATTTATTCAAATCTTGTTTTCTACGGTCATGGTTTCATATTTTATTTCATGGTTTGCAGAATCAAGATGAATTTATGGATAAAAAATATTTTTTCCACATTTTTGAGTCTAAAAGTTATCACTTGCCACTCCCACAATGCTCGCGGTCGAACTGGTCACAAAACCGCATATATTTTCTGGTGAGAACGGGCGGTATTGTCCGTGAGACATGGTGGCCCAACAATTGCGTGGTATAGCAGCGTCATTGTTATGCCGTGTAGACTCAGCTGAAATGGTGACGTGGCAGCAGCCACGTGTGAAACCCCCAATTCGATTACTGTGGTAACTTTTGCTTGCGAACATAATTATTTCTTGTACGCGGGTTGCATCTCGAAGCCCAATTATCCATTTTATTCGTTGGGAAATCCATTAATCCGTCCTCAGATATAGAAATTTTAGGAAAAAATTTTTCTCCCGAAATGATTATCATTTGTGTACAATTACACATTGTAATCTGTGAAATCTTTTTTTTATGTTTTAAATGCTATTGTTTAAAAATAATTTGTCATCAAATTGAAACAATTAATTTTCTTATGAATCAGTTGGTTCTTTTTGTCTCTTAGGTATAAAAAACCATCTGCAAATACATTACGCTGTCATCACCCATTAAATACAATACAAAGTAAACACTAGCGTTTTACCAAAGAAAGTTTCGAGCTGAATGCACTTATTTTCTATAGTACGTGAGTTGAAAACCGACGTTTTATGTGTGCAGGGGGAAATACATACACGTGGTGCGCTCAATAGAATCGTCGTAAGTACCAACGTTTGATCATTTACTATTTTGTTGCTGGCATTAGGTAGCCTGTGATACGTTGCATTGGAAAAGCATCACAGCTTTTGCCTCGAGAATAAGCTAAAAGAGGCTGAAACTGAATCTGAATAAAGTTCATACGTCAAGGTACTACACTATTCGCATCGCGACGATCATTGTCTTCTTATCGTGGTGGCCACAGGCAGCAGCGAAGCCAGTTGCAGAGACTGCAGTTGCTTTTGACGCAGCCGACTGCAGCGCTACTTATCCCCTGCCGTGGCCGTGTTCAAAACCTCCCGCATATCCTCTATTTGTAGTAGTAGTTTTGAGGGGAGGCGACCGACAGCTGAGGTCATTTGCGCCATAGGGGATGGACAGGAAAGGATGAAGGGTGGAGAGAAACCCGGCGTCGGCATTAGCCTACTCTTTACGAAAGGCGCCAAGGGGTCCGCGGCTTAACGTCCCATCCGACGGACGGCGTACTCACTCAAAGTGCCCTCCTCAAAGCACCTCAAGTAGGGATCGAGATACCTCTGAAAAATATTCAACACCGCCGGGATTTGAACCCGGGCCCTCTGGGTGGGAAGCCAGTACGTTAGCCCCCGCACTATCTCGATCCCCCCTCTATTTGTATTTAGAAACGGAGATGCTGTTGAGTTGCCTCCCGTGAAGTGCTCCTTATCTCCTCGTCCCTGCCATTGCCTCCAACACGCCCGTTTGCCACACGAGGAGGAATCGAGGATCTTTGCGTATAGCTAGAATCCTCGAACAAAGCATCATTTTCATACGTTCCGCCATTCATACCATCTCCCCTTGTCCTTTCCTTACATTATCCTCATTCCGTTTTCCCCTTCTCCCTTCACCCCCTTCTCTCGCCCTCTCTCGTTCGTCCTCTTCTTCTTTGTCCGCACCCTCGATTTGCCAAAATCCGTACCGGTCCCCTCTGCACAGGGAAAGGGGACGTCGGAAGTCCCCCACTTCCCCTTTCGATCCTCGCTCTCTCTTTCTCCCGAGCCGCACATCAATGTGGCGGCGTACATCCGGCTTTAAACTCACAGCAGTCACGTTCATCCGAGCCATCCCCGCAGTCGTCCACGAAGTCGCACATGGCCTGCTCCGGGAAGCAGAAGTGGTTTTTGCATTTCATATGCTGCCAAGGGCACACGAAGGTCTCTGCCATCGTGGAGCACATGGAAATGAAAAGGTAGAGAAAATAAATACTATATTGGTAACGGGCACACTCCTGTGGAACAAATTTTGTAGTCCCATTTTCCTGGAGAATGCAGTCCCTCCCTTTTTGCGTCAAAGGGGAGCCTTTTAAACCTGAAATGAACTGTGTAAATTAAGTGGGAACGTGAATTCGTGCACATAACTTTCCAGGATATTTGACATTTTTATCGAGGTTATTTCAGAAGAGATTCTGGGTATTTCCATCTGAATGGGTTTACCATTTTGATACTTTCAAACTATTTTTGAGCTTTTAAGCGAAACATTCCTTTCCGCGATCCATTTCCTTTCAACAATAATACATAGTTTTAGTCCAATGAAACATAGATTTTTAAAGATATCAGTATACGATTGTTAAAATAAAAGTAAAAATCGATAAGCAGTTGTTGAGGGAATGGTATCTTTCCCTAATATTTTGGAATTACTAGTAATCACCTTTAAGTTCTGAAATCTGAAGTTCATTAGATCATGCCAACACATGCAATGCAATCCCTCCACAATGTAGCTACTTCAGGGTAGACATTTAAATAAATAATAACGACACTTACATTTTAATAATTTTTCAAGTTCTTTTAGACTTTAATTTTTCATTGAATTTATTGAATTGAAATGAACAGTGATAATGAAACAATAAGTTAGTTTTGTTTTAGATATTTTAAATTCAATTCATTTCAAGGACAGCCTTTGAGAGAAAATTACTTGTCCTATTTTTTAGGAAAATATACTCTTTTTTTATGGAAAAATAAAAAAACCATGGGATTTTTATTATTTTCTCCAGGAGATTTGATCAGTGTGCCATGAGTAGATGTATCGAACTTCAAAATCTTTGCTTTAAAAAACCGAGTTGTATAAGTATCTCCCTCGGGGCGTTTACTAGAGTTTTTATCATCGACAGACGGTATCATTAATTTGTGCACAAATGGTCACAAGTACCTTTTCCCGATTAATTTAACATTTAGGGCACGAGGCAAAAGAATGAAAGAATTCTCTATTACACCTGGATGAAGACCTTTCTCTCCCTGTTCAGGTCAAAATGTACGATCCTGTTCCTCTTTCTTTTCAGAAAAACCTTGTAGCCTCGATTCTCCAAAAGCCAAGGCATCCATCCATCCACTCACCGCAGTCCATTTCGTCCTCACCCCCAGGGCAGTCCGAGACACGGTCACATCGACGCAGGACATCCACGCACTTGTTACCGCAGCGGAATTCGTTTGGAAGGCACCCTGTAAATAAAATGTGAGTAATGAAATTTCATGACGAGTGGATGAAATTGTCATGCGTTCTTAAAATACCATAGCGATATATACATGCTCATTTTGGACAGCATAGCGATTCGGGGATCAGTCACAAATTTTAAAAGGGATAAAAATGGGACTGGTTGAATCATGAGAACGCTATGACAAATGACACGTTAATATTGTCCAGACTAAAATTATATTTTAAAGTACTCCTAAAGTAACTATACACTATAGTAGATTGGGATGAGTTAAATGATATTTTATTAGATAGAAATTTTTTTAATGAACAGTTCGGCAGGCTTTTTCTGTGATGGGCATAGCAATACGTATTATTCCTGTAATAGAAGATCGACTTTGGCCTTTTGCAGGAAATTATTTTTGTCTCTTCGATAAAATACAAAAGATGGACTCATATTATTCCACCTCGAAGTATGCATGATCCAAATTTAGATTTGTAACTAGTTTTTAATTTTCCATTTTTCAAATCCATATTTTTAATTTTTTGAGATAAGATTCGTGCGTGTCAATTCCTGCGTTGATATGTACAAAATTTTCAGATTTCGAATTTTATCAGATTCATGATATTAGATACACTGTAAAGGGTGATTTGACATCCTAAAATTTGAGATAAAGCGTAGTCCAGGTTAATGGAATTAACAAGCATAATGAGCTTAATTTCAAAGCAGATTGCAGTTAATTTCAATAAAGCGCACTTAACGAGCGAAAACACTTTGCATTCTAATTTCATATATATTTTTAAAACTTGACTTGGTGATGTAAAATGGAAGCGAAACATAAGTCGTTTAAATAAATTCTGGATGCGGATATGTTAAATGTTTCCATTCTCGGCTCCCTTCCGATGGTAGTATTCCATGGAATGAATGCGGAGACAGCTGGCTACGCAGAGTACACTTACGCTTAACAAAATAATAAAGAAGATTAAAAATGTGCATTTCTTGCTGTTTAACGCAAAAATAAATTATTATTTTTTTCATTTTTACAGAGTGAAACACATCTAAGGAATAATTTAAAATTATTCTTGTGGCATGGTTATTCTCGTACCCACAAGTTCGGAACTTTGTGTACCGATTAAAAACACGCCATCCTTGAGTTTTGAGAAATTACATTATTATTATTATTAGGTTGTTATGATAGATGATCTTACGGTCAAGCCTTTCAAGTCTGAGGCTGACGCTTGACCGACGAAACTCATTTATGTATGTATGTTCATATATATATATATATATATATATATATATATATATATATATATATATATATATATATATATATATATGTATAAAGCAAAAATAAACTGTAATTGGAAGCAAAGTAGGAAGATCAAATGATTAAAAGATAGAAATAGAATGAATGGGGTGGAAAAATCCACCTGAATAGAAATAAAATCTCTCAGGCACGATCCAAATTTCAAGGATCCAGGGTCTACGGTGAATGATTTGGGCACCCGGGGGGTGGGAAGGAGAGTAGGATGGAGAGGGAGGGCGGAGGAGTTTTTAAAGGGAAAGAGCGAGCGTCAGATGGGAAGGTCGGAGTGCTCGAAGGAGAGGTATTTCCTTCGCTTGAGCCGGAGAGACGAGGTATGGGGGCAGGAAAATGGTGTGCGGGGCGAGGACCGGGGGGATACCTCAGGGCCATGGAATCTAGGGTGTGGTCTCCGCAATGGAGTGGAAGTTATTCGGTGGGGTGCTGGGAGTGAGGGGGGGGGGGGAGCGGATTCGTTGAAACATTTGACGAATATTTTGAAGTGATGACGTTTTACGATCACTGACCACTTGTCAGTGGGTCATAAAAATTTGGAGGGAGACGCCTTTGGAAAAATTGATGCAGAAATGGTATTGCAACTGCCTCTTACTTAATTCTTTCCCCTTAAGAGAAATAATGTCGGATAATTACACGCCCTCAAATATTAATCGTGAATGTAATTTATTCCATACCAACCTATTTGGAATCTTGAAGGAGATTTTTTCTAGGTATTTTAAATATGTTCACTGAACATATTTTAAATATCTAGAAAAGCGATAGAGATTCACCTCTAGCTTTAGATAAATAAGCTTCCCTTTATAAGACCGGTATAAAGACGGCTGTGTATCATATCAAACCAGATTTCGCTAGGTTTAAAGGTACATACTTACGTGGAGCAGGGATACAAGTAGAGTAGTTGTCTTCTTTTTCGTCGAAGTAGCACTCAGTTCTGCGACATGACAAATGTGGAAAAATGGAGATTTTTTGTATCCTTAGCCTTTGATCTAACATATTTTTTATCAATCGTTTATCACGAATTCCCTCAAGCAAATCGATAAAGGAAAATCCGGGGGATATATGTATGATCTTTTATCTAAAATCCGAGGCGGTTTATTCCGGCAGAGCTGCGATAAACGCCACGGGAATTGATGCGAAAGGATTCTCCGCCGCTTGCAGATTGAGTGGATGGTTACTCTGGCCCACGAAAATTCATTTTTCACGTTCTAGCAGATTATCTTTTGAGCTCGCGGTTGTGAATAAAGCCCAGCCGCCATCTAATGGCCAATTATTGAACTATTGTCTATCTCCTGGCAATGGCCGTTAACGTCTCCAATTCCGCAGTTTACAGCCCATCAGTTCTTCACTGTGATACAAAGGTTGGTACTATTCACATTCACTACATTTATTTCTCAAGGATCAAAGGAAGTTCAATTTTCAATGGAGTATACTGTGATGGATGTTGCAAAATATTTTTGCAGTCAGCACGACCATAGCAACCTGGGTGACGCACTAAATGATTAGGCAGCCGCTGAGCATTCATTTGAGATTCCGTGGTCAATAATGTTTTGAATAAGCTCGACCTTTGCCAAAAAGTAATCATAGAAAGCTAATAAAAAGGTATAGGGACCTTGTATCATCCGAATTTTATGCTGAAAGAAGTATCCAAAGATATACGTTAAACAAATAAACGAAACATTTTATCTTTACGCGCCAGCATTTATCGACGTGGTTTCATCGGAGTACACACCCACCATCCCCTTAATACGTCGCCCGTGGAAGAAACATTTCAGTTAAATCGCGCATACTCTCTAAAGAACTAACCCAACAGCCTTTCAATTTAGGTGGTATCACAATTATTTATTTTAGTAAATAAACGAGATTTTTATTCTAGTTCTCTACTCCACGAAACTCTCTACTTTCCAAAAAATTGCGAGAGAGAGAAAGTCATAGGTTCGGCTTAAGTATTACTACAGAGCAATAGATTGCAATATAAAACATAATTTATGCTATTATTATGAATCAGAATTAGTATGAACACTATTATGTAATTTTTGAACGGAAAACTCAGTGACGTTAAGGGATTATCAACTTAGATAGGTACATATGATACCGATCGTTTCCTTAACGTGTGGCTGAAAAAGTGTGAAATTCGACAGCGGATTGAATTGGGTCTCATAATTTTCGAAAGAACTCACTCAGGCGGACAAATTCTAAAGGTATTGCCAAAATTTGAGATTCACCTGGTGTAAAAACAGATTATCGATAATTTATCCACCATGTTTTTCTTCTTTCTTTGCCAAAAGGAGGGACCATTCGGGAGTTTCCTTTTGGAGGGGAAATGAAATTTTGGGAAAAATATCAAGTAGGGGGAAATATGGCCGAAAGGACACCGAAGGCAGAGGAAAATGGGATCACCTACAGGGCCGAGTTAAGGGCTCTATTCGCAAAAGGAATGGAGGGAGAGAGAGAGAAAACGCGGAAGGAATATAGGATAAGGGAAGACTGGAGACTCGCTCTATGGGGGTGGGGTGTTGTAATTAAGTCAATTAGATTTGTCATTTTGATGTGTATTGAAAAGAATAACTCGCGTCTTAAGCATGAACGGAGGAGAGTTTAATTTTGTTCCGTCCTCCCAGGTATTTTTTCCCTAGAGATTCATGGTATTTTCGCATTCACTCAATCTAATGGCGTTCAAAAGATTGTAGCAAATACTAGGATAAAGAGAACCATAAAAAATAGTGAAACTAGGTGATATAAAAATAACTAGGTTTAATGAATTGATTTTCCATTTACGTTGGGTACTTTCAGCTATTAAAAATGTTTTCTTCCACCCCTCTCTTGACTATTATTTTTTTAATGGCAGAAAATTGTTTGTTTATGTCAATTAAGTTTATGAATATGGAAGCAATACCATGAGCAATTGTCGCTTTAGTCCTTCGGGGCTAATTTCATATTTTTGAGTTTTTCAAATCATTCTTTATTTTACTGCATTACAATGAGTCACGAACATTATAAATTAAATTTTGGTTGGCACGTAACAACAGTATAAATATAGTAAAACGTGCGTACGTAGATAACGCATCTTCTGTTTCACCACAATCCTCTTTCATTTCTGATATTTTCTTCTCGCACACAACAATTTAATCATTCCTTCTTTCCTGTCTTCGAATACCTGGCATTTTACCTTCGGTTTATTTAACTTACTTTCACTTTCTGTATCACTCGTCCTGTATTCCAAGACTTGTACTTTATCAACTACAATCCTCGTTTTCGCTCTTTTCGTAACCAGTATTAATTAATTTGTATTCCTTACGTCCGCTCATTGTCTAAACATTTCTCTGAACTTAGGCCCCCGAAGTCTCCATTCTTTGATTTTACTTTTCAAAACATTAAAATCTAAGTCTTCCGACCAATATTTTTGATGACCTTCTTTTAAACACTACTTAGCTCGATCTCAATTATTCTTCCCTTTCCAAAAACTCACGCTCTCAAATCGAAATTTTTCTTTTGACATATATATTTGATTTCATTCAGCTATAATCAGACCGTTTCCGAGATATGAGATACACGAAACCTGTTTTACAATCAAATTTGTTGTCTCCGGCGTAACTGTTTTATGATATTTTTCCTACCTCTTTCATATTTAAAGCTGAAGTCTCCAGGATCAGGCAGACCTTGAATCCCGTGTTGCTCTTAGTTTAATTGTAATTCAATACTTTTTCAAAGCAAAAAATTAACGAATGTCACAATTAGTTAATATGCATAACGTATAAATATAAATATATGTATATATATTATATATATATATATATATACTATATACATATATATATTTATGAATAACGTTTTTTGTCCTACTAAGCCCTTTAGATTCTTCACAGAAACCAGTTATGATTTTAGACCTTTTATGTTCTATTTTTATGCAATAAAATGGCATCTACGTGTCCGAGCTTAAGTGATTAAACTGATCCTTTTGTGACTTGATGTAACTCATCCATAGAATTATTGGAATGACAGCAGTCTTCCGTTTTGCGTATAAAATATTTACGTTTATATTGCACAGAAGATACATTATGCCAACATTTTCTGCGCTCCTCTTCATTCTGTAAGTTTTTCCATTCTCGTGGTCCACGCGGCGAGCTTAAAACGGGCGATGGACAGCGTACCCACACCACCGAGCGACTCGTGGAATCGGGAGGGGAGGAAGGAGATGCTTTTCCAGGGAAATGGGGAGTGGGGACGACTGAATGTGAAAGGGTAAGATGGAGGAGAGAAGACGCCTCCACGGGAAACAGCGAGAGACGTAAAAAGCGCCGAAAACGTCCAGCGAGGCGGAAAAAGAGGCGGTCGGAGGCGACGTCGAAAAATAAGGAAGGGGACCCGAGGGAGGAGTTAGAGGAGGGGGAGGGATGGTGTCTTGTTGCGCATCCCGAGGAGGAGGGGAAAGCTTGGAGAGAGATGTGGAGGGAAGGGTTCGGAGATGGATGGGCGGGAGGGAGGGGGTTGTTACCCTCCCCCTTCTCTCGCGTAGGGGAGATCCTCGTAGGAGGGTATGCTTGGCGAGCACGGCACACTCCTTGCCGTCGTTCATATCGTAGGTACCCCCGTCTCTCACTTCTCCCCGCACTCCCCAACTTTCCACTTTCCCCTTGTGGCCCGTAAAGGAGGGCAACGACATCCAGCCTCATGGTTTTGATGAAGACTTAGCGAGTGAGGGGATGCCGTGGAGGAGTTAAGGATTTCGGGGAAAAGGGTTGATGGGAGACAGGAATTCGGGTGATGAGCGTGGTGGTGGGAAGCAGGATGGCTCAAAGGAAAGAACCGTGGTAGGGAGGAGGAGAGAGGAGCAGGGGCAGCGGTGAACATACTCGTCTCTTGCGACGGAATTTTCGACGAGAGCATAGAGAGACCAACCTGGCCTGCAGGGATGTTGCCAGCACCTTCAGTGATCTCGTTCAAGGTAGTTGGAGTGAGAAAAATAATAAAAATATATGGTCTAAATGAGAGGGGGTGAAATGAGGTGTGCTTGTCGCAAAACTGCAAGTAAAAATGATGCTTAGAATTAGTTATGAATCCTTCTCCGCCTTCTTTGGGTAAAGCCGCATCGAATGAATGAGGTAGCTTGGGAGTTTGCGTAGCAGTACCACTCATTCGCTGCTTCAGAATGAATGGATTCGACGCTAAATGTTCCAGGGGGAAATTTGGAAGAGAGCAGCCGTATATTTCGTGTAATCTCGAGAATGACTGTTTCAAATAAGCGAGAGCGGTGTTGAATAGAAGCGCACGGGCTATTAGATAGGCACGACAATAGAGGTGTCTTCCTTGGTGGAGAGCTAAGGAAGACAGTTTATACGACTAGTAAAATTTTGGGGCAACGCTAATGGATCCCGCGTTGGAAATTTTTCCTAAAACGTTTGTAGCTCTAAATAACTTCTCAACTCGTCTTCATTTAGAGTTTATCTTCGAAAGCAATGTGTCACATTATTAAATATTGTTATAAATAAAATTGATGGATAGAATATCTTGTTATTTTTTACAAATTATCACTACATTTGTGATAAGGTTCTTAAAGAAGCTACCTCTATTCCGATTTTATGGCAAAAATGTCATTCATTATCATTTAAATGACTCTTCTCGAGGATATAAAGACATCAGTCAAAATTTTTATACAATATTATTAATATATATTCCATCTGAAAATTGTTGCCAGAATCAGGAGCCAAAAAGAGCAAATAGGGTTTTCTCCATTTCTCCTTTGGTGGGTGAAACAGCTCCCTAACGACATCTCCTGGCCAAAAAATTGGGTTGCGTCAACTCCCCGCAGATTTCAATGTAAATTACGTTTACTCGATAGCTCAAGTGGTTAGAGAATCGGCTGCGCAGGTCGAAAGATCCTTGGTTCAAGTCCCGGTCATGGAAATATTGGTGCACTAGTGATCTGCTTGATTCCGCCTTCTCCACCTCTCCTGTGTGCGCATCTTTTACATGTGTTCCTATCCCTTTTCCTTATATCTAACTCCACGTATTCAATATATATATATATATATATATATATATATATATATATATATATATATATATATATATATATATATATATATATATATATATATTCCATAAACCATGGTATATATAAACCAGAAACACAGTAATCAACCCGAAGGTCGGTTTGGTAGGCTAATTGTAGAGTTCACCTAGGACTAAGCCCGAAGGCTTGTGAAGTTCACGCATCAGGGTAGGGGGGCCGGTTCCTTTCCCTATGCCGGTTATGGTTTCCCAGGAAGATCTGGTACCCGAAAAATCACATAGCTTGGATGGAGCTGTAGGTGCCCAGGGAGGGGGGCTCCAGGTGCCCAGAGAGGGGAGCTTCAGGTGCCCAGAGAGGGGAGCTCCAGGTGCCCAGGAATCGAACCCGGGCTCTCCGGTCAGTAGTCCAACGCTCTATC
Organism: Hetaerina americana; assembly: GCF_022747635.1. Lineage (NCBI taxonomy): Eukaryota > Metazoa > Arthropoda > Insecta > Odonata > Calopterygidae > Hetaerina > Hetaerina americana. The sequence goes on from NW_027286874.1 coordinate 42,350,843, forward strand.
CATGGACTACCGCGACCCCCCCTCACACACACCCAAGCACACGCACACACACACACACATATATATTATATATATATATATATATATATATATATATATATATATATATATATATATATATATATATATATATATATATATATATATAAACACTTACACAATCGGGCTTTTTTGATTTTCTAAGGGGCTTTTTTGAGTTTCTTATATGGAATTACCGTATCATTACAGGAATATCATTCAGTGGTTTTCAGGAGCAGTAGGAATAGGAATTCATAGGCAGATATATTCTGTTTTTTTTAATAAGGGAAGTATATTGTATCACCCTTTTGACTATGCACCATCACATTGCATCACAATGCACCAAGTAAGGATTTTCGACTGACCTAATGTTTTCGTGATTAAGTTAAAGCTTTGGATAATAAGTTGAACAAGTAAACGTATGATAAATTGAGCTTAGAGAGTCGTAGTTAACTGCATTCTACTTGCTAGGAGCTCATAATTCTAAAATATGCTACGTAATTCTTCGTGTAAAAGGACGAAAAATTCAGGGGGGGAACTTCAACTTTCATCAGGCAAAAGTAATATTTACTGGCGGAAGCTAGTTCTCCTCTTTTCCAAAATCGATGAGTGGCATTGAATCGTAAAATGCAATGCCCCCAAAGGAGTGATAATTCACAGACGCATCATGGGAGGAATGAAGCCGTATACCAACGAAGTTTTCTGTGTAAGTTTGGTTAACTCCGTCAATAGGTCTGAGCATGACGAAAATAAATCTCACTTTAATACATGATTATTGATGCCTCGGAAATGAATCTACTCATTAAGAAACAATCTCCTACTTTTTATTATTACCTCGTATAAAATAGGTTAGACGCGTTCAGAATACAGTGGGTTGGCCTAGACTCTCAAAGAATCCAAGTTTAAAATGTAAAAGGTAAGGATTGCCGGTAACCGGAACTCCCGGAATTACCGGAACTCCGTAAACTCCCCAGAACATATTCTTACGGAACTGCCTGGACATCATAGCTAAATGGTATTCGAGCCGACCTGACGGTAGGAAGCGGGAAAATGGCATTTTTCCCTTAAACTGCCACTTCTTCCATGTGTTTTTATCTGAATACTCCGAGGGAGATACTCGGTTTTTCGCATTGGACCAGCGTGCCTTTCTAAACATAATTTCTAGTCTTCCACCCAATTACAATGAATTTTTCTCGAATCACCGATACCGCACCTGATTATCGCAATGACTCCTTAGACGGGCGACCACTTTCATTTAACACCTCCCCTACCGTCAAATTCCTTCACTCACGACGAACGAGGCATGCAGACAACGGATGGGGAGACGCCCCACGGCTATGTTCCGGAATTTCGTGTGAAGGGAAAGCAGGATTGAGCTGGGCGTAGTGCCTCATACCGCCGTCATGGGAGGGGGGGAGCGGGGGAGGGGTTCGTCGGGCGTGGGGAGGGCGGGCTCCCCAGCAGGGCGGAAGCTCCAAATAATAAATGCACACTGCTGTCTTCCTTGGTGAGGTGCTGGAAGGGGGAAAGTAAATTAAGAAAATCTTCGCGAGTGTGGCATCAGGCTTCGTAGGAAGGAGCCTTTGGAGTTCTGGATGATACGCCGGGACCCACTTATTAGGGTAGGCCGTGAAACTAAACGCGGGCTCTGTTGTGAGAATTACTAAAGTGGGCTGGAAAGCATTAATAAAGGAGATAACGGAGGAGAGTTAAGAGGGATGAGAGAGACGGGAGTGGGGCTGTAGGGGGAGGACACCCCTCTGTCGTTTGGAAAAATCCGAGAAGAGTCAGGAATTCCTCCACTTCGTTTTGATTCATTGTGATCAATCGATTATGCTTTTATTTCAAAATTATTTTCGGGACGAAGAAAGAATATGAAGACATGGGGGAAGCCTCACAGCAAGTGATGATGAGGAATAGGTATTTTGGATGAGAGAAGGGCTGGGGGTTGTTTTGCTTCGCCCGGGATAAGGGGCGCTACATTTTCTTGCGGAATGAACGCAGGGAATCCCGTCATAATAATTTTCCGGAAAGTCGACGGTATAGTCGATGGAGCAAATAAATGAACCTGTTGAAAATGAAGACATTTAAGGACTCTCTTATTTTTCTCGGCGTGATTGGGCTTTCGGGTGTGCCGGATCCCCAAAAATTGTGGATTTAGATTGTCCTTGCCGAAAATGTTGCGCCGTTGAAAAATGGGCTTGGGGTCTTGGGGGAAGATATCTTTTCCGCTTCACTGAAGGAAAATTGCATGTTAGACGAGAAAGAAAGAGAAGATATGAAGTACTCAGCGGGAAGATTTATCCTCTGGGGAGCGGAGATGTACATCTCTCCACTAGAATATTTTCCTATTATATTTTCCTTCTCCTCAATATTCCATTAGTTTTCTACGCTGCATATTATGCTTTGGAACTGGTGAAAATCTAATTTTAAGGAGTAAGCACTCATGTGGAGTGGTTAGTTCGGTATAGCCCAAATCTATCCTCGAACAACTGCGTATGAAATACAACATCGATTAAAAACGTGTCTTTGAAAGGCAATTCACGGCCGGGGTATTTATGAAATGAAAAAAAGAGCAGGGCTGAGTCTCGGGCACGAGGAATATGCTGCAGAACCCTACATAGTCAAATGAAGTAAGTTTACTTATACAAAATAATTCGAATTTTTGCGAGCTGGCAAAAGATTTTAACGTTAAAGGTTTGCATAAACCATACCCCTTGCTAGATGCGGCAAATATGTAAAATGTATAACCAATGGAACTTAGGAAAAGTTAGACGCAAGAGGGCATCCATTATAGCCTGTTCTGCTAGTCAAAGCTTATTAGATTAAAGAAATCGAACGGGAAGTCGCATATACCTGTAATTCAGGGCATTCGGTAAACCTTGGGCAGTCAAAGAAAACGGAGACAATGCGTACAGTTTTGATGAAAATATAGAAATGGTGGTGGATTAGGAGCTAGAGAGTTAGAGGAGAGGACAGGGCGTTTGGGAGAGGAGGAAGTATCTGTTTGGATGAGGAAACAAGGTGGAATTACCATGTTAAAAAGGACGAGTTGGGCTACGTAGAAGATGGGAAGGAGTAAAATGTTAGCACGTGGCGTCGGATTCGTATCGGAAAGAAGAGATTGGAGAGTGAGAGAAGGGAAGAATACAGACAAATGGACGGATGGAGAGATATAAAGATGGCATATGAGGGCTTGCAAAGTCGGGGCACTGAGGTTGCCAGGTCACCTTTGTTGGAGTGGGTGTGAATGTGTCGGCCAGGTAGGGAGAAGATGCCGCATTATCGTTGCTGTTCCCAGGGCAGTGGTGAGGGAGTGGGTAGGTGGGAGAGGGCGAGAAGGGAGAGGTTATGTGGGAGAAAAGATAGGCGGAAATGGGAATAAAAGAGTGGTGGTGAAGAATGGAAGCCTTAAGTGTGATAAGAAAGGAAAAATAACGACAGATTTTAATTTTCTTTTTCCCTATGCTGTTTTATGGGTTGGTGCGTGGTTCTAGATTAGGAATTTGTATGTGAAAATATGCTTAACTAATACGATGTTTACTTAATTCCGACTGAGAGTATCGTCGACCGGTGTATCTCAGAACCTATTATTTGAGAACAAGCGGTTGTTTAAATTAGATGCTAGCATGTATTTAAATTACTTTGTAATATAAATGTGATCGTATTATTTGAGCGGCTGAGGACTTTTTATCTACTATGACTTACAAAATTTATTCGGTATCTGCACTTTGTCCGTATACGGCGCTCATCAGAGAAGTGTGGGTAATTTGATGATACCTATTATATATCTTTTGTACTGAGAAAACAGCTTGTGATGTGGAGGAATATCATTACTCTGAATACATTAATGTGACCTTATAATGAAGTATTTGAATTCAATTATTTGACATATCATGTGGAGAAATATTCGATATACCGTGTTGGGGTAATGATTGGTTTATGCAATTGTGCAAGTAAATAATCTTCATTATCATTGAAACTATTGTAGCCTACTAAATATTACAGATCTTATAATCTCAATTGCCAAAATTCCTGGTAACCCTTTGAATGTTTTGCGCATTAAGTTTTGCGAGTTAAGTTATCTGAATACATAACTGAAATTCAATAATTCAAATATCCATTAATATTCGAATGAAAAAATAGACACAAAACCTAACTTATTTGACAAAAATTCCGAAAAAACAGCTGCTGTTATCGATGCAGGCAGTATATCACATAAAAGAAGGTTGTGGACAACTAGTCTCAGCATACCTTTACCTTACAATGCTTCTTTTTTCCTTTTCAGTCTAAATTTTGTTGTCTATGAATGTCAACGTTTAGTTTGATCTCTTTTTCCAGCCACACGCGATTGGACACCCATTCGCTCTTCTTCCCCACTCTCCAAATTATTATTTCGTCCCAACTGCATTCTCACTCTTAGAAGCCTTTAACCTACGCTCTTAAGCTTGAGAATACCACCCCCTATGTTAAAATACTACGCCATATCATTACATAATTAAATCTTTGCGTCCATTTCCTTTTCTTTGTGAATGCACCTTTAGAGAATGAATTTATTGCCGAAATATGTAAGAGGCCGTGCCTAAAAAAATCACTAGACCCAAATAACGCATTAAATCCGCAGTAAAAAAACCAATAAAGGCATGCGCACGAGTATTAATGCAATAATTCTTGGCCAAAATATCAATATATACATACATAAATATACGCATATCGTATCGTAGTTTTATATATTTATGTATTGAAAATCACAAACAATTATATAGACACATACAAATATATTTGTGTGTTAGGAAAACTGAAGGTGGTTGAATATTTAATGAAACAAGGGAACTAAAAAGTATTCGCTACACGTACATTAGTGTTCAACGTCGAGGAATAAGATTGAATTTTTCCGTCATACCTGCATAAATCTGTCTTCCTTGAGGGAAGAGAGGTAAAGGTTGTAAAATAAAATTCTTGGCGAGAGGTTGAAGCCTCGCTTTTCCGCTTTCGAAGGCCGCAATAAAAAAAGTCAGTTTAGCGAAACACGGTGTCTCATAATGAAAGTTTCCAAAGGGGAGTTGGGTACTACTTTTATAATTTTGAGATAACAACAAAATTCCAATTAAAATATTCCCCGGACGATAGAGCATTTTATTTCTTCCACCCACGCTCCCCCCCTTAACCATTCCATCTACCCTCTACGAGAGTCCTCGACCTCTCTCTCCGCTTCCTTTCTAACCTCCACCTTGCCTCCCACTTCCCTCACCCACCCACGGACTAGCTTGCACAGACGACCCTCCCCGTCTCTCCTCCCTCCTCACCCTCCAACCCCGAACTCGACCCGGACTCAGCCGGAAAACTCCCGGAAAACCTTCCCAGGGGGGTGTGCGGCGGAGTTCACTCCCTCAGAGGCATTACTACGTCTGAGTCCTTTTTAGGGGTGGGGGGAGAAGGAGAGTAAAACGGGGTCGCCCCTCTTTTGCCAATTCACCTTCTCCCTCGCGCTAGAAATGTTTCATTTCGTGTTTTGGGAGACGTCCGTCGAAAGCGGGATGTTGGGATGGACGACCCGGGTTGGGGAGAGACGGCGGGACGAGGGCGGTAGAAAAAGAGAAAAGGGTGTAGTAATATCCCAGTGAGTGGAGCGGGTGGGATGAAGGATAGATGGATCCCTTACATTCGGGGTGGTGCTGGCATTGTGAAGACGTAGGGGAGGGGAAGAGTTACGTGAAGCGAGTAGGGGGGAGGATGGCTGAACCACCTTTTCGCACCCGCCCAAAGGAGGTGGGATTTGAAGAAAATCACTTTTTGGCCCTCGAGTGCTTATTTTTTTTCTTAATTTTTCGTCATTCTCCCTCGAAATTGCGCTATAGTATTAAACTACTTTTGTGGGACCTTCTATCCGGAGATTACACCCGGGTGTAAACAGGAAGCGTCGGACATAAATTATGGATGTACGATAAAGTATCTGTGAAAAGAGTTATAAAACGTAAGCACTGAATTGATGCTCGGGCTCAGGAAACATGTGGGTACTTTGGTGAGGATTATCTATTATTGGTACTAAGGTTTTGGGTAATTAATACGTTGTACAGGGGAATGGACGAATTGATGAAAAAATCCACTTCGGGATTTCATTTTGAACACACTCGTTTTTTGGTCCCTTCTACACGTTCAAACCATACCTCCGAAAATACATTTTCCCAAGTATTTGATTTAGAACTCGAGAGAAGAGATAATATCATTCCAATGCATATTTTAAATATTTACCGATAAGTTATTAGTCCAAACCGACCCAACGGATTCAATTTTTTCTAGGTCCTCGCACTTATGTAGAATCCTCTCTGGTTATTGGTTCAAAATTTTTCGTATTAAATTCAGAAGTTATGGATGAAGTATATTTCTCTATGCTTTGCGCCATATTATTATTGATAATCTACTGGTTAAGTTAGGCTTTGGATGGACACATGCTATCAAAAAATTCCCTTGTCTCTCCTAACAAAACACAACCCAACATCCTACTCTACAACAAGCCCCTCTTTATCTCCGTATACTTCCTTCCTCCCTTCATTTCGTCCAACATCTCTATTATATCTCTGTCCCTTCCTCGTTTCCTAGTGTTCTCCCCTCTATCACAGTCTTCAACATCCCATTACCAATCAATATGCTTGTCATCCATTTTTCCAGTTTTATTATTTCTCCCAACAATCCCCTCTCTTCCCCCACCATACCTAGAACCTCCTCATTTGTTTTCCTTTCCGTCCACTTCACCGTTTCCAGCCTTCTCCACACCCACATTTCGAAAGCCTCCAATCTACGCCTATCATCCTCCTTCAATGACCATATTTCCAAGCTGTTCATAAATTCGCTCATATCAAAGTTTAAACAAACTTTTCCATCACGTCCTTACCCAAACGTCCCTGTCATCAATTTTCTTCTCCTTGTTAAAGCTTCTTTGCCTAACGCAATTCTTCCCCTAACGTCCCTACCACTTTGACCATCTTGGTCCAAAACACTTCCGAGATACGCAAACTGTCTCATTTTCTTTAGTTTTGGCCATCCAGTTTTAAAGTTTAACTTAGCCTTTCTCTTTCTGAACCACCGTATAAACTTTGTTTCATTTTCATTATTCTCAGCCAATATGTATTGTAATGAATTTCCAAATTCACTCAGCAATTCCTGCAAACCCTTGGCTGACTGATAAATTAAAGCTTGGTAATCAGCAAACCTAACTCATTTTATGAATTCCTCATTCCCAGAAACAGAAAAAACACAATGTTGGTATATTGGAACGAGGCAACGAGAAAAATAGATCCCCGAACCCATGGTGAAAGGCAGCAGTTTCGCCATTAGGCACTGGTGGTGCAGACCAAGTGGGTCGGCCCGGCATCAGCTGCCACAGCTGCGGGCGAGAGTGAAGTTCACGTTATCGGCCGCAGTAGTACGATGTGGAAGGCAACTGGAAACCACCGCATTATTCTCCCTAGAATATTCAGCCTTGCCTTACATTCTTATATAGTAGAATAGAAAGATATGGGCTGCAGGAAACCAATTCTAGGATAGAAGTACATATGAAATGCTATGAATTAGTCCATGACAACTCTTCCTCCATATTTTCCCAAACCTTTAAGTAGTAACGCAGGAATGTTGTCAAATCCCACGGAGTAATTTGATTTCAATTGCCTTAATGCTCTCCCTATCTCACCGTCGAGTATGCCTAGACCTAAGTTATCCTCATATTCGTCATACTATGTCTCTTTCTATGTCTAACCTAAGTTCTTTACCATACATTTGTACTATATATTCTTTCCTAAAAATTAGACAAAATCGACTCCAAGAGATCTTTTTTAACGGTCCCTGTATTCCGGTAGTATCCTCCGAAAGTTTATAAAAGGTTTTCAACCTTATATTCATTATTGGCTGTTATGAAATGTTTACCTGTAATATGTACTACACAATTTTATCTGAATCAATCGTGTAGGAAATATTTGACTCCTCGGATTGTTAGTCAGATATTCCTTTTGGCATTAATTTGAATGGTGCTTTATGATGATAATGTTTTGGTAGACTTGTTACCCTAAAAATACTAAGTACATAACCTCACAATGCGAGTTGGATGACACACAAGCATAAATGACCACGCAGAAAGTACACACTGAATATTCGTCCTTTAAATAAATACGCATTGTTGAGGGGGTTAATTTCAAAACCATTATTTGAGATAGTGTTATTTATGGAGAATATTTCTGTAAACGTATTTTTAATGGTTTAAGCTAGAGTTAAAGTCATTGCTATTGCGAATAAGGTTTGTTTTAAGTTATTCATGTACTGACATGCTTTCATCTACAAAAGGGAGAGAGTGCTGCACACTTAAGATTTGCCGTGATGACTGACATACGATTTGATACTTAGAGAATTTCGCAGATTATTTATGCTTTAATATTATCTTTTTATCTTTTAATAATCGCTTAAACAAAAATAATGAATTCTTTTCCTTACTTATCAGGACGACATAAAACCAAAGTAATCCGAAACAAAATTTTGAACTATCAATTCTTATACGTATGTTTAATTTATTATCCCTCGTTACTTCGTTATATTTATCGGATGGAATAAATAAAAACATCGCGGAGTTCTATCGCTGAACGTTTCATGTTCATCCCGTCCCGTAAACTAGGACGCCTTTACCTGTTTTCTTTCCGGTATCCACGTCTTATATACAAGGGCGCGTGACGGCAGAGGCCGTAGATACTCCTGCGAATTTCGATTTCCAATCCATGGGCTTGACTCTCGTGGTCAACAACTATCACCATCCGTCATTCATTTCTCTTCTCAGTGGAGGGAAGATATAGCTCCACGCGCACCTTCATTCCTCATCGACGTTTCCAATCCATTAATAAGGAAGCAGCAGCACCAGACACTGCGGAACCCCCACAACTAAAGGGACTCACTCCCGTTCACTCCTCATTATTCGTGGGTTCATTAAAGGGGATCAAAGCAGCTATCTGGACCCCGATAATTCAACATTTAACGCTCCCGTGGAGACCGTTTAGCGACCAGTAGTTGCTATGCCCTTGGATCTGATCCTGCCTTCTAGCAATAGTCATTCACTCTGCTTACCGCATATCAAAATAAAATCTGTGCTCTTCTGTGGTCGGTAGAAAACCACTTTAGAGAAGAGCTCGATTGGGAGTCTTCGTTCACAAGTAGCGTCGACAGTTTGCCTCCAGGCCTTTATGCGATTGATACGAGACAAACTAATTGCACAGTAGAAATAAATTTTATAAATAGACGAGGCAAATTTAATTTCCCCACATCCTTGGGTATATGGACGGTTGGGGCTCAAATTAGTATCCATCAGTTCTGACTACATATTTCAAGTTCATGATAGAAATGATCTACATGTACATCTGCAGAATACCGCGCAAGCCTCCGGCGTGTGGCGTGTGGCGTGGGTTGTTAGGGCCGCAGCGGTGCGTGCACAGACTTCAGGTTATATGTTATTCGCACATATGTACGTTTGAATACATGTTAGCCCATATACAAAAACTTTTGTGGACGTGTATGCCCATATACATCACATAAAATAAATTCTCAACCTCATGCTACGTATACGGATGTTCTATAGACTTAATATACAGTGGAAATGATTGATTTAAGATTTAGATAAGCGGGTAAGCGTCGGGGCTATACAGGGGGATTTAGAATGGGAGTCTCTTAAATCTCGAGGAAATCCGGTGAAACTTAGACTTTTAGAAAGGTAGAGCGCACCTGAGCTTTCTTGCTACGCAAATGGAATTACTAGCATGGCACCAAATCATACCGGGAGATTCAACCTAAGGGATGAAACAAAAGAAACAGACACCGTCGACGACAGATTCAAGTCCTCGCTCTTCCATCACTAGCTACGTAACTATGACAAATTCGAACCCAAGAGCTCGAAAAAAATTACATTTAATCAAATACTAGAATTTGATCAACTATTCAATCGTAGCAATTACTGCATGACTTATATTGGCATATATGTTACATATGAGCTAAAATGAATACCAACTTTGAATTTGCTAACGTTTCTGCATGCATGACTAGTGCCCAAACACCCGCCGCCACACGCTCTTGCGGGGTATCGTGTAAGTATGCGTAGATGTGGAAGAGAAATTAAAATTGTGTCATCGAACGGGCTTCCATGCGAACGAGGACGTTGAATCTTTCGTTATTACGGCTCAGGCATTTTAAAAGACGAGAACGCTTCAATTCAAGATATTGTTCTATTCTGGAGAAGCGCGTATTTGTGCCTCTTTCTGACAATTAAAGCGGAGAAGAATCGTGGGGTAGGCAACTCCGTCAGCCCGAAACGAAAACTTCTCCCCCTACTGGTAGGCAATGAGGGGGGAGAGTTGGGTGTGGTACCTGTGCGAGCTGTTTGCTCAAATGCTTTGGATAAAATGGACCTCTACGGATTCGCTAGGACGATAGTGCAGAACTTGCGTGTTTTTCAATCTGAGTGTTCTCCGGGCGAAATATCGATCCCTCTGTCTCTTTCTCTCTCGCTCGCGCGAGTGGCAACTACTTTCCTGACGCGAAGCTCCAGGTGCGCGTGAAAACACCGTCAAGCTTTGATATTATAAAAAAAAGAAATCATTGTGCGCAGGCGAATAGCGAAATTAATGAAGCGCTCAATCTCTTTAAATCTGCCGTGCGGCGTGACGGATTATTTATTTTCTCTGTCGTTGAATACATATTGCCACAGATGACCGGCTATTTAAGGGGATTTTGACGAAAGTCTACTTTATAGAAGCTAATTACGATCATGCGGGGAAAATGTTCCCTGGATTCTTCACAGCACTTGCCTAAGTTTCCCTCGACGATTGAAATGAAATGGATGCTGGTGAAATACGACTAGGCATCCAATTCTTCATAAGCGTTTAAATCATCTGACTAAAATAATAGGGAATTAATATATTCATTATTGGTGATACGACACTTCCCCACTAAGCAGTTGGGCACGGTTAAGTGCAGTCATTTTTGGAATTAAAAATATCTTTTGGAGAATAAAAATTCATTCGCCGGGATTTTATCCTCTAGTCTATGATATACTTCGCGGAGAGATTGCCCGAGTACCTTAATAATATAGTGTGACTTTCAACTGGTTTAGCTAGTGGGTAAAATAGATGTCATCTTCCACTTCAATTGTTTACTTTCATGTAAAGAGCCTATGATATGATAGCGCGAAATTCAGCAACAAATTAATTTTGACATCATTCACAGATGGTTGTAGTTGAAAAGCCGAATGCGTTGCAAATGCCATACCGGCTTAACATACTATCCGTAGCTAAATTGAGGGAAATGGTTCAAAACCGAGAAATGTCTTTGGAGAAACCTAATTAATACTACTTACTGGTATGGTTATCTAGGGTTTAAATACATTAATTTAGTGAGAGGCGAGCTACATACTCACATCCAACTATACTTCGGGATATTCACTCTACTAACATAAATAATATGATAAATATAAAATTAAATAAATAAATATAAAATAATATACATTTATATAATTATATGCATCGGTACTTTCTCTAATATCACTACTTTTAGCTGGTTACGCCCACTATAATATATAATATATATTTAAATTTACATCTAGTTTTACCTAGCCACATCTCTTTTTTAAAGAAAATAGAACCAATTACTTATTAATAATTTTTAGCGATATAACTTAAGTACTGAACTGCCATATTTGAAAGCTTACGTGCATTGTTTAGGCAAAAATAATATTCAATTTGATTTATGCTGAATATTCCCTGGCATGTGATGGGTATATTCCCAACACGTAACATTGTTGATTCGGATAGCATGCAGCGAGTTTATGATTAAGTTTAATACGAGCCCGTACAATTGCCAATATTTTAGATGAAATTTGCTAGGGATCACCGAGGAGTTTTTATGGATGTCTAACATATGCTGGAAAGATGGGGTTATCGGTTAAACGGTCCGTTGAGCTCATTCACATTTCTTTAACCTTATGTTCCCGAGGATTATTAGAAGATCTCGGCATGATGCACAGCGGAGTGCCACTTGAACTCCGACCGAAAGGGGTCATTAACACCATCTTCTTCAACTGCTAGCGTGGAAAGCTCGAGCCAAAACCATTCCAGGAACTTTCGCGAAGAAAAAGAAAGCATTGCACTGATAACTTCTGGCGATAGAGCTAATTTGATGAAACTTAGTTCTGAGGCCAGTTTCCACGAACAATTCCACTTCATTGTAGAAGTCCGGAGAGGTCTTAGTTCTTTTCGTGCGTAAATTGAGTGCGAAAAATACATTTTGGGATCTCGGGTAATTAATATAGCATTTGAATTGACGTCCATCTCTTTAGTCATTGAAGCTCGCCTCTCTCATTAATTTAAAATATATATATTATGTTATTATTCTTAGTTTTTTAGTAAATACATTATATTATTTTAAATCTATTTTCTTCAATCTCGGTGAATCTTAAATTATATTGTTCGTACAATCAGCAGACTAGTTTATGTGATGTGAATTAATTATTAAACAATTAATACAGATATCTTGGTTTCAGTTAACCATTAGGTTGCTTCATCTTCGTAATTCTGCATGATTTAAAATTTTTAAATTGATTAATGATCTTATAAAGGAAATACTCTTAAGTAATACATAAGGAATCTGACCGCTAAAATAAATAACGTTCGCTTTCTTCGCAACGACAGCTGATCGTTTGCCCTCGAATCCATTTCTATCGTGATGAACTTCAACCCACTTTGTATTTCTCTGGCTGATGTGGATGAAGTTAGCGGACTTGCTTCATGACTGGGGGGCGTTCGTGCCTCAGTTCATCAATTTTTCTCGCGGAATTTATGATCCAGGAAAGGGTGGAGCTATGTGGAGGATGCGCCAGTAAAGGCTCACCAAAAGTTAGCATCAATCAAAATTATGACGGGTACATGGTTTCACCATTGTCTCTTAATATAGGCCAACTACGCGAGGAGGTATGAAAGAGGAACGTGCAAAAACTTTCTTCTTTCACTTTGGAGGGTATCAATCAGAACAATCACGGAGTTCATTCATCGCATCATGTACCTGTAAGTGAATCCGATTGAGTTATGTAAAATTAAGTAAATCTTAAATATTGATAGCGTTTACTCTTTAAAATTGAGTAAAGAGGAAAAAGTTTACTGCGCCTCACCTGGCTCAGTTAATGTGATGTACAAAAGAATTTTAGTACCAAAGTTCGGTGCAACTTTTTCGTTTGTTTTGAATCAACATCTTTTAATATTTCTACAGTGAAATAAAATCTATGGGATGAGATGTATGCCGAAAATCAAGCTGACAGTCACTGAATTGGGTAAACTACGTCCATTTTTCTATAACTTTTTTTGCACTACCGTACTGATCAGTACACACACAGATATATATATATATATATATATATATATATATATATATATATATATATATAATAATGTATAACACTTAGCACTAGTGGACACAGACAAAAACACAGAAACACACAAAAAAGAGACTCACTATTTTTCGAATTTTCGGTGGTCGTGGCCACCTTTATCAAGGAAGACAGGAACAGAACTGAAGGGAATACGAGGGCTGGAGCGATGGATGGAAGGGGAAGGTGGGCAGAGAATTCGGAAGGGAAGGGTTTGGAGGGGCAGCGTTAGAAGGGTGGGGAAAATGTAGAAGGTGATGGGGGTGGAGGGGGGATGAAAATATGTTTGGAGCAGGGTAATTAATGCCCAATATTGATTCCTGGCCAATTCCAGGACTCCAAGAGCCAGATGAAGGATTGCTCTAAAGTTTTGAGTTTCAATGGAGGATCAGAGGGTGGGAGGGATGCTAAGATAGATACACCATAGCATTTATCAAAGGGAGTGTTGTGTTTGGAGGCGTGTTTGGGGATATGGAGCATATAAATTAGGGAAGAATTATTGCATCATGCTCGGTGGTTGTTAATTCTAATATTAAGGGGCGTGGTACACTGCTCAATATATTAGGCAGAGCAAAGTTGGCACATCAGCAGGTACACTACATTGCATAATGTGCAAGTAGAGGAGGGAATTAGTGGGAGAGAGTTAAAAAGCGAGTGGGAGAAGGAAGGGATTTTGGTTTTGAAAATAGCGCGTGTTTTGTATCTAGGTTTATTGCATGGCGTGGGAGTGGTTTTGGGACGGGGTGGGGATTTAAGGAGTGGATTGGTTGATTTGAGGAAATCGGATAGGTTGGCGGGGCGTTTGAAAGTAACAGAGGGACATTTGAGAAAAAGGTTGGCGGTGGCATTATGATTTTTGAGGATAGGGTAGAGGTCTTTTAGGATTAATCGTAGATTCTAAGCCCGGGAAGTATGTGATGCAAATTGAAAGACGGTGGGGTTCCGCGGCGGAGGAAGGTTTGGGAGTGTAGCCATGTTTTCGGATCCTTTTGTTCAAGAGGGATTCGGGATAACCTCGTTTGAGGAGGGAACAGTGTAGATTTAAAAGGAAATTATCGAGGGAGTCGGGGTCATTGCAAATTCTTTGTCCTCTTATGGACAGGGAGTAAGGAATGGAGCGTTTGGTGTGATATGGGTGGCAACTATCATAGTGTAAGTATAGCTGTTTATTAGTGGGTTTTATGAGTACAAAGGTGTAAAACACAACACCTTCTTTGATGAATGCTATAGTGTATCCATCTTAGCATCCTTCCCACCCTCTGATCCTCCACTGAAACTCAAAACTTTAGAGCAATCCTTCATCTGGCTCTTGGAGTCCTGGAATTGGCCGGGAATCAATATTGGGCATTAATTACCCTGCTTCAAACATATTTTCATCCCCCCTCCACCCCCATCACCTTCTACATTTTCCCCACCCTTCTAACGCTGCCCCTCCAAACCCTTCCCTTCCGAATTCTATCCCCACCTTCCCCTTCCATTCATCGCTCCAGCCCTCGTATTCCCTTCAGTTCTGTCCCTGTCTTCCATGATAAAGGTAGCCACGACCACCGAAAATTCGGAAAATAGTGAGTCTCTTTTTTGTGTTTTTCTGTGTTTTTGTCTGTGTCCACTAGTTCTAAGTGTTATACATTATTTTTCACGTCCGTGAGACTTTCAAAAAGTGTTATATATATATGTATATAAATATATGTTTATAAGTAAAGTAATATAAGTATAAGTAAGTATGTGAAGTCTCACGGATATGAAATATAATGCATATCAAGCTAGAACCAGCGAACAAAAACAAAAACATGGAAATACACAAAAACTAAAAAAACTCACACGTTCCCGAATTTACGGTGGTCAAGCCACATTTCTCAAGAAAGAGAAGGAAGGAACTCAAGGAGTTCCCGTTCGCCAAATACGTATGGGATGTGAAGCGTACCAATGAATGTTTTACGGGCATACCATACCTCACCTCGAAGAAAAGGAATGAAAAATGAACACGCTGGAACAATGGGAGATAAGAAAAGAGTACATAATTGGACATCTGGCCGATGAAAATATTTTTGAAAGATGCTCACCTCTTTTGGGAGTTCCCATATCCTTGTGAAAATTGCATTCGTAACCTCCCATCTCTTTATAGCCTTTCACTCCCCCACCCCGTCGACCGCTTCATTGGAAACCCTTCCATTAATCCATTCCCTACCTTTTTCCACACGCTCCTGCCGCCCCGCCCTCTTTACCGTAGATGTCTCTTCCTCCCCTTCTATCATAAAGCTTATATATATATATATATATATATATATATATATATATATATATATATATATATATATATATATATATCGTGAAAAGGATCATAAACAAAAGGATAGAGAGTAGGGAAAATGATTACTTAGGGGATGATCAGTTTGGGTTTAGGAAGGGGAGAGGTACGCGTGATGCCATTGCAATAATGAGATTATTAATCGAGAGGAATATAGAAAACAACCAGGAGGTATTTGCCTGTTTCGTAGATTTCGAAAAAGCGTTTGATAGAGTGAATTGGGAAAAACTAATGAGTATATTGCAGAAAATTGGAATAGATTGGAGGGAAAGGAGGCTAATCCGTTACCTGTACATGTCTCAGACTGCTCAGGTGCGAGTGGGGAACGGGGAGTCCGGTTGGGCAGTGTTAGGAAGAGGTGTAAGGCAGGGTTGCCTGTTATCACCGTTGCTGTTCAACCTGTATGCAGAGGAAATTATTAAAGAGGTATGGGAAGAACTGGAGGTAGGAAAGAAAGTGGGCGGGGAATTCGTAAAATCAGTTAGGTTTGCTGATGACCGAGCTTTAGTTTGTCAGTCAGCCAAGGGGCTGCAAGCATTGCTTAGTGAATTGGAAATTCAGTGCGACAGGTATTGGATGAGAATCAATTTAATAAAACAAAGGTTATGCGATTTTCTAGAAAGAAAAAGGCCAAGCTTAACATTAGAATAGGAGGGCAAAAACTAGAGCAGGTAGAACAGTTTACATATCTCGGTAGTGTTTTGGACCAACACGGTCAAAGTAGTAGGGACGTTAGGAGAAGAATTGCGCTAGGCAAGGAGGCTTTCACAAGGAGGAGGGAGTTGATGACGGGGACGTTGAGTAAGGATGTTAAGAAAAGACTCGTAAAAACTTTGATATGGAGCGTAGCTATGTACGGCGCGGAAACGTGGTCATTGAAGCAGGAGGATAGACGTAGACTGGTGGCTTTTGAAATGTGGGTGTGGAGAAGAATGGAGAAGGTAAAATGGACAGAGAAGAAAACAAACGAGGAAGTACTTCGTATGGTGGGCGAAGAGAGGGGTTTGCTGGGAGCAATCCTATGGAGGCAGGAAAAGTGGATGAAGGGGGTATTGACCGGCAGCGGGATGTTGAAGACTGTAATTGAGGGGAGAATGTTAGGCAAACGAGGAAAGGGAAGGAACAGGATAAGGTTGTTGGACGGGATGAAGGGAGGAAGAAAGTTCTCAGAGCTGATGTAAAGTAGGATGTTGTGTTTTGCTAGGGGTCACAAATTATTTAATTAGTAATTATGTCCACCCATAAACCTAACTTAACCGGTAGATTACCTAACAATATTATAGTGAAAATGTGCAAAGTGTACTTATTCAGTTATCATGAATTTTCACAAAGTTGTCTGAGACCATAGCATTCAGGCTGATAGAGTTTTAGTGGCATCTCTAAATTAACGAATTCGTATGAATACATAAGAGTATGTAGCGTAATCGATGGTTTATGTTTTGCACGAGTTGTGTTAAAAAATTATTTGCCGTGATGACAATACCAAAGTGGTTTCTGATATTATTTTGTATTTTATCGGCTACCAAGTAGAATTTAATAACATCTTTGTGTTTGTGATTATCGTTTATGTTACGACGCTATGAATATTTTAATGGCTAATGCAACAAGTGTATAAATTACCGGTTTTATTGCGGTAACATTACTGTAAATCATTTTGGTTTAAATAAAAGAAAAAAAAATTTGAAATGTAAACAGAAAGGTTCATTATGAAATACGTACGCCTCTATTTAATCGAATACTCTTTTTAGTGATTTAAAATATATCTTTTCATTCATCATATTCAGAACGCATAGCTTACAATATCGCCATGAATATCGGCGAGCTAATCAATTGCCTTTCCGTAAATATCTATAGCATATTGTCATCATAAATATTGTGTAAAATATATATTTTCATTGCAATATTATGTGATAAGGATTATTGTAATGCAAACGCGTAACAATGCTCATTAATATGAATTATTTTTCTTAAGCCCTATTTCTAAATCCAAAATGTATATCTAACAGAATGAAATCGGTGGGACCGAAGCATTGGTACGCAGAGAAATGAAATATATTTATCGAAGATCACGACGCTTTGCTACGCATTACGGTCAAGCAACGATTTCGATGCTCCATCATGTTGTTAATTTTTACTTTACAACGGTTTCACTCTCCTTCCAGAGACCATCTTTACGTCAAAGATTCCAATTAAAAAAAAAATAAGTTCAACAAATGCGTACCTTGATCGGTTCTCTTATCCATTTCGTTGACAGAAATATGTACATCCGCTGTGTCCCGGTGGTTAGCCCCTAACACCCACCCCATTAAAAATAGCTCTGCAAAATTTTAGGCCCACGACTTTTCGTTCCCATGACTTTTCGTCTCTGCAATTTTTCATCACATATTGATACAAAAGGCATCTTAGCAACCGTGTAATGCAAATTATATCTCTTAATCAAATCTCACAGCTAAGTGGAACTAACTTCCCTCTTGCGTAGAGAAGAAAATCACTTAAACAGGCATGCCCCTGTAGTTATCACGATCTTCATTATTTGAATTGTTCTTAATGTATATTTAGGCTATAAATTGAGGAAACTTAATTTTTTATGTTGAATGTCTGGTCTTGAGTCTCTCCCGATCAATAAACCTTAGCGGTTGATTGCAGGGTACCACGTAAATGTAGATATCTTGACTGGTAGTGCCAAACTTCAAACTCACTGTCTATTAAAATTGCTTATGTTCCTTACTTATGCTACAAAGTCTCGTAAAACAAAGAGATTACTTCTGCATGGGACTTCCCCTCTCTCTTATTCTTTTCTCTTTAATCCCGTCGCGTTATCTATATATTAATTTTGCATCCAATTATAGTTCACCGTCATGGATACAGAAGTGAAGGAGAGACTAGAAAGAAGTCGGCTGCATTATGTTTGAAGGGAGTTCAACGGATATGGGATCTTCATTTGGAATGCGCCAATGAAAATCGATGTGTTCGGCTTCGTGGGGTTCCCAGGGTATTTCAGGGTATTTGACCGCGGAGGATGGACTAGTATTATTAGGCGGGAGCTTTCACCCGGTTGAGAATTCCGAAGGGAGTCGTCTTAATCCTCAATTTCTTTCGAGATCTTCACTCCGAAAACCCGTTAGGCGTGATTCAGCAGAAGAATCAACCCAAAGAGGATGAGATCGCGAATGGTTGAGGGGAGTCCCATTCGAAGCATCAGGGTGCCAACGGCGAGGGACGTGCTTCCCACCGCATGCGGTTGTCAGGGTTTCTTCCGCATTCCCAACTTTCTCTCCCTCCTAATCTCTCACTCAACCCACTTCCCCACCGACCCTCCCTCCACTCCAACTTTTAACCCAGCCCTGCTGTCACCCTTGGTGACCCAGGACCTATCTCCTTATTGCTCCGATTCCGTGCGTTAAGGAGGTTGACTTAATTAAACGGAGGGGCCAAGTGTAGTAGACTCGGGGTCGGGGGGTGGGCTGGAAGTGTCGTCACCGCCCCTCTTTGTCCCTCTTCCCTTCCCTGTTAACCCCGCCGGCATACTTGATCTGATTCAGGGCGATGTCTGTGAGCGAAGCCCAATCGTTTAAAAGCGTTTCCGGTGGGAAGGACGGCATTCTGCCTATTCTGCGGATGTAGGATTCAAAGATGTATTTGCCGTAGCATTGTGGTCGAAATATCAGAATATTTAGTTGAAAGCTGTACGTACGTCCATTACGGAACCTTTCATTGTAAATGGCATTCGTTGATAACAAATTTGTCACCTCCTCTATTTCTAAATTGTACCCAAGGGTATGTGGCAGGTCTCGCACACTGGATGTGGAACCTTTATATTAAAATTTTTTCTTAATATTTAGTTCAAACAAAATGTGTTAAATATTTAATTTTATGTTGAGAATGATAATTTTCATGAGAAAAATGTAATGAACTATCCTTGCTCAATCCCTTCCCAGCCGGTGAGAGAGGAGGGCTCCTCAATTTTTGGGTTCACCAAGGGTATATATAGTATATATATATATATATATATATATATATATATATATATATATATATATATATATATATATATATATATATATATATTGCGCTATTTGAGCCTAAAAGAGAAAATATGTAGTTTTCCTGTACGCAGTGTGTCACTATGGAGTTATATATGAAAAGAGCAACCAGAAACTATAATAAACGTTGGTGGCATGGAGGTATGGGGGGTCAAACTGTTCGTGAGTATATTCATAAATAAAAGTTCAGTCGATGCCTGCTGATCTTTGGCGTCACCTGAATTCCGAATGGAGCGATAATTGAAATGAAAAAAAAGTTGGAATAACTTCTCTTGTATAAGAGTTGATAAAGACTCAAATTCAATTGCTCTCATTACTATGGATTCAATAGGCTTCACGCATGTCAATGGCAGTATTTATTACGTGCAATACTGCAGATATCATTGTTAATACAAAGTAAAATCCAGGTCATAATCGCACTTCAATTTGAAACAACCAACCATGGCTTCAACAATATGCGTCATTATCAAGATATCAATGGATCAATTATAAATCATAAATAGGAGAGGGGAAGTAGGTGGTGGTGAAAACCATTGTGGTACTTGATGGTACTGATGGGGAAGGTGAGGGTGGCGAAGGGATTAAGGGCCGGTTTTCCTTTCGAAAAGGCCGATTCCGAGGCGGCGATGAAGAAGGGGGTAGAGAAGAATGGCCCCATGACTTTTGACTATGTTGGCAACAAACTTGAATGAAAACAGAAAAATGCTTTTTTCCCTTTATCGCGGTCCGATAATATTATTCTGATATCTTAACGTTCATGGAAACATGGCATCTTAAAGCTATCTATTCTACGCTTGATCTCATAAATGCTACTGTCAAGGTCTTTCCCACCTTACTAAAATAGGGCTGACAATACATTTCCAAAGTCATTCCTGAAGAGGCTTGATTCCAATGTGATTCTCGACTTAGTTCCTCTAATAATCTAGTCATGTTATGTAAGTTTATCTTGACAATGTTTTACAAATCTAGTAATCTGCGAGCCAACTATTTCCTTCAATCAATCCAACTTCATAAGGATCCCATACGCTAGCAGCATATTCTAAATGATGTCTAATCCCCGATTAATTTATCTTCACGACTTATTATTATCAATGACAATTAGTCTAGTTTGTGTTATTAACTTTGAAAATACTGTGATTTTTTTGATTTTGTCATATTAGCCATATATCTTTTAAATGCAGGTACGGTGCTTTCAAATTTTATGAGAAAATGAGCGATGACGACCTTACTTTGTGAGCAACTTCGGAAGAAGTAGTGTGAGTTAACTCTCTCGAAAGTATAATTTACCTTGATTCACTCTGCCTGAAACAAAAAATCATGATTTGGTTCCCTCAAGTTTGCGATAAAAGAATGCCGTCTTCTATTAATTCACATAAAATTAATTCACGCTGGAGTAAAACTCCGCAGAGTGGATTAAACTATTGCTGACTCCTCAGGATAACTTAAATCTTGGTTCAAATTACTGCTTAAGACTTTTTCAGTCGGTCACATGGCCACAATGAGGTAGTCATAATTCTCAGTGAGATTTCCAATTTTGTTGAAAGTTCCATTACCCTCTTTCCGTAAGATAGTCTAAGGACTGAATTGTAACCAAGTTGACCCTATTTGTAACGGACTCTTAAGACGTTTAGCACGTTATCAGGTGTCAACAATTATTCCTCGTTATTAAGTATTATCATCGTTAATTAAATTGAAAGGTATATGTTAATTTTAGCGTTATACAGTTAAAATTTTACTCGTACAATAACAATTTCTTTCGTTGAACATGTTTTAAAATATTTACTTGGTATCTTTTTAATTTACTTCCAAAAAATTATTTAATGATTTAATTAAAAGAGAAGCCAGTATTTTGAACGAAAATTAACCGTATTTATAATTTCAGGATTAGAATTGTATTAGCAAAGGAAGGGTACTGTAGAATAATAGCTATAATTAATTAAGTAAAGGCAATGAGTAGTGTTGTCCAATCAGGACCTCGACGAGTGGTGCTATGCAAAACCCGAAACAGGAGGAAAGAGGGAGAGCTTAATTTTGAGGCCTTTGAGATTTATTTACAGAGGAGGCTGGTATACGTATATACTGATTTGTGTGGGTGGATCAAAATTTGGAAGCATTAAATTTGCTAAGGTAAATTTTTGAGGGAAATAATAAGAAGAAAAAAATAATACATGGAGGCATTGGAATGTATTAAGGTGATGAAGACTGAGATAGAGGGGAGAAAGTCATCCGGATAAAATGAAGAATTAATAAATATGTACACTCCTACTATAAAATGGAAGAAATTTCTCGGTAAGTCGCGGGATAACTCTGCTCCATCAAAGCAAAAGTGCAAAAGTCAAATCTCTTGGATTTATTTTCAATCATCTCTTACGTTAATCTCCGGACGAGCAACGGAATAAGTTCAATGGAGTTCCAAAGACACTCGAAGACTCCTGAAGTCTATACGCCGAGAAGTAAGAATGATCTCAAGCGTTTTTATTCCTACACCATGGTTTTAATTTACTGAGAGAAAGAGAGTTTGAGAGGATTGATGCTCCAAAATTTTTCTTAAATTTCAAACGCCAAGGTTGGGGGACGAGAAACGGATATAACCGGGAGATTTAACGACAGAAAAAGTCTAGTGTGACACCACTCTAAGCTTACGGCCAGCAGCCTCTGTATCTATTCACTGCACGAGGTAGGGATAATATCTTGTGACAAACTTCCGAGGTCCCAACTTTACGGAATTTGCAAACTCGTTGGTTGAAACTGGCTAACTTTTGTTGTAAAAGGATTCTACTCAATGGAATAAGGTCCCAGGTAGACTGGAAGAAGAAATTTTAGATTAATGGACAAACTTTACTTTGATTACCGCAAGGAAATTTTTAAACAATACCTTCGTGTTTTATGATTCGTTTGCTGTTTTACTGAAGAACCCATTTTAGGTGGTGTACGATGCAGAATCTTAGGCACGGTGAGATAGAAACGCTGACCATCGTCGTTTAAAATCGATAGATAAAAGTATACTAAACACTACAATATCGAACCGATGAATTTTAATTGTTAATATCATTCCCATCAACGGGCAAAATATGTAGTCAAAATAATGCCTGTGAAGTTCATAGAGATTGATCTCACTAATGAGTTGTTTGACTAAGATCTCTATCAAAATCCTATCAATATTCAACCTATCATGATTTAACGTTTAAAGATTGTAGTCACGATGATTTTAAAATTCAGAAGCTGTTAATGAACCGAGTTATATCAACATTAGAGTTGTTTCAATACTGCTCGAAGGCGAGGGCTTCTCGGTGCATTGCAAAGATGAATAAAAGATAATTGCTCCCATTTAGTCATTCTCACACTGCCATCAAAAGTTAACGGTCACCATTACGTGATATGAAGCGAGTAGGTCAATATTTCACTGAATGGTTGATGTTGGAAGGTCGCTAATTACGATGCTCTTGCATGAAGGCTTCGGATGAGTTGTGTGGAAAATATACAGGGGAAAAGTGGAACATTATTTGCTTGCAGACGGAATATTATTTTCCCGGAAGTTACAGGGTTTGCTGAGGTCTATAGAGAGAAAACCCCTCTCGGAGGTTTCTCGTCGCGTAGGGGTATAGGTCCGTCGTCATAGGTGGAGGAAAATGTTCCTTAACTACATAAGGGTGTTTCCGGTTTTTTTCTCACTATTTCTCCGATGAAAGGATCCATTTGATATGAACTGCTCCTCTCCCTAAATTTTCTTTTTCAACACTAAGGTTGCAAAACAGGTACTCTTTTCTAAAGAAAGGCGAACTTAGCTTTAGCGAATGTGCTTTTCTAGGCCATTACTTAATGATCACTTGAGTTATGTGTTTCTACTGAATTAAAGTGCACTACCATGAATGAAAAGTTATATTTTCTATTTCTGTTGCATCATATAACATCCAGTAAAATGAAACACCTCGAAACTTTTTAAACAGGTCGAGAAATGCCTAAATAGATCTGAGTGGTTCATTTTTGAGTATTTGCACAATATGCTCTTCGGCGAACGCGGATGATTAAAGCTTTTATTAATTAACAACGACCGAAATGATGCGATTAATGTACCCTGCATAACATTTCCTCCTGAGCAACCCCTCTACCTTGGAACAGTGTTTCATTACATGTGTGTGGCACACCTCTTTACCTCCAGTTACCTTACGTAATTAAAGAACAACCTCTAGCTAAGTCATATAATTTTCAACCAAGGTTCGACTAACTTCTTAATTACTTGTAAATATCAACATTAGCCAAAACCTATTAGGATATTTGCGTAATAATCAACGCTTAAATTGGTTAAAAAACTTAGTAAAATGTCTAAAGTAAAAATTAAATGAATTAAAACTAGTAAAATTAATAATGTGGAGAACAGACATCGCTAAAATATGTTTTTTACAATTATGAAATACGCAATTGGAATCAATTACTCGTGACATAAGAATTATTCAGCCTCTTTTCTAAACATATTTTCAAACTCAAAAATAGGCGAAGACTACCTTTTTCCCACTTTTGTATGGTTTTTACCGTATGCGTTGCATTTTTGAATAAAAAAATAATAAATCTCTTGTGCTATGTGATGCATTGCCATTATTTTGCTATACCTAAAGGCAATATGTTTGTAAACGAATAAATTAAAGGTGAAACGCATCCCTTAAACTAACCAGGCATTGACCCATGCACAATAAATCAGTTGTATCTCTAGAAACTTTGTCAGTCTAATGTCTCATACGTATCTCGAGGCAAGTTATTTTATAAAAAATAGGCTCAGGTTAGAATTTGGTTTAGTGAACGGCATGATTTTAATCAAATTTATTTTCATTGAAATGTTTATAAAATTAAGTAAATTGAAATTGATAAATTAAGTCCAATATTTTCATGTAACAAAATCAAAGGTTAGATATTATATATATATATATATATATATATATATATATATAATATATATATAATATATATATAATATATATATAATATATATATATAAAAAATATATTATATATATATAATATATATATATAATATATATAATATATATATTATATATATATATATAATATATATAATATATATATTATATATAATATATATATTATATATATATATAATATATATAATATATATATTATATATATTTATATATATATATTATATATATTTATATATATATATTATATATATATATATATATATATATTATATATATATATATATATATATATATAATGTAATGGAATGAAATGTGCCCATGGTTCCTGATGGGGTCATGAATGGTTATAAAATAAATTATGTCACTTGTGTACGCTCGTTAATCTCGAGCAAACATATCGCACCTATTCCAAACACACCTCCGGGAACTTTCTTGAAAATTTTATTCCAAAATGAGGCTAATCGACAGATTCTGTTTTTATGACTGGATGGTAGAGGAATTAATTCTGAATGCTCTATTGATCGAATTTTTGTCCTTTTAGAATTTACTTGATGCATCACTTCAATTGCTAAATGCCATGTTATGACCAGAAAAACCTCACAGGTCATGAAACCTCTTGAAAAATTGATTTTTACTTTACATTCGCCTTTTCCGAGGCATATATATTTTTCTTATTACATTATGGTTTCGTCCGAGTCCTCAGTAAGCTTCAGGTGTTTTTCCCGTCATGCCAATGCTCGTGTGGGTCGGTGTGCATGTGGGGTAACCGCGTCGACTCCATCGGATAAGTGGTAGCTCTTCAGTAGGGCCATGTTCCCTGAGCAGGCGGAGGAGCCCACAACTGGAGTGCTACCTTTTGTATGTCCGTCGCTGCTGCATTCGCTTTCGCCCCACGTGCTGGGATAATTTTTTACTGAATTTACTTATATACATTTAATAGTTGGAATAATTTTTAGCATAACATAATTAGAATAGCTCGGTGAACTAGCAGGCTAATGACAAAATGCATGCTCGGGCGGCGAAGGAAAGCATATCTTAGGTGCAAAATGCGCACGTTTCTTTATAGCGTATTGAGATAAGTTATTCTGTGAACTATAGAAACTAACATTATTGTTGAATACAATAGCAAAAAAATTGTTAAAAGCACTCATTTTAATTCTTATTAATCTTTTTAGTACATTTCTTTTGATCTGAATAAACTCTCGCACGTATTTTTCCTCTTTAAAGGGAGAAAAGACGGGAATGGGCTGATGCTGAAGTTTAAAATAAAATGGATTGTCAAGAGACTAATGAAGAGGTGCTTCGTGGGGGAAAATCCATCACACTGACAAGAGTAAACTGACCGGGCACATTCTGAGGCACTAATGCTGGCTTAGGCCTGTAATGACCTGAAATAGGAAAGAGAAGAAGTGGTGTATACGAGTGCCAAGGATCTAGTACTATGAGAAAAAAGTGGGGCGATTTGTTAGCTCAAGGAACCAACAATGGTGAAATTCAGAGAGAAGAAGGAGGTCGGATGCTGAAAATAGGACGACTTGGAGTGCTGCCGCTTATCAATCGTTGGATGGACGACGTGCTCTATTTCTAATTAGGTAAGTTCATTTTAGCGTTAATAATTTCGTTGAACCATTTCATTTACAGGTAGTTGTTCCTCTTCTTTCCGCCTGCCTTCCTGTACATGACACTCCCGATTTATTTATCCATGAAAATGCGCTTTTTATAATCATTTTTATTGCCAGATGTGTGTCGAACTAATATATTGCACTTGATTTTTTATGGTAGTTATTACAAATATTCGCGCCTGGCACCTAGCATTTCTTTTAATTCCTTTGTGTGCGAGTAACTTCAAGCTTTGTTCCGAATATTATAAGGTTTGTTTATATCGTTGGGTTAGGTTGAAAATGTGTCCTTCCCACACACTCATTGCTCCCTACTAATATCGGGCAGTATATTTTATTTGATAGCTTATCAGTGCGCAAAAATTAATTTTTCATCTTGTTTAGATTTAATAATAAAGACCCATCGGTTACTTTCATCCTGTTGAATTTTAAATAACTGCCGGATGATATTCAAATATCATGATAAAATATCTCAATTTCGTTTATTTATGAAATTTGTGGGACTGAAAGATTTCGCATGACGTTCTCCATTTTCCCTCGAGGCATTACAAAGACAGAGCTCGTATCTACGGAGACTACTCAGTACAACAGGATAGATTGAACCCGGTGGAAATTTATTTTTTCTACTTCGGGTTCAGTTTCAGAGTACATCCGTTAGTAGGAAATGGCTGAGAGAGGAAAACGACCCTAGACGAAATAGGAGTACCTTCCAGCCATTTGAGTATGCCATTCATTAGAGTTTGCTTATTATTGTATGAATGGGTAATGCAAATATCACAATATATACCCAATTTTATACCACAGTGATCAAGGACGAAATATTTAATTCTGCGAGATAATATGAATAATATTTCCAGAGAAAATCTCATCACAAGAGTATGAAGATAAAAGAAGAATGTTTGCTCTACGCTGTTATTAGTCCTGCGGAATGGTATAACTAGCCAGTTGAAAGTAACTCCAATAAATTCTATTATACACTGTTTTCCCCATTTGAAGAATTTCCCTCTTTGTTTAAGTTATTCACAGTTACGATTCATCGTATTTCCATTTATACATTCATCAACACGCTGTTAGCACTTTAACAAAAGGCAAACCTTTCTAAAGCATATGCTGTTGTAACAACCTCATGCAGAGGATCCTCGGGGATCTTTTAGAATTCCGACTGTGGAGCAACACGCACGATCACGAACGCCTGTGACATTGTGTGCGTAGTATTTCCTCATAAAATCTTGTACCTTTAAAGCCGCCGAAATTTCGGAGTGTGAGAGGACGCCTCGGAATTTAACTGGCTAAATCACTCGGCAGGACATCGAGAGATCCAGTTTCGAATCTCGGTCGAGGCGAATAATGCTTTCACTTTTAAAATTGTTGCATCTTTCAGAATGTTATGAAGGCCTGAGGAACGAGATTTTTCTGAGGAAAATCGAGGAAGTTCTTTACTTCATCGCACTGGTAACATATGAGTGAGCCAATGCTGAAAGGGCAGTAAAATTAACAGCTTAAGCTAGGTTTGGGAACTGTTCTCCCTGAGGAGGAATCAAGCAGTTTTAATTTTACATGAGCCGAATCGCGTTATTAATCATAGTTGCTCGGTGAAATGTAACCAACGCACGAAATATCGAATTGGGTTCTGTCATATAAACCCAGTGCAAGAACGATTTCATCCCTTTTACCTCTATTTTGTTTTTCGGTGCCCTGTGTAAAACTGAGGCCGGTAATGCAGTTTATCTCACCCGACCAGTAGGATTTTTGTGTAGAATGCGAATATGAGATTCATCAAATGGTTATGCCGCTTTATTCGTGATATTTAAAGAGTCGAACATAGGTGAAATCATTGCCGCAGTAATATTTTATACTAATTTTGAAAAATTATACGAGTAATTAGCATCAGTATAATCTTTTTAAACAACCCGTAACCTTTGTTTGGTCATTAAGACATTGAAATCCACTGGGAAATGTTTGCCACGTCGCGAAACCAGTTTTACCGGAACTTCGGAAATTGGAGATTCCCAACTAGGACACCAACGACCGAGTTGTTTTTTTCCCCCCCTTCGATGCTGCATGGCACTTAAAGCGACACAGGGTGGCCACGAACAAACAGCCGGTAACTTGATGATAGTAATCTACCCATACGAGTAACCACTTTGCCCATATTTATTTTCTACGCTCTCGGAAAGCAGCGGAAGTTGGAAGTGGCTCGTTTGCGGCAGGTCGGCTGCCACTTTCTGAGAAAAAGACATTATTAATGACCCCCTTCTCGAGAAATACGTCTAGCTCTCCGGTGTTATTACGTGATAACGGATGATACCGCAGGAAAATGCTTCCCTCATTATGTCGTCTTCCATTCCGTAAGCAGTAGCTCTGGAGGATGCTGTAGGCATAATTATCATCAAATTCCTCCTGTAAAATCACTGTGTCGGGAAATAAAAGATTTACGGAGGCATCGAGAAAATTATTGTTGGTTAGACCACAATAATGCTGTTCTTGGTCCCATTGTAACTATTGCTTTCATTTAGGAAAAAATGCCACCGATGAAGGAACTTTTGAGAGGGAACTGAAGTTAATCGATTATCCTTCCATTTGAGATTTTGAATATTTATTGTAATAATTTAATTTATATCCACGTTTCTTCATGGAAGATTTTGTAATCGTTTAAAAGCTTGTTTTCATAAATTTCAAATAAACTCTTTCCGTATGTCTGTGTTATTAAATAATGGCAAAAGGAGTCTCGATGTCATGAAAGATCTGTTGCTCTCCAGGCTATATTCCTCTCGCGTTGAAACAGGGTCAAGTGCTCTCCATCTAAGCCAGGGTAACAGGGTTGTCCGTGTATGTGGGCACAATGCTACTTTTGATTATGCCACTGCAATGCACGATTTCAGAGTTTGAGTCGAGGTAAATTTCGATGCTTTCCGACAACGGCTGTGAGTTTCAGGCCAGTCAATTCCATCAGAGATATTTTAAAATGACAAGCGTTTGTTCAAGCTGTAACTTCTCATCTTACAGCATACTCATGGATGAATTAATTATTCGGTATTAATATTTGAATTACCTCTATAATCATTCATAGTTTTACCGTATTTGCTAAATCATGCATTTTAAGCTCACGAGCAGTTACAAACTACATCTCGTTATTTCTTCGTAAATGTTCCATCATTAATAAAATGTGCGTAGTTTCCGAGTTGAGAGGAAAAAGATTGACGAAAACTGAGAACAACAACTGGAGTTATCCATTTCAGTCACCATGTGATTTTTTTCCAAGACCCTCATTTGTAAAACTCATGTTCGCGTAAAAAATTATTTTCATTTCCGTCTTGTCATTTAAGTAAATTTTCTAACGCTAACTCCCAGCCTCTGTTTTTGCTGGATAAGAGAATTAATCCATCTCCGTATAACTTTTAATGATGTTAAAAACAGACAAGCAACAGAAAGAAAAAAATATTGTACAGGAGTTTAGGAATCACTAAATTTATTGTTCTGATCATAAATACTCTGGCTCGAAATAGCAGTTGATAGATACTTTAAGACCTTACAATGTACATTACATTTCAATCAAATGAATTTCTTAGTGCATCATAAATTTTTATAAATCACTTACAGATATGCAGTGAGCTGAATTATTTTAGAAGATGTACTTAACGCAGCGCAGAGCCACAATAGTGCTTAGCTCGTGGGGACGGCGTTTATTTGTCCAAGTTTTTCTTTCTCGCCTTCTTTAAATGAGTACAATATTCAAAGTAACAGGATTTCTAAGTACATATTTTGTGTGTTCGTACTCTTTCTTGATAATAGTGTGTGCATTTTTCCTTTGTGGTCATAGATACCACCCAGATTTCATTTAATTCACCTCGAGACTCACTTTGTATCTCCTTTTCTTCGATTAGATGACTCCAAGGCAGCCGAGATGCCGGCGTAATCAGCATGTACATAATTATTGACCTTAGGTAGCTCGTTGCATTCCAATGCGGTATTTCCACCGGGCCATCTTGTATCCAATGTATTAAACCCAGTTATCACTACCACATCATGAAAAACGAGGTAACTCTCTGAGTTTAATGTGCTGCCAAAGTTGATTCCCCTTGAATTTTTGCCAAATTGTAGGCAGTATGTATATATGTACTTGCTTGAAACTATCCTCGCAGAAGCTCTTGTGACATTGGTGCAGTGGCGATTTAATTAGCCAGGAGAGCCAGTAATCAACGATGCCGGCTTACTACAATGTAAGAAAAGTGCACGCCTCGAAGGATCTCTTTAACTTGACCTCCACAGATATCAGAGGAACAAATTGCTATCATGTGCAGGAGAGTTGGCGGGGAAGGAATGTTGCCTGTTAACTCGGCGTCAAACCAACTCCGCTGGTCCCAAAGAAAAACATGTACGCAAAATCGGTCATCGATAAACCTTTTTAAAAAGAGTTTAATCCGAAATTTCTCCCCTAAAAAAAAGTTAAGATTGCTGCAACTGACAGCATTTGGCTGCGTCAAGCCTCTGTGCTTCCTCCTATAAGTTCGACCGGGACTTCACGAAAGATATTTCAGGGCATTTCAACGTCAAAATTGCTTTCCAGATTCATTAAATGACCCCAGATTAGAGCCATGTTTATTTGAATGCCTAGGGGAATAGATTGTTGTTTGCGGTATCTCAATCTAAAACTTTGAATCTTCACTTCAATTTTGCTATCGTTGTGGTTACAAAGAAACCTTCGTGGACTCCGGAATCCGAAGAGGCCTACGGACGACCGACCGCACTCTCCCTTTTTACAGCCGTGAGCCCGCAGCTTTATATATTTAAAACCCAAACTGGGTGCGCCGTTGATCCGGTATTTCATTCAAGACATTTATTTGCGATGTTTTTTTTCATATTCTCTCCTGAAAATTAACGAATTGAACAGCTGTCGTGACCAACCATTCAGTGCTCAGGTATTGCCTGTCCTGCGACAGCTGTTCCGATTTGTACCATCTGTGCAATATCCTGTCCATCCCAATGTGCAATATCCTTTCCATCGCAATGTCTCATTAAAGCTTAAATATAATTGTTAAACATTAAAATTATGTTAAGAGTACAGGAAATTTTATTCTATAATTGAGGGGGATAATGAGATAATTTCTTTTTATTTCTATTAAAAAACATCTAAATCATCGCTCTGGTATGTAATGATGTGAAATGATTTCAACGATGCTTCGAAAGTACGAATTATAGTGCCTTTTGAAATTTGATATTGTTTTTGTTTTGGAACGACAATTTTTTTCCAGCCTGTTGGTGGTCACACTGTTTGTATGTCCGGAGCGCCGATTCACCTCGAACTGTGCCTTTCTCTCAAGTGTTCACAATTTTGTCTATTCATGATACATTGACCAAACCTTAATCATTATTAAGAGTAATCTGTCGGTCTATATAGACTTTTGATGGATACAAGACTACCGCCGTTCCATATGTTTAGTCTTGGAGTGAAAGAAAGCGTTACGGCAGAAAGAAATGAGAAGAACCAGTATTACTATATGTCAGAGGAGAAGGCAACGATATTTTTCCCGTCGGATTCCTCGGTAATTAAGTTAAAATGAAAATTCTCCGGTGACAGCATTCGGCTCTCATGTTTGCAAGTTAAGTGCAATTCTTGCATCACGTGGGCCTAATTTTAAAATTAAGCAAGACGGTGCACCATAATGGAAAAAACGTACACTTAGCACGGCTCCATGTAGCTTCATTTATCTTTTGGTGGAGCGTTACTTACTGCGTGACTCGTCGTCCTTAGAATTGTAGAAAAAAATATGAAGTCCATAACTTTGTGATTAACGAACTCGCAGTCTCAACTCCCTTCGTCTTTTTTTTAACGGAGGAAACCAGTTATATTCGTTAATATGAAATTTAGGAGAGAAGAAAAATGAGCGAAGAATGGCGAAACGGCATACTCGGAAACGGCAATGGAAAAAAAAGACTTACATGATGTCATTTATTCGGCATAAAAAGTCATGAGACTAATGCTGATGAGAGGAGCCTGCCATAGTGATCCATATAAACCTCCTCAGCCTAAATATTTCTTATTACCGTTCCGCGTACGACTTAATTCCATTCCAAGGAAAGGGTTCATGAAATGAGGGCAACCCCAAAATTTATGACGTATTGTGGAATAAATGGCAACAGATCTTGGTGGAGAGTGCACCAGGAAATGGTGATCTGAAAACCGAGAATCCCCTTCGAGTGTTGCCACGAACACAACCTCTCACAAGGAACAAAATACCCTCTGGAAAAAGTGAATTCGTCAAAACCCGCTATGGTACTATGCTCGGCTTGTAAGAAGGATGATCTAATTCCAATAGCTATTTGATGTTTGTTTGAGCTGTGGAAATGCATAGGAAAAATCTGTGCAAGGGCTCAACAGTTAAATTAAATCAAAAAACGCCGATATAAAAATAGTACTGTTTTACTCCACTTAGAGAATGTGCTAAACTTTGGCTTGGAGAATGAAAAATTATCATCGTCATTCCAACTTTCCCGATTTATTATTGTAATATGATAAATTAAAGATGATTTTTACTCCTAAAACTGTCGAAGAATTCAAATGCGTGTTTTTGTTTTATAATCGATAAAAATATCAATAATGAGAGGTTCGACCAATGTCTCGCAAAACTCTAGATTATTTATCCTTTTTCTGGTAAGTGATTGTAATTTTGATATATTTTATGATCGTTTCATAAATATGTTGCAAGTATGACGTCCATCGTGCATTGTGAATACCTATGGCTATTATTTTTTCTCTTTCTAATCTCAACGTGACTAATATCCAGCATCAAGGACATTGAATTCAAAACTCACTCTCGTTGATATGATAGATTAAAAATATAACAATTCTCAATGCCAGTGGTAAATGCCAGTTAAGTTACTTCAAATTTGTAAAAATAATTGGGACAACACCTTGTTACGGAAGTCTATCCCACACTGGCGAACGTTAGCGAAATGCAATCGGTTATTTTTCGTGATATTAATTATGTAACTCACATCGTATTAAAGTCAATGGTAACTCTATAAATAGCTATTTACACAGATGCGTACATACAGCTTGCCAACTATTATTTTACATGAGAAAAATATTTAGAGTTTTTTAGGAGTTCCACTCCTGCCGTTTGAACTCAAAAAACTCGAACAATATTTCTGTTGCGAGTATCTTTTTTGTATTGCATTTCAGGATATTTTACTAACCTTCTTATATTTGATTTCGGACATAGTAGTTTGAATTCAAATAGTGCAATATTCAAAAGTCTGCGGAAACCTCCTTTTTCCGTAAAACGTCATCCCATTCTCTATGCATTTAGGATCGTGGAAGTTCGTTCGTCGCAACATGCATGATAATGATGCATCTCTAAATATCCTCAAATTAAGCCCTAATCATATCTCGACCACTTTAAAGATGCAAATGCCGTTTTTTTTATTTTATGAAATTATTTACGAAAAATGCTACTGCTAAAATAGCTATTTTACCATGATTGGTACTGAGATCACTTCTATCGTAAAAATATGAGGAAGGGAAACAAGGGGTGTATCAGCGGAGAAAATCAAAGTTTACCAACCCTTCACAAAAGGGAAATAAGACAGGTGGTATCCCCATCACGCAGCTATGCAAACGCGTACGAAAAAAATAGGAGAATACGATAAATTGCAACAAGGGGTTAACATTTTGATTTTTTTGTTTTAATTTGATTTTGCCGAGCGACGTTGCAACAAACCGGGATCGTGAGTTCAAATTCCAGAAAATTATCCCAGTGCA
The DNA here is from genome assembly GCF_022747635.1 of Hetaerina americana. Lineage (NCBI taxonomy): Eukaryota > Metazoa > Arthropoda > Insecta > Odonata > Calopterygidae > Hetaerina > Hetaerina americana. Next base: position 42,384,967 of record NW_027286874.1, read on the forward strand.
TGGCTAAGTTCGGGCCGTACAAAACCATTGTTACAGTAATAGAGACACAGTACAAAAGTAATAGAGATTCGGGTATATTTATGTCATTTTAATTTTTGAATATTTTGAATCCAACAGTCCGCGTTACCGACAACTTTGGAACTCACGATTAATTTTTGAATGCTTGTCCCAATTTCCATTAGATTTCAGTCTAATTTTTTAATTCCACTTGGGCGTACTCGAATTATTTGCACACTAAACATTCTAAATATATCTTGTGAATTTTGGTAAACCTGGATGAATGGAAAAAAAGCAGCTGTCTCTAAAGCAAGGAACACTATCTGCATCCATTATAGCCCTCCAATTTCCTGGAAATTGCTATGAGCTCGAAGGCAAAGCTTCTCGTCCTTCTGATACTCGGGTTTTAGGCTTAGGAAGGAGTGTAGCTCGAAAGAGAGCACTTGAAGGGTTAAAGAAAACGCTATGAAATTGGATAAATTATGAGTTAAATTGAAATTTGGTTACTCAGTTGGTTACTTAGTAGGGTATATTTGAATGTCAATGGTGTGGACCATTTTATAATGCGTAAGCGTGTGCTTGATGCTTACTTCTCTGCCAAATGCAAAAAGGAAATAGACTAGTTAGACCATTTCCTTTCTGGATTTTATTCTGATAATGTCTCGGATTAAACACGTCATTTAAAAGTCATCAATTTACACAGATTTATTGGGGTACATAGTCGAAGGGGTGAAAGAGAAGAGGTTGCTTCTTGTGGGAGCAATTACAATACTTACGTACCCTAGATGATTTAAGAGTTTATGAACCACAGTAAGTTAAAAAGCATCCACTTTGTACCTGAATTACGCCATGCGGCATTACTCCTAACAATTTTAACCGAGAAACGGTGATTGGTTCTCGGTGCCTTAGCCTCCTTGGATGTAAGATGCTTCCAAATCGTTGTAACACTTCTCACCACGACTCTTGCTTCCGCTTGTTAGTCTGAGACGTGCAGATTTTGCATAAATTGCTTTTATCTATGGTGAAATCCTATCTTCTGCAATGCACTCATTAATTATTCTAATTAACTTATCGTCCGCCTCCTCGAAAATCATGAAAAAAATTGGATTAACTGAACCGTAATAATTTTTACAAAATAAATAAATTGAACTAAATTAATCCGATTACCAAATACGAGGGTCATCCGGAAAGTAGTACCCGTTCGTGAAATAAAGACACAAAAGTAAATATTAACAAACATAAAAAATTTTATTTGAAAGAGGATACTTTAAACTACTTCTCAACATAATCTCCAAGCAAATTAAGGCATTTGTCATAACGTGTGACAAGTTTCTGTATTCCTGCTGCATAGTCCTTCGCCGCCAGCTCATTGAGATACGCGAGGGACCCATCTTGCACAAATTTTTGCATAATGCAGATGGTGTTTAACAATTTCATGAACAATTGTTCGAGAAACATTGGGAAAATGCTCACAGATGTCATCAATTGTGACGCGCCGATCGTTCCTCACGAATTCGTCAACTGAGCTCACCAGTTGGTCTGTAATGACAGACGGTCTCCCCGAACGCTCATCGTCGTGTGTGTTCCCCCTCCCCATGTTGAAGTTGCGACACCACCGCCGAACAGACGACTCGTCCATTACATTGTCTCCATACACCTCCTTTAATTGGCGATGAATATCACATGGGCGAACGTTTCTGGCATTGAGGAATTTAATCACTGCCCTCACTTCACAACTGGCGGCGTTCTCAATTTTTTTAAACATTGTAAACAATCACAGAAACAACACAGGCAATGCTAGCGTCACGCAACTTGGCTCAGAGAAGGCAGACAAGCCACTGAAGCTATCTGACCTCGTCCAGCGGCTACTCGCGTCGTCAGCACTTCATGCGGCACGAACGGGTACTACTTTCCGGATGACCCTCGTATGTACACATAAGTATTTATAAAGCGGCAAGGAATTGACTAAGGCTAGTTATAAAATTGTTATGATTTTCTTCGTCTTCAACTATTGAAAGTTTTATTTCTCATGAAATTATGTCAATAAGTACTGGAAAAATAGGATCACTCCGTTAAGTGGCAGTGAACGTGAGGTTTCAGAGAGACTTCTTCAGTATCCTCGTCGTTTTTGTGGAAAAAATTGATTACATTGGTCCGCGAAGCATTTTCATTGATGTAGGTAAATGAATTTTACTTTGTGGTAAGTCATTCGATACCAGAAGGCACCGGAGTGTCCAGTTTTCTTTTTGTGTAAATAAAGGGCGATATCGTCACCCTCGTGCGCTCAAAGTTGTTTCCCCGCCGTATAGGCGCGAAGGGATCGAACCCCGTGGCTGCCCTCCGGCATGAGGGGTAGGTAGGGGAGAATTTTGGGGTTGATCGGGTCCGTGTGTTCACTCACCGCACTCCGCGACGCTCTCGTCCTCTCCGCCTTCGCATTCGGTGATGCCGTTGCAGCGGCTCTCGGCTGGCAGGCACACCTCCTCGGGGCTGTCGCAGCGGAACACGGCCCCCACACCCCACTCCGACATGTTGCACGGCACGCGGCCCCCAGGGAGCAGGAGCGAGGAATCCCCCTCCTCCGTTCCCGGCCTCCTCCCAGTCCCCTCTGCACTCCCGCCAGTGTTCCCGGCTGCCTTCGCGCCTTCCCACGCCCCGTCGTCCGCGGGCGGGGCCGCCCTCGGAGGAGACGCCTCCCTGCTCCCGACATCGCCACCTGCCGAACAAGGGAGAGACAAAGAGCCGCCGTTAATTTATGCCGTCGTGCGGAGACAAGGCGATCTCGTCGGTGAGGTGTTTTTGGGGTCGGTTGCCTTGCCAAGGGTAAAGGGAACCAGGGGTAGGCCATGTTTTGAGGAATAGGGTTTGACATAAAGGTATTTGGTTTGTGTTGTTCAAACGAAATTCTCTTCAAATAAAGCTGATTTTTACAAATATTTGCAGAATCATAAAGGGGACCAGAGGTCCTGTCATACTTCTAATCATTTTCTGTTTAAATACTATTAGCAGAGAGTTTGGTTTTTGGCTAACGAATGAACTGTTGGCAGTGGGTCTTTGAACATTGGTATTCCGAAGGAAAAATAAATAGGAGCATAATGAAAGGAAAGTAAATATATAAATACGTACATAATAAAAAGAAAAATAAATAGGAGCATAATAAAAGGAATGGAATATAAAATCCCTCTGATGTTGCACGATCGCAGAAAAAAATTCTTAACTATTGTGTTTTGGAATAAGTAACTGGAAATCCAGTAGGCATGCACTTAATAACAATTCAATGTGTTCAATTCAGTCGGCAGTCACACATCAATTGCAGGGGAAGTACCTTTGTAATGAGTGGGGAGAATGATCGATGCGGGCGAGTTGGATTTGTTGTCTGCCATTACCTGCTATTTTGGCATCGAGGCTTATTCTTCATTAAATTATTCAAATAAAGCATAACTCGAAACAAAATATTGATATTTCTCTGAGGTCACTGGTTTCGATGATTAATCTATCACACGGGTGACTCGGGATTATGAATATTGCGCATTTAAAATTGAAAATACGTCGTGACAAAACGGGTGTAGTTTGGCGCCAAGATTGATGCGTACTTGTTCTCAAATAATATTATTTCGTTTTAATTACGGGCCCCATCCACTTAACACACCGTCTAATTATGAGAAAAACAAATTTGCACTTTTCCACAAGTCTGTGGAAAGGTGCAAATTTGTTTTTCTCATAATGACCAACTTCGACTACATCTCGCCTGAATCTGTTGAATAATCCGTCTAATGACTTTGGTGGATTGATATGGTGAAATAATGAAAGAGCATCGGATTGGGTCAGCGGCTACTGAATACAATTTGGGCTCTTCTGGTCAGTTTTCTTAAAGTAATTTAAAATAAAAATAACAATAATACAGCGAATAAAGTCTATTTGGTCATCATCACTTCCCATGGCAAATATTTTCAAATGATAGCCACTGTGTAAACACATAGCCAATGACTTTAAGCGAAGACTGTTTTTGGTACTCGTATTCAAGAGTAAATTTTTAGTGAAATATTTTCAATAACTAGATGAAGAGGATTTGAATTTGGGAAGGTGTCATAATTTTTTCTGAATTTTTCATAACCTAATCCAGTCGTTTCTTTCATTTTTTGACGATAATTCTTAAAAATATATACGAAGTCTGTTCAAAAAGTATGGCAACTTTTGTGTTTTTTCAAAAACTTTTTCTTTATTCATGAATATCTATTTTGTCCCCCTCAAAGGAATCCCCATTAGATATTATACTCTTGTACCAACATTTTTTCCAGTCCTCGAAGCAGTTGAAAAAATCATTTTTTGTGATATCGTTCAGCTCCTCCTTCGATGCAGTCGTTATCTCGTCAATCGTAGGGAAGCGTCGTCCTTTCATGAGTCTCTTCAGTTTCGGGAACAAGAAAAAGTCACTGGGGGCCAGATCTGCTGCTGCAGCTTCCATTGGGATGATTGAGAGTTTCCACGTCATAACCATAAACCAGTCATACTATTCGTCTTCAGTTATGACACTCTGTAGCAAATTTGGGTCGTCGCGTAACAACTCATTAGCAATGTTAATGCGTTGCTTTTTTTGGTCGAAATAGAGCAATTTTGGTACGAATTTTGCGGTGACCCGTGTCATGCCCGAATCATTGATAAAACTCGAATGGCACGAGCCAGTCGATATGTTTAGTTCCTCAGCAACTTCTCTAACGGTGATTCGACGATTGGCCAATACTATATTCTTCACTTCATCAATGTTTTCGTCTGTTGTTGACGTGCTCGGGCGTCCGGCACGCTCTTCGTCGTTCACATCTTCTCGGCCGTCTGAGAACATTTAGTACCACCGATGAACGTTGCTTCGGTCCAAGGTACCTTCTTCATATGCCACAGTCAACATTCGGAATGCGTCCGCGCACTTAATATCGTTTTTCACACAAAATTTGATACAGATTCTTTGATCCATCTTTTGGAACAGGTAAAAATCGAAGACAAGCCAAAACACGTCCAAGCAAAACAGCAGTCAACAATTAACTGAGCCCCAAAATGGCCGAAATTTTCGGAATAAGTGAGAGACATAAGTACCAACATAACTTTTCACAAAAATTAAAAATTAAATATCCGTAACCCGCGAAAATTTAAATTTCTTGATACTTAGTGAACATATCTTGTTTTCCTCTGCCAGTGAAGGTCGTAAAAATAAACTTGGAAGATATTTTTGCATATCTATCTCATGCAACTAAGTACTTTTCGCCTAAGTAGACTACACGTACATTCACTGAACTTCATTTAAAACATTTTTTATTAATTTTCCCGTTCCCCAAACTCCATTGTAGCCCCGATTATAGTTGGAATACGTACAGGAATTTCATTCACTTTGGGCACATTTCATGTGGAGAGATCATTCGTTTTGGAAAGGCTGCGAACCCGATCCACCGACTTTTTAGCCTGCTGATGTAATTCAAGGCAAATGATTCAATCCGTTCAGCTTAAGTGAATACGGATGGTAGGTAATTGGGATTTACCACAAATGCAAAATGTGGATTCTGTGTGAGCTTTTTTCCGGATTTTACACCGGTTCTCGTGATTAGAATTCAATCCAATCCACCTAATTGTCGTTCGAATTGATGAGTTCCATAATTGACATGGGAATTTTGTAGCAACTATGTATTACAGGGTATCCCGCCACCGGGTAACTTAATAAGTTCGGTAAAAATATGGGAATTTTGACAAAAATCAGGGAGTTAGTAAAAGATTATCTCAGAACTAGTTGTGCCCGTATGTAAATTTAAAATATTTTTTCCATTGGAAACAGCTAATGCCTAATAATATACTGATATACGAAGAACATGGCATCGGGTAGCGTCTTTATAGTAACGCAGTGGGCCGTTGAAACCATAATGTTTATTAATGTAGTCTTCCAAAACTGTTTATTTGGTACGCGACGGAAAACTGAAAATCGAAATAAATGTTTTTTTAAAACTATGTGGCCATTGCTATATTCTAACAAGATTATATATTCTAAGTGTGGTAGATTTAATTTCTTGGGCTGAATTTTAGATTCCCCCGTGAATATAGAGAGAATTAATAATGTCACTTTGGCAAATCTCTTTAAGACCTTTAGCCTCATTTCCCGTGGGGCTGCATATTTTATGTTCATATTTCTTAGGGTACATTTTAGTTTTCAATTCCAAAATACGAATATACATGGGCCATTTAAATTTTTGAGCGGATAACCTACATAACAAGTATCATAGCGCTTAAAGATATTTCATACGTGCCGACCTCTGCCCTTTAAATTCAGGGAATGTTTTGGTCAGCGGGGGAAAAATTCAAGATGTTTGGTGATTGGGTTTTGTTGACCACCATTCATTCGCCGAGATAGTTTCTCATAGTCCTAATTTACTAAATGGGATACGTTATTTCTGGTTCTCATCTGCTCAAAATGCTGTTTTTCCTGATTAATTCTTTTTATATAACTATATATTCCATAAAACATTTCGTAAAATAGACATCTTATACATACGATAGATTTCTCCCGTTTAGGCGTTGGTGAAAGTTATTAATGCCCCTTCAAAACCTCATTTCATTTCATGTATGCACATGGCAACTGAGGTAGTTCTCAAGTCGTTGATAAGAAAAATTGGTTAATAGCTTCGGGGAAAACGTAACCATTTTCTGGCAGAGAGGCTCAGGAGAGATTTGACGTGGCAAGGCTAACGGTTAACCACTGCCACGGCGGCGAACGACCTGTCACTTAACTTGACGATGACACCATTCTTCCCGAATAGGGTCTAGTTGTAATCTAAACATCAAGTTTTGATATTGGATTTGGGCTACCCCCAGAGCTATATTCTTTGAAATGCGTATCATAATTAATTTTGTTTTTATTTAAGGTAATACGTTGACATTTTATATCTGTGTGTCAGAAATAATATCTTGCGAGATGATTGGGGTTTCGCTTTTATATGAGTTTTTGATCTAACTTCTCTGTGGGACTCGTATTGGTCAAATCTTTCAGTTTTATTTACTTTCAGTTTCAGTTGTGGACGTTAAACCTGAAAAATTAAATTCAATGAAATTCAATGATTTAAAATTCATTGATATCGAACACAACATTGGGTACTCGTTCACGTAATAATTACTGTGAAAAGAGGTAATTATTCTTTTTATCATTGCCATCTTTCACTACATACAGGATTGCAATTAGGATATAGGCGCAGTAAAAAAATGACATGCAGCTCTGAAATTATGTGTCAACTCAAGTTTAATTGAAAGTAAAATTCCGAAGGCAACCAAAACACGTGAGGGCGGATTAATATCCTTATTCTACCAGTCGGGACAAAAGTTATACCGATGATACAAAAGGAGATCAAAGTGATTAAAGCGATGGTGCGTCTGAATCCCACTAATTAATTTTATAGGGTGCATAGCAAGGAGTTAAATACGGCATAGATTTTATTATTTTAGTCTTTTTATCCCGATTAGAGTTGTAAATGTATACCGCCGAGATTCGCTGTGGTATTTTCACTGAGGTTAGTTAGACAGGAAACGACTGTTGCAACTGTTGAAGACATGAAATATTTAGGCTCAAATGAAAGGGAAATGCATGTGACCTCGGTAGGGTTGGAAATATTTGACGAACTCTAAAAATCTGCTCTCCATCGATGCTTCACGTGCTCGGCGTTCTGCTTATGCATGAAAAATGAAACATCCTCCAAGAGAGCTCGACAGCGCCATGCGAAAGTGAGTGGCAGTCGGAAAAAAATTTTCAGTGAGAGAGACAAAAATACGCCCTTTCTCCTACCGTTAAGGCAATTTAGGATTGTCTACACGTCTTGGTGCGGTGGGTTTGTGCCGTGGAATGTGTTGACATTCACACGGGCCTCAGCATATCAGCCACACTCCATCACTCTCCTTCACTTCAGCAGTAATCCTCGGAAAACACTTTCTCCTGTTTTCTTAGGGCGTTAATTTAATTCATCGATCAGAGATCTCAATGCTATCGGAATATTGGAATATGAGTGCCATATTTTACTCATATGAATATAACCTCTTTTACAATTTCTCTCTTTCACTTCTCTCAAATCCACTACTTCCTCAACAGAGTGAAAAATTATTGAATCCGTCTGCAAACCCGCCAGCCGAAAGTGCCAATCGTAGAGTGTCGTGCGTACTTTTAGAGCATTTTTTTTCCATTCTATTGACCAAAATTCTACTCCTTTATCTTAGAGTTTATTTTTTCAGCAATCAGCGTGCAACCCTGTAAAAATGGTTTCCCTTCTTAGGTAATTTAAATATTTCATTCAGTACTATTTGGAAAAAAGGAAGTCAGACGGCAAAATCATTCAAGTTATATTGAAGATAATTATTGAAAAACATATTTTTCTCGTGGGTCTCCATCCCGTTAAAGTCTCGTTAAGTTGATGATTGTTTATTGAAATGGAAATTGCAAATTGGATTGAAAATTTATTCCTCATAATGCAAATAAGGCACAAAACTTTTATTCCTTTTTCGTAATCTTTTTTTTTCACTTGTTTCTAAGACCCTAATACCGTCGGTACCTCCGGAGTAAGGTCTAAATGCATTAATGTCGATAAATACCAGAAACTCTTTGTGATAATGATTCTTATATGCAAAGAACATTTCATGAAAGGACCCCTTGAAAACAGTGTGTAGGTATATTCAGCTTAATTATTTCTTTCAGGAGACAGCATTCCATCACTGTAGACTTTGGGTCTACGCTCACAGCAATCGGGCTTACTCAATATTTTACGCTGAGTACACTCAGGGAAACTTATATTTACGTCGTTAACGACGTTTTGTATTCCGCTCTCCACTCGGCTTGGAAAGCATAAAGACTTGAGTAGTTCGTTTGGAGTTGGCGGGGTTTTTGTTTAGAATCAGGTCAGGTTCCCAGCAAGGAGTCCAAAGAGCTCAAGTAGCTACGTGCCTTAAAGGAGCACATCTTAGTTGGTGGACAAAACTATCTTCTTCTTATCATCGAGAAATACATCATATTTTGTTCCATGCAAATTCTGTTGTAAAACAAACCACTCTAACATATTCTGAAAACAAATATAAAAATACTCTCTTTGTGTGGTTCAAATAAATTAATATGCATTGAAAATTAAACCCCTTAAGAGACTGTAATTAATAATATTTCTTTTCATTTATTTGATACCTTCGGGTAATATTTGAGTTGCAGACATTTTCCGAACAAAAATGAATGGGGACTAAATTGAAATCCATTTAGTATATTTTGCTACAGGTTACGTTACGTCTGAAAAACTTGATAAATTTAAATGACAGGAAATTTTTAGTGGTAAAATTAACGACTTTTATAATTTTCTGTTCGACATCATGCCCTTGCAACAGTAAATATTTCAATATCAGTATCACTGGCAAATGATATTTGAACATTTATTATTTATTCCAACTACATGGAAAAATTCCACAAGAGGCGAGTAATTTCTTTGCAAGTGCCCAGAAAAACAAATCGAGCGCTTATTTTGTGTATATCATTCGTAACCATGACCACGTAAACCTCTGGTCAATATTCTTTAGGAAAATGATCCACCACGTTACCTCCCCATTCTCCTCTGGCATTTCCACCTCCCAGCTTTCCCGAGAGCCGCCCGAAACCCTCCAATCCGATTGTCTCGCCAAACCCTCTGATCTATCACCATCTGCCAATCCGTATCAGTTCGCCGAATCCTTTCTTTCCTGCCCCGCCTCCTTGCCCTTTTTTCTTCGTTACTACATTTTACTCCGTTTAGCCCTTCTTTCATTCCCGTTTGATTGATACCAGGCTGGAGCTTTTCACTCCGCACTGGAAAATCTGCCATCTGCGAAACATTATCGTGTATAGTCTTCCCCAGTAACAGGGAAATTATCGATAAGTGTGTTCGCGGCAAAGATTTGGGCCTCTATGTTTTTCAATTTTATTCTTACAATTCGGCCATCAAGGGAAAAAAAGTGTGAAGTTACTCAAAACCGGTGGGATACTGAATAGAATTATAATCGGAGGATTGGAAACTTTGCTCCCAGTAATGTTCCTCATCTTTGGGTTCATCAATTTACATTCATGTGATTACAGTGAAGAGTTATAAATCTCTGTTTAGTAGTTGAAATCTCAATTTTTTTAAAAATTGCATCGAGTGTAAATACAGGGTGCCGCAACATAACTTCCTTATTTTGAAAGCGTTTTGCATTTGAAAATAACAACTTATGTTGCCGCACCCTGTATTAACTGTAAATTTTTGTCAATAATTGTTCAAAATGAGAAAGTTATCAACCAGCTTGAGAGAACATACCGATGTTTTTTGTGATAATAAGTTGGAGTTCTGAGATATTCGACTATTGCCTCAGGAATAATGGAAGTATCATACGCTTGGCCTGTCTAGTTGTAAATATTTTACACTCACTTCTGTTTGCATTGAAAAATAATTCCACGCCAATATGTCAATCATAATCATTGGCACATCGAAGCGATCGATTCGTAGTGAGAATCAGATTATTATATAAGAACTAACCATTGATAGAAATTACAGATCCGAACGTAGAACATAGTCCTAATCCAAAATTTTTATTTCAATTGCCGCCAATTGATAGGAACGAATTTTGATGTTACCCGTATCTAAATAAGTGGTGAGTTATTCTTCCGTCCAACATTAATTCGGAACGGGAGAGCGTAATGAGGTTAATATGTATTTCATTTCCAGGATGATTGGAAGAGAGAAGCCGGTAACTTCCTCAGCCACGAAACCCAAAATCCATTTCCTATACTACAAATCATTGGGAGGGGTTAAGTGTAAGTACGTATTCAACGTTAGGTAACCTTATTTTGGAACACATGTTCCTGCAATGACTGCCTTGTATTTCTATTCCCCTAAAACTATGACTGTTAAGCCTATAGTATGTATGCCATCTTATTTTCAATAGCAGAGCTGGACATTTTCCAGTAGTGAAACACTGATCGACAATCGATTACAAATGTAGCCCATTATTATTCAAGTTTACTTCAATCCTTCTAACGGTGCTCATTCATCGAGGAAAAAAATAATTTTTAAGCTCATTCCACCGGAATCAGTGCCCACAATATTTGAGGTACTTAAATTAAATTGTGGAGACATGATTCATTAATTTTAATAGCATTAATTTTGGGATAGAATTATAAACGGTTAACTTAATATATTTACAACAGATATAGGCGAGATATAGTTCGTCATTCTGAGAAAAACAAATTTGAACTCTTCCACAGATTTAATTTAATATATATTTAGTACACCGATGGATATTGTAAGCATGTGACGAATATTTTTTACTAATATCAAATGCATTAAATATTTAAAAAATTAGTATCTGAATCTAAATAAGAGCACCAAGAAAGTCAACTATTGGAAATTTAATACATGAATTAATGCCTTACGTTGAATGTTTATCGACATAAAATCATCGCTTTTCAGCTGCCATTTTTTCGCCGAAGCTTCCGGCGTGAAGACCGAGGCCCCGAAGCACAATCCATTTACAGTGCACTTCCAGTTCCGTGACAAATTTCTCTCATTTCCATCCGCAACCGCCAACATCGCGGCGACCCTCCATGGTATTCCACCCGCACCTCACCCCAAAACGTTATTCCCGGTCAAAAGGAAGACGACGGGAGGAGGGACGGTGTTTCATTCTGCCGGAATAAATTTGTCGGGCGCCCACCGGAGTGGTCCCCCTCTCACCCCCTCCTCTTTCCCCCGGACCGTTCTCTCCCGTCTGATTCCTATTCCGCTAAAGTCGTTTTCCACGTCTGGGCGCCTTCTGTGATGCAACGCGAAGACGCCGCAAAATGTGACTCCCGTCCACCGCCGCTGTTCGGTGAACTGCGTTCGACCGGGGGCCGGAAGATTGGACACGGGGATGTTGAGGAAGTGGTGGAAGTGGGGGGCGGGGAAAGAGAGATAGATCTGATGGAGAGGGGTGTGGGAGATGGTTAGACAGTGGAAAGGGGCATCTTCCTCCTCCGGTCCGTAATAGGATTTACCCGGGATAACCCTTCGCCTGCGAGCGGCGAGGATCGGAAGAAGGAAGGTTTCCTGCAGGACTTAGGTTGCGGCGGCAGTGGTGGTCAGGATCTCAAGGATAAACTTCTCATCGAATAAATCTGATCTCAATGTTTTTCCGCTCCAAGGCCTCTGCTTAAGGTTCATCCAGCAAGCCGCAGGCACTTAAGTTGTCGGACGCCGTTGTGTGTTTCTCCGTGTATCTCTCGCCCCCCCTCGACCAACCTCTCATCCCGCGCCCCCCCGCCCACGTCTCACCCCCTCGCAATCTGTGTGTTTTCCTCTAATATAACCCCGGGATTGAATCCGCCACCACCCTTGCATTCAATCTCCCCGAGAAAATAAATACGGAACGAGGAGTGGGCGGGGAGGAGGGAATGAATGTTTATTTATTCTCGGAATTTTGAAAGCATGGAATATATTTTCTCGGCGAGAAGTGGGGCTGAGAGCTTTGATCGCCCTTGAATTTTCCCATGGAGAACGAAGATGGGCAGATGCCCGAGGGCACTGTTTGAATCGGGGGAATGCCAAGGCACTTGTAAACGGTGATATTTCTAATCATGCCTATTATTTTAAGTCAAATTAATTGCTAGCTAATTCGGATACTCTGTCCTGAGCTCAATATTTCATGTACATTAATCAACGGTAACGCTGTTTTTACAGATGTTGCTTTTAAAATGGCTCTATTTGTAGGAAATGAGCTACTGCTGATACGTTTATGTGTGAACTTTTGTCTTTATCAAATTAGATCAATGTAAAATATCAGCAAGCACTTCCTTCTTTGTATGGTTGGAGCCATTTGTATACCTCTGGTTCGTGATGTAAATGATTGAAACGTTTTAGGCAAAAACCTACTGTCATTTACTAATGTCATTTATTTCATTGTTAATTATAGAATGGGCCAATAATTTCATGTCTTTATTTGAGTTTATTAATTGTAAAAATATTGCGAATTCTTTAAAGGAAAAAAAATATTGAAAAATGTGTTTTTTTAGAGATATCAATTTTACCTTAACGACTGTATCAATCTTTCTAAATATTCAATGATTGTATACTATTGTTAGCAAAATTAAGGTATTGGTTGCAATTTAATTATTGATATTAATCATCTTTGGGATATGTGCTGTAAATGATAACATTTTACATTTTGCTGTAATACTATAAGAATTATCCCTTTATTCTCTTAATTTATAAAATTTAAAAAAGACTACGCTTTGGATTAAATGCAAGTTGAACATTCTGAGCAAAATAATGAGAAATCGGAGTAATAAACAAACCATTCGATACGTAGTGTTTCGCGCAGGCACGTTATCCCAAAAGAGCTATAATTTTGATAAAAAAGGTAATTTGGGTGATATTAATTACCTTTAATTGAAAAAAGAAATCAAGGAAATGAAATAAATACAAGGTATGACATTGCTTTACGCCGGACGAATAGCAGTCGTTTGCAGATGATAAGGCACTCTTGCATAAAACCTACTCGCTTCCTCCAGTTGTTTACAATTTCTCTGACTGCTTATTTCCCTGCCGTTACCATCGTTACGTCCCTCCAGCTTTCCGTTTTGAAATGGAACAGATATACGTACGTAAGAGGGAAATGGGCAGAGATCAAGCCGTTAACTCTCGCGGTTTGAAATTCTCCAAGAAGATAAATTGCTTTCTCCCCAGATTTAAAAATGGAATTAACATTGAAGCAGAGGTTCTGGTGCATTATTTTTCACGGAGATCTAGATTAACAAAGGTTACGGAGTGAGAATTTAGGGAAAGGCTACGAATAATCCTTATCGTCCCTGGGGAGGCTCAAATATAAGCATTTCATGCTTTGCTTCATTTAACTTGTGAAACAAGAATGGCATGCACATTCATTTAGCTGATTATGATGTATTTGTTTGCATGGAATTTATTTTTGTCGCGTTTATTCAGAAATTTTGGTACGAATAAACCCAGAGTAATTTGAATCGATATTGTTCAAAAGTCATCTTACGATTTTCTTTTAATAACAGTAATGAGTATGATAAACAGACTAAAAAAATAGTATGATTAGCATGGAGTATTATCAATCATTGTTTTCACTAATCAAATGAAGGTTGCGTGCTGAAACCTATTTGTTACAGTCAATCAATAGGAAATAAGAATGCTTGAAACGTCGAATCACGTATATCATCTCTATTGCTCTTTCTTCGTGTACAATACGCATGAGTTAGAATTCTTTCCGCTTAGACAAGGAAATATTAGTTTCGTTACATGAATTTTTCTAAGCGCTCGTTTTGCAATTTACGCAACGACTTAATCCAGCATTTAAAAGAATATATCTTTCTTTCGCTTTTTTTCTCACTCTTTCATTTTCTAATTGAAACTATGAATTCCCGACAGTAAGTAAGATGTTAATTGATTTAGATTTGATTTGATTTAACGCACGGTGGATTGGGTGAAAATTTGGATTGTTTTAGCTTACTATCCTATTCTCAAATTCCGAATCTCCTTATCATGCATTTTAATAAATGTCGAAGGATCTTCAAATAACAGACTTAATTTCTTCCACTGTGTTAGTAGTTTCTTCAATTATTTTTCCGTGTTTGCTTTCACCTGCTAGCAAATCATTTTGAAAGCTCTTGTAAATATCATGGAATTGAAATGAAATAATGTGAAATGTGGACATCTTAAGGTGAGGTCGACTATTTACAAAGTCTTTCAAGAAGATAACTTACGTTTCGGCCTAGCGTGGCGGTAGGTAGGGCTAGATCGACCATCTTGGTGTCTAAACGTCCCTACTTTCAGTACGCATCCTGCTGTGGTAGTATTCGGACTGTGGTTCATCTACTTTGTTCACCGTAAATTGTTAATATACATGCTGCAAAAGAAAATACCGTGAGTGTTGTCCAAAAAAAGTAACTTACGTTTTGAAATAAAATATGAATCCAGTGGCAAGACAAAGTTTTATAATATACATTTAAAAGGCACTTCCATGAACTATTTCCTACGTAGTTACCGTTCAAATTCAGGAATTTAACATTACGATGCACAAGCTTTTCAATTTCGTTTCCGAAGAAATCTGCCGCCTCAAATTTTAACCACTTGTTTTCACCGGAATGCAATTCTGCGTCATTTTCTAAGCGATTTGTTGCAAGCCACGTCTAGTGAGAGATGTGGTTTTACATAATCGCAAATCGGCGATTTTCAACGTCAATACGTCTGTCACAAGGGTAGGCCGGCCACTGCGGTCCACGTCGTGAACATTGGTGCGGCCGTTTTTGAACTGATTCTGCTCACTGCCTCACTCCACCTTCACTCATTATTCTGTTTCCATACACTTCAAAAAGTTGCCCATGAATTTCAATTGGCTAGCAAGTAAAAACCTAATCGCAGATCGCCCTTCACAACTCGCGGGATTTTCTATTGCAGCTCACATTTAAACAATTCGTAGTGAGCAAAGTAGGAGAACCGCGCGCACTACCACAGCTGGATGCGTACTAAGCGTAGGGACGTAGACAGCGTGTGGAGGGTAGACATCAAGATGGTTGCTGCAGCCCTATCCACCGAAGCATTAGCCCGAAACGCATGTCACTTTCCGGTGTGGCCTCGAATTTCGGGTTTTCTAAAAGTGCTTTACAAATCCAAAATATTTCAGTAAAAGAGATGCGGTATATACATGTAGACAAAAAACATTGTACACTAATACATTTTGTTTCTTTTGCAAGATTAGCAGAAACGTTTAATAGCTCCGAAGTGGATTGATAACGTTTTCTTGTCGATTTTCCAGCGGTGGGGAATGACAGCTGGGATTCCCTACCTATATATAATTCAATATTTCAACATTTGATCTTAATAGTGAGTAATAGTAATTTAATAATGCTCTCAGTCGTATTACGAGGTAGGTGATATAAAGGGATGTTTGAATATCATCAACAAGAAATTACTTAATTCAGATGAAACAGTTCTTTGATGGTAAACTGATCACTTTCTCAAAATGAAGATTATATCTCCATTTTGAGAAAGAGATTTGCTTTTTCAAACAAAACATTTTTCAAACAAAACTTTTAAGAGGATATCTGTTTCATATTAAGACTTCCAGTTGGTAATATATTAAGACCCAGCAACCCATTTGAGTAATGGAGAACCATTAAGATCTGTAAGCAATGATAGAGCCTGATAATTGACCGTTTCAGTCAAGAATCTAATCTATATAATTTTTTTGCCCCAAAGATCAATCTGTTAGGTTATGCTCCGGAAATTATTTAAAGGGATTTTTGATCATTTTGGATAGTTTCACTAATAGCTGATTTTTATTACGACTGTTATATGAGCCTAATGCCTCTGTTTTCTCCAAAAGGTCCTTTTCAAGTATTTTGTGAAGTACTTTTAACATGTTAAATTTTTAAGACCTCTAGAATAATTAGTCTCAATGAATCTGATTAGGTATTCCCTCTAGGTGGTAATCTTGTTTTACATTTATGTGCTAACCTGAAGTAGGACAAGAATTTGTTCCCAATTCTGAGTGTATATCAGAATATGAGATTTAAAAATGTTCAACTGTATGCCGAGTACACCAGGTTTAAATAAAACGACTCAGTTATTTGTAATACAGTTCTCACAAAAGTTGAAAGAAGGCAACCTTTTCGTGTTGTATAAAACTGATGAGAGTGTAAAGCTTGGACTTGAAAATGACAACGAAAGCGATTACATGCACAATAGGCCGCACACAGTAGTTTTAAAACGTTAGGAAATTGAAACTGTGTCATCATGCTTTCAGAAAACCCACCGCAGACTAGAGCGAAGCGGTTAGCTACGAACTGAACTGATTATCAAAGTCGCTTAAAGCTGAATCGCGCAAGCTTGTGTATGTGTTGTGTTTTCGAGAGGATGAGCATATAATATGTGTGAAATTCCTTGTCCTCCCGGTGTTCGGCTCATGTGCTGGTATATATATATATATACACATAGAAACACAAAGAAAGGACACTCACATATGTAGTTTTGACGTTTCGACGGCACAACCGTCGTAATCGGATGACGAGGGTCGTGCCGTCGAAACGTCAAAACTACGTATGTGGGTGTCTTTTCTTTGTTTCTACGTTTTAAAAATTTACCTCTGGTTTTTATATATTTCTGCGTTGCCGAGGAGTGTTTAATTTCGAAGATATGTATATATGTGTATATATATATATATATATATATGTATATTATTTATTTAAACCGGCTAATGAGTAGGAACGAGGCACTCGGAAAAATTCAGCGTTGAACTTTTCAATTGTAGAGCATCGAAGAAGAGACCCACGATAAATGGGAAATGGTAATGTTCATATGAGGAAATCTATTCTCATCGAATTAATATTTGAGATAATGATTATTTTTGAGCGTATGACATCATTTCCGAGGTGTTTCCATTATCTGGATGCTGAGAGACGCTAATCGAGCTTGGTTTCCAAGGCGAAGGGTGTACTTGGGTTGGAGGGTTGCATTAAGGTTTTTAGAGGGAGAATTCAGTACCATGTTCGCATAATTCTCTGGAGCAAGGCTTTATCGTAGCTCCTGACAATCTTTTTGTTCATTTTATATATATTCCTTGACTCTCATTGAATAATAGAAGACAGCTTTCAAGTCTCATGTTTCTTTGAGAAAGAGTAGTCATTTTAAGAATAGTAATTAGTTGAATCTCTATGTAATGGACACATCCCTGTTAAAATTGTAGCGGTTTTACAAAATGAAACGGAATTGGGGATTCACATGAGGTTTGGTGAAATCATCAACTTAAAAAAATCAATTTTTTTAACGAGATGTTTAGATGTGCTGCTGAAGGTTATCCTCGATGAATTATTATTACATACTATATATGTATTTGAAAACTGGAAATTTATGCGTAAATTTCGAAAATATTCCGGAATGGTTTAATATTTTCCCTTCTCCCTAATGAGGAATATACGAGCCGCTTTGTGTTACGTTATAGAAATGGATATCGTTTGGCTTTTGTTGATTGCTTTGAAATACAAATTACGTTGTTGGCCGTAGGAGATACTCGGTGGTGATAGAAAGGGAATTAGCGGCCGTTGGAGAGGAGTAGCTGATAACGAATGGCAACATGACAAGGCCGCCTGGGAAGAGAGAGAGACGTAGGGAGAGGAATCGAGTGAACAACGTAGAGAGAAGATGGTTGAGTTGGAGGGGTTAGTGAATATTCAGACACAGAGGTTTGAAGAGATGGTGTGGGACCGATGGAAGGGCGGAGGTGCACAATAGGATATGGTTTATGGCAAGCGATGTTCTTCTGCCTTATACTTAGTTGCTAATTTTTGAGTAGGAGATCGGCTGATTAATTACCAAAATTAATTTTCTTTGAAGTTATTGCTTGGAACCTTATAGCTTTCACGCAGCTCATGATTTCATGTTTGGTATTTTCAATATGCAGAATGAGAAAAAAAGCTATAAATTTTGAACAAACTTTTTTTAATCGTTACGCACCAGTCAGTTTATGGAAAAAATGCAAACCTAAATATTAATTTTCTCTCTCCGCGATCTTCGATTGGAACGAAGGGTTTTTAATTCGGTATATTTTAAGTACAAAAAGAGCAAGGCAGATAGAAAAAATATAAGAAAATGAAAAAATACAAAAATGAAACTTTTTCATATTCTTCCCGTAATCGTCGTCCTCCCACCGGAAGATCGCTGATTGTTTTGCAAATACAATTCGGATGGCGCTCCTGAGAATTGCTGCCTAAGTATCTGAAAGATCAAATTATGAAATTTTCATTCTGAAGTCTGGAACAGATTGATAATTGGCTAATTAAATTGCATTCTGTAAATTTTCCCCGGGGCGAGGCTCTTTTCAACCCTTGTCGCTAACTTCAGTAATTTCGTATCAATTGAGTGAAAAACAATCGCCCGCCAAACACTACGCCGTCCCACGCCTTAACGCCTACCTTTGTTGGCAGATCAAATTTCGCTAACTGATGTTTGCACGCACAAAATTTGCCCTGTCAACAACTAACGAGGGAACACGTTCAATTGCTTTTGGGATACGATCAGAAGCGACGGAAGAAATACAACTATTACATCTTGAATCGTTTTCGATCTGGATTAGGCGTCGCTTTGATAGTCAAAATAGATCTCCGAGGCGTATTTCATGAATTTCAGGTTCACCATAGTCGCTGATCATACTATTGTGTTACATACACCGGAAAAAAGTATTCATTCACTAGAATACCTATGGGACACCAAATGAGTCTTTTTATTTCGCAGCTATAGCCGGATATGGCCATTTTAATTTCCAAGTATTTTCTAAAGGACGTAATGCGATATGTTACGTAGACGTTAGGGCTGGTGTTTTCCAGAAATCAAGTGTGTGGTTATGAGGTAGTTGAATTCTTGGAACAAATATTAGGTGTTAACGTTAAAGCTCTCTAAGTTTTCTCAAGCCGGAATATTATTAAAATATTTACCTACTGGCATCGGCACACTGAATCAATCCTTACATGTCACATCCGCCGCTCTGCGATAAGTAAATTCCTTAGTCCTAATTATTCCCTGTGTACGACAAAGTGCTACACCAAAAGCTACCGGCAATATGGCATGGGTTTTTTAGATATTGCGTTTACAAACATTCCTCATTTTCCAATTGCTAGCACACAGCAATAAATAATGGAACAGAATCATAGCTATGAAGATATTCAAGAAGATAGTGTTTTTGCTAAGAAGGACGGGGCAAATAATAGCGTACACTGGTACGATTCCTGACTAGGGAGTGGTCGCAGTGTCAGATTAGAGTAATACAAAAACATGCCCGACCAAACATTTCCATATACATATGTGCGGCGGAAACGGTCGCCACCCTGACGGGTAAAATCGAAATCATTGATTTATGTAAGAATTGAAAATCAAAAAAATGAGCAATTGAATACGTTTTTGAATAATAAAACCGCTCTTCATTGTTTAAAATAAGGTCGCGGCATAATGTTCTTAGTCCGTGGTCTGTGAATTCATTTTCACGTGTTACTTTTCAATAAAGTTCGGTCGCAGATTGGGACGTGAAGTACGTCCCCTCCTCGGGAAATCCGGTCCACTGGCCCTCACAGCCTATGCCCAATATTAACCTGGCGTGGGGTCGAGATATGGGACCACCGTTGGCTCGGATGTACTCCCGCGATGCCCCTGAAATCGAGAAGTCGAGGGACGAGAAGCGTTGAAAGTGGATCGAAGTGCCTGAGCATGACCCCTTTTGCACCTCGCGAGTACATCGAGTCTCCGGCGTAGGCACGCCTTGATTGCGCCCTCTCGCAACGTCTTGCTTTATTGAGTGGGTGGGTAGGAGTCAGAAGGCTTAAAGGAGGGGTATAAGGTGAGAAAGAAGGGAAGCGGAGGGAGAGAGAGGAGTAGACCCGCTCACCACTTCCCTGTTCTCTCACTCCTCGTCCCTCCGTTTGCATCCCATAACACCATCTCACTGCCATCAGTTTAACTTTCTCCTCTCCACGCCAGTCTCACCTACGGAGTAGAATGTGATATAGAACAGAGGAGGATGAAGGCTTGGGCCACAGCCGAACGAATTTTGTTTGCATTGTGGTCTACTCCTCCCATCACCATTCCACAGCCTCTCTCCTCGCTAATGTACCCTTTCTGCCCTCCCCTCAATCACTCCTCCACCGTCATCCCCTTTGCAACCCTGATCCTACAGCCACGCCCCCTCCCCATCTCTACCTTGCTCACTCTCTCTCTCTCTCTCTCTCTCTCTCTCTCTCTCTCTCTCTCTCTCTCTCTCTCCTCATCTACTCTCGTATTACGCGATCCTTTCAGTTCTGTCTCTTCCCTCGCTCAGGCTCTGTTTCCCCTTACTAAAACAATTTTGAAATTCACCGCATAACCCCATCTTCCTGTCGCTGTTGTTCCAGTTCCTCTTTTTTGTCTTCATATCATCTCAATTTTAGCTTTACGTTTATGTCCCTACTTCTCGCTCTTCTCTTCTCCGTAGTATTGGCGCACTGCAATATACGCGATTTCTTTTTCCGTTCTTCCCAAGATGGTTATGAGGGCTCAGGTTTCGAAATAAAATTTCCATTATTACGGATACTTGCAGTGAATGGATACTTTGGCGATGTTAGATTTGTTGGTGCGTTTAATATATATATATACATATATATATATATATATATATATATATATATATATATATATATATATATATATATATACATATAAAATCTTCGAAATGGAACGCTCTTCGGCGACGCACATATATATGTAAACACAGATGTAGACTTTTAGAATATAGAGACACAAAGAAAGGACACTCACAATTAGTTATTTGACGTTTCGACAGCACGGCTGTCGTCTTCAGAATGGCGTTCTCGGGGAAGAGCGGAGAGGATGTGCGGGGGAGAGGTGGGGGAAGGAGAGGTGAAGGGACCAATAGGAAATGAACAAGGGGGTGGGGGGGATATGTAGGCAGCCATATGATGCATTCAGTGGGCTTGGTTCAGTCCGGGCGGTTTGAATGATTGGGCCACCCAGATATGCGCCATCTCGCGTGTATATATATATATATATATATATATATATATATATATATATATATATATATATGTATGTATATATATATACACATATATACATATATATATATATATATATGTATATATGTATATATTGATGTATACATATATTCATATGTACACACACACAGTAGAACTTATTATATAGCTGGTTATTTGAAAATATACTTATAGCTAATCTGGATTCTAGTGTTGACGATTTAATCAACATTGTTCATAAGACTGGAGGAAGAATTTTATCACAAATAAACTTAAATTTTCCGTAACTAAAACATGTTTTAAAACAATTAATTTATTTTTCAATATTTTCCATAGTTTTTATGGTATGGCCATATATTTATTTATTTTGGTTTTAGCCATTAGAGCATGCAAACTCAAAGTTTAGTTTAGGAAATTTTATGCCACGACAAGCATATTATCGAATTCTTGAAAAAGCAATAGTTTTATTTGAAGGAAAATCTACCTAGGTTCAGCAATGGGATGAGCTCTCAAAAAGACCGCGAAAATAACATATATTTTAATAAGGCCAAAAAGAGTCTGTATCAAATTAAATTAGCAATTGATGCTCATTACATCTCATTATTCTTGCCTTCGTTACTTTTTGAAGACAAAAACTTGATTGTAATATATATTATAATACATACGCATGCCAATTAATGCCGGTAAAAGTGATATCTTCTAGTGATGAGTTTAATTTTATGTGTTCAGAGGGTTTTGACATTTATTGTTGTTTTATAAAATATTTTAATCCGATATATTGAGTTCCCCTATATATATATATATATATATATATATATATATATATATATATATATATATATATATATATATATATATATATGATCATGCGGCGAACATAGTTAAGCAGGTGGATATTCATCTTGCCGTTTACCCCTCCTTGGCGCCAGTTGATCATATGTGCAGGGGCGTATTAACCAGTACGCCAACTACGCCATGGTGTAGGGCGGCAGCACCCAGGGGGCGGCACAAGTCCCGGAATTTTTATTTCATCAGTTTTTTCAATTTTTTCTAATGCGAACATATTGATTCAAAATCCCGCGCGTTTTCTTTTTTAGAAAAAAAGTTCCACCATAGGCCGCCAGGAGCGCGAATCCTGTGTTTACTTTAGTCATTGTCTTGCGAATGATCACGCTATTCCTTTTTTCGCTAGTTCCTGTTGTTAGGCCCGAGGACCTTGTGGACACATTGAATATGGTTCGCATTATTTAAACAAAAGCTCTGAGTTGTGAAAATTAATTCCTTAAGGGGGCGGCAGACATTGACTATAGCGTAGGACTGCAAATGGGGTCTATACGCCCCTGCATATGTGCATGAATAAACTTATCCAGAAAAAATTATTGATAGAAAAGCAGTGTCTGGAGTGATCGGGGTCCACAATGATATTACTTGCAAAATCTCTTTGAAAAGCCAGGCTCAAGCAAATCGTAAAGAAGTCCATTCCTGAGTATGGTTACACTACGCCGTGGATACTTCCTTCATTAACTATTTCCCAAATATTCAACCGGTGGAAGCTGTATGTATCGGATGCATTATTTGAATATTTTCTCAATTTTAGTTGATTTAAATAAAGTGCCGAGTTAATTCATTCATACATCTACGAAATCATTAAATTCGATTTCGGAAGCAAATGAGAAGTACATTAATTTTCAAGCGAATTTATGAAGCATTTCAAAACAATATCTCAGACTTTAAGAATTGTGCTGAACCCTTTGATGGTAAAAAGAATTGATCTATCATTTCTTCAAATTAATTTGTCATGTTTCTAAAATAAAAAAAGTACAGCGGCTATTATCTTTGCTGTCAATATTAATCTCATCAAGCTTGGGGAAAAGAAGATTACATTCACAAGCTAGACTCTACTGAAAAAAAGTTCAATAAATAATGAAAGCCTGTCTGTAATAGTGTCTGCAATAATGAAAAAGTGACAAAAAAAGGCTATGCATGGGTATATTTGAATTTGAATGTAAAAAGTTAGAAGAAAAAAGGACAGTAAAAAACTCTTGCCATATTGTTTGGGGCATTTTCAAGTCAGATACCAAGTACATACAGACCACTCAGTGAAATGGGCGGACTATGAAGAATATCTTGTAAAAGCGATTGGCTGAAAGGAATAATTCTGTCAACAGATTGAAAACGAATCCCCTCATCTACAGAGGGGAGGGGCAGGCTTGTATCCTCTCAAACGCTTTTCTTGTTTTACTTTCTTTCATTATTCCCAACCCTGATTACTCCTTATTTCCGACTTTAAATTGATTGAACGCAAAAATATGGACTCAATGAACTTTGTTTCTTGTTGTTGATAACTCTGAAAGTAGAGGTGGTTAAATTAATTCCTTCATTTGCCTTTTTGGTGGCCGTTTATTCCATGACTTCATACATACATAGGTTGTTAGCATTTACGAAGCTTGAACCAGTGGACTAAACTCTCCCTCTCGGTCCGGTGATTTCTGCCTCGGACACAGTCAAAGGTTTCTCACCTGAATTTCTACAAGGGTGAAATCAGAAGAGAGTCCGCCCTTCACGCTCGACTTTTTTCACCATCTTCCCCTTCCATCCTTTCACTTCCGCCTTACTCCTCCTACCCATCTCTCTCCTCACCCGCGAACCCCTATGATTTCCTATTTGCCATATGCTATCCCTTCCCGCATCTACCCACGCCTTTATGCGCCCCCTCCCTATTCGCTGCCCCGTCATACGTGAAGACGACCGATAAAACGCTCCATACCCGAGTCCCTCCCTCTTTCTCATCTCGCTTCCTCCCGCATTGTCCGGGCAATGCTTCTCACTGTCAAATCTCCCACTTCTCCTTGTCCCCCCTCAGAGAGAAAATACTCCCAATACAAAGTTCTCCGCTCCTGGATATCCAACCCCGCAAGCCCCACATCTCTCACCCGCTACCCCCACCGCAGATTCCAATTCCTCGCCTCCCCGCCCACTGAGTAGGGATGAACTCTTGTGATAGGAACCCACACCTCCGACCTCTTTCCTCCTTCCCTGTAACCCTCCCACACATTCACTTTACCGGCGCAAGGCGCGGCGACTGGGCGGCGGACGGGATCTCCTCCGTGGGCGAGGGCAAGTGGAAAGGTTCGCGCTTGAGTGTGTTTGAGGGGTGCGTCGGCGGTCGACGCGTGCGTGGGGCGAGGGCGAAGGGTCGGGTCTCGGGGTAATGGGCGGACGGCTCCGGAGGTGAGACAAGAAGGTCACGGATGCGAGGGAGACAGATTATTCATCGAAGCGAGGGATTGGTCCCTATTGGTCGGGAGGGGAAAGCGATGAGAAAAGGGACGGGAGCATACCCCATCCCCCAGTTCTGGAGGGTCGATCGGAGAGTAAGGTGAGGGATGCGGTGGTCCTTAAAGAGCCGCCCGCAGGCAGGCCTCACATCTCCTGCCTCCCGCCCTCAGCTTCCCAGTCCCTGCATACACAAAACCCTTCGACGTAAAATACGGTAGAGCATAAACAATGGTCGGGCATGTATCCGTGTGGATGGCTTTTAAAGTTCCCTTCCCCACGTTCCGGAAAGTGGTGAGCAGGAGGTAGGAGATCATAAAGAGTGCGGCAGTGGGGGGAGATTTTTCCTGTGAGTGACGGCTGAGGAGGAATGCCTTAGAGAGTGAACTGAGAAGTGGGGGGACGAAGGGGTGAGAGACGTCGGCGGAATGCCGCTCCAAATTAACTTAATTTTGCCTCCACGCACCCGATTACCGAGTCCATTCCTAATGAGCTGATAGTTTAGTAGCTCCTGGGACTCGAAATCCGGGATACAACTGGTGCTTAGGAGGGGTAAGTGATAGAGAGTATATCCTTTTTTATTTCTCTCAATACGAGTTCTGTCCAAAAAATACCCGAGGTGAGGCCATAAAAACTATCCAAAGTTAGTCCACATCGATTTTGTCCCCTCCAAAGTACTCTCCATTCCTTGCTATGTACTTATTCCATCTTCTTTTCCACTGCTTGAAGCACCCTTAGAAGTCCTTGGCATTTAGACGTTCTAGTTTTCTCGTCTTTTCCTGCTTTATTGTGTCCACATCTTCCCAGTGATGTGTCCTCGTCACATTTTTGCATTTTGCGAATAGGAAAAAGTCCCAGGGGGCGAGATCTGGCGAATAAGGAGGATGATCAAGGATGGTGGTTGAATTTTTTGTCAGAAACTGGCGAACAATCAATGCTGAATGTGCAGGTGCATTGTCATGGTGAAGGATCCATCCATTGCCTTGAGTCAAATTTAGTCTCACACCACGTACGCGATCTCTCAAACGCTTGAGAACTGTAGGGTAAAACTCAGCATTTACTGTTCATCGTTCAGGAAAAAATTCATCATGAACAACCTCTTCGACATCAAAGAAAACCAGGAGCATGACTTCGATTTTCTATCGGCTTTTTCTTGATTTTTTGGTTTGATTTAATCCACTTGAAAACGGATGTTTTCTTCGGAGTATTATCGCCGTAAACAGCTGTCAACATTTCAGTAATTTCTTGATAACTTTTAACACACTTCACCAAAAACTTGATATTGATTCGTTTGTCCGTGATTTCGTCAATTTATATTTTCGACACACAGTAAACACAAGAACAACAGAAACTAACATAACTGGCACCGTACGCACAGCTCGACGACCCGCCAAGTACAGACGGCTTATTGAGTCTCAGGCAACTAGCGCCGCCAGTGAGCAGGGCTATAGTCCACATCATGGCCGCCAGATTCCACTGGTTCGCGTATTCTTTGGACAGACCTCATATTGCAAACATCTCTCTTTGGCCTTTCTTTTTCTTTTTACTCTAATGGGATACAATTACTCTTAATTTATTAACCTCCAATGTATTCAACATGGGTGTAATGTTTGTCGACGTTTTTCTGAGACTGACAACTACAAGAGGACTCAGTGCACCAATGAAAATATTTTAATGGAAATTATAGACGGTATCAGAAATTGTTCTCACAATTGTTCCAATAAGTTATATTTAACTGTCCACGCAAAGTAATTCTGTAAACAACGAAAAGCAAAGAAGCTTAAATGAATCCATTGATCGCCTTCATTTCTGCTTTCCTCCGTGTGGAAACATTCATATCACGGTCATAAACATTCATAAGGCGGTTGCTGAAATTATCCAGGTATGACATAATGGACATTCTGCCTGTTGACCAGTTTCATAAGTCAATGAAGTTTTTACTTCATTGAATTCACGTCTACCATTCAACAAAAACTTTCCAAGTATTTTTCATGCCTATAGAACACCGTTTAGAAATGTCTGTATTGATAAAATTTTCACATAACCTCAAAATCCGGTGAATATCGTGTAATATTAACATTTGCACGAAAGAATAAATATATGGCGCTCAGAAAACTCTGCCATTATTTGTATTCTTAAAATTCGTATGATTGACTAAAAGCTAATGTTTAATTTGTGAAATCCAACTCGTCCTATAAAACCATTGAATTTTAAACATCTTTGTTATTTAAAGTCCTAATTTGAACTGCAGACTTTGATTAAAAGCAACTGAAATGAATGGCGTACTCTTTAGAATAGGGCCCAGAGATAATTTTTTTTTAATTTGTTTTATTTCTCTATTTTTTATTTATTGATTTATTTTGTATTTATTGATTTTTTATTAATAAATATTTGCCGTGAGTTAAAACATCTTTGTTATTTCATGTTTTCATATTAATGGGAAGGGATTTTCACAACTTTAAAATGTGTGGCTGAAATTTAAGTCTAATTTTTAAGCCTTTAAATTTCAGCCTTTTTTTGACGCCTCTTTTTGGCATTCATTTGCCCAATGACACCCCGCAATGTAATTTGAATATGAAAATAGGTATGTATGGTGATTCACATTTTTTATTACCTATATTGCCATTTATTTTACCTTTCGCATTCCGGCCCAGCACAGAAATGTGAAAATATTATATCGTACTCTTAAATGATGAACCAGTTCCACACGACGAATGGGTGCCGGATTTCAAACTTTGACGCGTTAAAAAATTGTCCCCGATAGAAATTTGTGCACCAATAAAAACACCATTTCAAATTTCACTTTGATAAAATGGAGACCTAAAGAGTTGCAAGCGTTCGCTATCATTAATATGCATGAGGTCAGAGTTATCCTTCCGCCGAATCAGTTAAGGGCAGAGGGAAACTCACTGTCTGAATGGCAAAAGGAAAGGAGCCTGATGCCTCACGAAGCATCTCAAATGGTCAACAATAATAGCACCAACGCCAAGCAGTCTAGCCCTAGAAAGCCCAAATCCTTCAAGTATCCATCCCACTCGAGCTCTATCCCCTGTCAGGTTGGTTACTGCGATAATTTGATTTTAACGAGAAATCTAATATACTGCGGAATTAAATTTTTCTCTTTGGATTCAATAACTTAATATTCTAGAAGCATGTAATTCATTCCTCTTGCTTTAAATAAAAGCCTGCCCTGCGTCTTGAAAAAAATTTAAATTCTGTTTAAATGAATTTTAAAACGTAGAGTTATATTACACACGTGGAGAATTATTGTTTTGTTTAATTTGAACACATAGAATGTAGGCTTACTTAATTAATACCTAATGACGTAGTCATAACTTAGTTATAATTTGTAATAAGTGACTATTTTGTTGGTGGTAGCTGTTATTTCTTGGCATTATATGTTGAAATATATTATTTATAACAAATGTATCTTTTAGGTCACTTATATTTTTGTCATGGTAGACTGCAGTTCGACGGTACTTAAAGCTCAAGCTCAAGCGTGAACGTATTCCTTATTTGTGTGTAAATATTATCATTAATTGTCTTTCTATCTTCTAATCTCTGCCTCACTCCTACTCTTGTGTTTTTTCTACGCTCGTCGACTTTAAGTAGAAGGCAGTTCCGCCAGGTTTAAACTAGCTTCTTCAGAGCGTAGATCTTCGACCAGAATACCATTGCATAAAAGCCAGCGGAAATACTCGTATAGTAAAATTAAGCCAATGAGCGCGGTGAAATCGCGCAGGTGGCTAATTTAATCGAATTTACGTAACGGAAATCCTTGGACCATGATCGTTCTGTAACAATATATATAACAGAAAATGATTTTTTCTTACGAAAATTACCTTCCCAAAAATGATATAACATGGCAGCCATAGGGTCCAGTTTGATATGAAACTAATTATTTAACTCTACCTATGATACAGGCATTACTTAACATTATAACTTTGGAGAGTGATACTATTATAAGTCCTCTCACCGCATAATTCCTTTGTATGCTATTCCTCAATTATTCTATGAATGAAGTACAGTGGAGAAACTTTTTTGGGTGATTTTCAATTAAATGTGCAAAAATTGGTGATAGATATTACCTGTGTAGGCATTTCAAAAAGTTGGAGCGTTTTCGAATATTTCTCGAAGCCATCTTTAGTTCCATTGTAGGAACACTATTTCCATTTCCTTTGTTAATAAATTTCATTACTTTATAATTGAAATACTTGTGTCTACCATAATCACACCCATTTTGTGCATTGGTTGAATTATCTAGGTTTACTTTATATTTATTCTTAATTTGCTTCATGGCGTCATTCTTTTCACATCCTGCTCCAATCTCTATTTCTACTTCCACTCAAGATACAGCTTTAAAATGTTACCTCTCTTCAATTTTTTTCTGTTAAACCTCAAATTTACATTGCTGAATACCGTTTTTATATCCTGGTATTTTTTTATGAAAGAAGACACTTTCCTCTTCCACGTAGAATATTTTTATTACGACCTAGGTTTCGTTACATCGTAACATCTTCAGTTTCTGTTTCTACGAGGAAAAGCGAAATGTATTCTTTCCTCACGAAGGATTTCCACCATGGTACGCCTGAAACTGTTATTGAACTGTGGAAAAAATTATTATCCCTGGTATTTTCTTTGTATCTTCAAGAAAATTCATAATGCAGGTTTGAAAAATATCGAAGAATGGATTTAATTTCCTTATCTATCGTCTTTAAGTAGGAGGAATAAGTCATAGCTTGCTTTACGTTTCCTCAATATCAACGGCGTTCACACGGGAGATTCGGTGGTCTATACTCTGGTGAAAGGTGGGATGGGTGAATCTCAGGGTGTCGAATGGAATGCATTATCTTCCTCAAACAGCTGAGTAGAACATGCCTCGACAGATGGAGGAGCACTTAGAGCACGGGCGACATATGTATGCCAGACAAGTATTCCGATGCTATTACACGCTCAAGGAAAAAGTAAAGTATTTCTTGCCGAATTGGATCGTACCGAATAGTATACAAAATTGAAATAGGAATGGTGGGCGTATTGTATAGCAAATGGTAGGATATACGTAGATCTGGGAGGCACTACGTGATTGGATTATCGGTGTGGAGGAGTGGATGAATTGACGCGTGAACAGATTCGAATATAACCCTGGATATCTGCATCACGTTACTTCTACTATTACTGCGGATAATGGTTGAATACAAGAACGCATTGCAGGTAAACGTATGTCTAAAAGTTGAACGAAACACATTTGGTAATTTTCTACACTTGTTTATTGTAATACTTGACAGAATTCTACGTTTTCACATCAATATCAAAAGTATGATGCAAAAATTCATGCAAAAAACTTGCCCTTACCCCAAAAAGCCTAAAACTTTCAAAGTAATAAACGTACAGATAAACGCCACGATTTGCGAATTAAAATAAAAGAAAATATCAATCATATAGGTAAGAGTTAACAAAAGTGGAATTATTATGACAATATTATCACCTGATTACGATTATTGTTAAGAATGCATTATAATTAATTTTGAGCAATCGCCTCGGGTCATCTCATTATGATATTATAACGGGATAGTTTGCCATCGGGATGGCATATTAACAATCCGTAAATATTCTAATGCATACTATATAAATCAATTCCACAAATGGTACAATTTTTTGAAGTTTCCATTCCGTCCATTCAAAAATCAAACTTCTCTCTCCTTCCAGGGAAAGAACAGTTTCCCAATTGAAATCCACCAAAAGTAAGGGGTTATATTTTGCGCAAGGTCAACTTCCATCCCGTTAAAGCGAAGCAGATTTGAATGGAGCGGCCCGGCTCTATTTTCGGTCGAACTGAATCACGGCCTACTGACATGCAGTCCATCCATCCCTCCCTCCAGCCGCGATTCAAATCCTCGTAGTTTTGGATTGCGACATCGAATTGCCGCCGGTTGCTTATCTCCTGAAATGTGGTTAGCATCTCGGTAACAATGAGAATGTTGGACCTGCTGGAAGTGACATCTGCATTATCCTCGTTAAAAATTCAGCCTTTTGAATCATTTCGTGCGCCGTACAGGGTTTGCAGTGGCGTTGGCGCCAACGCGCAAAGGGCTTGAATTTACAATGACCTCACTATATGGGATTGGTATTAACACTGCTGAATAGTTGATCCGCACTCGGAAGGAGATTTAAAATTCTTATTTGATGTAGCTTTTGTTATAAACTAATTGCTAGGCTTGAAATCTTGGATAATTTGTAATATTTTCCTGGGTGAATTACCTCATCTCATTTTCTAGCATGGCGTTCGTTTTAATTGAGCTGCTTATTCATCAGCTGATAATTCAAAGTAAAATGTGTCATAATGGAATTTCGCCACTAGCATCCAATTTAAAAGAATTAAAATAAATGAGAAAATGTTGAACGATACATTGAACCGCATGCTAATTTCATTGCAAAAGTTATTTATGATTTTCTTATTTCAAGAGTACCTTATAATTCTGAATGCATACAAATGCATGCATGCATGATATATATAAATATATATAAATTTCTATAAATAAATATATATATTCACACACACATATATACATTTATGCACACACATAAATATAAAGAGGGCAATTAAACTATAAATTAAATTAATGGAATGCTTGGAGCATCAGTGAAAAAATATATATTTAGATAGATAGATAGATAGTGGTCTTTATTTGGGAGAAATTGAGACCAAATGGTCCCTTCTTCCATTTAACCCATCATCATATACATATTATATTAGCCATTAAACTTATAAATACATTCATATGTACACATAAATACATATAGGCAGACATCAATTCATTAACACAGATTTGCACATCGAAAAGAAAAAAGTATATACATAGATATAGACACACACATACACATACATACACATACACACACATACATACCTATATTCATACATATACCTACACATATACATACATATCCACACACATACATATACACACATAAACATACATACATGCATTCATACACATACATAAATACAAACAAAAGTACGCACATACACACCCATACATACATACATATACATATATAAATTAAGAATACACTTACATATACTCAAATTAAATGACAGTGAAGATAGAGTACAATAAAATGAGGAAAGTCTAAGCAAAGAATGAGGTTTGTGGGAAAAGCTAGGGAGAGCGTGGCATTGCTCAACTAGTAAAAACCCACGCAGGAAAAACACCCACGAAGAGAAGGGGGGTGTGAAAAACCTGCGAAAACCCTATTAATTAGAGGAAAGATACATGTACATTGTAACAATCATTTTTACAGAGTATACATATTATTAAGTTACTGAAATTGAATTGGAGAAATTAAAATAAATATATTTAAAGGGACATTGAAAAGAATTGTAAAGAATTGAATCTCATAAACCTCTGGGGGTCATGGGAAAATTGGCTTTCGGTTAGTGTAATCAATCCCGGAATTTTAATAGGGGCTAGAGAATATGAGTCATGCTCTAGAATTTGAATTTGAGTTATTTCAGATTTCCTTTCTTGGCTTGACAGTTTTTCCGTATTTTTATGTTAACTTTCTGTTCCAATAGCACCCCATAGTTGTTTGTCCATTTTATTGATTTTTAGTGATATTAAGGTGCTATACATTTCTATTGGAAATCCTTTTAAAGAGTCCTTGAGTCATTTTGAATAAATTAGTATGCATTTTTATTATATCGGGGTGGAAACCTGAGATAAAGTTTCTTTGAGTCATAAGTCGGAACAGATTCCTCAAATGTGGTTTTTCAGCATGACGATAATTATGTCTAGGAGAAATTGAAGTTATCTTTATTATTGAAGTTATCTTATTAAAGGAAAGAAAGATCATGTGTGGTATGCTACCACATAATTGGAAAATGCCAACTTTTGTGTGCCCTTAAAATTGAATTGCCCTCAAACTTATCTTTGTACTCTTTATACTTCTTTTTCACAGAACGTGAGAGATTTTTATGTGCTCAATCGCAGTCGACTTAAAAGAAACCAATTACGTGGACTCTATTATTAAGCAGCGCACTCTTCCGTGAGTGCACCACTCAAAGGGATTTTATGCATACTGTTTCGAAGTTGATTATTTTCTTAAATACGTAGTTCCCTGGCATTTTATTCACTTTGTTGTTAACTTGATAAAAAATTCTAATTAGGAAAATCATGCGCAAATACTACCTCAACGTTTGCAGAACGACCTCACTGTGACCTAAAGAAGATATATCCTATCGGTCAGCCAATGTTAATTTTGGTTCCACTGCCTATTCAACCTCTATATTAATTCATATAGCTGATAAATCAATTTAAATGACTAATTGAAGTCAGAAAAAAATGTTCTTTGTTGTCCGATAACTAATATTTTTTAAAAGATTTCCTCTTGAGACGTTTTATCATTTATCAGTATTTGAAATATGAGTCTAAATTGATTTAAAAAACATCAAACTTAGCCAAATCATTGGATAAGACTGCCAGTCTGATACATTTTAGAGCAATATTTACTTCAAACTTCATTTTTTTTCAAAAGCATACATATTCATGAAATTACCCCTGCAAAAATTCATTTTAATTCCAAATGTGCACAACAAATTCAAAATAAATGTAGTAATTTTTATCAAAATAAACTAGTTCCCAGTATAAATTTATTTCAATTGAATTCAAAATGATTCCCAGCAAAACCAAGTATCGTTATAATTTATTTGGCTGTGAAGTTGAACGTGTTTTCTTCACGAAATAAATGCATGCGAGTAAATGGCAGAATGTGAAACACAATTAATAACTTCTTAAGAATTTCTTTGATACTTGATGCGATGTCAGTGTCCGTCATTGACTCTGTTAGCGAATATCTTGCATACAGTAAAGAACAAAAATGCAGCAAGCAACCTAGACTGTTGGCCAAAGACACATTTCGTGGCGATTGTGAAGAAATATTCCAGGCAATTACATTCTTTTCAGGTTTTATTCACACATCAGAACTACGTCGATTGTTTTAAGT
The DNA here is from genome assembly GCF_022747635.1 of Hetaerina americana. Taxonomy (NCBI): domain Eukaryota; kingdom Metazoa; phylum Arthropoda; class Insecta; order Odonata; family Calopterygidae; genus Hetaerina; species Hetaerina americana. Next base: position 42,418,817 of record NW_027286874.1, read on the forward strand.
GACGCAACCTTGAGACTAGTGAGTGCACACATGGTTGATTACAGCTCCATCTGGTACCAGTATATCCATTAAATTAAATAAATATTTTCTTCAAGCTATTTTGCTGCTTGGTTTTCTAAAGGAGTTGTGTAAAACTCTTGGATACGGTGGTGATATTTTCTGCTTAACACCCCTCCACTAATTGCTAAACCTCTTGACCTAATTAAAAGATAGTGGGATCACCTTTTTGCTAAGATATTTAATTAGAAGTTTGTTTTACACTACGGTGAACGAAATGTTATGTTATTATATCAGTGTTCTCTTGATACTCTTAATACTCTTGATAGATGGAATGTGGAATTCGCTAATATATCTGAATGATTATTCAAAAATATATGAGAACATGGGTTACGAATATAACTTTATTGTACGAACATTGGTTATTGCCGACCCCGGTGGCGGCGGGGTAACGTCCTCGTCTGCCATTCCAAGGGTCGCGGGTTCGATTCCCGCCTGGGTGAGTTTCCCTCCATCTAGGGCTTGGGTGTTTGTAAATGTGACCATTGTTATCGTTGTTAACAGTTCGATGTAAAGGCCAAAATGCGCTGTTTTCGGACTAATACTGAATAAAATAAAAAAATAAATAAATAAATTTATCTATCTTAAAAATGCACAGAATAGGAAAGTAACGTAGACGACAGTAGCCTGGGCCTTGGAATGCAAGATGGCAAGATAGAAAAAGCGCTAAGGGAAGTGACATAAAGCATAGTATTAGATAATATCTCCGCTGAATTACGAAAGATTTTAGGGAAAATTGATAGATGAGGATGATTAAATAAAAGAGATTTTTTGGATTGTATACGTATATTTATGAAGGAGAAATATGGCCACAATATTTTATTTGATCTATTTTGACAAATTCCAAAGAAACTGCGGGAGATGCCGCAACAGTAACTTTTTACGGAGTCATCCGCTAATGTGCATTTCAATGCAACAATTTCAGAGTGTAAAAATCATTCGCCTTTCAAGGGGAATAATTTTTACACTCTGAAATTGTTGCATTGATCTATTTTGATCTTAGTTCCGAAAAAAGAATAAAAAATTGAAAGTATGTAATGACAGTATAACATCAACTTTATAATGACGCAAAGGAAAGGTAGTTCCGAGAATCAGCTATAGAAATAATTAGAGTAGCACGGAATAAACTACAGCAGGTGAAGCAGTTACGAGACAAGTGGATGAGAGTACACAAGAGGTTTCAGAAATGTAATAATAGAGAATAAAGGAAAAAATAATTTCAACAAACTGGGGCAGTAACAACGTAGTTTTAAAAAAAGGTGGGCAAAGAGAGTAAGTTTCGAAGTGAAAATCGGAAAAAGTATCCGAGGAAGGAGGAAAAAAATTCTTTCAGATAGCGTGAAGGAAGGCAGAAATTGAAAGAACCTAAGAAAAAAATAAAGTAGAATAAAAAAGAGAAAATTCTCGAGATACATAGAAGATAATAGTCGCAAGACCACGAAAAACCTCATTTAGATAGAGTGCCCCTAATGATGAGGATACTCGGCTTCCGCGTAATTGCATAACTATACGTAGTTGGTATATAATTTCACAAATGCGTGTTAATTTATTATCAAAATTCAAACACTAACCATTAGGAATTTATGCAAAAGATTCAATATAGTCTAAGGTGAATATCATGTCGTTAATGCTGGGTCATAGGGGCCCAATTGATATCCTTCAAGATTTCAATGCACTTCCGAATGTGAGCCATTCTTTTATGCCAACTCTACGTTCAATAACTTGGCCCGTGTGTTTAGGACTTAATAGTGGTCTTGTGTAGTTTCAACTATGCTTATCTTAGACAGACTTGGGTTACCTTTTAGAGGGTGTATGCATTTTATCCAAGACTAAATTCACTCACATGAGTGTTTCGGCGCAATAGCGATAATTACCTTAGACTGATGAATGTGTCTTTCAACTGCCTACGGGAATAAACGGAGGAAAAAATTTGGGAGAGACATGGAGTCCGGTTCGTAGGGTACTTACCTTTGGGGGCGAGGGCGTCTTGGCAGGTGACAAATGATCCTATGCAGTGGGCGACGACGAAGAGGAGGACAACAGTGGAGGGGCGGGGGAGGAAGGCGTGGTGGCCGGAGCCTCGCCCGGCACCTCGTTGTCTCCGCAGGGCCGCCTTCGCCGCCGACCGCGCGCCCATGGATCCGAAGCAGACGCTACCATCGTCTGGCCCAGCTCCCGCTGCCTCTTCCCTCGGACCACCGCTCGCCGTCCCACCCACCCGCTCCTCTCCCACCATGCTTTCTGCCTACCTCACCGCAATCTTACCAATCCCACCACCCGCCCTCCTTATCTTTCCAATCTGTAACTTCCCTGTCTCCTGGTGTACTCCACCTTCGAAGAACTTGTACTTTTTACGACGAGTGGATCTGGAGCACTTCTTAACCTCTTAGCCTAGAGGTCGTATGCGTGCCTATGTACTATGCACCCCTTACCCTCGCCTCTTATCCCCCTCTTCTCTCCTGCCCTCCTTCCCCTCACGCCCACCGCTCACTTCCGCCCAGCCGCTTTCCTGCTCTCTCCGAATTTTAATTCTTCCGCCACCGCTTTCTTGCGACGAAGACAGAAGAGGTGGTTGGATGAAATTAACGGAGATCGTAACGGACGGGCTTAGGTGACAAATTACATCCGAGGCCCCTAGCCCTGCGTAGGAGGTATCCTTTCTCCCCCGTGTCTATTTAAGGGTCCATTCTGGGAAGGCAGACGTATGGTTGTGAAAATGGGAGGGGTATAATGAAAAGAGGAGAAGGAGGGAGGTCCCGCATTCACTTTCCTGAGATCCTAGGCGCGAAAATATAGAAATCCTTCGTCCACCCTCTCGCAACCCCTCTCGTCCTCTTGAAAGAACTTTTGAATCCTGAGTTGCTGCTTAAACACCTGAATCAAATCCACGTGACAGGTTTTTTCAAAGGACAGCTGTTCGTAATTCACCATCGGCAGGAAGAACTGATTCCGTTGTAAATATGCACTTGACAGGTATGCACCGCACTTTCTTTTCGCTTATTTTAATTGCTTCACTCACTTGCGGATACTCGCGGATTGAAAATGCAAAATGGATTTCAATTTGAGTTCGCGCAAGTTGCTCCAATTTCTATCTTTCCAAAACTGAATATCTATCCTTATTACCCATATTTCAGTCGGTTTTTAGAGGAACAAGTGAAGAACAACACAGGTAATTTAGTCGGTCTTATTACGCTTGTCACTAATAGATTTCCCATCGACTATGTGTAGTTATGAATAAGTTAGGCAGTCGTGTATTATTGAGGGACAGGTGAATTCATAAAAACCTTCTTGAATCCCCTTTTAGCAGTTCTAAAAAGGTAAAATTGGCATTTTTTTTAACTGCCCATTTTTACCAGATACTTCTGATACCACTGTTTAGTTACGATTTCAACGTATCTCTGAACCATATAGCGCCAGAAAGAAATCCAGAATTCATGGGGCATGATCTTGTAATGTAATTGATCCTTCCTGAAAAAGAGAGAGAAAATCCTTAAAGTATACTTACATAAACATTTGCTATCTACTATTTTGTAGCTATAAAATTCAATTCATTTTTTAATAATAATATGATCACTCCTTACAAGTTGATTTTATAATTTAATGCGCGGCATTCTTTGTGAAGGCAATGCTTCCTTTTATAATATTATTTTAGTGCCATCAGAATACCTGTTATTTTATAAGCTACAAAAATTTATGTGATATTTAAATAATTTTTTTGCCGGATAGTCTTTTTGTGTTCATTTTTTTATCGTAATAGTTAATATTTTTAGTTGTCTTGTGATAAAATTAGGGCAAAATTCCCGTTATTGACATTCTAAGCATGCTTCTTTATTCCTGCCATTTTTTACATTTCCACAATTTGTGCATATTTTTCAAATTCAAGCAATATATTATTCGTCCGCCTATGAGCCATCATAAGGTAACAATGGATTAATCGCTGCAGGATTAAAAATTTCCCCGAGGGATTCGTGAAGTGCTCATCCACTTGATCGTAAAATTTTGATTGCGACCATTCAAGTTATGACAGAAAAAGTATTTTTACTTAGGGACGATACAATTATATTTAACAGATACGAATACGAATTAAACGTGACTTAACATTAATTATTCATTCTTAATTATGAACTTTGTCTCGGAAAACTATACTCCCAAGCGCATAAAGAAATTTAAGATAGGGTTTTGAATAAGGCAAAAGTAAATATATAATACATTATTAGAAATCCATTAATATTCAGCACTAAATTTTAAGTCAAAGAGTGTAGTTGCTAAATTAATCAGCTACACATTTGGATGTGATTTAAGGAAAACAATTATTCAATTTCGAGAAAAAAATTTACGAGATATTGAAACTATCTACATTTTTTAAGGAATCGCAGTGGTCTGCTAAAAAAATGCCACGGTGATAGTCCGAGTAACATGAAACTTTCCAGATCCATACCACTAGATATTTTTCAAAAACCGTGGCAAAGCTTTCAAACTCTGAAGCGTCTGTGAACTCTTTTTTCTTTTATTCTTTATATTTATAATTCTTCACAGTCATTGAATGTGCGTATTTTGTTCTTTTGTAAGTTTTTCCTTATACATACGAATGTGTAATTTGATTAGAGAATTCTCATGAATGTTGAAAATATATAGCGTTCCAGTTTTCTATGCGGGAACGACACCAATAGCTCGGAGAGAACGTTCCCCATTAATCGGTGTAATTATTTCGAATAACAATAAGGGTTCATGTGAGAAGTTTTGTGATTCAACGCTTTTATTTCCAAAGGCCTGAGGTCGCTACTCGAAGATAGTAAATAATATCATTTTTGCAGAGAGGATATCTAGCCTAAAAGAGAACATTTTATATTTTTGCGCACGCTCAGGCATTAACTAACTTGTCGTTCCTAACTGCAGAAAACAGAAAGCAAGCCTCTGACTACTCCTTACGGGTTTTACGGCCACCAGTGAGTTGCTTTTCCATAAATAATTGCAAACAGTGATATCCGGTTAGCATAAGGCGAGTTGACACGCAGAAGCCATCGCCAGTGCAATGATGTGAGGCGCTTACGCTCTTCGTTCTCGTCTTATGGTTAAAACAAGTTATTCATAGCTTCCACACTGTCAATGTTTCTGTGGTATTTTATTTTTGTCGACCAGTACTCGGAATGCTTTATGAGATTTCTTTAAGCAAATAGGTACTTTGAGCCTTTCGGTAAGAGGCAGGATACTGGATTTTTAAAGGTGGTTTGAGTTTTACGATGTTATGAATCTCATCGTACCGTGAGTCTTTGAAGTTTAGTCATTTCCTAAGCGCTCTTCACTTTTGTGTAAAAGAAAGGATAAAGTATCGAGGCGCCAAAGTAACAGGAGAGCTGTGACACAACTTCTCTCTTCTCAGTAAATAAGTATATGTTAGTGTTAATGTTTCAAATAAAAATAAGAAACTGACTTTAATGAATACTCGTAGAAGGCAACCTGACATTTAAGATATTCTTATGTTCTCGCCCTGCGATTCCTAAATCAAACGTTTGATAAATTATTTAGGGCACATACTATATTTACTCGTTATTTCTACACAATCTGTTTAGTATACCCTAATATTTCGTCCGGCCTACAATTGGCAAGCTCCAGTCTTATTATGACTATATGACGAATCAATTTTTCAAATGTATGATAATTCTCACTGTCAATAGCATGAGCATTTAATTAGTTTATGAAATAATTCACTCTTCACATTAATACGAGCTAGTTAGGTATTTATTATTACTATTATTTTACAGTTACGTTGCAAATAGGATATTTTCCTGTTGGCAGCGGTCAAGTTTGGTCACTTACAACGAAAATTACATATATACACGCACTATAAAACAGATAAGAGACAAAATATTTTTACATACGATGACACTTCCGCATCACATGCAAACAACCTTCCATATCACATACAAAATGCCGTCCACATCACATACAGACAATATTTTAATAGCTACAATGAAGTTTATTACCCAGTGGCTGCTTTACATTTATACTTAAAACTTCTAAAATTGGATGGAAAGGGCTCAAACAAACCTCCAGGCAGCTGGTTCCAATCAATTATGGTTCTATTTAAAAAAGAGTATTTTTTCTTATTTGTTTTTTTCGCCCTTATTTTTATCTTGAAACTATGGTCGTTTTTTCCCTTAAAGTTAGGCCTTTCTCTCCCTTGCCATAAATCTTCCCACGCTTCATCCTTTTTAACAATTCTATACATCGCGCCTAACCTACTCCTTTTTCTTCTATTCTTCAAACTCTCCCATTTCAGTACATCTAACATTTCCGTGACACTATCTGATCTTTTGTACCTTCCGAGTACATATGTTGCTGCCTTTCTTTGAACTTTTTCTATCTTTTTAATACGTCCCACCTCATATGGATCCCATACGATGGAGGAGTATTCTAGGATAGGGATAACCAGTACCTTACAGGCCCGTATATGCTTTTTCTTTTGTGGCTGCGCTACTTCCTTTCAAATTTCTCATCACCCAATGCAGTACTTTAAATGCCTTCCGTGTCAAATTATCTACTTGAACTACCCACCCAAGATCCCTAGTTAAATAAATGCCTAAATATTTGCATTGACTGGTACATGGGATTCTTTCTCCAAAGAGGGTGTAAATTTCCTTTTCTGCATTCTTTTTATTTAACCATGTAGCATTCTATCAACCTTCCAATAACCTCACTTGCCAATATTAAAGACGGGCGATTTCAATACAATAAGTAACTTCTTAGCAATATGCAGAAGGAACAGCCAAGAAAGTTTTTGAGCCCGTTCCTTCTCCTTATGAAAACTTCTGGTGCAAAATTTAGCCCTGGAAATCTGTTTTTCCTTGAGAGAAAAAGACATGAAACCTCCTCCTGTTACCTAGAACTTGCATAGAATTTCTGTTCCCCATAACCTGAGAAAAATTGCTGTTTTGTTCAAGAGCATTTTAACATCACATATGATTTGAAAAACATAATTCCCCTATTTTATAAAAATTTTAAATATGTAAACAAGGTAACGATCTACATATTTTGATAACATATCTTGAGTAATCTCCCAAGCATCAAGAGATTTTTTCATTTTGCATCACGTCGATTGAAAATATTTTTATTCCAAAGGTAAAAGTTTAACCTTTTATTGTCTTCTCTGTTCCAATGTAACTCATATGAAATATTGCATTTTGAATTTGAGAATAAGATTTTATCCGATTTGAAAACGATAATAAACTTGACCCACAATTCAGGGCGCGGAAATCTCAGCATAAATCCTATTTTCGGATTTGAAACCACTTCCTTAAATGAAAGGGGAGACGCTCAGTCAAGTTTGCTTTCTTGTGACGAAGTGCGAAGGGAACGGAGGAGGGGGAGACTGCTGCGGGGACGAAATGAAAGCGGGAATGAGATTTCGGGTCAATGGATGAATGAGAAGTTTCGAGGGTACTAAACGCGTCATCCAATCGCCCGCCTCCCAAAGATTTCAGAAGTGAGCACAAGGAACTCGGTGCTAGTTCTTCTTCTATCTGCTGCTCATCGCAGCCATGGAAAAGGTCTTCTCTTCGTGTCCCTCCTAGGGGGAAAACCTGGGTGATAAAACTCTACCCTTTCAACTGCTAAGACAAGTTGCTAAACGAACACGTCCTTCTCGTTCACAACTCTCCCTCACCTCCTCACCCGCCGCTTTCCATGAAGCCATTTCCCGCCGAAAGGGCCTCAAAACTCCGGGATTCTCACGTCCTCCCCGCAGTCGGCACGGCCCCTCTCACCAACCCTTGATCCCTGACAATTCAAAAATCTCCCCTGCCACCCCCGTCCTTGATTCTTTAAAGCTCTCCCGAGTGTCTCACTTCTCTCTGTAATCATCATATGAATGGAGGAAGGGCGGGACCTAATGAACGCTTTGAAGAAAAATGCCAATGGTTTTCCCAGTTGCTGGTATTTTACGCATAGTAAATTATTCTCGTTCCAATTTAATTCATCTCGCAAATGCTACCTGAGATTATTAAAACGCTTGACTTGAAAAGAAATCTTGTGAGAGAGAGGGAAGAAAGGGTGAATACGTTGTATCGCAGAGGGAGTCTGAATATTGACTTTAAGGAAACGGACTGTGTCAAAGTTTCAATTTATTCATACTTGTAAGGATTTATAGGTACATAAATCTTTTTCATGAAAGCATTTGACCCAAGGATAAAAAAAAATACGTTTTTCGTCGCCTCCCATAGACGTTTTGATTATTTACCAAATAATGTTTCTTGTGTCCAGGTTTTTGTGTGTCTTTGCAGGGTTTTCTGTGAACGCGATTGCTAAAACTCTATGAATGTGAGTAGCTAACGATTATAAAGTTCACGGCTTTCTTAATGGTAGACGGACTGGCTATATTTCAGCCAATATCTATCCAAAGTGAATGACCATTTCGGCATTTATTTAACGTATTATATACGAGTATATATATATAATATTTTCTCGTGTATATATATATAATATTTTTGTTGATACAAGAAAACTATATCCATATAGCGGAACATATGAAAAGTATATTTATTACATCTCTATCTCTAAACGCCCCAAAGTAGCCTGTTTTAGGATAGTGTAGGTTAGGTTAACAGACATGTATGTATATATGAGAAAAATAAAAGTTTAAAAGGCGCTTCTACACAGATATGAAATTGGGCTATTTGAAGCAATGATCAAATTTTAAATTGCTCGCATTATGAGGAGGTATAACAACGACGGATAAAACGAAACCTTTTCGTACTCCAAATGAGGAAGTTACAAAAATAAAATTCATGTAAGTAGGTGCGGAATGATAAATAGTTCAGTGAGCAATGGCATACCTACGTGTGCTTGATTGATTAGTAATGGGGATAAGACCAAATACCCGGACCTTTTCCAGACCCTTACCAATCATAAAAACGCCAAATTCATCATTTAGGCTTGAAACACAACTTAAGTGGCGGAAATGCATGGGTGCTCTCATACTGAAAATAAAAATCTCATGGATGATCTGATAAACGACAAATCTTGAAAAGTACGAAGTTCTGAAGGGGCCTTTACAAAAAGGAAAATCGAAAATAAAATCTTTCATTTTGCATCATATCCAATTCTATCTTTCAGGTTGGCGTGGAAACTTTCCAATCCCATGCATTCGAGACACAGTGATTTTGAACGTGGGCGTTGTTCCATTTCACTTTTTTTCTTTAAATTAATCCACCCTGAAATTCATTCCATTTCTTCCTAGGCCTTAATTTGTATGCCACCCAACCGAATAAACCTCTCTCTTGTCTGGCATTAGGATTTCCATAATCTCTTTTAGGGAATAAAGATATCTTCCCGCTCCTTCCATTCTTGCGATTCGTGTCCTTCCAATATTCCATCCTTCAATTTTATTTTTTCCTTTCATTGTATAACCCCTACATCTCTCTCTTTACCTCATCATATTTAAGATCCCATTTTTTATATTTCGCCAAGACTCCGAATGTCCCGTCTGTCAACCCTCTTCAAAACGAAAATCACGATTACAAGTTTTAAATAATCATCCGAAGTTCAACCCCCCAAATTGCTTTAGAAAATGTCGACTGTGAGCGTGTTTTCCGCAGGGCTTTAGAAAGTGAAATCGCATGGTTAATTTCTTCTATCTGGTTTCATAATTTACTGCTGAAATTTTAATCGTTTAAACATGTGAATGTGTAAGTGGGGTTCTTGCGGTGACCCGTGGTTCACGTAGAGTATCAAGTAACGCCGTAAGTCCCTCGGGTATTTAGAACACGGTCAACCCGAAAGTGTATCTTTTTTCAGTCGGCATTCTGTGACGCTCTGGACATAATGGTCCATATATCAACATGTACAGGTTGAGTGAATAAGCAAAGTGACAGAGTGCTAAGTACAATATTTAATGAAAATTGTAAAAGTGTACCCCTGCGTTGGTTACAAACTTAACGTCTCTAAGTTTCAATCTAAAAAGTGAAGACTGTGAGAGAGAGAGAAGAACGTTAGGCAAACAAAGAACGGGTAGGAAAGCTATGGCCAAGTTGGCCATCATGTAAGGAGGAGGGAGGTATACTGAATTGAAGTGTTTATTGTAGTGTCGGTTGGAAGGTTTTGTTTTGTTGGGAGAGGCAAAGAAGTGAATCCCTGTACAGCCTCTGTCCATCCATAACCTACTTTAGAGGTAGAATACCGCTGATAGCAATTACAAATTTTGGGTAACTTATTGCATTGCTCGAACCTATTAGTAATTTCTCTTTGGGCCTCTTCTTAGTGAAGCGATGAAATAGTTTCAAAATTATCTCCAATAATTGTGGTGATGTCGATTTTCAAACAAGTTAATTTTGGTGACGTTGAACCTGACCTCTACTTATCAGCAAAAAGGTTGTACCCCTTCCTACAAATTAGAAAGACGGCTGAATAGAAAAGAAAAACTTTTAATGGACTCGAGAAATGCAATTAATAACCCTCAATTTGCCTCTTTTACAACCTTGCATCATGTTAGACTTCATGTAGTCAATGACTATTATTGAATTTAATTAATATTTCTCCAGCCATCAGTGTTAACCATTCTTTTTTTCATTTTGACGGTCATAATTTTATTACACATAATAGAAATCAATGCAATCTCCTTATCATAATTTTAAGAGTTACGATCTCCTATGCAATGAAAAACTTCAACTCAGTCGTGCAGGATATTTAATGTGATTTGAATTCCTAGCCTTTTTCTCGTAATTTAGAACAAAATAAACATATATTGAAAAACATATGTGATAAAGTTTTTAGTACGATTAATTGCAATTACTAAAATTAGATAAATTGCCGAACAATAATGTGCCCCGGACGCCTCTGCAGCTCAACTAGCTAGAGCACTAGGCCTTAATACGAGGGACCCGGGTGCATATCCCGTTTAAGCGAATCATGTTTATGCTTAAAAATTGTTGCGTTGTAATGATCTTCTCTTCCATTTTGTTTTTAGCTAATCCATTGTGCCTCCAGTGTGTCCAATCCATTTAGTAGTTCTTTGCTTTACAGATCTCCTATGGGTCTTCACCTTTTCTGCTCCCCTTTATACTTCCTCATTTCCCACTTTTTTTTTCATTTAATCCCCAGTATTCTTCTCCAGCAGCATGTCTTAAAGGCTTCTTTATTTGCTGGTGCAATTTTCCAATTTACTTTGTCAGTAATATTTAGAGTGTCATGATTCATACGATTTTTTTGACGAATTCTAGTAGTAGCTTTAGGGGATGCGACCAACCGCTAAGGTCTTCCATTCTCCTGCCGATCTATATTTGCGCCAAAAAGGGATGGATGAGAATAGGGGAAGGGTGGTGGGAAACCCGGCGTCGGCATTAGCTTACTCCAAACGAAAGGCGACAGTTAAAGTCCCATCCGACGGAAGGCGTAGCCACTTAAACTGCTCAACACCAAGCACCTCAAATAGGAATCAGGACACCGCTGAACAAGATCTGCTCCAGGATTCGAACCCGGGCCCTCTGGCTTGGAAGCCAGTAAGTTAGCCACCGCACCATCCCGATCCCCGAACCGCTTCCTTGTGTCCAATCTCAGGTTCTTTGGACATAAAAGTTACCTCTTACTCACGATTGCCGTCTTAAGTCTCGCAGTTTGAGCTATTCTTCGAATGATATTGGTCGAGGTATAACCTCAAGTTATACTGCTTCCCAAATTGATGTAGGATTCCACTCACTCTAGTTTCACTTCTCTACTTGCAATATCTGCCTTCAGATTCTCTCTTACACACAAGAGGATTTTAGTTTTCTTCTCGTAGGTACTCATATTATATTCCAGAAGTACTTCGTTCATAGCATTAAGAGATTCTTGCAAGTCCTATCGCGTTTCTGTAACTACTGCAATGCCATCCTCAGGCGTGAGCATGTCAATTTCCTTGCCATTTACCTTGACTCCTTCCATAACAAATTTTTATGCTTCTTTTATTGCCTTTACTTGATATACGTTGAATAGTGCTGGCGATAGATTGCACCCTTGTCCAACTCCTTTGTTTGTTTTGGCTTCTATTTTTCTTCCGTTTTACAGTTGTATGGCTGTTACCTGATTCTTGTAGAGGCGATGAATTGTTTTCCTGCCATTGTGATCCATTCCAAGCACTTCTAGTGTCTAGTACATAACCAAACTTTAATGGATTGTTTACGTATATCATTTCATCGGGCAGTACCCTCAAGTTTAGTATTTCCTCTCTTCTTCCTCGGTTTCTATGCCTGGATTGGATTTTCGAGAGGCTTTCTATCCTCATTCTATTTTTCTGTCCCTTTTTATTTCCTTCGTTAAATTATTCGGGTAAGTATTTTCGATATGTGAGACATCATGCACAATTTTCTGTATTCTTCACATTGATCTGTTCTTGATTTCTTCAGTTTTGCAATTATTACACTCATGAAAGTCCTCTTGCGGTTTCCAACAGTCGTAGATATATTTGATGATTACAAAGAGGTTATCCTTCGCTTTAACCCTGAGTACCTTGAATATTTCTCCGTCCATTTTGAACAATCCTTGTCTCTTGTTGCTATTCCCGTCTCTCAAATTTCTGTTGAATCCACTAAACAGTATTTCAGAGTCCCGTTTGTCTTCACGTATCAAGATTTTTCCTTTCATTAATGCATCTCTCTTTCTCCTTTAACGTTCCGTTATCCCAATCCGAACTGTCCTACGCTGCTTCCCTTTTGACCCCCGCAACTTTCCATTTTCTCTCAATGAAAATTAAATCGGATATTTTGTTATAGCGTTGATCGAAGAATAATTTTATGATATAGTAAGGTTAAGTCGGGACGGAGATTTGTGCAAAGGGTATGGTGAAAGAGAGAGAAAGATAGTTAATTATACTGAAGGGCCAATATAAAATTATCTCGGTAGTAATTCTAATTTTAGTAAATTTTAATTACATTGTTATTATTACTAAAAATGCACATGCGCTGATAGAGAGTGTCAGGTGGCACACAAGTCCCAAATAATCAAAAAAGATAATAGATTAAATCAGACTTCAAAACACAAATCTCTGGAACAAAACAAGCGAATCCCCATCTCATTTACAGGTATTCTCTCCTGTACATCCATCAATCAGCAAGAAGAAAAAATAAGGTAAATTTAAAAAAATTAAGCAATCACATATAATATAATACACCACTCATCAATCAAATTATTACATATATTCCTTACATGTTTTCTTAAAGGTATACTATTATTAGCAAAACGTTATCACGTCATATTTTTCTTTGGTAAATGACGAGAAAAAGGCAAGGAATTCATATCATATAATATATCCTGCATTTTTTCATTGCGTAACTCATGCAATTATGACTAGGAGGTGGTATTGATAATTATTATATTTCAACTATGAACATGGCTGTCAAAATAAAAATTCGTCTAGTTAACACTGAAGAAAGCTGAAATATTAATGAAATTTAATTGAGATCTTCGACTATGTTATCTTCAACATGACATGAGTGTGGAATGGAGGTTGGTTCAGCCTTTTTTCTGATAATTATGGGATGCGCTGAATTTCACCATAATTACCTTGCTTGCAATTGACACTGGTGACATTAACTATAAAAATTATGAGAAAAATTGAGATCTGCCATGCCAAATTTTAAACGTTTTTGCATATATTTTTTAATTTAATATAATATTTTATGACAAATTTAACTTAACCAGATTTTCACACTAATGTGGATATACGCTTAGGTTATTATTATTTTATCACAATAAATCATAAAAAGACTAGTTATACCTGTAAGCGAAAATTAGTGAGTTATTAGTGAACATTAGAAATTGCAAATTAAAAACTAATATATCGTACTTAAGAAGTTTACCATTTCAAGGTATTCCCTTTTTTTCCTCAAAAAGCAAAGATTCGTTTGATTCTCTGATCACTAGGGGATAAAATCAGGAGAGAAAAATAGTCTTGAGCCTTCAAACTTGCCGCAAAATTGCTGGCTACCATCGCTCTGACGTGGGGCGGGAATGTGAGCACTTTGTTATGATGGTGTATCATGCAAGGGAAGAACGAGTATCTGTCGGTATTATTTGTGTTTGTATATGTACACTATGTGAAGAAAATATAAGTAAAACTTTAATATGGACCTTACTACTTCGAGAATGTGAGACCTGGTCACTTAACTTAGAAAATAAGCATATATTGGAGACTTTTGAGATAAGAGATTGGCGGAGAAGTGAAGAAACATGTTGAAGATGAAAGATGACAAACTTTGATGATTTAAACAGAGTGGTGGAGAGAAACTAATAATGTAGAAAATTTAGAAAAAGCAAAGAAATTGAACAGATGAGATATTTATTTATTTAAAACGACTTTATTGGGGTGAAATTGAGACTTAATAATCCCTTCTTCCCCCTAAACCCTGTACATTATACTTTAGACAATTACAAACACCCATTCCTTAAGGTCGAAGAAAACCCCTCTATACGGGACTCGAGCCCACGGCCTCTGAAGTGGCGGGGGAGGACGTTTCCCCGCCGCCACCGTGGCCAGCAACATGACGAGATTGTAGCTTGTGGAAGGTGGAGAATGATGGGAGAAATTTGGTGAAGTGGGGTAGAGGAAGGATGAGAGGATACCATTTATAAAACATGCAAGTATGAAATGTATCACGAATAAATTAATCATGCACGGCAAACAAGAGCAAGTTCTCATGTTACCTAGCCTTAATTGGTCATCGGGGGCCACCCAATATCTACCTCTAAACAAGTATAAAAACTTGTATTTATGAATTCATTTCCATATTTATTGTTTCCGTCGCAACAAAAATTACCAAGCGTCGTTCAAATACGGTATTTCTTATGTTTTTGGTTCTAATGAACGTGATCACCGTAGAAATTCTGTCGCCAGCCTTGACCGACTCTAGTTATCAAGTTTATCACAAATTATGAATAGACACCGAAAGTACCTAGATTAATAAAAACTAGGAATTTATGAATAAACTGTCGCGGAGAATAGTTATTCCTTCATTTAACTTAACTGAGACCAAAAGCAAAACTTTCAATAGATCCGATCAATGAAATAAGATATCATTAACTTTTAATTCTATCGATGTCTTTGCTCATAAAAATCAAAACCGTATTGAGGAATCACTGGGCTAGCAAAATAATTATTTTTAAACGCTCTCTCTCTCTCACCCGAATCTTTCCAAGTTATTCTTCAAGACCAATTACCTCTCTATCCTCCATTCCTTTTCATTTTAATCTCATTTCCGTTCCGTCTGCTCCTATTACAGCTCATCTCTACAATTTTTTTAGCTACTAGTTCCTTCTCAATGGTCTCTCTCTCTCTCACGTTTCCTTACCGTATTTCGGCAGAGTAGTCCCAAGGAGGATCTCACAAATCCAGATCTCTCTCTTTCTCTCTCTTTCTCCCTCTTTTTAGCACTTTCGCGGCTAATATGGCGTTTATATAATCGCCTCAATTCCGCCGCAGGTGCCTTCCATTTCCCTTCCTGCGTAGTTAAGGCTTCCCCACGTCATCATTTCTTCTCTTCAAACACTCAATTTCACTGTCCAATGCTTTTATATCGTCAAAGGAGAGAGTGGTGCTAATATATCAAGTCCCCTGCTCTCTATTTCTCCCCTTTACGTGCACGTCTGCATTTTTTTCGCGATAAGTTCTCTAAAGCCTTGGGCAATTCGTTGAGGAAAAAAATAAAACCGCTGGGAAGTCATTAGGGGGAAGTAAAATATTCCTGTTGTGAATAGCATGAGGGTAAACAGCCTCTCAGGTTACAAAATTTGAAAAAAATACGTTTGCTTTGAGGATGAAATTCCACGCCGATTGACTTCATCTTCACTCTGTGGTTTTAATTCCCAATTTACATTTAAACGTATTTGCTACCGCAACTTTCCCATCTATTTGTTAATGTCATGTTCCTTACCAAAAACTGACTCTCTGGACGTGATCCGGGATGCTTTTCTTACACGGTTTGCCTGCGTCCCAACTTTATCATTTGCATTATATTACTTGTTTACATCCCCACGAACCCAATTCCTAAATATTATAAAATTTCTTACTCACAAAATATTCGGAAAAACTGCTTATAGAGGCGTCACCCAACGTTCATGTCAATTACATCTAGAAATATAATAATGTTCATTTGTAACGGTTTCTCGCTGTCATTTAACTTGGATATTAAGAGTAAACATTATCATTCATATAACGGTACGCCATAATTTTGCGCAGTTCTGATTTTGTCTGTTTCACTAAAATGCTGTGAGAAGGGATTTTTTAATGAATTAATCATGAAAGTACGGAGGTATGGTGGACAATTTTCCGGACGGGGAAGAAATATTAGGAGTCCTGAATTAAACCATAGTTATGGCCATTCAAACGGAAGGTATTCTGGACAGGTTTAAACCATTAACATTTTCATAATTCCATTTCCAAATCTTTATTCCTGAAATCGAAAACGATTCTAAGGAAAAAGGACTTTTTAACCCTCTCAAACGTTGAGGAAGGATGTGAAAACTCTTTTTTCATATTAGTTATTCACCCAGTGCGCTCTGAACTCCTATGATTATTAAAGCAGTCAAATGGGGTTGTTTCAAATATTTAGGAGTTATCATAGAAATACATCCCTGCAAACTAAAGATTCCATGAAATTATCTGAATAATTTCACTCAGAAAAATAAAATCTATTTTATCTTAAGCTTAACTTTTTTTAGCCAAATACGTGCCACTTGTGCTCTCCCAAATCGAGTGAAATGTCCATGTTC
The DNA here is from genome assembly GCF_022747635.1 of Hetaerina americana. Lineage (NCBI taxonomy): Eukaryota > Metazoa > Arthropoda > Insecta > Odonata > Calopterygidae > Hetaerina > Hetaerina americana. Next base: position 42,435,608 of record NW_027286874.1, read on the forward strand.
GATTTTATTGTTCTATGACTTTATCTACGCATACCCTCTTGATTCAACGACCAAGTTTCCGAGAGTGATAACTTCCCCCCATATCAGTTTTCAATATTCATTTCTGCAGCGCTGAATGTAACTTGGTGAAATTCCATACCAAATGTAATTTTTCTTTTAATGTCCTTATCACTTTGCTCATCTACCTCCGGAATTGTTCTCCAGTTGGTTCCACCTTCTCTGGTGTACAGGGTCCGTACAATAAGTATCGTGACTGGTTTGCTGTAGCCTCAACGGAGCGGTGGATGGGGGTCCGACCGGTCGGCTCGGTAGAGGGGTCCCCCAACACTCAGGCGCACTTTAGTTCAGTCTCCTCCGGGCATGCGTTGAGACAGGAGGTGGATTTTTGTGACGTGTGATTGTTTGTTGTGTCGTCGTGCCAGAATGGAGTGCACCATCGAGCAACGCTACGCTGTGAAGTTTTGCGTTGAACTCGGGAAATCCGCGTCGGAGACCCTTGAACTCATTAAAGAGGCTTATGGGGATGATGCCTTAAGCCGCACAAGAGTTTTTTAGGAGCTCGCCGAAGACGAGCACCGGACGCCCGAAGCCCAAGTACCGCTCGAACTGATGCTCCGGTGGCCAAAGTCAAAAAAGTTTTGGACTCTGACAGGCGTTTAACCATCGCCCCCAATCAGTGAGGAGACCGGGCTTTTGGTCGGAACCGTCCACACCATTGTAACTGGGAGTATTGCGATGGGGGAAGTGTGCGCAAATCTGGTGCCGAAAGTCTTGGGCGAGGAACAAAAACTGACGCGGGTTGAAATTTTGGAAGAAATATTGGTCTTTAGAATTGTTTTTCAATGTAAATTTTATGATTAGTGCTCAATGATGGTTCTTGATTCAACACATTCCTCATATAATCTTAATGTATAATTGCAAAATTCATTGTCAAAGTATACTAATCTTTTTATAATATGACATGCGTGATTGTAAGTATTCATGTTTTCTGAGAACATATTTTTAGCATGACAAACGAACTAACACTTGATTAAATAATTCAAAATTGCATATTGAACGAATTCGTAGGAAAAGGAATAAGGGCACTCGCAATAACCAGCGGTACTGAATTTGTAATAAACTCTTTGAGTTTAAGCGGAGAAAAAGTTGCTTTTGGATAATTTTTCAGTATCTTTCCTTCACACTGATCGTGTTCTTTGAATACCTTACCGGTTAGATGATACATACTCTAAAACTTCAGTATATTTTATACTTTAGTGCATTCAAATTAATGTTGGTTTCTATACGTAATGGAGGAGCCCTAAATACCTAAACTCAGTGGCTCTCAACATAAAATAATTAGAATTTTATTAAGTTACTTTAAATGTAAAATATTAATGATGGGGGTTTTCCGCGTATTTTCTAAGAGAATTAAAAACTCTTAATATCGCACGAGGTATTCTATTAATTATTTTCAAGTATTTGTTAATTCCGATTTTTTTAAAAAGCAACAAAAATTTATTTTCTCTCTTAGTTTTGACTAAGGAAAGAGTATCGTGTAAATTAATAAGTGCTTTCAAGTTATTGCATATCGAACTTGTACTTTTAGTGAAAACAGTATAATAGTATTACAATGTAATAGTAAAATCATATTGATCTGTATGAATTACATGCTTGGTGGACACTTATTTAATTTTAGTAAAAAAATAAAAAGATAAGACAAAACGGAAACCCCTCATTTCGATTTCGGTTTCCCAGCCACCTTCATCAGGGTATGATTAATTACTTAATGTGTAGAAAGCACTTTTATAGCGCTAACTTATGTTTGATGCACAGGCCTTCCAATTTAGTAAAAAAAACTTAAAAGTTAGATTATAAATAAAGCATTATTGGAGATAAAAGAAAGTACTTATTTACTTTTCTGTCTGGCATGATAGCACCAATCACTTAAGATTTTATATTTACTTTATTAAAAAATTCAAATTGCTTTTGGTATTAAAAGCAAGAGTTTTAGATGTAAGTAAATTAAATGCATAGCTTAGCAAGCTGTGGCCAACTAATTTCAATGCTCTCTGATCAAATTCGATCAGGAACTTAATTGATGATTAAGTTGCTAACACCTATGTTTATTTCGGGCTCTGGACTGTTGAAATATTGAATTTTACTTTTTTTGTCTAAAATCCCTATTTGGTACATTCTAAAGCTTATCCCGTAAAGTTATTTCAATTTAATTCCTTATAGTGCAGAGAAATTGAAAGACGCATATACACGTAGTCCTTAGCAAGTAAATAATTACATTTTCTGCCTCATCATCTCAACTCAATCGATCCGATTTTTATGCGTGTTATGCTCACAATTTTGAAGTCTGAGTGCAGAAAGTTCATGTAAATAATTCGTGTTATCCCTAAATTTCATTCTCCCGTTCTCATTTTCCCTCAATCCCTCGATCGGCCCCTCAAGCTGTCCCTCCATAATGGAACCATTAGACGGCTGGGATTTCCGTCGGGATGACTCGGGGGGGGCGGGGGGGTGGGATGAAGGAATGGGAGCGGTTCAAGGATTCGGGGAGGGAGGGACAGCGTTGGGGATGGGGGTTGGCATGATTTCGTTCGTGGCTTTGAATATGAGAAGCGGAACTTTTTCCTTATTCCCATTTAAGGCGTCGGAAAAAAAAATATTCATTCGGAGATGGAGGAAAAATAGAATACTTAGCCCGAAAGCTGTCGTTGGAGTTAAAATAGGGATCCTTACATGATTTTTTAAAGTCCTCATATTCTATTTATGGAATTTTAATTTACCATCTTATTTCGAGCAAATAGGCACAGAAGCCCAATAAATCAAACAAGAACAAAAAATTACTCTCGAAGAGTACATAAAATTCATGAGTTTAGAGGCTTAGTCTACTTCTGAAGCAGCAATATTGACTAGTGTTCAAGTACGTTTATCAATTTATAATAATTTTAATGGGAAATAGACTATGAAAACTTAAACATAAAGCGTTAAGTAATGTACAGAACTACCATTGAACTTGAAAATAAAATGCAAGAAATATTTGGAGTGAATGAGGGCCTGATTTAAGTAATATCAATACAAATATTACGTCTCTGTTTGCATTAATTTTATGCTGCTATTTTGAGAATCTGCGATATTATCATCATGAGGACGGATTATCATTCCGAGGGTTGATTTGTAGAATTTTTTTAGGTTATCCCGTTTCCTGACAATCTCTTAACTCTGTCATAGCCCCTTGCATTGATATTTTCTATTACCTGTTTTTTGTTGTTCGTCCGAGGTCTTCCTCTATAATTTTTCCCCTGAATATTTCCTTCAAATGCGGTCTTTGTTAAACAGTTGTTTCTTATGATATGCCCAGTGAATTCTTCTTCGTGCAAATGTATTCCATGGGCTTCTCCCTTCATTCATTCTTGGAATGACTTCTTCCTTACTCCTCCTATCCATTATATTGTCAGGATGCTTCTGTAGTATTTGTTTGCACTGTCTCTAATAGGGGTTGGTTCAACCATGAAAGCTTCTTTCGCCTTTAAGTAACATGATTCTGATATTACAAGGTAAAACTTAATCACCTAAAAATTTTATTATCTCAAACCGTATTTTTTATCTCAAACCTTAATTTAAAATGTTGAGCGTCAATATCTTATTGCCTGTAATCGTCACATTCGTATACATCAGATAATGGCACGATTCAACGAAGCTCTTAGTTATTTAATCATGATTATAAAATACATTATCAGTTTTATTTATGCAAGCCTTATCAAATAACATAGAGGTAAATTAAGGATATAGTACTTGTATGAAATGTTTAAAGAAAGGCAATCTACAGATATACGCTTTATAAGCTGACGAATACGCCCTCTAAAGAAATAAATTCACTTTTTATTCGCGTTGAAATGTGTCTCCGTTCCTCTCTCATTCTCTTCGAATTTCTTCTTACACTCTGAACTCTCACTTTTCATTTCGGCTAATTAGCCACCAAAGCTTCCTTTGCCTTTACGTAACCTCTCCCTGCTAGAGTCTTTGGGATGATGAAAAAGCATCATCTCCGAGTGTTATTATCACCCATTTGATTAATTTCGGCTCTGACAACCTTTCCATTGAAACTTAAATGCGGCAAAATAAGACTTTAAATGTCTGATCCCAAATAACTTTACCTGCCCCGAAGAGGAGAAAGTTCAATTTTATTAGGTCTTAAAGGATAATCAACATTAGCATTTACAAAAATCATCGATATTTTTAGCAAACATTTGGCTGAGAAGTAGAGCTGCGTAACGTAAATATGTTCAGTTTTTGTAAAAGCATCGGTGTCGAAGCTCAAGTGCGCATTGAAATAATTTCTTAGCAGTTGAAAATATTAATGAAGTGGATTTGTGTTTTTTGCTGAACTTAAAACCATTGCGTACGCTTATGAATTGCTGGTAAAAGACACATTCTCAAAGCTTGGAGGCTGACCGCAAAGTAATCGCGTGAAGAAACTCGATTAATTAACCGTCGTGGACGGAAGACGACGCGTAGAGGCGATTAAAATAATAATTAGACAAACGGAATGTTGCGCCGCCTAATTTTTGCGCCAAAGAATGCATTAATGTGTGGTCATAATCAAATAAGTCAATTTTCCCTTTAAAAAATATCTATTTTATGAAAAAGCATTTTGTGTTTTTTGAGGAAAAATTTCGATAGGAAAAGATTTCCTGAGACTCTACAATTTGAAATTTAAAAAAAAGTTATTTTGCAGTTTTGTGCCGCGCATAAATTGGAGATTATATCGAATTGTATTATTTACATTTTTACGCATCTGCGCGGAAGTTGATTTTCTTTACTTTAGTTTTTGAATTCAGTCACACTGGTGAAGACTTGTATTCAAAATTCTGTAAAATTCTACAAAGTCGTTGATGATGTTGTGTTATCAGCGGTCAACAGGATGCCTGCCTGCTGCTGGAGGAGTAACCACCTTCAACAAGATGGTGGCCACGATGCAGCAAAGCACCATCACTAATTTAAATATAGCCAGAGGAAACTATAGTGTAATGTATATATTACAGCGCTCTTGAAGGTAAAAAAAGGACGTAAACATCACCATCTCTTGAATTGGTAGCTCACCACTTTTCTCACTCTTCTTTTTTCACTTTAATTCATAATGCTTACTTTAAAGTAAGGATCCCTGATTAGTTTACAAAATAATAAATATCGTGTACTATTTTACATGCATTCTGTACAACACTAATACGTAGTACAGTACTAACATTAATGACAAACAACGACCCAAGTAAATATGTTGCTCTTGAATTCCTTTAAAACCTTCTGATTAAGTGCTGCAATATTTATTGAGCCAAACGTTAGAATGTCGTGGAATTATTAATCACTAAATAGTTATATTTTCGATTTGCGGAAAAGAAGTTATGCAGACTTTGTTTAAATATTGAGATAGAGTGTCAATCATGAATGTTTAAATGTGGATATCATGGAGAAGGGAGCACATTACGTGGGGCATTAATGTCGCTTGCGCCAATAATAAAGCAATTCCATAGAAGTTAGAGAGAATGATCTGGATTACCATAGGTCACTTTATAACAATGACGGGATATCATATAACTGGGAAAACCGCAAATTATTCTCGTTAGGTCATGATATGTAGTCAGATTATTAGCCAAGACAGGGAATTAATGCGGAAAATACTTACGGAGCAATATTTATAATTACTGTCGAACACGCAATGTAATTTACGCGTCAAATAAACCGGTTCCATTAAATGTATATAATATATCAGACATAATATGCTTGCATGGCTCCTACACGTCAAACGTCTAATGCATGAAAATGACGTAAAAAATCCGCAAGCTAACGAAATGGCCAATTTTCAAGTTGAAAAAGATCTGAGCAATGCTAAATTCTTTTCAATAGACCTGTTGTTACTTACATACGATTAAATTTAACCATTAAGATAAAGGAGATATTTAAGATAGAGTGGTAAATCTATTTGATTAATTAATTTTGCTCGATACGTAGAGTTACGCGAACATGAACTTTCGTAAAGCAGAGTTTTAAATCGTTTTATGCCGAACCAGAGACAAAACTGATGTCGTTGAATTACGTGACCCTAAACATCGTGACACTTTATCTAACTATTTAAACAAACTTTGTATAATTTATTTTCTCCCATATTCTCAGATCTGATCCTTTAAAAAGTTGGGAGGTGATATTGTGTTTGTTCTTCATGCTACAGATAGTATCCTCTATTGATTAGGAACACGTATGCCACCAATTCTTTGCATAACAAATTATTGCTAGCTCTCGCCTCTATACATAATGATATTCCAGCATAGTAATTGGTAATCATTTATGAGTATACACGTTATGTGTCAGTGTTCTGGGAAAAATATGTGGTGCGGACACCTCTCAGTTGTTGATCCCGTGTTGTGACTTGTGAAGATAGAAAAAAATTAAGATTCGATCAGTGAGTAAATACTTCGTAAAGAAAGGTATGAAATCAAAGGAAATTCATGTAGACTTTCAGAAAAAAAACTTTCAGAATACTAAACTTTTTAGTCGCTATCCTCAATACCACTGATACTACAACATTTTTACAATTCGCAATAACATACTCAGAATTTTCAAGGTTTTGTAAAGTAGTTTCGCAAGTCAGTAATTAGAAACACTCTTCAATTTCTGCCACGATCTCGTCAGCACCAGTCCAAAAATAATATACACACTTTAGAAGGGTGAGCGAGAAAACCAATCTAGTAAAATATGGATACACCACCTGTGTTAAGCATAAACAGTGTAGCTATTTGTTGTTCAAGACTAAATTAGTAAATATTTTATATTCTATTTGTATGTCTTAATTTATCGGGTAATTAATCTACATTTTTTTGTTACTTTAATAAAGTGTTGCACGGGATTAAATTAGTCAAGTTTATTTAATACGCGTGGACAGAGACGGGTATCATCTCAAAACCTTTTAAATATGCATCTTAAATTATGACTGGTCATAATTGGCATGGGATCACTTCGTCCCGTGACCCGTGTCGGTCACGCATAGGACGGGATCCCAGGTTAAGGAAAGTTTTCTTCCTCTCCCTCTATCGAACAATCTTGCAATTTCAAAGTACCCCTCCCCGCTCTTTCCGTTCCCCCTCTCATACTTCCCTCATTCCCCCAGGTTACGTGCCTTGCAAACAGAAGGACATCCACTTTCCTCTTTTGACACCACCACTACCCTTCGCGTAACAGGACGTGTTTCTTTTGTCCTCGACCTCCCCCTTGCTTTCGAAAGACTCCGCGACGCGCGTATCATTTCTCGCTCGCTTTCCTTTTTTCCATCGGAGGCCCCACGAAGGCGTCCTGAGTTTAGTGAAACGTCCGTAAAATATACAGCGGCGTTCATCGTGGCGCAAAGGAGTGAGAAATATGTATAATATTTACCACTCTCTCCTGACCGCAAGGTTTCTTTTCCTTTTTTTGACTTCGCGTTTCTTATTACACTCTCTACTTTCTTTGCTATATCAACTATTTCCGTACCTACCCGCGGGAGATTTTGGGAGATACTTCAAACTTTCGCTGATGCTGGCGTAAGAAAAGTTCAACGAAGTTCCGACGAGAACGAATGGGGAGGAAATGAAGACACAGATGAGTAGAAATAACGTGAGAGGAAAGTGAGATATACCTGTAGAAGGTAGAGCCTCCATTTTTGCTTTCCCATTGAAAGTAACGAAACAGGAATTTCAAGCGTGAGATTAAATTAAATATTTGAGACACAAGGAATGTGAAAGAAAATGGCCATTGGTGTTGTAATTATCATGCATTATTTTAAAGGCATTACAAAACTCTCTTAGTAGCATACAGTGAACGTAAAAGAAAAGAACGTAACGAACGTAACGTCTTTCCCTTGTGATTAGTAATCATTTTTGTAATTAATATAACTCTTTATTTATCAGTCGTATTAGAGTAATGTAATTAATTAAAATTACGTAAATGAAAATAGTTAAATAATTTTTTTGAGAAACCCACTTGTATAAAGATTTTGCAGTAGCTACTGTCTGTTTTATTTCAACTGACTATACATATCAAATTAAAATTGTGAATATACTAATATTTTTTTAATAATTCATTCATTATTCGACTTTCTATCCCAGGTTTAGTTTCATGTATTCTTCTCTATTCAAATCTATACTCAGTCCTAGTTATTGGGATTTCCTACCTCTCTACTCGTTCTCATTCACTTTTCAATTGAATTTTTTTCCGTTATATCAAGTGCATTTGAGTATATTTTTCCAATTATAATGGTTTAATGAGATTCAACGTAAAATTCATTTGGATTTTAATAAAGGTTGTCCGGCAATATAGTCTCTAAATTATACAAACATATCTTCAAAAATATTTCTATATTTTCTTCAAGTATTGATGTATTATTTTCCTATCAATCATATGATCTCTTCTTTTTAAGAAATGAGTTTTATGCTATTTTTCTTTTATAAAGTATAATGCATTGAGATACAATGCATACTTCAAATATTCATGCTTTATAAGCTGAGTATTTAAAAGAAATGGTAAGCATCATCATGTTTTGCCTCATGTTAGTATATTTTGGCCCATCAGTTTTGAAAATAAAATTTCTCATAATTTTGTGACACGTTTTCTTTGTCACCCTTTTCTAAGGTTTTGAATGCTAGAGGATAGGTAAAATGGTATACAGATATTACTAGATATCTATTAGCGATGCAGCAATATTTAATAATTTCATGAATGCGTTGATCCTATTTATGTAGGGTAAATTTTTTATCGGCGGCGAATTTTTAAATAGGACTAAAGGCATTAAATCTGTTAATTTTGGATGTTATTTTTCGTTGCTTGTGGTATTAATATAGCTGAACCGGTTGAATTACGTTGTAACAATCTTTTTATAAAAAACACAACTTACTTAGCTACAAATTTTAAAGTATCATTATCATAGCATTAAATCATTCGAAATAACTAAATAAATTTTAGTCATGTAAAATTTAACAACATTTTCCAAAGAAAACGTGGGAGATGCCGCAAAATTGTTGCATTTAAACAACCGTATCAATCGTTTCAACAATCCTTGAAACATTTGCATATATATCCCTTTGTGCATGCAACCCACTAACCGCGCTTGAGTTGTTGGTTGCATATATGCACACATGATTATGCAGAACTTTGATAACTTATATATTGTTGCTTACATGCACTCTAATAATAGATTTTGAGCTACAGTAGATTTTATTAAAGAAGTCTCTGAATGGCTAAGTAAGACGCAATTGTTGGTGGTAAAATCCTCTCAACTGCAGTTATTAATCCCGAATGATATCGCAAAATGAAATTCACAAATTCTCGTTCCAAGGTAATGGTGCTATATAGAATATATGCTCTGGTAAAATAGTAGTAATAGAACCCTGCAGAAGTGTTTTAAATTGAAAAAATATATAAAGAAGAATGGAGAAGGTGAAATGGACAGAGAAGAAAACAAATGAGGAAGTACTTGGTATGGTGGGAGAAAGGTTTGGTATGGTGGGAGAGGGATTTGTCGGGAGAAATGGAGGCAGGAAAAGTGGATGAAGGGGGTATTGACCGGCAGTGGGATGTTGAAGACTGTGATAGAGGGGAGAATGTTGGTCAAAAGAGGAAAGAGAAGGAACAGGATAGGGATGTTGGATGGGATGAAGGGAGGAAGAAGGTACTCAGAGCTGAAGAGGGACCTGATGTAAAGTAGGGTGTTGTGTTTATCTAGGGGTCACAAATTATTTAATTAGTAATAATGTCCATCCAAAAACCTACCTTAACCGGTAGATTACCTAATAATAATAATAATAATGGTAATAAAAATGGGGAAATTGAACTGCTAAAATATTTGTTCTCAATGTTTCAATTATTTTTTAATTCTCCTCCATGGAGGTGGATCATTATAGAGAGTTGATAAAAAAATCTTCAAGTATATATTGATTAAATTTACGCTTTACAATTTATACACTTCCCTTGATCATACTGCTACTAATCATCCGTAGTTACGAGATGTAACATAGAGGAACATATGAAGTCAAACTGAATAGAATTTTATATTTAAATAACTGAAAGAATTCGAAGTTCAATGCGTTCAAATACGGAAATAATTAAAAAGATAATCAATGAAATACGTGAACCTTAAAATGTTATCAATGAAAAAATGAATTGTTTGCAGAGGAGTAGACTCTCCACTCAACTTGTAGGAGACTGGAATCGAGCTTACAAGCCTAGTACTTTCTCTCTATGAGGGCAATTCCCTCTCCTAAAGTGGATAAGCTGTTAGGGATAAATTGATTTTTGGGCATAGCACCCTGATAAAGGGAAGGAAAACTTACGCATAGGAAATTTAACTCTACATCAGTAAATATTAGCTTTTGCTGTATTTTCCTTATAAAGTTATTTTTGTGTGTTGGCGTATGGGATCCAACCCCAGCGTCAACCCTGTAAAGGAAGTGTCTATTCAAATTACTGTTAGGCAGGTTTTTGAAAAAGTACCTGTTTTGTTCGATAAGTTTTACAATACTGACAAGTGAGTAACAGATTTTACCGAAAACTTGATTGGTACCCGTGCGAATTTCTCAAAATCAATTTCAACGTAGAAGTTTCACGACTTATTCATGGATAATTTACGCTTCGTGCTGAACGGCTGAAAGTGAAGGGTTGAAAGCAGAATTAGTTTAGTGGAAATCTGCCCGGAAGGGAAAGTAGAGCTATATCCTTAGCATTACCAATTGCCCGAATATTAACATTGATGAGGCATTATATGGATTACCCTCCTTCATTGCATGTAGTTTTAAAAAAGTGATGCTTCGATTTATTTGTTACTTTGTAATCTCCGAGTAGTGACGCGAAATTTGAGGAGAACATAAGGTAAGAAAAATTATATGCCATGTATAACTGGCTTAGATTTTGAAAGTTTAGCATTATTTCACATATTGGCACATTATGAAGGGAAAGCATTAGCTCGCTAAGTCTTGATTTCATGGCACGTTGCTACGGTTGTTTAATAGAGCTGAACAAATCGCTCCCAGCCCAAAGAGACTGTATGTTAGGGATCCATTAGATGCATTTCCTATCGGTTCTCCCACCACTGGAAATCCAACCAAAAGCTACCCGGTGAGAGGGACGTGAAGTAGAAAGATAGCAGCACTTTCTTTAAGTTATTAGAGTCATATTTAGAGGTGGACTATTGAGTGAACCATCAGCTCCTCGTCACTGTATAATGACTTCTTTCTCAAAGCAGGGCATTCGAACCCTTTTAGAGATCCCCTTGCCGCCCGGGATGCAAAATATATGAGTAGGGCATCCTGACTTGCTCAAGGTGCGGAAAAAGATTAAGATCACTAACCGCTCCACCCCTCATACTTGGGTGGTACCAGAAGTACCCGCCCTGACCTAGATATGGCGGTAGTTGTTTTGAAAAACATCACTGTGTTAGAAAGTACGCAATTTATAAAGCATATGTTTCAAGTTTGAAGACACCACGTTGTTTAGTAATTGTTTGGAAGCCATCAGCAATAAACGTTTTCAGTGACTTTGTGAAAATGGAGAAAATTGGTCATCGCTATGTGATACAATACTTTTGTTTGAAAGGCCTCAGCCCAACCAATATAAAAGCTGAAATGGATTCTACTCTAGGCGAGTCTGCTTCTTCGTTTACAAAAGTAATATGTTCGGTAGCAGAAAAAAAGAGTTTAAACGAACCCGTATGAGCTGTCAAGACGAGCATCGCATTAGTCGACCAAATGAGGTGACAAATTCAGAAACGGTGAAGAAAATCCAGAAGTTGATACCGGATGATCGTCGACTGAAAGTGTGCGAGCTAGTAGACATAGACGGCATTTCAAAAAGTGCGGTACATTGCATATTAACTAAAAATTTGGAAATGAGATAGCTGTGTGCAAGATGGGTGCCGCGTTTGCTCACACTCGAGCAAAACCAGTGTCGTAAAGATATTTCAATTTAGTGTTTAGCTAGGTTTCACAGCAACAAAGCATAAATTTTAAGCCTTTTCATAACTATGGGTCCATTATTCAGGAATTTTTCTCGGGTTTCCAACCGGGTCAGGTTTCGGAGTACCGACGTTTCGATGGCTGACTCTGCCATCGTCTTCAGGGTTGAAGTGCAGAGCATACAGGAAGCCAACCCACACCGACCTGTATCTCAACGGTAGCAGTCATCACCATCCGGCACAAAAAAGGGGGGTTCTATCCACACTCATACACCGGGCAAGTGCAGTCTCCGACAAAGAAAACCTTGAAGCGGAACTACAACATCTGAGGAAGACCTTCCGGCAAAATAATTACAAGCCTCGGGAAATCGATTTGGCCCTTAAAAGGGCCTTCGCGGGACCTAAGGGTAGGAGAGAGGAGGAAGAAAAGCCAATCGCCAGAGCATGCATCCCGTTCACATCTTCAGTATCACACAAGATATCAAGAATACTGAAAAAACACAAGGTGGAAACGATTCACAAACCACAAGGGAAGCTAAAATCTTTCCTTGTCACGGCCAAAGACAAACGCGGAATGAAGTCATCGGGAGTCTACCGAATTCCCTGCGAGTGCGGCAAAGTTTACATCGGGGAGACGGGCCGCACAATTGAAAAACGCCTAAAAGAACACCAGAGATGCATACGACTCCACTACCCGGAAAAGTCGGCAGTCGCCGAACACAGTATCACCCATGACCATAGAATCGACTTTGAAGCCACAAAGAGGCTATGTCATGCCAACGGTTATTGGGACCGCGTGGTAAAAGAAGGAATAGAGATCCGACTGGAGAAAAACAACTTAAACCGAGACACCGGCTTCCAGATAAGTAATATTTGGAAGCCGATACTAAAAAAGATGAGAAACACACGGGAACAAGGCCGATTGACCGGAGCGGGCCGAAGAAACTCATCCGACCAATCAGGCCACACCTGACCCACGCAACATGTATAAATACCCGGCAATTTCCATGCTCTGCACTTCAACCCTGAAGACGATGGCAGAGTCAGCCATCGAAACGTCGGTACTCCGAAACCTGACCCGGTTGGAAACCCGAGAAAAATTCCTGAATACTATTCGCCGGGAAAGCCTGAGATCCTTCATTATGGGTCCATTACTTCACACCCAAGACAAATGAGCAATCGAAACAATGGAATCAAAAGGGAGAACCGGCTCCAAAGAAGGCGAAGACCGTTTCATCTGCAGGCAAGGTCTAGGCGTCGGTTTTTTGGGATGCGCGTGGGATAATTTCCATTGACTAACTGGAAAAAGGAGAAACTATCAACGGCGAGTATTATGCGAATTTATTATTGCTACGTTTTAGTGAAGAAATCAAGCAAAACGGCCGCATTTGCCTAAGAAGAAAGTGTTGTTTCATCAAGACTTTGCACCTGCTCACAACTCCGTTGTTGCAACGGCCAAAATTCATGAATTAAAGTTAGAATTGCTACCTCATGAACCCTATTCACCATATTTAGCCTCTTCGGATTACTTTCTGTTCCAAAATTTGAATAAATGTTCGACGAGCAGCTGATGAGAGGAAAGTCACAATTCTGATTTTAAAGGATTTTAGCACGGTCGTTCTTTTTCATAGAAATTTCACGAGTCATCTGGGGAAGTAAGATGTATCCCATTTTGTGATCTGCTGGTTTAACTGATTTACATCCCATTACAACCAAAATAACGACAGAACGGTTTCAAATTCTTACCCATCTCTCAAGAAACTGCTAAAAACGAAATTATTCACCCGCTGCTGATTACAATAATTATAAAATAGCTCCTTAAATTGATAATTTACTGTCATCATTGTTTTTTCTTTGTTTTGAAAATTCATACCCATTGCTCTCCGATTGATATTTGACAATTTATTAAGCTTCCTGGGAACTTAATTGTAAAATGCGAGCAGTAAATGACAAATCTGCTAAAATAATCCTGGTTAAACTAAATTATTGTCATTATCAAGTCATATTACGTAAATAAAATATGCCAAAGTATTATTCCTGGTAAAATTACAAATATTAGTTCATCCTGATTGCTTTCAACCTATTTTGGGGACAATTGAAAAGAAGGCAACTGGTTTTTATGTGAATTTAAAATTTCCTCATACCCTCCAGAAAACACCTTATAAATATTTCAAATTTTATTTGATATAGATATTTAACCTTTTATACACTTACTTGTTACTATACACTTAAATATTTCAAATTTTATTTGATATAGATATTTAACCTTTTATACACTTACTTGTTACTATACACTTAAATGTTTAAACATTTCGTTAATGCTCCATGATACTTGTATCTAACAGTAAGTGTATAGGACTTTCTTCATAATCTCCTAATATTTCAGCGCAGTAAATTCGACGAATTATCTTTGAAAAAATGAATTTCGGATGTTTGAGCGACGTAATTGTTTCTTTTACTTCACCCAAGAATTAAGCATTCATTAATGTATGCTTTAGATTTTAAGCTCAACACATACTAAAAGTTAAATAAAACGAAATTTATTAGAATTTCATGGTGATACTAAAATATTATTCGTGGTAAAATTAGTGAAAAACATCAATCAAGGCTCTTCTAATAGACTAATTCCGACTACAATGAATTTTATCCCGAGACAGGTGACAAAAACTTTCTCCATTCTATTCTCATTCAAAGCAACGGCGACACTGGAGCGAGTGAAAGGAACAGACTTTGTTCTTCTGGGAGTGAAATGAGAGAAAAGATATCATTCAAAAAAAGATACCTACTTTGCATGCATAAATCAACCTATAAAATGTCCTTATTATTATTCCCTTTATTCGAGTCTAAAAATATTAAGTTATATATTTGAAACTTTTAAAGGCGAAATATAAGCGAAACCTTGTTAAAAAGTGACTCAGACTGATTAAATAAACTCTATCTAGAGCAGTGCTGGGGAAATAGGAAAATGTTAATGATTTTTTCCGTCATTTGGAACTGCCTGAACTCTAAAGTTATAAAATAAATAATCTCAAAGAAATTAATAATAAAACAGTCCAAAGTTCATTTAGATATGAAATGCTTTCATATTTAGGGATCTCATGTTTTTTTAATGAAAAATTTCAATTTACTAAAAATCTAAAGAAAATAATAAATGTGTGATTGATACATTAAACTTACATGATTACGGAACAAGCCAACGGTCCCACAAGTTTTTTTGGAATAAGTCACCTTTATTTAATGATAATTTTTGGTGAGATTTTGTGAACCATGGTGTATTTAAGTGCATCTTAGTCGATTTACCACTGTAAGTCTGTTTTGGAGGTAAAAATGTATGATCCGTCATCCTTCTTATGAGGCTACTATACCAAAAGAGATAATTAATGTATATATATGTTGGTCGCGGAAGTCCAGTGGGTAGAGCGTTGGACTGCTGACCGGAGGGTCCTGGGTTCGATTCCTGGGCAAGGCACCCTGGGCACCTGCAGCTCCACCCAAGCTAAAGTGATTTTCTGGTACCAGGCCTTCTTGGGAAACCATAACCGGCACACTGAAAGGAACTGGCCCCCCTACCCTGATGTGTGAATTTTTACACGCCGTATAGGGCTTAGTACTGGGTGATCTCTACCATCACCTACTTAACCGACCTTTGGGTTGATTACTGTGTTTATGGATAAAATATATAATATATATATAATACATATATATATATATATATATATATATATATATATATATATATATATATATATATATATATGTATGTGTGTATATGTATACATATATATATATATTTTTTTTGCAAAAGTATCGATTATTGAACTTGTTGTGTAGGCACATGGTCTCATTTTCAACTGACATGGTAAACCCGTAGTTATGCGTTGAAATGCATATCTCAGTGGCCTTAATATTAGCTGCTGTAAGGCAGCAACACCTGTTCTCGTGTGTTGGAACAGCCTATACGCCTTCAGGATAACATTTTACTTTCAGAGACTAAGTCAAAGGTTAACACGGAAAGTAATAAATTTGCCAGATCATCGTCGGAAACCAAGTCTTTCAGTAATTCAGTTACTGTATAGAATTAGAGACCAGTGCATCCAAGATTCAAGTATTTTATCATATTCACTGCTTACTAACGCCTAAGTTCCTTCTGAAACCAGGTTGAAGTGAAGATGTTTGAATCGGAGAAAGGACACTCTCGTCATTTCTCCGATTTTATTGCAGTTGGTTGATTGATATCCGCCAAACTTAAGAATAAATTTATAAGGATCATAAAAGAAGAGAATTTGGTGCTGTAAATGTGTTTCTATTCAAATGCCCCCAAATAATACTGCATAAAATTTTATGCTTCTTCGAATTAGAGAACAACTATTATTAATGATATAAGTAATTAAAGAAATTAGCATAAAAAGTCTTTATTTAGGCGTTACCATTGCTCACAGGGAGTTTATCAGAGGGTTGTGTTGAATTGGCTGTTTGCCAATACACAGGGTCGGTACAAAAGGTATCGGGACTGGTTCCAAAAATCAAACTTTATCGCAGTTATCATTACAATAACTTAATAATCTTCAAAATACATTCATCGTGCATTGATACACTTAGTTCGGCGCGTCTGCTACTCGTCAAAAGCCCGTTGGAAGTCGGTTTCCAGAATACTGTTTAGAGCCTTTGTCGTCGCCGCTTGAACCACCGCGATGGGATCGCCGATATCCTTTTAGCTCCCTTTCATTCGCGGAAACAAGAAAAAGTCAGGTGGAGCCAGGTTAGGGCTGTAGGGGGGATGAGGCAACGTTTCCGCGCCGAATTTCGTCAGCAGCTAAATTTCCACCTGCGACAGCTTTTGTTCTTCGCTGAAGATTTTCGGCACCAATTTCGCGCACACTTTCCTCATCGCATGATTCTCTGTTACAATTGTGTGGACGGTTTCGACTGAAAGGCCGGTCTCCTCACTTATAAGGGGATTAAACGCCTGTCAGAGTCCAAAACGTTTTTCACTTTGGCCAGCTGAGCATCGGTTCGGGCGGTCGTCGGGCGTCCGACGAGGTGCTCGTCTTCGACGAGATCCCGGTGTTCCTTAAACATTTTGTGCCGCTCAAAAACTCTTGTACTGCTTAAGGTATTATCTCCATAAGCCTGTTAAATGAGTTCAAGGGTTTTTGACGCGGATTTCCCGAGTTTAACGCAAAACTTCACAGCGTATCGTTGCTCGACGGTGCGCTCCATGATTTCGCGACGATACCACAAACAGTCACACTTTACGAAAATCCACCTCCTGTCGCAACGCATACCCGAAGGCGACTGAACTAAAGTGCGCCTGAATGGTTGGGGACCCCTCTACCGACCGGATTGCTCGGACCCCGATCCACCCCTCCATTGAAGCTATAGCGAACCAGTCACGATACCTTTTTTACGGGCCCTGTATGTATCTCAGACTTAATTGTAGCTCACACATATTTGTAGGTATTTAGGCGGTACATATTTTCCATTTGATTGAAATAAAAACAGTGGTCATCTACGAGGGATGTACAATAAGTCGTTGGAGCGTATAACAGATGGCGCTCATAGTATCGGAAAAGTTTTCCTATTATTAATCCCCATCTCTCACTAGACTGCAGTTTACGTCACAGCTATATTTATCATACGGTTTCATTTTCATAGTCGATCGATGCAACAAACAATTGTTTATTTAGATCAATGGGAAAATAATGAGTTTCGTGTGGTCTTTAATATTTCTATTCAAAAGGCTTAACACCGAAAGAGATGAAGCCGAATTGGATGAAGTTCATGGCGCATTCTCTCCTGTGAATGCTATTTTTTACAATTGAATAAATTTTTAAACGTAGCCGTGGGTCTAAAAATGATGAAAATTGTTTGGAACGGCCAGTGAAAATGAATTCCTCCAAAATACTGGACAAAGTAAACAATATGGTTTTGAGAGATCGATGAATCAAAGTCCGCGATATACCTGTAGTTGAGGCCACGTACATATGACAAGGTTCAATGTTTTCAATTTGAACGAAAATATAGGCGTGAAAACAATCTCGAGAAGGTGCCGCATTTGCTCCCAGTGGAGAATAAACGTAATCGGGTGGCAGATTGGTTGGTTTGTCGCTTTCCTGTCCCAATTATGACGATTTTCTGCGTCGACTCATGACTATTGACGAAACATAGTTACATGGCCACAGTACAAAGGAGCAGTCAAAACAGTGGGCTTCTAATGGCGAATCGGCTCCGAAGAAGGCGAATACGCTGATATTAGTCAACTAGGTGATGGCAACGGTTTTTTGAGATGCACGCGAAACCGTCTGCATGGATTACTTGCAAAAAGACGAACGATAACTGGAGAGTATTACATGTCGTTGAGTTGAACGGCCTTATTTACCTGGTTGAACGAAGAAATCAAGAAAAAAACGTTATTTAGGAAAGAAATAAATTCTCTTCCATCAAGAAAATAACACGAATGTACGCCTTCGCAGTTTCGATGGAGAAAAATTATGGAATTAACGATCGAATTATACAGCATCCACCACATTCACCATACTTAGACCCTTGTGACTTCTGTTAATTATTTTACTTGGACATATGGCTCGAGGGAATCCACGTCTAACGAGGAGGTCATCACCGACACCGATACCTATTTGGAGGTTCTTTCAAAATCCTACTTCTTGGACGGCTTAAAAAAGTTGGAGTCAATAGAAAAAGTGTATCGAGCTAAATGGAGAGTCTGTTGAAAAATTAAAAAATCAACCCAAAATAATTCGTTTTTCTATTTTTCAAGGACTTATTCAACGACCCATGTAAAGGCCAATGCAAGTTTTCACGTCTCGTGACACGGTGTGCATAAATTCTGAAACTCCGCTTCCGATACCCGAGCATTTCAAGTGGTAGAGTTTCACTCCCCCCCGAGATTGGACGCATGACACCTAGGAAACGAGAGAAATGTTGGTCACGTAGTGCGTTTCGTGTTTAGCATCAGTTCATTTGATGTGGTGAAGTATGAGTTGTTAATGGAGAGGTATAATTCACCTATATAGGAGTCATTTACGTTGCTCGCCGCATTCAGATGTGGTATGGGGAATTTATTTTAGTTTAGCCAGCCCACAATGCAGGTTATTCCATCTTTCGCGATTCGGTTTTTCTTTTTTACTATCAGATTTAACTAATTTATACCTTTCATCCTCTTGGACAATCGTGAGTTCCATTTTATTCATCGCAAACTGGAAAATCTTGGGTCTTGCAAAATGAAGATAGGCAGAAAGTATACGGAATTGGACTGAATGTAGTGTGAGTTTTCACCTAAATGTCTTGTTAGGTAAGGCTTGGGTGTTGTCAAGATTGACAATTGTAGCAATGCGTTAATCAGCTTTTCCATTCAAAACCTACGTAACATCACCGGTAGGATATTATTTGTAATATTCTGTTATCATAATAACTATGTCATTCCGTTAATTTTGCAATTATTTATTAAACGTGTCTGACGTTATGATTAAAAGTATATAAGCTTTCTCTTTTTGGATTACTATACAAATACAAATGATGGAGAAATTGTAATGTGAACTCAGTTTAGAAAAACGCGAAATAATCAACATTACCTTTACGTTCAAATAATTCAGGGATTGAAAAAACTGACATGACTGAGATGTAATCAATCAAGCAAGCAATTATATACATTGGTATTTTTGAAATACATAAGCAAAGAGGCAGAATTGAGTGACATGAAGTGCTACTTCGCAATTATTACAGAGGCGATTTTGGTTGGCTATGCTCATTTGAATGATTGTTGTAAATTTTAAACTGGTGATCCCTATGGTCAGTCTTTTATTGGGGATATTTGATGACTAACAGATCTCTTAGAAAGATTTTGTCTGACTTCTAGTGACTTTGTGGGCTATTACCATTATAAAAATGATATGGTCTATTATATGCACTATGCACTGATCGGTCAATACCTTTTATCGTTCAGCTGCTTTCACTTGTGAAATCTGATATTAATCTTATGACATGGTGACCACGTGGAAATTAAAAATGTACGTGTTTAGTCAAAAACAAGCAATTTAGATATATTTTAGTAAAATTTTCTAAATAATAATGAATGAATAAATTATGATCATGGTTAAAATTGCTTTCAGTGTAACTAATGATATATAATTCAATATGGCCACTATCTCTCTGATCGATGAATTATTTTATTAACTAAATTAAATTGCTAACCGCGCATTTTGTTCTTCTAACTCTTCTTACTAAATACTCGTAAATAATATAATTATAACCACCGCAGTTAGTTACGTAAGTGATTTTTCCATTTGAGGCAGATTATTTGAAATAAAATGACTCTACAGGTAATACTGTTCGAAAAATGCATCAGGTGTAATGGCAACTGGCCAAATGTTACCCAATTGCCCCTTTTTGGAAAACTTTCGTTTTCCCCGAGGATAGCTGGCTGGACTGGGAAAAATACGTACCCTCAAAGCCAAAAATGTTTAGTCATTACCTCTCTCTCCCTTAGCAAGGGCTTCGTATGAGTGCAAAACCGTATTCTGCCATTCTGCTCGGTGTTAATGGCTGGCTAATGGAAGCGAATTCACACCAAAGACGGCGAAAGTAGCGAGTTAATTTCGAATTTTGCTAATGCTCCCTTAATAACCACTTAGTATAGAAGACAACTCTCTCTCTCTGTGTCTCACTCACTAGGTTCTAATGATAAAATGAAATCAGCAAGCTCCTAGCTTTATCACTGTTTGGTAGATGAAGTATGGGAAGGCTTGATGAATTATTCGAGTAAATTAGGTGTTTACGCTCATTTGCGATAAATGTGGCTCCCTTTTATTTATTTCCCACTTTCCTTACTCGAGCTGGGTGGAATAAAAATAGCATAAGAATCGAATTAATTAATGAAGAGAATGAAGACGGGGCTCCAAAATTGAACCGCATGGCAAACAAGAAAGTTTACCCCGCTAAGGAAACGGGGGGGAACGAACAATAGTTCGCGGGATCTCATCAGTCTCATGGGCAGGGTAAGTGAGCCAAATTTTCGAGCAACGGTTAGACAAAAGATGTTGTACTTGGTCACGGAGCGTGTTTTTTTGCCGGTTAAATACGTCGAAGATATTCACTTTTAGTTAAACTTCGCGAAATTTATTGCCTTAAACCACTGTTGAGTGAATTATATTCTAAGGGAATTGAAGACGCATTATACTATTTAATGCAGTATTTATGGGTAGGCATGCTGTTCACTTCAGTTGTAATCTATTTTGATGAAGTTTCCTTCTTAACTTCAACTTTTCGCCAGGAGATCTATTCCCTCTAAAGGTGTTGCAATTTTTATGTTATTAATCAATAAAAACACTTTATACTCGATAAAATTATAATGTCCGAACTCATATTTTACCCTTCGGTACACCCTTGTGTCCTTATGAACGATTCATATGTATATTTTTTTTTAAGTCCAAGATGGAATTTTAGGGTCAGAAGAATTTATACTATTTCAGAAATCTTCTTCGTTTCAAAGTCTTTATTTTTCTTTTATACCCGACCACGGGTTGCGGGTAAGGTTCGGGTGGAGGGTCGCAAGTAACCGGCCCTCGGAAGACTCCAATTGAATATTTAGGATGAAATACGGGTGAGAGGGGTTGGCGGAGTCACCGCGAGGTGCATGCCTGCCGGTTACACTTTCGGGGCCTTATACTGACGAGACCTCCGCTCGTCGTCATGGAATATTTAGTCGCGCCCTAGGAGAGCAAGTAAAGGGGAAAAAGATATGAGATATGATTAATTTGGTTAACTGAGATACTTAATGACGCTTTTGAACAACAAGAAGTTGTTTCATCGCCTCTCTGTTTAGAGTTTTTAGCGGTAAACCTTCCGGCATAATGTTCTATCTCTCATGAATATGTTTCCATCTTCACTCTCATATAAATTACCTTTCTTTGCTCCTCATTTAACTCGAGAATGAAAGAGTGGAGGGGTCTCCGTCAGTTATGCTGATAATTCAACTAATAAATTACATGTACCTAACTGAGGTTTGGTAAATTGTCCTTGACCCTCTAAAGCCTGAAATTATCTTCAAACTATTATCTTTGAAATATTGGGCGGCAAGAGGTAGCTTTAAACGTTTTTTCCAATAAAAAATTAAATAAGTACCCTTGATGTCACTAGAGGTTGCATGTTGCCGTTACTTACTAGTTATTTAAATTTGAGTAAACCTTAAAAGGCTATTGAATTTATTTTGGAGAGTGTGTCAATCCGTTCTCTACCGAACTAAGGCATGAAAAATTTTCGTTTGCAGCGTTTTCACCCAGGGACTCAAATTTTCTTTGGTATCCTGAGTTCATTTTCATCTTAATCATTCCTATGCATCTCGAATTACAAATTATGGTATTAACTCATTGTATTCTAGACCTATCTTCATATTTGGTTTATTCCTTGCGATTTATTTCATAAACACATTAGGCTGTTTTTGAATATATATTCCTTTTTCCTGGAGTTTAAAAATTCAATCTTTCTAACTTGAGTTAAAAAAAAGAATTGTACGTTTTTCTTATCATTATTCATTTTTGCAGCTGCATCTGTTCAAATTCTTAATCAATCATAAAGATTCTTTCAATTTGGTTCTGGCGAGATTTATTAATGCCCTAGTTTTGGCAATGTTTTCACTTTGTTTAAATCCAATTCGTAATGTTTACTGCTAAGTGTTACCAGTATATTTATCAGTAGTTGAAATAATGCAACCTTGGCTATTCTACGTTCAAAATACTGTACATAATCGAAGATGTGAGCAGGCCTCGTGAAACCAAAAGGAGATGAGGAGTAATTTATCTGAAAATGGAAATTAGTCTTCATTTTATTGCTCGTAATAAAATTTACTGGAGGAAAGGATGTTATTTAATTCGGAATTGTATTATACCATGTTTCCCTTGGATTCATCGAGTACAACTAGTATGTCATCAATGTATTACCGGAAAATCCTCCAGAAATATTTAGAGTTAAAATTGAACAAATATTCAAAATTCTCGTAAAAATATTTACTGTGAACGAGGAGAGCCAATTACTGCTAGTTCTTCCGAAAGTTTTCTTCCAATAGTTATTATTAACCCAAAAAAATCCATACCACGACTGAATTTATTGGCAAATAATATTTTTTATCTCTATTTGTAAAGTATACTTAGTTTTTTTTACTAATTTTAGAGCTCAGTAATTGAATCTCTGGAAAGTTAGCTTGTCACGCAAAATGAAACAGGGATTTTTTTATGGATAAGATTGTTATTTTTTCCTTTTTAATTGTTTCAATGTTGCTTTTGATTGAATGGTCCCTGTAAAAGTTTGCTAAGTGAATACGGTTGTTAACCAATTTGAAAGGTGGTACGTCGGCAAGTTAATGGCTGTAACTATGAATCTCATTGGACAGATGGTATACTCGAGGGAGGCAAAATAGTTAAGGAATCGTTGGGTCAGCGGCATGTAGGTAAAATGTCCTAATTTATCACAAGTCTTAACTGCGCCCTTGAACTGTCAAATCATAGATTTTTAAGTCTTCCTTTTCAATACATCGAACAGTTTCCTTTCTAGAATTATATCAACTCTTTTTTAATAGTGATCATCTTTCATTACAAGTACATAAAACTTTTATATTTCAATGTTTTGTAACCCTAGAGTAATGATTTTATCGGTTTAATTGATAATTTCAAAATACTGTGGTTTTATGACCAAAATATTCAGTCATACTTCAAAACTAAAAGAAGAATTACATTTAATTTTATTTCAAGTAATAAGTTGTTTTACTAAAATTTTTCACCAGTGAATAAATTTGGTGTTGTGCTATTCAAATGCATCGCATTAATTGCTGTAAAGACTCTATATGAAGATGCACTATTTAGTGAGCGGGGCGAATATTTATTAAATATTTGGAACGCAAAGCACTCAATGTAAGGGACTACTTAAGAGACTATTATCAAACAACGGGTATTAAAAAACAAATTGCATAACTTGGTCTGAGTTTTAAGCAAAAATCTTTAGAGTGATTTTTTTTTGCTTTTAAAATTGTTAATTTGATTATTCCCATTCTATGTGTGTCCACAAGTGTTCTATGAAGAGGAAAGTTTTGGATTCATATTCAAGTTCAAAGGTAGGCAATTCCCGCCTTTAAATATAAATGACCATTTCGTGAAATACGTAAATACGTCTCGGTTAGTGAACATGATCTCCCGACATCAGTGGTTATATTAGATGTGTTGAATAGGTTATAGTTTTAATCGTAAATATCAAATTACATGTGGTTGGCCGCAATATTGTAGTCGCACGATCTCCAGTGTGACCCTCCCTTCCTTAATTCAACACACAACCTCCGTGAAAAAAGTGCCCTCTACCCAACCTGTTCGTGCTTTCCATGTTTAATATATTGCTCTCTTCCTGTGATACGCTACCGGCATCTGCCGTGGCCGAACTACCAGTCGAGTGTTATTTTCCTTCCCTCTCCCTGGTTTGCATAGTTATGTTGCTGTACTCAAACCAGTTGAAAGTATTCTACCCGTTGACTTTTTAAATATTTGCATTTTTTGCATTCTCTCTTCCTAGGAATGGTGCGTCAAAAATTCAAGGGATGTGGTCAGAATTTTCTTTGGAGGTAATGGCCAAAACGCTATGCACAAAAGAATGGAACAATAGAATAAAAAATAATAAATAGACTACGATAACCACTGTCCATTGAAAATAGAGAGTTCTTATCGGAGCTTTTTTATACTTTGTAGATATTTAATTGCAATAAAGATCACTGCAATAATTACGGGAAAATATTGCCTACTTAAATTGAAACAATGGAAGAAACGTGTAATTTGCGCAAAAACGTTATTAGAAGTCATTAAAATATAGGGAAAATCATTTAAATAAGTGAAATTCAATGATGTATACATTCTGTACTCTGAAATGCGGTCATGAACTCATTTAACTATTTTAAATTTGCTACGTTAAAGTTAATACGAGGTAGTTCGCACGCCAATTCCCACAACCTTTCATTCGACCAGTGTTTTTCCCTCAGCATCCTAGAATCCCTACCTGATTCAGCTACCAACATAGAGGTGAGAACTCGTGAATCCGCCTACATACTATCCTTCCGTTCCTTTAAAATTCCCACCCTTAACCGCCATATTTAATTTCCCTCCCAGCATTCCCTCCACACCTCCCCTCCACACCTCCCCTCCACGCCCATAACTCTTTCCCCTCTCCTGATCCATAGCATATTTTCAGTCTCTCTTGAAGAAGGCCCCTGAGAGGGCCGAAAGCTCGAACAATTTACCGTGTAAGTGTTCTTTTGTATGTATCTATTCTTTTCTATTTGTGTTATGTTGTGTCAGCCCATTATATATATATATATATATATATATATATATATATATATATATATATATATATATATGTATATATATGCATGCATATGTAATTATGGATATATATATATATATATATATATATATATACACATATATACAGAAACAGATATAAGGAAAAGGGATAGGAACACATATAAAGGACGAACACAATAGAGGTGGGGAAGGCGGAATCGAACGGATCACTAGAGTAAAAATATTTCCTCAACCGGGACTCGAACACCGGATCTTTCCACTTGCCGGGCGGATGCTCTTAACCACTTGAGCTATCGAGGATAGTCAATTTACCCTGAGATCCGTGGGTCTAATATGTCGCCAAGCGCCCCGATTCTTTCAGCCAAGAGATGGCGTCAGGCGGCTGTTTCACCCACCAAAGGATATATATATATATAATGCATATGTGAATGTGTAGATACGTAATGTAGGAAGAAAAGGAACTTTTTGATGTAAATATGGCAGAGGTCAGGATAATAATAAATGGAATGGACAAAGGGATCTGATAAATGGTGAAAAGTGGAATCGTGTTCTTCTAAACGTAGCCTAATTTCGGGGACGGGACATTTGTTTAGCCAGTCCCTCAAGTGGGCGATAACGATCTGTGAGGGAATACGAGTTGGAGTTGATCAAGAAGGAAGAAGATGACGGGCGAGGGGAGACTCATGTATCGGCGTCGGGTCTTAATTAGATCTCTCGCGGTTGAAGGAATGGTCGCAGTAAAAAATGATCAGGACCATAAAAAGAATTAAACTAACTTCCTTTTGTAGTTTATGGTTCCATTAAATAGATCGAAATTCCGAACGATACCTCCTTAAAGTTACAGAATATGCGTTATTATTACAGAATAGCACCACGGGGCTGTGTTTGACTAGCTGAAATCCACTGTGATGACTTTCCAGAAGTTGCAAAGCCGTGGATCAAAAATATTTAATGCAACCGTATTAAGTGAGGAAAGTAAGTTTTCTCCTCTATCTTTTTCATTTTTAATAGCCTTGGGAGAAATCATGAAACCATAACACTATAATCTTTCATTTAAAAGGATTGTCGAAACGATTTTTTTGTTTTACAAATGCTTTCAGTTGAAAGATAATCCCTGTGAAGCGCAAAAAAATATGTATGTATCTCAAAAGGAAAATAATAACAGAAAATGAAAAAAATTTTGAAACAACTCTGTCTCCGTTTGAAATGTTATTTTTTTACATTACAGAATTGATAAGCTGCTTCCGTTTGAGATTGAATGCATGTAGATCATGGTTTTGTGCGAGAATGAAAATGTTCCGTCGCTACTCGTTTCGCGCGCTTTTACACGTTTGTCCAGTCAAGGGTCGTTTCCGATGAACCGGTAGTGTTCACTCGCTTCTATCGGGGTCATCGGGACTGTTAAACTCTCGCAGAAACAGCTCTTTCGTAGGAGTGTGCGTTCATCGTATGGGGTGTGTAAAAGGAAAATGAATGTGGAGTTGGAGAAAAATGAGGAAGTTCTTTTCCGACGAAGCAACAGATATCATCCATGGTAATGGAGTTTTTAAATGTGTAATCTGGTCATTCTCTAGATTTTTTAAATCACCTTTTAAGTAAAACAACGCACAAACAAGAGTCCATGAGACTGTATAAACTGGCAGAGAGAATGTATACATTTTTTTATGTGTTGCGAACGCTTTACGTTTGAATTTGACTTAGTGGCCTGTTTTCAGGGCATTCCAAGCCTCCTACGTTGGAAATCTCATCTCGCAGAGTTCTAAATGACATCCCGGAGAATGCGCATTTGCATATTTCTGCAACTGCATCGTAAAATCTAAACGCACAGCTGGGAAAACTCGGTTACAGGGTAAATGCAAAAGTCTGATATCTCCGATGGGTTTTAAACCAGGCCAGTCTCTTAACTGCAAAAGGCAGCGTAACTGAAGCCCAGAATTTTAAATATTTCTCACCAAAATCAGCAATAGGCTTAGAAGGCATATACAGGGGCCTCAAACGTATCATTCTAGTATACCCCGCCAAAATTTTACCACAAACAACAAACATTTGGTCTTGAGAAAGTTACAGGAATCGATATCCTTTGGTAGGATGAATAATTATTGATGGCGCTGGACCATGGGAAATATTATTGGTGCATAAAATGGGCATTCTAATTGATTATGATGTAATATTAAATGGTAATTATTTCATAAAAATGGACTTTATGACAGAAAAATACAATCTTCAATAAAGACGATGGTGGTAATATACGACTGGTAAGTGCATATATGATAAGAGGAATGGGACATATTTGAAACATTGACAACGTAGACGAGGGCGATATTATTCGTGTACTTTAAGGTTTATTGAAGATCCACCAATATGAACCCTAATTCAAAATTCCCGGGAATCACGTTCCTCACCCTACCTTCCTGCTTCTTTTTTGTTATGTGATGCTTCTTAAGTATGTATTTCTCTGGCATACCTCGCTTGAATAGGTTAACCTAAAAAAGTAAATCTTCCGCATGGATTTTCCCAAACATAGTCATCAGCCTAAAGGTTTGGTTTGTTAGTTAAGGGTTAAGTTTACTCAATATAAGACCGGCGTTTATAATTCACACGTCAGTGTAGAGGCGCGAGTTCCTTTCCCCGAGCTGTCTGAAATGTTCCAGAAAGATCTGGTATTCAAAAATCAAACTGCTAGGATGAAACTGAGTGTTCCCAGAGACGTTCCTTGGAATCGAACCCGGGTCCTCGAGTAGCCCGGGTCGAGAACCCGGGTCGATTAGTAGCCCAGCGCTCAACCCGCTGGAATATCACGTCCCTAATCACTGAAACAGCGATTTATTCAACAACTCGATGTAACGGCAAATTTAAATGATAATAGTGAATTTTATTTTCAGTGGAGTAGGTTGATTCTCAATTTTCTAATTCCATCTTAAGAGTTCAAGGTTCATAGGCCTTACCTCGATATGCAATTATCACATTGATATAATTGCAATCACACGCAACAGAATTTTTGAGGCTGTATTATCCAGTTTTTATTCATCTTAGCCCTTGTATTAAGACGAAAGCTTGTATTAGTTTCGCAGAAAACAAGCACCGCCTTAAAACTGTGGCTTTTAACTTCTCTTTCACCAGGGAAATTGCCTCTTAAGTTCTTTGTATGGAAGAATTATAAAATGAAACGTTAGTCGTACTGGAGAGGATAAATTGATTACGGCCTCTTTTTAGACTGACTATATTAAATAATATTTCCAAAATCCGTAAAGGGTTTAACTCTTTGCGGCTTACGGAAATATTATTTAATATGGTCAGTCGTACTGTTGAAGAGTATTGCTATTAGAAACAGAGAAAAATCAGTGTACGCCCACTGAATCGGTAACTCTTTCCGGCCACTTTGACTAATACCATGGGTCACCCAGTGCATTATCTTCCTTTGATTTGGAATAGGAGGATGTCCCTCCGGGTTCGCTCCTCTGAATGGTGACGGTGATTGCTGCAATTTGAACTTCGGAAGATTTTCACGCGTCAACGGTCGCTTCTCCGAATTCTACCATCAGGGATGTTTTGATGAGATAGTACACTGGGTGGATATCTTGAGTACCGGCTAACTGTTGAGTCATCTCTCTGGGCATGGACTAAAATTGACCCAGTGCCCGATTTTTTCCACAGAGTGCAACTTTCCTATCGAGCAAAATCTATGCATTAATCACAAAACCGTAGTTCAGGTCATTTTTCATCACAAACATCCGTGATACTAAAAAAACGTAGTTGATCAGATATTCTACCAATGGCAGAAAACTATGAGGAAAGGAGTTGATTTTAGCATATTCCATCCGCACGTGATCCCCAGTCGTCAGTTCTATTCGGTTTCCCTGGTCTCATGCCCATTAAGGCATACGTTAACGCGATTTGATCTGCTCCATCTCAAAAATCGACGATTTCTGTTCTTCTTTAAAGGCGATATGCCACTTGTAATGTATTTCCCTTATTTTTGTTTCTTTTATCTTTGAACATGCATTAATTACATACTATAAGGATATAATTATAACTGATATAGCCTTAAAGATTATTTTATACTTATTTTCTATGTGTATCTTTTCAATTTTATTGTCAATGTTGAAAGAAAGGCTGTAATACTGCCTATATATTATGTGAAGGGCGTTGATGATATGCAATTCGGACAACATTTCCAGTATTACAAAAGATATTCTATTATTCTTCTGTAGTCGAGTGTCCATATCGGCGAAATATTGTTAAATCAGACAGCTTTAATAACGTGAATGTTCGCGCCTCTTACGAGCGATTAACGTTAAAAGGATTAAATTTTTACGTGATCGTTCCCGGGAATATAAGCATGTAGCAATGGGATGTATTTTAAATAAAGTGGCTTTTAGTAGCTGGATTCGCTGATATTAAAACCCACAGGGTTCAAAAGGAAGACGGATCTTTTAATTATGCTAGAAATTTAGATAATCATTATTGACGTGTTGATAGCATATCAATATTTCTGCTAATATTTGGCTTTCAATGCATAACAATTGACCAAGAATAGTAAGATAGAGTGTGCTCACACATACTTTCTCATTTGGCATTTAGACAAATGTAATTTAAATGAACTCTAATTTAACAATACGATAGTAAATACTGCGTATCAAAATGTGATCATTGTCCATTGTTACTCATTTTTTGACCCTTAAAAATGCTGGAGGGAAGCAATTAACATTTTTTAATTAAACAGCGACAGAAATCATTTTATTTCACGTAAATTGTGAAATACAAGCACTAATGTACGTTTTTTCACTTTCAATCTGTTATAATAATGTAAGGAACTTAATTCTAACCTAGTAGTATGTTTTTAGTTGTTTGCTCCATGTTACTTTTTCCTTCTTTTGCTTGCTCAAATGTTACATAGATTGACAGACTGTTTCTAACGTTGTTTACGGGTGTTTATTTGTCTATGTGTACACACGTGTGTGTGTGTGTGTGTGTATATATATATATATATATATATATATATATATATATATATATATATATATATATATGTATATATGTATGTATGTATGTGTGTGTGCATGGGTGTGTGTACACCGTGTCTGAACATATTGAATTACTTTACAAAAGGTTTTTCAAACCTTTTTATCTAGAATAATATTTTTTCCTTAAGCTTTTTCAAACTGGTATGCCTGGTCCAGATTAGGAATGGTATTGAGCGGTTCTGGTGAATGTCCTTTCATCTTTTCGCTTATGCCTTATCTCAGGATTCTAATCCGCGGGAGTTGAGAAGATTAAGGAGTTCAAAAGAAGGTAATTGCATTCTAGTGCCGTCAACCGAGGTCGTTAGGAAGCTAATGAAAAAGTAAACGCACTGTTGGAGAAGAGGGCAACATGGCAAGATATTAAGTTTTTCACAATTTAAACGATCCCTTTGCCTTTTGTGTGATCTTCTTTAAAATTCTGCGGTTCATTACTGTGTTTTCCATCGACTCAAAAATATAACCAATCATTTTTTTTTGCGTTTTTGATGATTATCTTATAATTGAAATTGTAAACAAGATATTGGGCTACGTTTCGCAAATGCTTATTTGAATTTATGGTTATCATCGGAATAGATTATGGTTTGCTCCAAACTCCTCCAGGAGTAGTTACAAACAGGTCCTTTTTTCAAATCGGATGCGAAATTTCCAATCCTCTCACTTGCTTCTTTTATTTGCAAGCTTACATAAGCGGTATGAAACTCAAAGTGATTATTTACGTTTGAATATTAACTTCATTATAAGCGTCACTATGGATAACTTTTAGTCAGGCAAAAATAAAAGAATTATCAATAGACTACGTTAAAATTATGCCTCGATCTAAATGTAATATTTGACGATATAACTCTATTTCCTGTTTGATTTACCTGAGATAAAATTAGACTCATAGATTTCCTGTGACGAAATGAAGCTATTTTCTGTGCGATTCTTAAGCAATCCTTGAAATCTTGTCACAAATGCTTGCCTTTGCGCTGATTTTTGCGCATTCTGATCCCATATACTTCCTCTTGACTGTACGGCTTTTGTTCGTTTTATATTAGCTGTTCGTATTTAAAATAATTCATTTACGGGAGGTATAAAACAAGTGGTATAGCAACAAGATTGTATTTAAATAAACACCACGTATTACAATAGAGATTTCAGTCGTGATGTGGTGGAATCGTTCTGCAATAACAGAAACATAGAAAAACACTTGCTGTTTTCCATTTTTAGAATCTTTAATGCCGACTAGTTTCGATGTACTTGAAAATGGTATAGTACACCTAAACTGGTCGGTATGAAAGAATCTAAGAAGTGGAAAACTGCAAATGTTTTTCTCTGTTACTGTTATTACCACGTATTAGTCATGTTGAATCCAATTTTAAACGACTGTCCTAGTAGTTTCAAGATCCCTTTTTATCAGAGTTGCTTAGACTCAACAAGATGAGAAGCTAGTTACTTCTTTGTAATTTGTTTTTAATCGGTTGAAGCGGATGAAGTTTGGTAAAGATTACTTTGAACGGCGGTAGATAATAAACTCGTAGGTCTAACTAAAACAAGTGAGCAACCTGGTGCCTGGTGAACCGTTTTCAGCGTTTAGAACACCCTTGAGAATACATATTTTGTCCTATCTTTATATTCTTCAATGCCATTTTCCGTCGAACGAAGAAGAACACTGAAATGACCTCTGTTTTTAATAAAAAATCTTTCTTAAAGCATTTTTGAGAAATGTCAAGGTATTACTTGCTAGTGTACGAATTCCATAAAATTACTAGTAATTTTTAGGCTTTCCTGCTCTGACTGAGATGGAAAGGAATGATCTAGAAACCGCATAATTCAATTCATCTTCTTATCTTTTACGACGGTCCTTCGCATAATGGCGCAACGAGATCGAGCGTTTTGTCGAGGCTTATTTACCATTATTCCATACTCAATGATTGGGTGATAGGAATACGACAATGTATGCACATAAAAATATATGAGATTGACAGTAAGTGATGCAATGATTATTAAATCTAAGTATGTTCGCGCCTTAAATATTTATACTCAACGATGCTGGTATGCAGAACGAACGGTGTTACGTGGTATCTTATGTGCATTTAAGCGTCTTACGGCTATGATTTAATGAGGTGAGAACTCAACTAAAACAAATTAGTTGAAAAATATCCTTGAAAATAAATTTTACACCAAAATTAGCCATTCAAATATATTTTGCGGTAAGAGCAGACCCTGAAGAGTAGTCTAGGAGCAGAAAGAAGTAGTTAGAATCCCACATCATACTTTGGACAGGGAATTTCACAGATATCCCAACGCATATCGTTGGGTGCGGCTTGTCCTAATTGTTGTTCATACTATTTAAAACAATCCCTTTGATCGATGTACCTCATTGAAAATTGCTCAATTCAACGGTGCTATGTCATGTTTAAAAAGAATTTAAAAACCTAGCATGAATGTGGTAGTCCTTCAGGTTGAGCACTGGTCTGTTGACCAGAAAGGCAAGTTTCGATTTCCGTTAATACCCCTGGAAACGCTTAACCTTACCCAAGCCATGTGATTTTTTGGATGTCAGTTGTTCCTGGACAGCCACAGGCGGAACAAGTAAAGGAACTAGTACCCCAACCTGATGCGCGATTTTTGCACACCATTGGGCTTAGTAATACTAACGTTGCCTATGAAACCCGCCTTGACGTTGATTACTGTGAGTGTGTATGGATAACGACGTCCTATTATTTATGTCAATAAGGAAGCATATCAACATCTGTTTGGAAAATGTCAAATCGATATTTCCCTTGATAGTTTGAAAGATCAAGCGTAGTAATAATTTCCAAGGTATGACATCATGGTCAATGTTTGCTTTTCTTTTGAAGAACTCCTGGCTCGTTAATCGAAAAAAGAAATCTTTTTTTTTGAGAATATATCGACATTATCGCCCTCTATCTAGCTAGACACGAGATAAAAGCCTGGCACTGGAAGCCTCAGTTCAGGATTTGTTAATTCCCAATTCGCGTCCGATTGTTCCAACTCAATTTTCACGGTTGAAAATAATCATGTGGAAAAATATTACCCCATTGTCGATATCAGGAAAATACTCTCGATGGCAAAAAAATTTGTCCACGAACAGCTGCCTGAGATGCAAACAATGAATAAAAGCGGAGTGTACGTAGTTAAAAACGGTTGTAAATTGCATTCATTTCACAGGAATAAAGTCAAAAACCAATAAAAGGGTTGTCTTTCATTCAAACATTGATGTTCTAGAGGGAATTCATTGCTGAGTAAGTAGGTTTGTGTGATTCAGTATGAGGGTTTTAGTCACTTTTATTTTGACACCTTCTTTCTTTTATAACTATTATTTTTTTAGGCTGCGCAATTTGTGGCAGATCGATAAGTTCTACCGTAGGCGTTGTGCACTCGTGCATAAATTCGATTTCTCATTGATTATAATATCATATCCTGCAAGCCCCATGCCGTGTGTAGAAGTGAAGCTAGCATGCGTTCCCCACGGAGACGAAATTAAAAAAAAAAGAAATAAAAGTTCCTCCCTTAAATTTGCCACGCCCGACAATTGGTTGGGACGCGGGTTGATCCCTCGTATGCCGCCATATAACGCCCACGATGGTCTGCCTTGTTACATCGACCGCCGTTCCTTTATCTTCTTGAAGACTTTAACTCTTCCATGTCGCTATGCCTTTTTTATTTCGGAGAAGGGGGAATGAATATCCCCCTCGAAGGCGTATCCAATAGGTATCTGCGACCACACCCTGCGGGTGACGCACTTTATATCCTTTTCCTTCATCCGCCGTCCACCGCCTGCCTTCCTCGATCTTGCGCCACCCACCGCCGACCCTGCCCCAACACGCGCCACCACCCCGCAATCTTCTTCCCATTCTGGGGGACATTTGATCTTCGCCCCTACCCGCTCCCTTTTTATGTCCATAGCCTGACCTCGATCGGGCTTCCTCAAAAACAAGTAGTGGCAGTCACGCATTCCTCATTTTCCTTCCCTCCTCTGGATATATGATGCCCTCATGTGGAGGAATATGGAAAATTAGGGACAGCAAAGGACTCTAATGACCCTTCGAGGTCGAGGTGATTGTGACCTTGAATTACGGAAGCACTCTAGGCAGCCTAGCTCGGGAAAACTGCTCACCCGAAGATCATTGGAGGAAAAAACTTTGAAATATTGGCGTTTTGAGACTTATCTTGAGAAACGAGTTTTCTTTACCCACGATTAGGATTAGGTCAGAAAGTCGGAAATGGCTTGATGAACAATGCTAGTAGTTCGGTCGTTGAAAAAATACATAGAAATCGTCCACTATAGAGTAAAATATTGGTACAAATACAGGTATATTATGCATTATATACACGCTTGTATATATATATCTATATGTATATATATATATATATATATATAGAGAGAGAGAGAGAATACACATATATAAATATATATATATATACATACACACACATTAAAGACTAAAAAAATTGCCAACATAAGGAAAAAGAATAGGTATGCATATAAAAGACGAACACAGGGTAGGTATATCCAAGGCAGAATCGAGCAGATTGAGCTATCTAGGAATTTATTATGTATATATATATATATATACATTTTTTTAGGGATGTATAAACACGCAAGCATGTCAGAGTATTTTTTCCATTCATGATGAACCTTGAAATGAAAGAAACATCTGCCCCGAAATCCTTTCTCATCAAACGCGTTGGTTTTATTCTACGGTGAACTTATCAAAATGTGTGCGTACTAAGCTTCGAAGAGGCAAGATTTTCTCTCACCAGCATAAAAAATGATGACTAGGAGATACTTCTATCCTATCTTTGCGGATAAGGGTATTACAATGGTCGGAAGATTGTTAAAATATAATGATTAGGTCCGTATGTAATTGATAATTTTTGAGGAAAGTAAATGAAGATTAAAGTAAATGGAACGCAGTAAACTGTGGAACGTGAGCTACTATCTAATGCTACCCTTGATAATTTCCAAGGATTTTCCATCATCTAATTTATTCCAGCTATTGGTCAGTTCTATCGCAAAAAAATATTGCGAGAAAAACTACTGTGATCGTATGCCAAGAGATTTTGCATATTTTATTCTCAAATTTGTAATTTTTTTGCATGTAAATAATCGGCATCTTCGAATTGCAGAATCTTTTGTGACGATATTTATTTAGAACTATGTGAGAAAAATTGGTGAAAGTTGTGATAAATTGTATACATATTGTATAATTTTTTTACGTTTCTCTAAAAAATATTGCTGTCTAGATGAAATTTGAAAAATAAGTTTTATGAAATAATGAGCATTTATTTACATATTTTTTATGATTTTTGATGGAAGTATTACTGTTTTTCCTTTTATTGTAATAAAATTTCATATTGTAAGCAGACTACGCTTATACACATCCCTGTGATTAAAGTTTGATGTTATTTAGGAGGCGGAACAAAATATATTCAGTTTATATTAAGTGCATATCTACTTCCATATTTGCGGATCTCATTCACTACGAGTAATTGCAATTAACTTTCTACCGTTCACATTGGAGCCCAGATTAATTATTTATTCGCATTGCATCGTTCCAAATCACTTGAGTAACATTGTCCACCATAAATATATCTTACTATACTTTACTTTTTATTTTTGCGCAAATCTTAAAAAAACTCAAAAAATCAATTTTAATAGGACGAGTCAGGTCTACCCTTCCCTTAGCGAAGTGAATTTAAACGCAAAATGTCGTATGTAATTTATAACTTGCAGTGAGCTATCTTTTCCTAGTTTTTACGGAAAAAATATCGGCAATAATTAATATTTGGGAGTCCTCCTCGTGGTAAATAGTAACAAATTATTCTAAATACAAACGAAAAGAGTAAACGATATCCATGGAAACAGAGCTCTCAACAAGGAGAAAAGCATCATCAGTAAAAATATGAGCACATGATTAAGAACAATCTTGATAAAACATGGAGTATTTCCTCATGCGAGTAGACAATAGACACAAAAAAAGAAAGATCGATAAATATGGTATGCGTTCGATACATGGTGTCATTGAAGAGTCTTCATGATAAGTTGAGTTACGAATTAGGGGAGTTGGAAATGGTGGAGGAGGGCGGATATTATGTAAGAGCCAAGAGAAAAGTAGAGAAAGAGGGTATGTAGAGAATAGAATATCTTGCATAAAATGTTTTGGAGAGAATGGTTAAGGGGTAAGTTATATGGAAAGAGTATAATTACATTGTACGTTTAAAAAAAAGCTCATGAGTGGTCTTTTAAGAAAAATGAAAAAGAAAGTCCAGAAAAAAGTGGCGACCTTTATGCAAATAAATCTATGAATTGATAAATTCAAGTAAAAGAAGAAGATTTAAAATGCTAATCATCCGTAATTTCAATTGAAGAGTTATATTCAAATCGATTGTAAAATATCCTAGGGAAAGCCTTATTTGTTTGAGAACATATTGGGTAAGACCTTATGTGCGCAAAGCTTCAATCAAAAGCTTCAGAAATAAAAACTTCTACTTTTAACAACATGAAGTATTTTATCTATTCATGAGGACTCACAAAAGTGCGTCTTTTATGATAAAGAAACCAAACAGGCTTTATAATTGGTATTGTTTTTAATGGAAAATCTATGGGTTAACCATCAGAGGCGATAACAGAATCTGCGGGGGCTGTAATGTCGAATATCATTTATCGCGTAGGCCGACTTTGTTGAATGGGGTATGAATCCTTTTCAATGACTAGTATATCCAAGTAGATACCGTCTCGCCTACTATTATTATATTTTTATGTATGAAATGAATCATTTTAAATATGGTCTCTTGTATATTGATTATTTTCTCTTTAATCTCTTATACTATCTGCATTAAAAATAAAACATTACGTTGACGTACGTAGCGTATGTATCACTTCTTTAATACGCTACAATAATTAATTTGCAATTTATGGCATCTCTGTCCTGTTTACTCATCATTTTAATTTTCCGTAGCCTCATTAACATTATCCAAACCAAAAGTGGACATTTGTAATGATTAAATCGTCAACAATTTCTGATGATTGCTTATTTAATTTCAATCACACAAGGAGGAGTTTATGCAAATCAAAATACACAAATCAACACAAATGAATAAGAACACGTAAAAATTAAGTTTTCCAAAATGTTGGTCATATGCCTCACGGTCAATGCCAAGGTCCTTTGAAAGAATGGAAAGTAAACTCTAGCGTGTACGCTAGACCGTTCTTTCTGAAATCGATCGCCTTGGGTCTCCCAATAAGGCTCGTACTTGTTTCTTTTCAACGTTAGAAGTTAAGATAATCTCCTCTGTCACTCTAACGAAGCGCTGATAATAACTTTGATCTTCATTTTATTACAAAAATACAGAGTATGAAGTAATTAATTTTTAGTTAAAACACGTTGATTCTATTTTCATATCCTTTTATTAGCCAAAACAGTTGGGAGTTACTCGATGTTCTCTAACTGACCCGAAGTTGTGTTCAAAAATACTCAGAAAAATCAACGGCTTATAAAATTTGTGGTCTAGTAATGAAGAATATATCGGGTTTGACTGTCAAAAAATAGAGTCACAATTAGTTATATTCTCCTTTTTTTTCAAAAAATGTTTTAAAATATAACTCAATAAACAAATCAATTTGTTAGTACATTAAATACATAGTTAGATATAATTTTAGGGGACGAAAAATATTTTGCCTTAGCCGGATTTAAGATGGTTAATGATACTTTAATTATTTCTCCACATCCTTCAATGAATAAAAGAGATTGCCGGGAAAATTACGAGAGTAAATTTAAATAGCTGTCCAACCTTCACATTTGAATTAATGACTTGAGAATTAAGGAATATAGTGATATCCCTTATCCCTATTTATTTATAGTTATTTTATTCTATCAGTTGCAGAATCAAATTCTCCTGTAAGAGAAATACCTGCTAAATAAACTACTAATAGCGAATAAAATATTTTTGTGAATAATTCATAAATTAATGATGACAATTAAGTTATGAATTGTATTGTTCTTCTGTTCACTTTTGGGAACTTAATTGACCGTTTTCGTATTTTTATTTCATGTTTCGCCCGTGTATGAATATTACCCCCGAAAAAGTAATATTTTATCCATCATTTGATATTATCTATCTTTATATTTTAGAGGATGACATTTATTACGCAAATTTGTTTTTTTTTTAAATATATCATATCCGTCAAAAGCTACTTGAAATTCCTGTCATGTATTTGAAATTAGTCATTCTCTGAATAATTCAAATGAAAATGCATTTTTACTCTAATGGTGGAAATAGTTGCCGCTTTTGGGTTGGAATTCACAAGATTTCTCAAATTATAACATACGCGGAAAATAATAGGTTGCATTAAATAGATATATATTGACCAGAAAAATTGTCACAATGAAATAGTGCTGGAAGTATAAACTTTTCAGTATTTCTGAAAAATTAGTGACTAAAAATTAAAATGGCTCCATTTATGATCTAAGCATCATCTCGTATTTTAACGGTACAGACTTCAAATTCCCTCGCACCCAAATTTTCTATTCAGACTTTTGTTTGAGGAAATCTTTGGGTTTAAATCAAGTTAATAAGTTAAAAATGTATAATATAAACCCGAAATATTTAAGTTAAATTTTAAGTATCTGATTGCCATCTGGATAATGTAATGTCTCTGAAACAGACTTAAGAGCCGTTTTGTACTAGATTTGTAGCTAAATGGAGTGGCCTCCATCGTCTGTCTAAATCAAGAAATTCGTGACTTCGCTGGGAAAAATCTTAAAAAACCAAAAGTTAATCACTTGCCCAACCTTTGGATTTAACGCCGGAGTTTATGGATTAAGCAATTTTTTTAGTATATTAAAGAAGTTATTTCTAACGTAAATATAAATATTTTTTAACTTGTGAATCCTTGTCTGCCATTTTAGAAAAAAATTTACTCATCATTTCTAGGATTGATTCAAAGTATTGATAAATTCACTAAATCATTTTAAATATCGCCTTTCATACTTAATTTTTTTAAAAGGTCGATTCCCTGAAGTGTAAGCACTAAATCGAATCTTTCGACTTGCAATGAACAAAATTGAGTCCAAGACGTAAAGAAAATTGCAAATGTCATCGTAGTCACCGAAAAATAGTCATAACTCTTGCCCAAAAGTTTTCTCCAACCCAAGGCAGAGGAAAATTGTTCTTTAAAGCAAAGTTGCCAAAGAAATGAAATTACACTCAATGAGCACCCAGTAATTAGCATTCTTACCTCACAGGGTTTAGGAAAATTCCTCCTCGACACGATTAACTGCCACCGGGTGAAATGCTAAATAAATAGGCGAATGGTAACACTCCAAAAGTCGGTCAAGAAAGCTTGTCGTTCGAGGTCATCGGCAAAGTCCAGCCATCCTCTCTGACGGTCACCGGGGGCTCAGCGGGGAAGGAAGGGAGAGAGGATATAGAGAGAGTGACTGAAGGGAAGACGTCGACCTAACGAGGGGCGCTCTTACTTCCGGGGGAACTGCGGAGAGCGCGAGGCGGCGAATCCTGTCACGACCGACAGCAGGTATCCACAGCCCTCCCTCCCTGTCCCTCCCCTTTCAAATAGGGCTGATCCCACACGCGGCCTCGAACCGCTACACCGCCCGCGCGACCCACGGAACACGTCCCCGGAGGGATTCGCCAAAACGCTCCCCCGCTCTTCTGCGGGGACCCGCGCGAACCAGAGAGAGAGGTGAGACGGGAGTGAGAGGAGCCGAGTTTCCGAGAGCGGGGTTCACTCTCTTACCCCCTCCATCCTCCCCCCCCAAACCCCCCTCGGCGCCCCCCCTCCTGAGTAGGGGAGGGGGATGGAACGCGCCGGCGTGGTCTGCTCGGTGCTTCCATCCCACGACGGGCTGATGTGGGGTTAAGGGGGATGGAGTGCACGGGGGAGGGGGTTTGGTGTTTGATCGGCTCGGAGTGCGAGTTGGATGGAGTGTGGAAGAGGTAGGTTGGGAAGGGGTGAAGGCGGGAGAAGTAGGGAAGAGAAGAGAGAGAAATATGGTATTAGGACTCCACCAGATAGAAGGACCGCGATGTGCGGAGAGGGACTGTGAAAGGAGGTTTTGACGCCCAGAAAGTGCACAATGTGGGCGGCGGAGTGGTTATGCGTGTGAGAGGAGCAAATACAGGGGTTCGTGGTGGGGGGTATGTCGGAGGAGGTAATGGCGCGATATGGATAGTTGAAGGGAGGAGTTGGAGGCAAGCGGTGCTGACCCCGCTACCCTCGAGGCACAGGGTGGGACTGCCTGCCCGAGATGGTTGTAAAGGGTGGAGCGGGGGTGGGGAGGAGGGAATAAGTGCCTTCGTGAATGACACGGCGAGCGCAGGGTTAGTTCTCGTCCCGCAGTTATGATACACGGTTGAGAGTGCGCTCGGGGGATAAAGCTTTCGGTATTGAGGGATATTTAAAAAGAAGCACCGCGAAAAATTGAATGAAATAGTAATTAAGTTTAGAATTGAATATTGTGACATGATAGTAATAAGCTTGGAATTTTAATTTTGATCGTAGAACAACTCTCATTGATGAAATTGAAGAATATTCTGTTAATCCTGATGATTTTAAAAATATATTGCTTTAAGAATAAATATTTTGAACCTTCGAAAAATATACGTCCACGAAAAAGAATGGTGCAAGACTGACTGAAATTAATATTTGATCAATTATTAAAAATAAATAGCCGTTTAAAGATTTTTTTACATTTAATATATTTACCACAGTGTAGAGAAATCCGATTTAATGTCAACTTTATTTTTTAAATGTAAATTATTCCTTTCACTTTAACATTGCATTATAGCAGTCGTTCATAACGTGTTTCTTTCAGGCTTTAAGGCTGCGTTTGTAATTCTCGTATCTCTCCGTTTTCAGCGCGCTTATTTTGCTGTCTAGGCACACTTAATTCGAATATAATTTTTAAAACACGTAATGAATTCAAAGTACTTTGGGAAATAACGTGATAGTAACTTTAACGGAGTCATTCCTTGAATTAAATTCCTGTATCTCGTGATTAATTATTTTAAAAACGTTATTTTTAGTACAATACTAGAGTTAATATAAGTTTTATCTTAATTTTCATATGTTTAGCTAAGTATTTTATCGTGTTGAACTCGACAAGAATTAACAGCAACAGTTACAGTTACTACAAAAATGCAATTATAAGCAGCAATTTCGACGAACGGGGGACAATGTCGAAACTTGTAGTAGTGAAATAAATTATTGCGAAAAAATACAGTTTACCAATTCAGTGATTCATTAATTAGAGCCTTATTAAACCAATAATTAATATATATTATAATCAATATTATCGTTTGCAAGTATTTCCTAATTAATTAGGTGGGATGAGAGGAATGATAAATTACTCTTTCGGATGCCTTAATCGTTAATTATATTATATTTTTGGTGGGATTACTTATTCTCTATGTACTGTAATATTACCTCATATTCTACGTCAACTCTAAATTTCGAAGCTACCCCAAAATCTCCAGCCCCCTGTCAGAAGCTTAAATCTATGTTACATATGAGATCTTAAGTCCTTGTTCATCTGGATTTTTTTTGAGTCACCGAATCGGAAGTATTGATTACTATGCAATTGCAGTACCATTTTATGCCGTAAAATTGGCATGCAATTCCATCATAGCTCAGACTATTGTAGCATATCATGAAGAAATAACACGGTGGAAGCAGGTGAAGAGAAGAGTGATTAAAGGGTGCGACGAAGATTGCAAAGATATGTTTGCCTATAAGAAATAGAAGAACAAAATACTCCTAAAGGTTATCAAAGCCAGAATTATAGTGATAACTAGTGGAAAAAGTATCTGGTCTTTTTGCTCCTCAATGCATTGGATCTTTTTTCTCCTCAGTACCTTGGCGTATTATGACTCGCCTCTAACAGGGGAGACGTGGACAATTACAAAAATGTAAATTGGCTTGAGTGAAGCATTAAATTGAATTCATATTTTTTTTCAAATTGCTGCCAATCAACCACCAGAAACACATTTTTATCCTTAATTATGTGGTCCAAATCTATCGAATAGAAAACTAAATTCACTCACTATGGACAGAGTAGCATGTGTTGACATTTATAAAATACGAACAAATATTTTTCAGCATACGTAGGAAAATCGTCGAGAATTTAATACATTATTAATTGTGTATTCAGTTATATTCCCTTGTGCCAACAGCTACATCTTTTGTCGTGAAAGTAATTCACTTCAACGACTATGTGGCTCCAAATATAAAACATTTGAGAAAAATTATAGGAACTAGTAGGGGCGAAATATTTTATTTATATGGTGTTCTAAAAGTTTCAAAAATATTTTTTCTGAAGATAAGTCAGGCTAGTTTTTAACCAAAATTACATTAGAGAAATAAAAAGCGAAAATTTTCTACCATACCAAAACACAGGTGTTGGTTTCCATTTAACATTATATGCGTTATAGGCTTACGTAGTTACCTGTTGTCATCTTTTGTGCAATTAATGAATAATTTCTGCTCCATTATGTGTAGTTCAATTTATTTCACTTTTCATGTTGAAATGATATGAGTAGTACCTACTATAAAATTAGGTTTTTTATAACGTATTTGGAAGAAAACCCTACTAGGAAATAACCGAGGATAAGCGAAAGGAATCTAATGGACAAATCCTGAGACAGAATAGTTTTCTGTTCACCATAATTTAGAGAAACGAAGAGTGATAATTACACAGCAATATTAAATGTTTCCCTGCAAGAGCATACTATAATCTAATATATATATATATATATATATATATATATATATATATATATATATATATAATATATATATATATATATATATATATATATATAAATATATAAATTGCTCCTGGTAGGGTCACCCATGCCAGATAGGTCGAAGGTTAGGAGCCAGACGAAAGGTAGTCCACGCAGCGTCTGTTCCTCAGTGAGGCGGCTGCAATGGCGTCTGACCCCAGTGGGGCGGCCAGTAAGTGATGGTGTCACGTTAAAAACACTATTGAGGAAGGCAACGGGAAACCACCTCAATTATCATTCCCTAGAAAAATATGATGGACAATAGAGATATTTTGAGTCCTGGCAACCACGGGGCTCGGCCCAATCGGCCGTGTGTCGTGCCCGGCAGCGGGGGAGGCAAGGCTTCCGCGGTCGTCATCCCACGAAACCCTTGCAAGGGAAAACCAGCAGCAGCAGGACAGAAGACGCAGGAGAAGAAGACCAAATTAGTTAGAATAGGAACGTGGAATGTTAGGACAATGATGAGGACGGGGAAATTGGAGAATGTTAAGCGAGAGATGGAAAGGGGAAATATAGATATTTTAGGTCTATGCGAGGTGAGATGGAAAGATAGCGGGGATTACTGGAGTGATAAGTATAGAATAATATACAGCGGTGGGGACGAGAGCCAACGAGGGGTTGCCATAGTATTAAATGAAGAGGTAGGAAGAAGCGTAGTCAACATAGAGCAGGTAACGGATAGAATACTACTAGTGGAGATAAAAGCAGAACCGACGAACTTAGTTATTATCCAGGTATACATGCCACCGAGCAACCATAAGGAAGAAGAGGTCGATAGGATATACGATCAGTTAGAGGACATGATTGCATGTGTTCCTGCAGGGAAACATTTGATAGTGATGGGGGATTGGAATGCGACGGTAGGCGAAGGAAGAGATGGTGATGAGGTGGGGGACTACGGTTTAGGCACAAGGAATGACCGCGGGGAGAAAGCAGTTGAGTTCTGCAGGAGACAGGGCTTAGTTATCACCAACACTTGGTTCAGACACCACAAAAGACGCAGGTATACATGGAAAATGCCAGGTGACTCGGGAAGATATCAGCTAGATTATATCCTGGTTAGACACAGGTTTAGGAACAGTGTGATAAATTCCCACAGCTTCCCGGGAGCGGATGCGGACTCAGACCACAATTTAGTTATTATGAAATGTAGCGTACGTTTTAAAAAGATGAGGCAGGGGCGGCGAGTTAGAAAATGGAATGTAGAAGCGTTAAATGGGTTGAAAAGGAAGGAATACAAACAGGCGGTAGAGAAAATCATGGAGGACGGTAAAGAGCTAAGTACTATCGAAGAAAAATGGGAATGTATCAAAAAAGGGTTGTC
This sequence comes from Hetaerina americana, assembly GCF_022747635.1. Classification (NCBI taxonomy): domain Eukaryota; kingdom Metazoa; phylum Arthropoda; class Insecta; order Odonata; family Calopterygidae; genus Hetaerina; species Hetaerina americana. The sequence goes on from NW_027286874.1 coordinate 42,480,083, forward strand.
TAAAGCGGCAAAAGACACTATTGGAACCGTTAACGCTAAAAGGACTCGTAAACCATGGATCACGGATGAGATGATTACAAAAATGGATGAGCGGCGAAAATGGAAGAATATAAATACAGAATTAGGCAAAATGAAGTACAAAGAATTGAACAATAAATTAAGGCGGGCAACAAATAAAGCAAAGGAAGCATGGTGGAAGACGCAGTGCGAGGATATGGAAAGTCTGCAGAGGAAGGGGGAAATCGGTGCGCTTTACAGCAAAGTTAAATCGTTATCGGGAAGTAAGAAAGGGAGATCAACGATAGCAGTTAGAGATAAGGCCGGTAAGGTAATAGTTGACGCAGGAAAGATCCAAGAGAGATGGAAGGAATATGTAGAAGAACTGTATAGTAAAGAGCTTAGACCAACAAAGTTAGACATTGAAAAGGAACATGACGTAGAAGAAGATAGCTTAGGTCCAGGCATACTGGACAATGAGATAGAAAGGGCATTAAGGGAGATGAAACTAAATAAGGCCGTGGGGGTAGATAACATTCCCGTGGAACTTTTGAAATGCTTAGGAAAATGTGGGAGAAAGAGGCTATATGGGCTGATCCGTAGTATTTATGAGGAGGGAATCTGGCCGGAAGACTTTGTGAGATCAGTTTTAGTTCCTATTCCGAAAAAGGTAAAGGCCACGTCATGTGAGGACTATAGGACAATTAGTTTGATATCCCACGCAGCTAAGGTTGTTCTCAGGATCATAAACAAAAGGATAGAGAGTAGGGCAAACGATTACTTAGGGGATGATCAGTTTGGGTTCAGGAAGGGGAGAGGTACGCGTGATGCCATTGCAGTAATGAGATTATTAATCGAGAGGAATATAGAACACAACCAGGAGGTATTTGCCTGTTTCGTAGATTTCGAAAAAGCGTTTGATAGAGTAAATTGGGAAAAACTAATGAGTTTATTGCAGAAATTAGGAATAGATTGGAGGGAAAGGAGGCTAATCTGCAACCTGTACATGTCTCAGACTGCTCAGGTGCGGGTGGGAAACGGGGAGTCAGGATGGGCAGTGTTAGGAAGGGGTGTAAGGCAGGGTTGCCCATTATCACCGTTGCTGTTCAACCTGTACGCAGAGGAAATGATCAAAGAGGCATGGGAAGAACTGGAGGTAGGAATGAAAGTGGGCGGGGAATTCGTAAAATCAGTTAGGTTTGCCGATGATCAAGCTTTAGTTTGTCAGTCAGCCAAGGGGCTGCAAGCACTGCTTAGTGAATTGGAAATTCAGTGCGACAGGTATGGGATGAGAATCAATATTAATAAAACAAAGGTTATGCGATTTTCTAGAAAGAAAAAGGCCAAGCTTAACATTAAAATAGGAGGGCAAAAGCTAGAGCAGGTAGAACAGTTTACGTATCTCGGTAGTGTTTTGGACCAACACGGTCAAAGTAGTAGGGACGTAAGGAGAAGAATTGCGCTAGGCAAAGAGGCTTTCACAAGGAGGAGGGAGTTGATGACAGGGACTTTGAGTAAGGATGTTAAGAAAAGACTCGTAAAAACTTTGATATGGAGCGTAGCTATGTACGGAGCGGAAACGTGGTCATTGAAGCAGGAGGATAGACGTAGATTGGAGGCTTTTGAAATGTGGGTGTGGAGAAGAATGGAGAAGGTGAAATGGACAGAGAAGAAAACAAATGAGGAAGTACTTGGTATGGTGGGCGAAGAGAGGGGTTTGTTGGGAGCAATCCTATGGAGGCAGGAAAAGTGGATGAAGGGGGTTTTGACCGGCAGTGGGATGTTGAAGACTGTGATAGAGGGTAGAATGTTGGGCAAAAGAGGAAGGGGAAGGAACAGGATAGGGTTGTTGGACGGGATGAAGGGAGGAAGAAAGTACTCGGAGATGAAGAGGGACCTGATATAGAGTAGGATGATGGATTTTGTGTTTAGTTAGGAGTAATAAAATATTTGTTGGTAGTTGTGTCCATCCAAAAACCTACCTTAACCGGTAGATTACTTTAAAAAAATATATATATATACACGCTTCATCATGAACCGGTTATAGGAACAGCGCTGCGTCATCAAATGTTGCGTGAAACTGGACAAAACCGTGAAAAAGACTGGTGGCACGCTCAGGGCAACTTATGGTGATAACGCCATGGGTAGACCGGAATATTTTGAGTGGCAAAAGGTGGTTCGGGAGGATAGAGGAGATGTTGAAGACGCTCAACGTTCATGACGCCTTTTACCTCAAAAAGTGAAGAAAAACTTGAAAGTGAAGCCTTTGTTGACCGGCATGGTATATTAAGTGTTCGCGTGGTTTCTGATGAACTTGGCATCTCTAAAGGTGTGTGCGAAGTTAGTGCCGCAACTGCTCTCGGACGAACAAAAGGCAACTAGGACTACCTGGCCAGGCACAACGTGGCAACGCTGCTTTAGCCACCCTACGGCCCTGACGCTGCTCCACCAGACTCTTCCCCATCTCAAATCAGGGCTGAAGGACGTCACCATGGCTCGGTGGAAGCGTTACAGCAGATCGTGACGAGGAAAGTTAGCAGCATTCCGGGCACCACCTTCCAGAAAGTGTAAGAGGTGTGGAAAATCAGCTGGCAGCAGTGTGTGGACGTACTAGTGTGGCACTTTGAAGACTTTTGAGGGAACGTACAAATTCTAGCAAAAAATGTTCTTTGATCATCTCAGTCCTACTACTTGTTGGACAGACTTTGAATACACATATCAAGAGATATCTTTTATAATTCAGGGAATATTTTTCAAAACGTATGGCATCAATGTCTTTGTATATTACTGGATAATTCAGGGTGATGTATCGAACCATTTGAAAATTATAGCCACATGTTTTAATACCCGGTGGTGAAATGTATTATTTTTCATTTGATGCAATTAAAAAATATATTTGTACACGAGGCTAATAAGTTCGTAATTGGCAATTTAATGGGTAAGATTAATGTATAATTTAATTTTTTATTTTTCTAGAACATGAATATTTCAGGATTTTAAATGTCCCAAGCCAGATTACAGTTTTAAAGTTTATTTCTTCTGATTCATGCTGAGAATAAACCAATTATGCATACTTTATAAGTTAATGTATTGCATCAGTTTATAATCCTCAGACTTTTTAACACTCATCTATCAATAGTTGGATCTTTTCGCCATCTAATATGCAAATTCAATTTTCTTTTTCTTTTTGGGTTAACGTTGGAGAAATCCCTGAATATATGTATTTTGAGATTTATCCGATATTTATGTGGAGAGACAGATTAAATTTGGATTCATGTACTATTCTTAGCTCATAAAATAGGTTTTATTCGTTATATGTTTCGTCCATTTGTGGGTTTGTAAATTTTCTTTCGGAGGATTAATATAAAAAATTATTTCATCACTCTGTGGTTTAAAATGTGTGGATTATTCATTTATGGAATTTTTATCTCGTAGGACTGCCGATCTAATAATGCTTATGAGAGATGTATGTAGTTTTTGGGGTTATGGTCTATTTATTGTAAAGTTCTGTGTTTACTCTGGGCTTTCAATATACGCAAGTAGCGGTATTCATTTCATGGAGGAAGAGTTACAAGTTTCCGTCTCCGACTCCCCCGAGCGTCCAATTTCTTGGAAATTTAATTTAAAACCGTAGCAACTCGTGTATACGGTACCAAAATCCAAGTTTTACCTTTTTCCTAATGTTCCCTTTGTCTCTACGGGGATTTCTGAAAATCTCTTCGGCTCTGAGTAATTGCATTCCTTAATGCTCACGAAGATAATGCTGTCCCTATCGATATGTTTAGGGATCAAAGAATTACTCATGCTTAAATTCTCAATGAATTAAGTGGAGTAAAAGACTTCCATCCTTAAACGGTAGGCCTTATTAAACTTTAAAGTAGGCAAATTAGGTACCTATGTGGGAGTGATACTGGAGCTAATTAAAAGTTCATGAACTTATCTAAAAACTTACGAGCAATAATTTTATTTACGCGGTTTTTTCTCGTACACGGCTCTCAATATATTTTTATGGTACAATGTATCCTTATGCTTTTGATATGAAAAATGTATTGAGCTACTGTGCGAATTTTTATTGCAGGGGTGTTTTCGGGGTTGCGACAGGGCATCAATTGTGCATGTCATTTTGGTAACATTTTTATAGGTATAATATTCTTGTCTCATACGTCCTCTCCTGTATCGTGGCTATTATTTTCAAAAGGCTTTTTCTTTGCTTGCTATTTTTTTAGTTTAAGATTTGGAAAAGTGTTCCGAGTAAAAAGAAAATAGATAAGAGTAGTAGAAAAAGAAAATTCCGAGTTATTATAAATTAAATTGAATTCTTTTACAAATATATTAAGCTGATTCAGAACTATATAAATAATATTTTAAGCATAATAATGCAAAATTTACACTCATGATATGACAAACAGAATATCCTGTCTTTAAAAGGTCATTCTCATTCATTCATGAGCTATGCCAATCCTACCTAGAAGTAGAAAGGGTATATATAAGTTTTACAAATAATTGTTCGATGGCGGAAGAATCGTTCATTGCTTAAATTGGAAGGTTGAGCAAGGTGGGTTAGCGGAAGAGTTGGTAACATATCAGAAATATTTCAAAAGTTTTATTTATATTTTCAGTAAAAATTTTGTTGCTATTTATCTAATTTCTCAAAATGAATAAAATTAGGTAGGAAATGTTGGAAATGTTACTCCACTATAATATTTAATAACATAGCTCTAATTTAAGGTGGATTTTTCTCTTATAATCATATTAACTCATTTAGTTGCTTAATTAAACTATGCATTGTAGTAACTGTTTGAGCACAATATAACTTTCGCAGGGTGTTGAGAATAGAATATTCAATGATAAAGAGATTATGGGGTCACTTCATTTCTGATAGCAAATATTTGATAAAAATTGCTTCTTAAACATGCCCGCTAAAATTTAAAAATGTCGACCTACAACCTTGTTTTATAAAAAAATCGCCATCATCAGATTTGGCATAGTATAAAACGATAGGGTTTTTATGGTGACCACATCACAAAGGGTGAAAAAAACGGCCTCATATTTATAAAGTTTTGTAAATATACCTTGTAAGATACGATAAATGAAGTGAAAATAATCAAATTTCTTCTACCTTTGTGTAAAGGTTCAAGTTCCACGCTAATAACTCATCAATAATTCATCAAAAAATAAAATTTTGATTTATTAAAGGTAGACGTCGTCTTTTTCGGAGGTTACTACGGAGGATAATTCCACAAAAAGCAATGCTACGAAGGAGAATTCATTGATATAATGTAAAAGTTAGGGTTTGCTTCCAAATCCAGCACACGAGTAAAACTAGTATGATGCAATTTTTCTCCGTTGGTGGGCAACCAAAAAGAGAGACGGTAAATTGAATGTTAACAGAATTTGAGTGACTATTACGTCATGGAAAAACTTCCTTTTTCTTTAACCTTTTTAGAAACTTTCCTTTCTTTCAAAGTTTTGTAGTGTATTAAGTAAAAAATTCTGACGGTTGTCCAAATCTTGGGGAAAACATTTCAAACTGAAATGCTTCGGTCATCGAGTATTCAAATAAATATTTTCATCAATGTTTCAAAATAGCATGAATTATAGAAAGTAAGTATAGAAATAAAATAAGTAAGTATAGTAGAAGTATAGTAAGTAAAATAGTTTGAATATCCATGTTAGTATGAATCGCCTTTCTAATTTTGTGGTCAAGTATGACTCAATTTAATATCAATGTCACCGACACTATGTTCCCTGGCGAAGGTGTTTAGTGTACTTCATAGTATTTTCTGGCGAATAATGTTCATATTTTAGTGAATTGAGATTGAATTAGGTCAATTCTAGTGATACTAAATACTTTCGGAATACAAATGAGGTGTTCTTTGAGTTGTATATTACCGATAGACTGGGGTAGTGCTGAGATTGTTTAAATCCAGGTTACTAACAAAAAAGGCACCTGCCGAAACAGACAAAACACGCACTTACTGGAAAAATTCTAAACAAATTTACTCAGTCTACTTTTAATATTTAAAAGACTAAAGAGTGAAATTTACAAGTAGGCCAAAATATATATATTTACATTGATGCGATAGTAAATATGCCATTTTTTAAAAGGTTTCTAAGCCCCCTCCATTATCGATTATAATTTCAGGCGTGAAAGTCAACCAAGAAAAATCTACTGCAATGCAATTCAAGAGATGTATCTTTAACTTAATATATTCTTTAGCAAAGAACGAAAGAAGAATGTAGTTTGGGTTATTTTTACAAATTCAGATGCATGCCTAGTAAGGTTTTAAGCCCATCGGTGGATTATAAGGTAAAATTGAGAGATTAAACTACATGTAAGTATGTAATAAGTACGACGATGGGATAAGAAGGCAGAAGGAGAACATGTAACCCGTAAAGATATTCAATTGGGGAAAGTATGGACTCTCAGAAATAGGATTTTAGGCGGCAGGTTGACGGACGCCTGCAAAATGCATAGCGTAAGATTATTTTATTTTATGACGAACAATAACGAACATTAAACATGAAAAACGTAAAAAATGAAACTCTTCCCGCTTGCATGATTTTTCTGCAATGGGGTCTTTTCAAATATTAATGAGTACGTACAGCGGTGTAAAAATAAATATTATTTAAATATTTTTATAATTAGGAGCGCTGAATACTGTGAAATAAATTTTATACCAGCCATGGTTGTGTGGGCTGTTTCGCTGCTATGGTTGAAATAATTAATCCTATTTAGTCACAAAATGTAATTCACCTATTCAAGAACTCAGGTTTGTCCAATTCTCGGCATTATTAAGTTTTAATTTTCGCTTTAAGTTACTCTTTATATTTATCTTCAACAGTGTTCTTTAAATTTTACCTTTTTGCCTTTTTCTATTCCTGTATCCGACGTGATTTGGAATGCAAACCGAAAATATTTCATATGGTGTCCATTCAAAGCCCTTTTATAAAAGTGATCGTTTCATTTATAATGAAGGTGGCTTGATTGCAGAGTGTAGGCGACCACTTTAGATAAAAACTCTGCAATTTAAAACAGAATTCCGTATTACTCGACAAATGGCTGTCAGACAAAATTGCCTAAAAATTCTACGAAAATCCGTTTCAGTGATCAATTGGTGGCTATTCGACAAATACTAGATACCCTGTTTTAATATATGCATCGCGAGGATACCAATGAAAAATAGCAATCTGACGGATTTTATTAGAGCGATAGGTAGTACAGTCGTGGCAGATTAATTAATCAATTGCCTTCATGAAAGTACTCGTCGGCTAACAGAGTTTGAAATATGTTAAAAGGCTTACCGTCAAATGGTAACTTTTCCTGTTAATACTCGTCGAAATGTATTCAATGAAGCCATTTCTTTGACGTACCATGCGTATTGGAGTAGGTATCGATTGCGTATATTTGGTATTGCATCCTTAACTGACGTGATCTTCAAATGGACCTGACAGAAAAGCCATATGCTAATGAATGTTATTGGAGGTTATTTCATGCCTGTCGTATTTCTCTTGTTCCAAGCCGCTTCATTAAATGTTAACCCTTATCATACGAAGTAAAGGAGGCCTCATGTATCAAACCAATCAATTGCTATAATTGTTACTATTTGTTTTATATTGGATGTTTCTACTCGTAGAATATCTGGCTCTTATAAGTAACTCTAAATATTTTCATGGGAGATTGTATTAATTAATTCTATGAGTTTTTTATGTTTTTATTTTAACCGTTGGCTGTAGCGATCTGTTCAATTCGTTGTCGAAAGGAAGATGAGATCCCATGTGTACAAGGCGGGGAATCAACGAGTAGAATCAACTTTTTTAAGGGGATGGGGGCCATTAAAAAATGAGGGTTCCTGGTAGATGCTAAAATTGTAAGCTGCTGTTGTGTAGATTTTAGGTAGCATCTAAGAAATACAGACTTCAACATTTTCTAATTGAAAAATGGCCGTTGACGCAGGATAAATGTTATTTAAAAGGCAAGAAAAGTATTAATATGTCTTTGTGTTCCACCTTTAATGTAGACAATATTGTCAAAATAATGATACCAGGAAAAATATTCTAAATGTCGTGAATATTTCACTAAAGAGGTTTTCAATATGCTATGCCTGGCATGGAGACAAATTTGCTCATTCCGTAAATGGAGTGTGAGGAGTGGATGAGAATGAAAGGAAGACGGGTGAGTTTATTATCAGGTTCTGGAATCGAACGAATTGCTTTGATGACTAATTTAAGTAGGCAAATGCTCGCATAGTTTATGTGCACGAAGCTGAAGACATTTCGGCGATGGAAAACTACATGGTATTGATCTGATTTCTTTCAAACTATAATTAAATTACGCACGTCTCGCAAAGCACAAATATTTGCTGATATATTGTCTATTTCAAGGTCATTAAGTACCTCCAGTTGGCTGAAGGAACGTTGACAGAAGAGAATTGCGTATCAAGCATAACTTGGCCAAAAATATAATCAATCATAAATTCAAGTGTTTCATGTTCCATTCCACGAAAGGTTTGAATATTCATATTAAAATACAGATGCAATATTACTCTTCCACAGATGTTGAAAACATCCGCAGAAATGTTCGTGAGAAATTCTCGACAGAAAGGTCTACAGAAAACCGCTACTATATCTGCGTTATAATATGAATTAATAGTCGTGTATACTGAATCAAATATTGGGCTGCATATTAATTTAATTAAACTCTAGTTTCGTTATCAATAGCATCAAGAGACATTACACTCGATAAGCAGTAAATCATAAGCTTCTCTCAAGACTAGCTCTTCGAATTCTGTTTTTAATCTAGATATTTGAAATGTATATGGTATCCTAAGTCAACTAATAGACACAAGTTTCAAGTCGTTTCAGAGTTAAATCAGTCCGTATCATTGGCCCATATCAAAACACCATTATTATAAAATGTGAAATTTTGAGAATAATTTTCAAACTTAAATATTGTATTTTCCTACTTAAATTAGTGCTGAGACAATTTTTGTATTGCATCTCGTTGTAATTCAAAGAGAAGCAAAAGGAAGAAATGAATTATATAAAAGGGATACAAATAGCATAAAAAATGAATCAGTTTGCTTAAAAGCATCAATTCATTGATTCATTTCCACCAATTTAATTGATACAAGATGAGAATGCTCGCCAAAATTATTCGGCCACTTATTTCACAATTTTAATCGAAAAATGCATTTTCAATTATCATAGAACTAGTTCATTGAAGTAATTTATTTGATTAACTAAGCTAAATGCATATATCTTGACAAATTCTCCTCAGGTGACAATTGTCATCCAGTGAAATAAACTTGTTATAATTGTATGGATTTCTGTTAAACATCATTTAAACCCCTAGAAAATAATTTTCCTCCCTTATGAATCAACAAAGAGGTATATTGAAAAATAAATTTCATGAATAGTGAATAACTTTCCTACAAGGGCTCTAATGTTGACTAATGTAAAATGAAAAATTGACTTATCATATAAATGACGCGATTCAGTCTTTTTAGATCATTCTCCCATAATCCATTATTTTGGCTTATAATTGAGAGGATAATTATTGAGTGGTTTAGTATTCATTGGAAAAGGTAGTTCATCAGCGGTGAATAAAAAATTTGAAACGGAAAGGAATTGACAGTAGCGTAGCGTAAACGCATAACAAGCATCAACCTGAGGGATGTCACGATTATGGTACTAATTTGCTTCACTCAAACAACGTGAATCGCAGCCGAAGTAACTTTACTTCATCCAATTTTTCTCTACACAGATTTGATGTTGTTATATGGCCTAGCTAATCATACAGCTGAATTTAGATAGTTCTGTAGTTCGATATATTAATCATACGGTTTGTTTAGCTGACAATAATTATTTGAAGACAATCTCAAAATCTTTTGAAGACGCGCTTGCAAATTTGAATAAATATATTTTGATTTCACAATGGGCGTGTGTATTCATTGAAATACTAATTATGACTAATGGGATTTAACAAAATCGAAAAACTTCGTACTAAATATTGTAGATTTGTCAAATTAAAGTTAAACAAATTTTTGAAATGCATGTTTCCAACGTTTAAAATATATTTTTGTAAAAATAAATTGTTTTTTTCAATCAGCGTATACACTTTGTTTAGGTTTACTTATGTTGTTTAAATATTAGTTTTCAATTCAACCTCCAAAGGATGAGCTGAAAAAATCCTGCATAATAATACTATGAACGGTCAAAAGATATTGCAAATGCTGGTAATTAATGTTTCTCAACCAATTCCTTCATAATTTCCCACATATCAGCTACTGGTATTGCTATTTAGTGGCTTACAGATTTCACCCATTTAAAAATCTTTCAGCGACCCAGCACTTGGTCGCGCTAATTTTTGGGAAAAATTTATCATAGGATTCCAGTCAGTTTTAGACAAATTATAAATACGTATTTCAATGTAGAGACAACTGACAAGGAAACTTATTTTGAGGTTCAGAACGATATAAAAGAGCTTATTTTTATTTATTTAAAACTGCCTATCATTCCAATGTGATCCATTCATTTAAAAATTGTTTTATTTTCTACAAAATCATTGTGGTAGTTGAGAAAGTTGATGTTTTCATAAACTTTGTGTTCGTGGTTATGCATAAAAAGACCAATTAATTTTGTAATTTTTGCCGGTATGTTTGTAAAACAGTAGTCATTTCGTTGTCTCATTATCACTATGTGATATCGAATTGAAATACCAGGATTCTTGGTATTACAAGAGTGCCTTTTGTAAGGGTGTTCGTGAATACCGGTTACTGGATTCAAAGCAATCGAAATTCATCAATGGCATTGAGTTGACAGTCATTTGAGTGTCATTTTGATGAAAATCCAGTCCTCGCCTATATGTTATATTTCAATTACATTCGGAAAATTAGTATTTAGCTATAGAAGGATTATCAGAACAACAAGTACCTTTTACAATATTATCACGTTGCCGTAGATTTAAAGTATGTATAGCAAAAGTTCTCGTAATTATTATTTCGCAGTAATGATTTTCAACTCCACGTTTTGAATTCTGGTGGTGAGTTGCCTGAGAGTTCTGAGAGCTGATTGAATCTTACCGTAAAACGAACGGAGATATAAATGTATCAAAAACTTATGCTTCATTGAATTTTGGCAACGATTGTTTTAAAGTTATGCAGGTCCTATAGGAGTGTAAAATATTTTTGAAGTGTGTCCACATCAATGAAATGGACAACAATGAAGGCTTTAGCAACACTCCTGTATATACGAACTTCCCTAACGATAACCTAGAATATTCGCTGCGAGAGACCTTTGGCTTAGCTATTGTATAAAAGAAACCATAAACACAGTAATCAACCCGAAGGTCGGTTTAGTAGGTGATAATAGAGTTCACCCAGTACTAAGCCCTATACGGCGTGTGAAATTCACACATCAGGGTAGGGGGGCCAGTTCCTTTCCCTGTGCCGGTTATGGTTTTCCAGGAAGATCTGGTACCCGAAAAATCACCTTAGCTTGAGTGGAGCTGCAGATGTCCAGAGTGCCTTGCCGGGGAATCGAACCCGGGACCCTCCGGTTAGCAGTCCAACGCTCCCTGGACTACCGCGACCCACTAGCTATTGTACATTGGCAAAATATTTCCTTCATCAGATTATCATATATACTTCTTGTATTTAACGGTTACGTAACTAAAAATGACCTTAACCATTGAAAGGTGGTATTTCAATCATGGTAATACATTCTTAATTTTATGTACGAGTGTAAATTCTTCATTTTATTCTCTTATTTATATGGTTTTACGTTGCAAAAAAAAAACAAAATCGCCTAATTTCTCATTATTGCTGCTGCATTAATACATGGTGTCATGCATGAGCTTATGTTTTCCAAACGAGAAATATCCGTAATTTCAACTATAGAAAGGACGTTAAATATACTTGCATGAGATATACACAATTAATGTACTCCCTCCTGAGCAACATTGAGGTTTACTAACAGAGGCATTAACAATCATATAGTCGGAGTTATAAATACAAAGACCGTGGCCGTAGAGAGATCGTAGGAAAACAGCAAGGTCTCCGAGAAGATTTCAGGGTTCTCCGCCCACTCTTCAACAAAGAAAAACAACATTCAATCACTAGATAGTAAGACCCGAAAGATTTGCAGTCCGGAGGTTTGCAGTAACTGTGGAGAGCACAGAGGAAAACGAGCCGTTTCCCTTTGTGCTCTCCACAGCTCTCCGCTCTTTGCATAATCGACTGTTTATACGTTTATGTAAACTTGTTTACCATCGCGTATATTTTCGCGCATGCAAATATGTCTTTATTTATTTAACCGAAAAAAATGTTGTAGGTGAGAGTTTGATCGCTTTCAACTGCTCTTTCAACTCTTTTATTGCTTTCAACAACTGTGTGCAACTCAATATGCAATTCCATTTTGATATGAAAACCTTAGGTTGCCATTCTGTGAATTCGTTTTGGGCAACCGTTATTATAACTAAGTACGTTGCTGACAAATACACATAATGCTGTCTGGGCCAAAGAGAAGTGAAAATCGAAATGCGAATATATAATAATGACGATGCATCTTAAGCAAAAAAAAATAAAATGGCATTGCAAATTCAAATTAGAAAGATGGATTATTTTAAAATTTCAATTTTTCTTCTTTGGCAATAACCCAAAACTTAGTCATCCGAGGTATACATATATTACATCGTTTAAGAGTTTTTATTTCTTCAGGAGACCTATTAAACATCGTTGAAACATAATAAATAAGTTATCTCTTTAATATACATATTTGTTTTAATTAATTGCACATTTTCTCATTTCACACGGTTTTATAAGCACTACCAGAAATGATCGACACGTAGAGCATCCAAAAAAAGTTTCAGTACTTCTCAGACATAGGCGTGTACAATAATTGGATCAATATCAGTTTCAAAAATAATTTTTTTAATGTTAATGTGTTTTTTCAAATTAACATTACTAGTTGACCTTTTTATTGCAAAACTCATAGTTTTAAATTATGCTTTCATGCACTTCCCCAGAATTGTATTCTGTAGGTCAAAACTTAATATTACCTTATCAAATGCATAAACATTTGAACTTGAAAGAGGTTGTTCACATGTTTTGGACAAGGTAGAATTTTCAGTAGAAAGCAATGTCATATTTCCGAGAATTAATCAAGGAAAGAAATATACACGTTTTATTTGATACCTTTTTTTGCACAGTAAACATGATCTTTGGCGTTTTAAGCGATTTACGCACCTTTGCGCAAGTATATATGTCTTGATGGATGGCGAGACTTTATGTAACACAGAAACGAAATCCATTGCGGTTCTATAATTTAGATTACTATAATTTAGATTACTATAATTTAGATGTCCAAATGCAATGGGAGGGTGGCACTAATGAAAAATGAAGTAGAAATCTTGAGGGAATGGGATGTTTGTGAAACTCTTGCAGTCATAATCCGATAATAGAAGAAGAGACAATTGAAAAGGAATCAAGGAAAGTTGTCGAGTAAGATACAAAAAGGAAATTCCGGAAGCCTCGTCGGCAATGGCAAGAAAGAGAGAGAGAGCCTCTCCGTTGAAATGAAAAAACTTGGGAATTGGCTCGGGCGGGAGTTGTATTGTACGAGGGTGCCCTCGCTAAAATGGGTGGAGGTGATGAAAGGTTCGATCGAGGTAAAGGATGGGGGTGGAGGAGATGTTGAAAGGTAAGCAGGTTTAAATAGAAATTGTGGATAGTTTTATTGTTGTGGGGTGTTTGTGTGGAGGGAAGAAAATGAACGGGGAAACGGGATCAAATATTGGAGAGAGACGGTGAAACGAGGAGGTAATGGAAGGAAGTCAAATGGAGGAGAAACCTGTTAAAAAGGTTGGCAAGGGAAATGGATATCGATAAGAATAAAAATGTTTGAATCCCAGAGTTATAGTTATTTGACTAAACGTGATTGAAGTAGAAGAGAATCCTACAGTTAAATCAGAAGTAATATATTGAAAAGTGATTTCTTGAAAACCATTATGCTATGGTTTACGATATGATACCTTTCCATCAAATCAGTCGCTTCACTTGATCACGAAGTTCCTAAATAGAATAAAGAATTTAATGTTAGAATATGAAGGTTTATTTCACATCAATCTGCCCCGAAAATTATTTTCCAATATTTATTTAATGGGATAAAACTGTTGGCATTTCGGCCGTATGCATCATATAATCTCTCTCAGTCTGTCTTGCGATGCATTTATGGCTACTTACATTTGGAATGGTCAATAACTCTAAATGCACGTATTTAAACGATGTCCTCAGAGATTTCATGACAAACACGGAAACAATCGAATATGGTAGCCGAAATCGAAACACCCAATTAATATTTCGATATATATAGCACATGTTTTGTAGTTAGGCATTCTTAAATGCTTTTCAACTGCTGCAAGAAATATGTTTTTGATACTGCTGGAATATCTAGCACTGTAAGCAATAATTTTGAATAAAAGCAACGAAATGAACTCGTCGAGTAGTACCGGATATTTGTGATAGAAATATTTAACCTGCAATTGTTACAAGAATAACATGCCTTACCGGTCTGTATGCTAGATAGATTGGTAAACCTTATCAAATGATATAAAAAAATATAAACGAACTATAATACTTATTATAACTTCAGGCATGATAACCAATAAAGGTATTTTCAGAGGCTTCTTATAAACGACTCTCTACACTTTAAAAATATGGCGCGGGGCTCCTTTGTGACATTTATTTTCCCTGGCACCTTCGTCGAAACCAGCGGCTATAAAACGGTTTTGAATGATACCCTTCCGGTGAAGAGAGCGGGAGTTGTGTGGTTACTGAGGGAGGAAGGAAGCAATGACGGCAATGGAAGAGGGGTTGGGGCACCTGAGAGCTCAGAAAATGGATCCGGGGACTTCTTGCACATGAATGGAAAGCCCTACTGCCAGTCAATCTCAAACGCAACCCTCCCTCATGCCTTATTTCGCTTCCTCACCTCCTCAATCGTTTCCCTTTCGAAGCTTCCTTCCATTCTTATTGGTCAAAAGAGATCAAATCCGTGTGGTTGCCAGGTGGAAAGGTTATCACCCACCTCCGAAAATCCCTTTCAGTAGTTTTTCCGAGATGTAGGCCGTTCACCTTCTCGCTCCGCACCATCTCTCACAATGCCCTCCGCGAACCCCCCTTCCCACCTTCGGCATCACCTCTCTCCACCGAAATATTTCTGTCTCTTAGGCTCTCTTCTCTGGGACCCCGTCGATTTCTCGCTCTCCCTTTACTCTCCCCGCTCGTTCTTTCTCTCTCTCGCTATCTCTCCACCCCCTTCCCGCTGCCACCTCCTTTCCATATCATTTGGCCTAGAAGTTGATTCGGTTCACCTTGCTTCCAAGGGAGGTCATGTTTTCATTCTTGAGAAGCCAAAGTGTACGTTTTGATTCTTCGTGACTTTCTTGGAAACAGGACAACCAATTTTGAAGAGGGCACACCTCCCCCGCCGTTTTCCACTCCAGAGGGGGCCGTATGGTGGACGGAGCGACGGCGGGACGGTACAGGTGGCGCGAGCTTTTCGTTCGGATTTTCCGCCTCAAGTATATTTCCCCAGTAAGGTGCTGAGGTAACTGCTTTGTTTTTTTATCTAGCCATTATTTTCAAAGCTGATTATTCCAAATCTCGTGCCCAAAGCTGGCTGATATCTCGCTCAAGTTGGAGATTTAATTAAAGCAGCTGTTAATTGTCGTTGCTAATTCACCAAATCCGAAATTTTCTCTGCTCATTTTCCCTCACCTGTTACGTCTCTTTCTTCTAGTCGATCAATATGTCCAATTAAACGTTCGGATACTTTCTAATCATAAGGTAAGAGGGGTCCATTAAAAACCGTTGTCATATCGATAGGTTAGGGCAATGCAATTGTTCCCTTTTATGTTCAATTTTGGAAAAAACAGGGGTATCCTTCTCGCATTCCGGAGGAACTTTCCAAATGAAAAATGCCTGATGTTTACACTTTATATCTGTTAGGGAATATCTCCATGATCAAGTTCTCCATTTTGGTACATACCATTGAAACACCTTTCTGAAGGACTACATGGCACGAAATATCATGGTAATATTCAAAACCACGAATCTCTCTAAATTATTCCTCAACCTCCAGAATTTCGATTAATCTATTCTTCTGAATTTGAGAGATCTCGAAATATTTTTCCCCATTTCCTCCTCGTTGCTAAAGGTTTCTCTCCCTCTTTTCTTCTCCCAGTTGAGCAAAGGGCATTTTTTCGATTTCCGCTCTCCTTCTGCTATCCTTTGGATCATTTCGTTCCATTATTATATCCTCCGTCTTTGAACGTCTTGTTTGAGTTTTTCATCTCCTGGCGTTGCTTTTTTCCTCGAGCGCACTTCAAATTAACGAAAATCCTCCTCCCTCGTCCTCGAGTCCATACATTCTCTCTCTCTCTCTCTCTCTCTCTCTCTCTCTCTCTCCCCTCAACCTTTTCCGTCCTCTTTATTCCATTCCTGCCCACGTCTTCCCATCATCTGTCTTTCTCTCTCTCTTTCTCTTTATTCTTCTTTTACTATTTTCTCAACTTCTCTCTTTCTTGAATCAAAAGACATTCCGCCTCATAATTCCCATATCTTTCCTTCTCTCAAGTCCTCCTCTTCTCTCCCCACGCCCATGACTCCCTCCTTCTCCAACGCCCTCCTCCCCCAACGTACCCTTCCCTTCGGATTCCATTAAAGGGTGAGCGAATGGGCAACCTTTTCGCCGGTGCAGGAGACGAGGATGGAAGGGGGAAGGAGCAGACACAGTGAAGGAAGCGTGGATCGGAATTGGGAGAATTGGAAGTGGCCCCGATTATTTATTCGCTACGTCCACACCCAAAATCAAATTTTTTCCTGTTGGGATCCGCGGCAATCGTTCCCGCCGTCTTTTTCTGCTTTCTTTTTATGATACCGAATGAAAAGCAGATTTTCGGGATACATTCATCTCGCGTCGGCTTTAAAGGACTTAATATCACATCTTGGAACCGAAGTCAGGGGTCAGGGATTGTGAAGGGGGAGGGGTGACATTAATTGAACTTCAAACCAATGCGTCCGGGAGGGGAAAATATAATAATTATTTCCTTAACCATTTCCTTCCTGTGTTAGAATACGGGAGTGGCGACGATATAAGACCCATTTCCAATAAAAATTATTCCCTTACAAAATTTAAGGGTATAGAAATACTTGAAATTTAGACCTATTCCCCAAATTGTTTTCACGTTTAACCAGATTTTCTTCATATAGGAAAGTATAAAATGATTCGAGGGATTTTAATTAATATTTTTTTTAATTTAAAAAACGTAGTTGTTTACGGGCTACGTCTTTGAATGCAAAGCAGAGCATTCTATGTCGAATATTTCACGAAGTTGAACGTAGTGATGGAAACAAAAATGCTATTTACCTCAATGCTCCCCTTTCCCTCTACCTTCTGGGCCAGTGGCGAAGGCTGTCGCATACCCTTCGTCTCAGATTTCCCTCATTTAACCCTTCACGATGCATAAATTACTCCCTCCATCCGTCGCTAGGGTATTTGCTCTCCCACTCACCCCCACACCCTTACCTCTTTGCGTACAGTCCTTTGCATCGCGCCGTACTTCCGCCTCCTCCCTCCCACACTCCCTTACGCCCCAGACCCCTTTTGACCCCTCCCCAACAAGGTGGGGAACCCTCCAGGTTCCAAGAAGCTCTTTCGTTCCGTCTCCGTCTTCCCTTGAGGGAAACCGACCTGCGCTCCCTTTACTCCAATTCCGCCCCATGCTGAAAACAAGTGAAGTACTCCCGTCTATTTCGGGGGCCATTAGTTGCCTAAGCGCTTCACCGCTTCCTCTTCCCTCCCCGATTCCACACAACTCCTTCCTCGTTTTGTATCCTGTCTCCCCGCCCTCTGCCCGTCGAATTGCTTCCCTTTCTCATCGAAACATAATCACTCCCTCGAAGCCTTCGACCACTTCGTCGATCCCTCCGGTGCCTCACCTTCCCTCTCGCCCTTCCCTTTCACTCTCTCGGGAGCCATGGCACCAAGCTTCCTCGGCTCCATCGCGTTCTTTCATTTATCTGCGGAACCCAATACCTCTCAGCCAAACTTGATTCTGTCTGGATTCTTCGTTTGTTTTACACCGCTTCCAGCATCGAATCTACCGTGAATTTCACCTTCAGCGTCTTGACGTCCATGGCTTAACAGTACAATTTTAATCGGAGTATACTACTTCCGAGCAATATACGTAACTCTCGTTGAATTCGTTAAGTTCATAATTTAAGTGCAAATTTATTTTTACGAATGGAGCGGAAAATATAGACGCGTGAATGTTTCCATATAATGTACTGGAATATCTTTTATACAGTTTAATTTTTCGGAAAATTATTTCTTAATTTTCTTCTAGTCAGACGACAACTTTGAAAAAAGGGAAGTTGATTATCCAATGGGTTTTACTCCGACACATTCTTTTTCCTCAATCCAATGATTCAACACAGGTATTGGTTTTCTTCGAAATTCTAACTCCAAGCCCCCGAAAACCGATTAAAACCCTATTAAACCTATATTTTCATTTGTATTCGAAGCATACTTCATTCGTGGGCCGAATATCAAGAAAGAGAAAGAGGAATTGAGAAATCGTAAAAAACCTAACCTTTGCAAAAATAAATTCCTAAAAAGCTTTATTAGACAACCAGAGAATTGATTCCAACGTTTCTGCTTTAATTAACTAAATTTCGGCATATCAAATACGATAGTTAAAAACTTCGAATTTCTCGATCTTATCACCGCTGACAAGAAATTACTGTACAAATATCCCCTAAACTATAGAGTATCTGTAAATGAAATATAACATTTTTCATTTACCCAATGGGATGCCCCGATAAGGACAAGAGTTACCGGTACACTAACGGCGGTGATCTATTTGTTAAGGGAAGGTAATCCAAAAGTTGATATTCAGCAGGTCATCTACATTTTACAATCGTACCTGTATTTCCCTGCCACCTTTAATTGAAATCACGTGACCGAAATACTCTTTTGTGCTCGGCAGAAGCAGTGCATAAAAATGTCGGCGAAGAAAGTAGTCGTCTCTCCTTTTTAACGCTTTTAAATAGAAGGCTATTCCGCCTCTGAGGCGATGTGCAATGATAGTGTGACGTTAAACTATTATGGTTTTTTTTCTTTCTTTTTGAACTCTTTGAGCTTTGGAATTACTCGAACGTTTTGCTCGCACCAGGCGGAACTAAAAGGCTGGAAAATAGCCGAGTGAACCCTACTCAATACGAGTGGAGAAGCTGTTTAATGTCGCGAGGAGACAGGATGTTAACTAAATAGATTCCGCAGCTAGTCCTGCGTCTCGAAAGGGTGGGAATGAATTTTCATTAACAAAATCAACACCTAGATGTCAGGAAACTTTATTTGATGTATCACCTAAAGGCTGTCTGTGCAAGGGCAAATCCTATCTTAACTACTATGCAACTAATGGGTAGTAGTTAGACTTAGCATATTTCGTTCACTTTGGCCTTTGCGATGCGTCTGCATAGATATGTCCATAATAGCCATCCAAATTGAAATGTGTAAAACATGAGGATGGAGTAGTCATGCTATTCTTTAAATTAATGCTAGCTTGAACGTTCCGTCTTTTATGCATACTATTTTTGTCAGAAAGTACCTCGATACTCGTTTCATTTTGGATGCATTTCAAATAAGGCGCTCAAGGGATAAGTGCGAAAAAAAGACCCATGCGACGCTAATTAGGTGGAAATAAAATAAAAAAGTGATAGAAATATCTTGCCCCATTTTATTATTAATTGTGTTAACACCTCAGAGTTTGTTATTTTAGTTTTTAAACATGGTGTTCACGAGAAAACGAGTGACAATTCATTCAAATTACAGTCTTTTGCATAATTTTAAAGCGTGAGGAAGCACATTATGATCCCAGTGCTATGTAAAAATCACCAAGGAATTATTATTCGGAGCACCTACGTGATAACGGAATAAGCTTATGTTTATTAAAACAAAAATATCGTCGAAGGATCTTGTTTCATATCTCAGCCAATATTCTTGGATAGGAGTATGTGCAAGAAGGTGCTTTATTTATACATTAATTTTCGAAATTAAGTCTGACTAATTATTATGACGAAATATATGCCTAATGTGGTTATTCAAATTCAGACTCTGTTGAGTATCTTTATGATTTATAATAGCATGAAAGAATTACGAAAAATTTTACGACATGCAAATGGAATGCATATAAATCTTCATAAGAAATTCAAATTAAATTTCCGTAAATTTTACTTTACCTTCCTGAATGATCAACATTTAAATTGTCTTAAAAATAAGTAAAACTGGTTGCACGTTAGAGGACTTGATTCACAACCAGAATGTAAGCTTCTTACGCTCGAAAGACTTGTGCAGGTATTATTCAAGAATAAA
This sequence comes from Hetaerina americana, assembly GCF_022747635.1. NCBI lineage: Eukaryota > Metazoa > Arthropoda > Insecta > Odonata > Calopterygidae > Hetaerina > Hetaerina americana. The sequence continues at coordinate 42,500,516 of NW_027286874.1, forward strand.
ATATACAAATTCCGGTAAGCCCATAAGTAGTGATTCTTTTACAATTCCATCGTAACGTTTCTAATATATGCTGTTTAATCTTGGCTACCTGCCAGTGCAAGGTTATGGTCCTTATTCCTTTATTTTAATTATCAATGTTCATGATATTCCTCCTAAGTTTTATTTCCTTTGATCTTTTTAATCAATTTTATGATTTTTGCCGTTGCAATTGCTTTTGTTTGAGCAAACGCTTGTTCGCAATGCAACACTATCTAAGAGTAAAAATCACTTTGCTTTGACCGGGATTCGAACGCGGATCCCTCAATGCCCGGCCGAGTGCTTTAACCAGTTGTACTACGAAGGCGTCCTATCTCACACCAATTTTTTTTACTTTGAATTTGGCAACGGTGAAAATATGGTTAATCCTGACCTTTTGCAGCATCATCAACCAAAGATTTTTCCCTTTGATGGTTATCTTCTTAAACATATCATTACTCCTCTTAAGGTGTCCTCTTTTCACTCTATCCCGAAAAATACATTTGACGAAAAACTTAGGTACAAGTTTGAATAGCAAACTCAATTACATTTGCATCAAGTGAAGAAGTTAGGCGTATAGCTAAATCTATAAATGTTCCCAAATAACAACCTTCAACCACTTCGTTGACAGTATCTTGGTTTGTTGATTAGGGCGAAAAATCATACCCACGGAAATTAGCTTTTCGAAGGAGCTGTGGTGTTCTGTGAAATTCTGAGTGAAACTCTGCAAATCATTCACGGAAACTTTTGATTTGATTACTAAGGCTTATCGTAAGGATGCTTATGAAATGTACCGTGGGTTATGAGTGGTTTACCCGTTTCGAAAAGCGGTGACAATCATTGGAAGACCACGAGCGTTCCGAAAAGTCATCAACGTCGACTGATGACTCCCACATCGAGAAAGTTTACGATCTCGTTCGTGCAAATCGACTTTTGGCTGTCAGGGAACTTGCGGAAGAGTGTGGAATCTCGATTGGTTCGTACTATAAAATCCTGACTGAAAAATTGTGGATGCATCGAGTCACCGCCAAATTCGTGACTCGACTGATGACAACAGACCAGAAACAATATCGAGTTCAAGTCTTCCAGGAACTGTACAATTGAGCTGAAGAGTATGACACCTTCTAGTCCAGGATCATAACTTATGATGAGTCATGGGTTTATGGATATGACATCGAAACCAAAATGCAATCTTCATGATGGATTGGTGAAACATCCCCGCCCCAAAAAAGGTTGACAAGTTCAATCGAATGACAAGGTGATGTTGACAGCTTTTTTCAATGTAAACGGGGTTGTGCATAAGGAATGCCTACCTAAAGGGCAGACAGTCAATGCAGAGTCTTAATTGGGGGGGGGGGGGGGTTGTGAAACGTGTAAGACAGAGAACCAGGCGAAAACTACCCGAACTTTGGAAGAGCGGCGAACGATTTCTTCACCAAAAGAATCCACCGACTCATTCCTCTCTCAAAACTCATGAGTTTTTGCCAAAACCAGACCACTGTGCTCCCCCACTCACCCTACTCACCAGATCTGACTCCATGCAACTTTTTCCTATTCCCCAAATGTAATACCACGCTCAAAGGAAAAAGATTTACCACCATTCCAGAGAAAGAGAAAAAAATCGTCGCAAGAGCTTATGTGCATTCCGAAAGAAGCGTTCCTGGGCTGTTTCAAAAAGTTGAAACACCGTTGGGATAAGTGCATACGTTGGGAAGGAGACTACTTTGAAGGGGAGCCTGACCAATAATTTGTTCGTGAAGTATTTGTTTTGGTAATAAAAAAGTTCGGGAAGTTTTTTAACAGACCTCGTATACCGCCGTAAGACTGCTATATACTGCTAATTTATTTACAAAAAAACTCATTAATAAATCTTTCGCAAGAATTTCATTAATGCCCATTTTGCATGGTAACACAGGCGACAATGGAGAAAATTAAAACCCTAGTTTTACTCCTTTTAAGTTTTTCATCATCACATCTTGATCGAATTATACCCACACGTTATCTTTAAAGGATTCCATCACTCTTTCATTTCAGCAGACGCCATTCGCATACTAATGAGAGAGAATTCTGTTACGGTTAAATATCAACGAATTATGTATGATATCCACGGTTGAGTTTACTTTATTTATCTTCGTATGTGTTTCCATCATTTTCTCAGAAAACATTTTTTAATGCCGATATAGTTATCTTATGATTTAACTTTTCACAAATCCAGAAAAAAATACTTTTTGCATCACAATCTTCTCGGAGCGATTCTTGTCAACTTATTTGACGTGCTTATTTTTGGGTAAATTATCATTAAGTTAATTCATTTAATCGAACTTTACGGTTATGAATTCGTTTTCATTCATTTAATCGGCAGTGTGTCATGGTTTATCCCATTCATATATCATTTCTCACAGACTGTGAAAATCTCAGCACATACTTATGTTAAATTGTAAAAGAAGCGTTAAATAAGATTGCTGAGATCTTCTGGAATCGCAGCACTCATTTTTCGCTTTGAATTTCACCTTCATTGTAGTGGGACGCATATTCTCTTTTCGAACTGTGTAGTACTCTTACGTTAAATTTTTCACTAATTACATTCCCTTTGTAGGCTTTTCATTTTCTATTTACCTTTAATTCTAAAGTTCGCCATTTTCTCAGCCATTGTTTTTCATAATGTTCCTCGAAATGATTTTTTATTATCCTACAAACTACAAGAGCCTATCATTGTGAGAGATTGCTTAGCTCTTCCATAAAATAAATTTTTCGTCCATTCCTCCTCGTCTTTCTTCGAGTCTTACTTAATACCACTAATTATCTTTTTACGCTGCCGACATCCCGCAACTCTGGGAGCTCATGTCTTCCCTTCCCTCTTCAATTAATTCCAGTAATTAGGCCGCTGCTCAGAGCTGCCCCTTGACGAATTATTTTCATATTATGGTTTTCTTTTTAATTTCTAGTGGTCCACGTCAAATATATATTTCCGTTCTTTTCTCTATTGTTTTCGTATAAGCCGCCTGTTTCGAGCGTTCTTTGAGAGGCTATTCCCAGTCAAGCTCCTCTCAATTGTTCTCCTTGCCGTCTTTTGTTGGTTTTTTTATCTTTTTGGATTTGAGCCAATATTTTCTTATTGCTAAGATGTGATGATAATCACTCACTGCTAAATGATAACAAATTGATTACACTACACGGAGAGTATGTCATTATCATAATTTACCCTTTCTCACTGTTTTAATAAAGCCATGATATCTTCTTCGATAAAAATGTATGTTTGTAACTACCAAGATTACAGAATGTGGCTGATATGGTTTGCCATTTTCCTATATTAATGCACGAGAAAGATTGATTATTGGTAAAAAGACGACTTCTGTAAGATATATAATTTCCTATTTAAAAATTGTGTTATTTACAGGGGATTCAAGATAATAACTACGCAGTGAACCTAAAGAATACGTTTACACAAAAAAGCAGGAATTTTAGCGCGTTGTGTATATTCACCGGGACTCGAACCCCGGTCCCACGATTCCCGGTTGAGTACTTTAACTAATTAAGCTACCTCTGCATGTTATTACAGTGCGAATTTCTAGGAGTTTCCTAGGAGCATTACCATGCATACAATGTCACAAGTAATCGAAGTCGTGCGCACTGCGCCCCAGTTGACGGGGTTAAAGGCAACGCATGAACACGTATCCTCTGGCAAAGTCGTGGAACTGCGGGAGGTGCGGTGACAGTTACCTCAACGGAGAATTTGCACGAATCATTTAGACTTAAACCAGGTAGGAATCTGGGTAATTAAGTTTGAAGACCTGAGTAATCCTGTGATTTAAAACAGTACTACTGATATATCATTATATATCCTGATTTTTAATTAAAGCAGCCAGTTTTATGTACATTCTCTGTGAATCAACTCTTGACACAGAAAAAAAATTGTACAGTAAATCATAATGAGAAAATAAATTCAAAGGTTATATCATTTCAAATGCATTGGGAACCGAATTGACGTCGATGTTTCGAGTACCATTTAAAATATCTGAAAAAGAGAGAAAAGTTTCTTTTTTAAATTTATTTCACGATAAAAACATTAAAGCTTATCCTTTTTTAATTAATTTTATCTTATTAAATAAAATGGTATCATGTTGCCAATAAATATATATGTATGTGATAAAGTGTATGCTCAATGATGATCTATTACCACTTTTTTCCTTTATGAAAGTTGATTTTTATATTCGACCACGGTTAACGTAGCTCATTTTATCATGCGAAAAGGATGAAAATATTGATTTTTAGAGAAAATTGAAAAGAAAAACTGAATTTGTCAAAAAATAGTAAACTGAGCCATACACAGGTAATAATTCTCTAAAAATGATGTATTTTGTAAAAAACTCATTTCAGTTTCATAATTCAAATAACATTCAACAAATATCACCAGAGTGTCGGAAAAGAAAGAAATACTTGGTTGTTCCACATATATTTTATTAACACGACCTAGGTTTCGACTTACAAAGTCATCATCAGGGTCATCCTGATGATGACTTTGTAAGTCGAAACCTAGGTCGTGTTAATAAAATATATGTGGAACAACCAAGTATTTCTTTCTTTTCCGATATGAATCGCTTCCACAAAGTGACGCCTCAGACAATTTTATTCATCACCAGAGTGACTTTAAATTTAGCTTTTAATCGCCCAACGATGTATGCAAAAATGCAGGTATTTCTCCACCCAGGAGAACTAGACTTTAAGATTAGACACTCAAATTCTCGCATTCAGTTCTCTAAGTTCAGGCTGATGCCATTTATTCCAACTGCTTCCTAAACGATTTTAGGTGCCGAAGATCTTATAGTAAAAAGCACGCACATTTTTGCGTATAGATTTTTAGTGAGACTGGAATTTCATTTTTAATAATAATTAAACTTTATAATGAAACAAAAGCCGATTTTTTTTAGGAACATCTGCACCCGTCGAATCAGTCTTCACCGACGTTCCCATGAACGACTTGTTCAATGTCTTCAGGGAAATGTCGCCTCATAATACCTGCTCTCTCCCTCCTCCAACAGAGCACTTATTCAAATTCTGACTTTGAGAATAACAAGAGTTGTTTCCATGGGGAAACCTCGGCTCCGCCTCGAAGAAGATGAGAGATGTCGTTCATCGAAACATCGGCTGAAATAGAGTACCTGACTTGGTATTAAACCTGTGAAGATTTCACGACGCCATAAGTCGAAAAAGCATCGGAAATAACTTCACAGTCCCAAAGAATCATCAATAATTCTACTCTTTGAGGTGAAAATGGTGGGGAAAACATTGAAAATTTCTTTTTGTCATAACAACCAGGGTATTATTTCACTGCAAACTTTCAGAAAAATAAAAAGCAGTGTACTTTCGACCATTTGATGATTTCACGTAGAATAACCCACAATTAATAGTTTCTCGAAAATTATAGTTATCTACGGCATTTATTTGTTGCACAAGAAGAGTTTGTATGTTCTTTTCATGATAAAGCGATTCACTCTACTTCACAATATGATCTCATTGCTCGACTAGGCAGTAACAAATAAAAAAATCTGCCCATTATCTAGTTAATACCGTGGTGATATATTTTTCCAATCTCACCGTTCACGCACCCGTAACCCTCCCCTTCTCCCCTCCTCTAAACCTTTCCCTCCCGCCTACGTCATTCATAATTTTTTCCCTCCCCTTTCCCCCTCGCCATTTTTCCCTGCTGACTCCGACACAGTCGATGAAGCAGCAGACAGGGAATCCTTCGTATTCCTTTCCCAAAACACTAGACCCGTGTGCCGCCCGGTTTCCTGTTATCGTCTACTCGCCCCCATTCCCTTCCGTTTGTTCCATTTAAGTCGCTGAAAATGTAAGAGTCTCTGCCGGATTTCCATTAGTTCTTCCAAAGCCCATCCATCCCTCCGCATTCAGTACAATTCGACCGCCGAATTCTCTCTCCTCCCGCGTTGCGAAGAGGAGATGAATTTCCCCTACGACTCGTCGATGAAGGAAATTGTGAAATTTATCATTTCAAGGACATGGTTTGTATCTTTCGCAATAATCCGTCTACAGATATTTGACGATGAGGAAATTTTAGCTTAGGTGAGCTATGAATGTTGCTTTTAACCGAGTATTTCATTTTAAAAGTTTGCTAGGAGATGAATTGTACAGATTTAATTGTTTCTTCCCCCCAACAAAAGTTCAACTACATTTATATAATTATTTATTGGGTTATAATTGTCAAGCATCAGGTAATTTCAAAAAATATCCTAGTACAAATACTCTTAGTTAGGTTTGAACATTTCCATTACAAAGGTTTTGACATTTTAGGCCGAAATATATGGAATCATGTCGGTGTTCTGACTCTACTATGGATCTATTATGTATTAACATCATTCCTTAATTTGACACACATATCGTAGGCTCTTATAAGAGTGAGAACATTAACAAGATCATTGAACTGAATCATTTTAATGCTTAAGAGGTTCCCTTAGCGGCACGTGGTGAGAGGAGCAAACAAGATGAAAATATCAAACATTCATTCACTCAGACTGCAAGGGAAACTATTCTGGCGGAAGATATTCGTTCAAATGAGCCCTCACCCAGTCAATTCCTTTAACCATACTCAAGACAAATCAGGTAATGTATGCACTTAATAAGTGTGAGAGCATATGCAGCAGTTGGTAATGGCCAAACCGTATAAAGATAAAAATAATCAATTAATAGGGTCCTTAAAGCGTTTCAATCGGTATTGAAAATAAATTATGGGTTTCACTTTAAAAAATATTCTATTTTCTTGTTTTTTTTAATGAAAAATTTGGTTCCCAGCTAAATTAATCGAAAAAGCAATCAACTTTCAAAATTACATCGAAATAAATGAACTTTTTATGGCAAACTGATTTTTTATTTATTAAACATAAGATTATCTCACAACGGGCTGAATTTAATCACCCAGTAACAGTGCATCATTTTAATCAATCACAATCGTAAAAGTATGAAAGAAATTCGGTGCAAGGATTACATCTGCAGGGTTCAAACTAGACATTTGGATTTAATCGACGGCGTGATAAGGCCTGACTTGCCACATTCGTCGAGATGTGGTTTTCAGTCCTAACAGCGTCTTGCAGATTGTTACCGTGATGTATGATAGAGCATTTGCTCAATTTCAGCTGATAGAGTATTAGTTGAACAAAATCAATCTTATGCATACAAATACTCATGGGCATTATTTTATATAAATGTTATGTCGACGGACTTCACAATGCCTTGCGTATACATGTAACCGACCGTCGAAATATTTCATATAATATTAGAATTTGAATGAGTTATAATTTGAACTTCATTTTTTTAACAAAATGGAAGAAAAATAATTCATTATATTTCTTTATTTATATTGTGATGGGTGAAATTCAGGTTATGTGGGGTACCCGTTTCAAATCTCGAGGGACCGGTTCTTTTCTCCGTTTAAAATTCAAGCAGAGAACTTTTCTAGTTTCTAGGGCACCGCTCAAACTGAAGTGAGTAAAAGGAAAGGAACTGGGTCCTCAGCCGTGAATTTACCAATTTCACACCCCTTATTTCGAGGCTTAGTTCGAGCAGAACAGTGTCATTAATTATGAAACCCACCTTCGGTTAGATTTCTGTAATGGCTCTTGGTAGCTTAATAATTTACGAAAACTTCGCGTTTACCAGTTGAGTGGCATCTCTAGGTACTCGTTTATATCTATTTGTTATAATTAGAAGCACTTCTCGATATTTTCATTGATGTTTTACTTGAATCTACGTGTTAATATCACAATTTTAAATTAATCATGCAAGTAATAATTTTATTCTACATTGAAACCAAAATTCACTCATTTATCACATATCCGAAAAGAGTAAACATCAGGTTTACTAGCGCTACTATTAATGACAGTCGGTTAAGAAAGATTATTTTTTTCTCATGTACAGTCACTATAAATTAATTTCTGTAAATTTTAGCCATCCTTGAATCACCATGGTTAGTGTTGAAGAGAACAGTACACAAGATAAACAAAGAGTATCAATAGGAGTTAATTGTTACGAAAGATTTTGGCCATCGCTACGGAAAACTTGTTCTTTTTTACACCAGTTCTTACACCAGTTTTAAGTATTACGTATTAGTATTTGGTGGTATTCCGTTGAAGATTTGTATTTAATGAACACAGACTGAGCAGTACATTTCTTTGGCTCTCCTGACAAAACAAACTCTGTCATCTGGCACTACAACATATTTTAATTGCTCATACTTCCATCATCCTTTAATTCCGTCTAACATACCTATCTACTCATGCCTCACTTCCGTAATGTCTCCTTGTAGATGACACTCATTAACATTTAATCGCCGATCAACATTCTCTGCATCCACCTTTCTCCTGTGTTTTTTGGATTTATGCTAACAACTCCCTCTCCTCCCTGTACTAGTTTCAACGGTCATGTTTCGGCTCCATAAAAAAAACCGCGATCTGTATAAACTTTTTCACTAGTCTTTCTGAATCTCCTTATGTAACGTCCCTGTTATCAATTACTTCCTACTTGTGAAAGCTTTTTTCCCTAACACAATTCTTCTTCTTGTGTCCCTTCCTCTTGGGCCATTTTAGTCTAAAACATACTAGGTAAAATGTGCCACCTGCCTAGTTTTCTCCTTCCTATTTCAACTTTTAACTTAGCCTTCGTCATTCTCAAAAACCTCACCGCCATGGTTTTTCTTGCACTATTTTATCCCGTGCACATCACATGGTGATTGAAACCCCTTGCTGGACTGGCCAACAAAACCTTGATCATACGCAAACCCAACTGATTTTATGAAATCCCCCCCCCCCCGACTTTTATTCTGATCTCCAGTTCTTTTCATGCCATTTTTACCATTTCCTCCTCATATGCGTATAGAAGCATAAATGATAATGGAACCCCCTGTTCCACCCCCCTCTCATCTACACTACCCATCCCGACGAATCACTCTCATTCGTACCTGAGCAGTCTCAGACATTTAAATTTTGTTGCGGATAGTCACCTAGCCCTCCTACTATCTCCTGCAATACGAGTACCTCTACTCCTAAATATCTCATCATGAAATAACTTCGTAATAGGCAACGCGCAGTAGCAATGTGACACTTTTGTTGCACCTCCTCCAAGGTTCTCATATACTTCTTTTCCAATCCTCAAAATTGTTACAATGTATCAACCGTAGCAGCGGGGACCGAGAAACGAATTTTCTTTCGGATGAAATTATCCACACCAAGCACAATTCCAAATATGACGCAGCTGAGGGTGGGAATTCATTTCGCTGCTGCTGAGCTGGGCTTTTAACTGCGCAGTACCTACCACTCCCGCCCAACCGAGCGCAGCTGCGTTGTGTCTAAACTCGCCTGGCAAACGAAGACGAGACCATTCGTGTTGCGGATGGTCAGTGTTCCGGTCCGACAAGGAAGATTTAGGTGGCGGCGAAGCGCAGTGTCTTTGGGATCTCTTATCTAATCACGCATCCGCGCTCGCGCGCGCCACTCGCTACTCCTTTGATATCGTCGCTCGACGGCCGCAGCTAGGAGGCGGCGGTGAGATGAAAGGACGCGCGTCGTGTGCCCCGCGATCGATTGGAAAAGCACGAGGCGGTCCAGGGAGCGCGCGGGGGTGTCGTCCCTTTATTTCTTTCTCTTGGATCCTCTCGCGTCACGGGACGATGGTGGATAAGGGTGTATTTTTTCGCGATTCCGATCCCGAAGAGAAATCTCAATTTTTTCTCGAATTCTTGCCGTATACTACCTTGATCAAAAAGTTCCCGGAATAACCACCGTGTGGCTCCCATCGTTCCGATTTGAGTTCTGTTTTTTTTGTTAAATTGGTACATCTGTTGTTGATATTCCCTTTAAATCTTAGTGTCATAACTTGACATTTGCAAAAGTTACGTAGCCAAGAGTACATCTATCTCTGTGTGTGTTGGCGATTTTTTACAATTGCAGAAATGGATTTAAATTTGCAACAACGAACTTGTATTAAATTTTGCGCAAAAAACGGATTTAGTGGCGCACGGACGTTGGAAATGTTGGAAAAGTGTTTCGGCAACGATTCTCTAAAAAAAACGGTCGTTTACCAGTGGCACGAGCGGTTCAGAAGTGGTCGTGAGTCAATCGAAGATGATGAACGCAGTGGCAGACCATCGACATCGAAAGTCGGTGAAAAAATTGATAAAGTAAAAGAAATGTTGGTCAATAACCGCAAATTAACCATCAGAGAAATAGCGGAGGACTTGAACATTGCCTATGGATCCGCCCAAGACATTGTGGTTAATGATTTGGGTTTCCGTCGTGTAGCATGCCAAAAGACCTCAATTTCATGCAAAAAAGAGACCGTGTTGACGTCGCAAAAGACATGATTTGCGAGGCTGAATCCGATCCCACATTCATCAAAAGGATCATTACTGGAGACGAGACGTGGGTTTATGAGTACGACACGCAATCCAGACATCAGGCAAGTGAATGGCGTTCACCAAATGAGCCGCGACCAAAAAAACCACGTCGTTTTCAGTCAAAAAAGAAGGCAATGCTGACGGTTTTCATGGATTACAACGGTGTAGTGCATCATGAATTTTTGCCAGAAGGCCAGACAGTAAACAAAGAGTATTATTTGGGCGTTATGAGACGTTTGCGTGAAGCAATTCGCCGAAAGAGACCAGAAATGTGGGCAGAAAACTCGTGGATTTTGCACCATGATAACGCACCGTCGCACAGTGCTATCATTATTCGTAATTTTTTGACGAAAAATGCAACAAATACCATCCAACAGCCACCGAATTCACCTGATTTGGCTCCCTGTGACTTCTTTCTGTTCAATCGAGTTAAAAAACCATTACGGGGAACGCGTTTTAGCAGCCGAGAGGAAGTAATGGAAAAATCGCAGGAAGCACTGATGGACATACCGAAAACCGAATATAAAAAATGTTTCGAGGATTGGATCAAGCGCTGGCATAAGTGTGTTGCAGTCGATGGGGATTACTTTGAAGGGGACAATATAGATTTAGATGAATAAACTTGTATTTTTAATTTTCTGAATAAATTCCGGGAAATTTTTGATCAAGGTAGTATTTTACTGATGACTTCCATGGGCTGGCAGTCAGGACGACGATCTATTTGAAACGAGAAGCAACATTTGTCTACGTTATTTGGGATAGGAGATAACGCCTTGCAGAATTTTTCTAATGTGATAAATGCGTTTGAAAAGAGAGGATTTAATTCACGTACACCCTCTTTATATGCATTTATTTCTATCAATCCGAATGAATTCCAAACGCTTGATTGCATGCATCATTCTATGTCCAATATTTGTCCCCGGTGATCATCTAAATATAACATAGGGAGGAATGCGAGTTTTAGTTTGCTTCGCAACGTAGGTCGTAGTGAGTAAAACTTTGGTCTCTCGTGAGGTTTTACGAGAGACCATACCTAGTGATAAATGAAATTGGTCGCAGACAGTAATCATGATGGATTCATTCAGCATCATAAATGTGTTGTGAAAGGGTTCTTGAATTTAAATTAGTTTTTGCTAAAAAAGTCAACTTGTGAGCTCAAAATGTTTTTACAGTTGCCAATTTCTATTTTTTGTTACTTTATAATCACCCTCCTTCCCCAATGATCGCTTAAGGTTTGTGATAAATTACCTTTACCATGGACATACTATATACATTCTATATGCTAAATATTTTCATATTTTTTTCCGCTTCGCCTTTATTGTTGGCTGTATAGCCCGCTTTTAAAAGAGGTCACCCTTGGATAATTTTTGTACATATAATAGTGGATCAGCTTATGTTTCTTCATATAGGCTGTGTTTCTCGTCGCCCTATATCCTATACACTATAATTAAAATTGCAACGATTTGTTTCTTTCTCTCAGCTAATTTTTATTTTATACCGCCATGATACATGAAAATCGCCAGCAAAAATTTTTTGTATAATTATCATCAATTATGTCTTCTCGCACACAAATAATAGATTTATATTATTAGTAACTATTAACTATAGTCTGCTGGATTTAGGTAGGTATTTGATAGGGCCTGTCTCCAAGTACAACTGCACTCAAAACTCCTGACTGGCATAACAATAAAAAAGAACCTTAAATTTCATGCTAGAGATTGTAATATTTATTTCTTAAGATGTACATACTTTCCGCGTGCCTTTATTTTATCCGGAATGCCTATTAAATTCCTACTTTATCTCGCTTTCCCAGTACTCTCCCGCTATCACCGTCGCCACACTTAGGGGCATCTCACAGCCTCTGAGTATCTCCAGCATTCACTTAGCCTGCCTTCGAATTTTTTCCAAGAGTCGTCTCGCTTCCCCTATTACACCTATAGTATCGTCGTTTGTTCTTCTTTCCGCCCAATTTATTTTTCTCTTCTTCTCCACACCCAGATATCATTCACTCTACGCTTATTTTCTTGCTTCATCGACTATCCGAGCCATAAAAACTAGACTACATATTAAGGTACTTACTAATCGTTTTGAATAAAAATATATTCAGATTAATAAACACATAACAGGAGAATTACTTCCCAGGCAATGAGTTTTGAATATTATCTAGCACTGGTAATTAAGAAATGAAGTCGAGTGAGCTCGCGAGTGGAAAATATGAAATGTTATTTATTAATTATGACGGTAGGAAGGAATGTTAAATCTTTTGTTTTCTTGATTGGGAGAAAATGAGGTCGAAAATTGGCCAAAAATATTTTACGTAAAAAATGTCCCAAAAATTGAGTCGTGCCTGAAAATAAGATGAATCAGAAGACTGCCGAAACATTATAATGCTTATGACACGCTTATAAGGTTACTGAAATATACCAAAAAATGCGCCCAAGTGTATGTCAATTTTGTAGTTCCCTTTTGTCTGCTATTTTAAATGTACATTGAGCACGAGTTTTTCAAAATTCATTCTCTTGTTCCAATAAGAGGTTTTAAAACCCTTGAATTAAAATAACTCCAGGAATTTGGGGTTTATATTAAGATATTTCAGAAACGACCATACGATCAAACGATAAAGGTGTCAGATAGCAATTTCAAATTACAAAATGCAGTTATACTTATGGTAGGTTAGTTAAATCTGTCACCATCAAATGTAGTTTAATACTCCTACATTTGAAAGCTGTTCCCTCATTATCCTCTTGAAGATGAATCTACGCATATCTTTCAATTATTTCGTCCATGAAATTTCTATAGATTTTCATTTAGTTGTCATACGTAGTTGATATGTATGTCTCTTTGTAAAGTGTGTAAAACTACGGTAAATATTAACTTTCAAATGTTGAAATTCGGTTTTGGCAGATTAATCATATTATTCGCACAAGTTTCACCAGTGTGTCGAAGTATTAAAGTGAATAACACAATTAAGAAAACTTCAATTTATGTAATGCACATAAACCCGAAGGGGATAATGGAAAATTTTGACCTTCAAAATATTTTTTGGATTTTCCTTACGCTTGTTTTTGACAGAGGGCATTTGTTTCAATCATAATAATCTGAAAACCTGGTTAAATTCGAGTGAAAACGAATGGATTATCGAATTTCTAATTGTAATGATTATTCATGCTAGAGCGTTATCTCACCTTTAACTTAAGTACGAGTACATTCGTATTCGGTTGACTTAATGAAATTATTCGATCACAGAGTCATGTTTGATAACAGTGGCATAGGAGTCACGATTGGCACTAAGCGCTTATAATTCGCATTTAATCAATGATAGGAAGCTCGAAAAAAAAACCTGCTAACAACTTGGCCTTGCCGCAGCTAGTGTGCTTTCTTCTAAAACTTCCGACAATGAGTTTCGGAGAGAAAAATATTTTCATTTTTCGCACTACATTTTGAGTTTTCACCTGTGACTACCTCTACTGTGGTGGGTAAGATGCTTTACCGTTTCGACTTATGATATTAAGAATCATTAATATCAGGCTTATACTGAATCAAGAAACCTAAGCTATGAGAATTTCCGAGGCACTCGTAAAACTTTCCTGGAAATTACAATGGAAGCAAATGGGAAGGAACCGAAAATTGATTAGGTACGAGTACAATCTTCTTTTCTGTATTTGTCTAACACGCCCAAGGGCTTAGTGAGACTGACATCTTTGAATAAACTAACGTTTAGGTTGGCAACTATTCACCTTTTGTGTTTGTAGAGAGATAGATGCATAAAGAGTATCGTGAAAAATCTAAATTAGAAAGCGTAATGGGCAGATTATTGGTAAAAAAAAACTAAATGCGTCATGCGTATCCACGTGGGTGAAATTAATTTTCAACTCCAAAGCTGTCGGGGGAAGCTAATGGAGGCCACCGCTGAAAGCAATGCCTTGAGGTGCAGACATTGGGACGTGCCGAGATTTAAAAAAAAGAAACCCGAAACACTTCTTCAATCCTCCTCCCTCAAATCTCCTGATCACAGTTTTTAACCGTGAGAGGGAGGTGAAGAGGGCGAGCAGCGATGGTTGGAGAAATGAAGAGGAGCGAATCCGGCGCGCGGAATAGTGGCGCTTCCCGTGCGTCGACCGTGAAGAAGACTCACCCAATGAGAGTGGGTTTTGAGTAGAGTGCTCGCATGCATGCACACGAAATGAAATTCGCCGAAAAATTGGATCCGAATTCTCACTTGTGTGTGAATGGTGAAGGGCTTTCTCGGGCGATGAACGCGAAATTAGGGACGAGTAGTTTCAGGGCATGCGTTGAGGGTCGTGCACTGAATGGCTTCCGTGGATCATTTTTGCGAACTGAGTGAATTCTCTCCACAGTTACCTCTTCCAATGGCGACGGTCTTATGCATAAACTTCATTCAAGACTTCGCCCTCCACACGCCAGGCGTTTCTTTAGAATAGACCCCACATGTTTATTTTCTCATGAAAAACTCGCTTCATATTACATGATATTCTTTTCACGCATATTAGCTTGTGAAAATAAGTATCATTATTTTCACATAAGCGGATGGTGATATGAATTAAGGGACAATAGGATGAAATTGAATGCATGAATATTACAAAATTTACTTTGGTATTTCGTTTCCAGTGTGAAGTTTCGCTTCGGTTATAGGAAAACGAGGAAATAGTGTCAAATCCCTCCCTGATCGTTATCGTGAAAGGCAATTAACTCTCTGAGTTAAGTAGGGACGGTTTAATTCGATTCTGGGATAGCCAAATTGCCTGGGATGTAGGAAAATGTCTTCGATGCAACTTATTCTGTATGCTAGGAAGATAGAAATCTAAATTATTACGATAACGAAAGATAATATTTTGGTAAGTCCTGGTCCACTGTCTAAAATTGATCCATCATACAACTTTTATTTTTAGGAAGTATATGATAATTTAAATAGCCGATTTCCTACATCAGCGAATATGTTCCTTTCGTAGGAAAACCTTTCCTACGAAATAGATCAGTGTATTTTTGCGACAATTCTTTAGATCATAATGTATATGAAAGATGATGAAACGGAGAGGTTGATCTTTAGATAACATATTAGCATAGGGAAGCAAAACGCGGACGGCTAATGGCCAGGGCTAACCCTCGGCCTCAGCTTTTTCTTGATGGCACATATGCGATAATTTTTGTTACGATTTCATCATTAAAGGGCAATTCTGTGAGAAGCGTTCGCCAAGTATTGATATTATTTATTTAAATATATACCCTTTAAGCCACCGCCAGGGTGTGTGGCAGGGGGTGAATGCACACCAGAATAATTTTGCCCGAACATGACCCTGCCACGGTCGAAAAATATGCTACAAATAATACGCTTGTAAAATTATGACGTTGATGTGGCCGAAACTTGATATGTACATAGTAATAACAATATGGAAATAATTTCGTAGTTAAGTAAACCGATAGGGAGTGCCTCATTTCCTCATAAATGGCCACTGTATTGTAAAGTGGAATGATTTGAGTGATAAATCTATGGACCATTAGTATAGTATCGATATAAGAACACAGCAGCAACTACTTTGACGAGAAATTAATATTTCTCTGAATGTTGGGAAGCACATCCAAGTTGTTCGAGATAACGGCCTGCTAGTTGTTAGACACATTATAGTCTTTGAAATTGGAATATTATCATTTACCTCCTTCGGCCTTATAACCTAATATTGATCCATGTACGGATATAAATTTAATTTTAAAGAAAGCATCCTTTCATTTCAAAGAACGGATGTTGTATCGTATTCATTGGGTTATAATCAAATTAAATTCCAACGGAAGTGAGTGGCCAAAATATTTAAACGCGGAGCTTATGGGACGAAGTCCAAATAATCATCATTTAAGGAGCCAAGCCTCAAATAAGTGGAGGAAGTTTGAGATACTAGTCTTTTATTTTTATTAAGAAGATCGAGTGGTTTACATCATTTTGGCAGTAGTATTAGTTAGCATAAACTTTTATGCATTGTAAAATATATTGGCCAATCGCATATTTCACGAGAATATTTTTGAAGACATCTTTGGATGGAATTATTTTGATTTTCCGTGTTTTACGTTTATCAATTTGGATGACTCCGCAAAGACATTTTTGATAGCGTCTTTGTATTGTACTTCCTGCCTTTGGTGTTCTGTTAAGCAAAGTTCTAGTTGAAAAGTAGTTTTAATAATATCTGTCATGGAAATGTACACATTACGTTTATATAAGAGTTGTGTGAGGTATTCAGGAGCTAAGTTTTGTATTGCAATATTTCAGCCATTGATTACGAATAAATTAAGTTAATAATCCTTGATGAATATAAAATATGTTAATTTAAACTCTTTTATAAAATTGTCGTCTCGGATTTGCTCAAGTATTTCTAAAATGATTTCCAAAAAATTAAAATTAAAATTTCCAAATGTTCCTTTCATGCTGTTAATGTTTGTATTCTGATTTGACTAAAATACAAAAACATGGTTGTCTTTGTCGTATTTTATTTACAACGAAGACGTCAATGAACTCTCCAGGAATGAAAACATTTTCGTCGAGCCTTTCCCTTTTTTTTAAAAAAGGTGTCTCTTTGATATTAATGAGCGAGTCGCTAATTACTTTACAGCTATCCAGTTGCACTCATAACTTAAGGATACTTGCAAAAGGTAAGACAGGTAAAGAAAGGCAAAACTTGCCACACGCAATTGAAGGAAGGCCCAAAAAGTAGTTCATATGTTTTCATTTTAAACAGTCATAGAGAAAATTTGGCGAATTGTGGTTTTCCAAGCGTTTTTTAAGGCACTTTGCAAGCAGAATAGTCGTTGTTTGTGTGATAATTGGAATCCAAATTCCACGCAAGATTCGCCTTTGAATAAACCCTTTTCAGCAATTCAGCAGCGTTCCAACTTCAACTGATGAATCTGTCACGGTTTAGGACGATTCAAACCAGCACTGCTTTCTGCTTCACATTCCATACAGCGTATTGAGCATCTTCAAGGGGACAATGGGACGAGCGAGGCGTTTAATTCATCTCTCGGAAAGTGCTTGGGAAAAGGGGAAATATAATGTTGCTGCAGTCGAGAGACGAAAATCATTGGGGGAATGAAACCTACCGTTCTTCCACGCTTTTGTTAAACTCAGCCTCAGTGGGAACACTGCTGTCACTTTGATGCCGTTTTTGAGTAAACATCACATACATTTACATAGGTACATGTATTTAGTTTTTCTCCCGGATGTTCTCCTTTTATATCATCCTTTTCTTTGCTTCCAAAACATGATATGGAAAAGAACGAGTGATCTAAATATCACGGAAACAATGATTTGCCCCCTCCATATTTAAATGCTCTTCCAGAAATTTCCTATTGTAAAATTTTCAAGGTAATACAAAAATCAAATGTTGGAAAATATTTCATTTTTTACCTTTGTACACTAGTGTCTTACCTACCTAATAGGCATTTCCGATATCCTGGAAAAGGATAATATAAGTTGATATAATCATTAATATTCAAATCAAATGAAAATTAGTTTCATAAATTCTAGTGTATTTTCCTCTTCTTCAATAAATATGAAAAATATAAACATGTTGCTTTAAATACATCGGGTTTGGCAAGTTTGAATGCGAGAAAAATCTTTGAAGCTCTCTACTATTTAAAACGAGGAAATTTTCCGTGTTCTAGTTTCTTTTTTAAATTAAATTTTCGTTCATCCCTCCGCTTTATAGTGTCGCAACAGCACTATCAAGCGTAAAGCGTTTGGCTTTTGCGTCAATTGTTGGGCAGGATAGAGCAACATAATGTAGCGTAAAAGCGTACTCCCGAATGGGAGAGAAAAGCGAGGAGGGTGGAATGATTATTTTCCGTTGGGCTCGGTGCTCCGACTGTCGGGCGGAAATTCATTTCTCAAAGGCTCGTGGTGCTTCCCTCGGACGTGCCACACCGTTGCGATCACCGCAGGAAAGGCGGCCGCGGCGGCAAGAGTGAGGGGAGCGGGGGAGAACAGGGGGAGGGATTTGGTCTGGGAGTGCTGCTATCGGGGGCTGCACATCCACGCCCGAGCAGCCTGAACTTCCCCCACCCACCCCCTCCCCCCCACTCGGGACCCTTTCCACTGTGTCACTCCCCTCCCCCTCCGGCGTCTCTTACCCGCGCGCCGACGAAAGGCTCCGATTAAAGAAAGACACATCCTGCGGGATCCTCCGGTAGCTCCTCTCGAAAGAAGAGAATACTAAAAATAAAAAATGCCCACCTCCCGACTGCAAGCTGCTATGTAGGCAGGTAAGAAATGGGGTCGGTCTCTGAACAAACCTCACGCACAACTTCCATTTCAATTCCCTTCCTCGTTTTTTTTCTTTCATTTCTCATTGTTTCGCTCTGCGTGGATTTTTATTATGTTAAAAAGAGTACTTTGCTTAGTTTAGGTATCTTTTGTTTCAATGGGCTCCATTTCACCCCTTGCCCATAATTACTGTGTGGTGATTTAGATATCTGCATGTTAGTAATTCTTCATTAAAAACTTTTTAAATACTTATTTATAGCATTCATTTTAATGATATTGTCATCTATTAACTTGGGATTTCTGCATGAATCTCGAATTACTTTAGTACCCCTTCTTGTACTTGTTCATATTTCCTTTTCTCCGTGCATAAGTTTAATGCGGAAATGGTTTACACTGCATAAACACGCCCCCTCCCCCTTTATTCCTACCCCCTCGCGCCCTCCTCCCCCACTCCCGCATCTCCGTTGCTGCAATATCTCTGTTGGCCGATTCCCACGCCTTCCCCGTCCAAGCTTTGGATGAGGATAGCTGCGCGGCTTGAAAAGACGTTAATGACTTACTCAAATATGACTAGGAGGCTCCCAATTTCATTTCCTCTTATCGTCAACTATTTATGTGGCCATTACACTGTGTAGATTCTTTTCTAATATGTGTACACATACCTGCTATTGCTGTCCTGACGAGATTACGAACAATCGCGCATTAAAAGTAATCATTCGATTCGATGCATAAATATATACATTACGAGCCTGCTCGTAATGCACATATTTATTCATCGTGCTCATACACCCAATTTTCCTTTCGAGTATATTTTCAATTAAATGATTCGATGGCAAGATATCTATAATACATGAATTTTTATTTATATCCGTCTATTTAACTACGAGTATATTAAATATTGTATTATTATTGTTAAATTTGTTACTTGTATAAGATTTGTGGAGGTTGATTTTCTTACCGTAGGATTTCTCTTCAGATAATTTTCTCTCCGTGTTTTGTATTTCGGTGAGTGTTTATTTTGTTAAGTCCTCGTCCAAGGAAGGACCTTCCTCCGACGGCTTTCATTTGCTCTTCCCAATATTTATTTCTTGAGAATGGATATTTCAGTGCAACGCTGAAGAATTAGTTTAAGCTGGGAGTACTTTTCTTAGGGCAAATATTTGTTGCTAGGCAATGTAAACACAAGTTAATAGCTACAATTAAGGTGGAGCGTGCGCATAATTTATTTCATTTAGCGTGAATAGTTTTCGTAATTTCAAATTTCGTAACTAATTCAAATATAAAATAAGTATACATGTGTGCTTATTTTAATCACAAAGATTTATAATTGTTATTAAAATGCACCATAAACTGACAAAATTCACATGACCCGAAAAAAACTTTTCATTGGTTTGACGTCAACACGCAGTTAAATATTTTAAATGCATATTTTATAAATTTCTTTATTTAGCTAAATAATAGCACTCAAAATATAGGCTTCTATTCCAATGTTTTACGATAGCCTTAACAGGTCTCGCTTAATTACTACCTTGATCAAAAATTTCCCGGAATTTATTCAGAAAATTAAAAATACAAGTTTATTCATCTAAATCTATATTATCCCCTTCAAAGTAATCCCCATCGACTGCAACACACTTATGCCAGCGCTTGATCCAATCCTCGAAACATTTTTTATATTCGGTTTTCGGTATGTCCATCAGTGCTTCCTGCGATTTTTCCATTACTTCCTCTCGGCTGCTAAAACGCGTTCCCCGTAATGGTTTTTTAACTCGATTGAACAGAAAGAAGTCACAGGGAGCCAAATCAGGTGAATTCGGTGGCTGTTGGATGGTATTTGTTGCATTTTTCGTCAAAAAATTACGAATAATGATAGCACTGTGCGACGGTGCGTTATCATGGTGCAAAATCCACGAGTTTTCTGCCCACATTTCTGGTCTCTTTCGGCGAATTGCTTCACGCAAACGTCTCATAACGCCCAAATAATACTCTTTGTTTACTGTCTGGCCTTCTGGCAAAAATTCATGATGCACTACACCGTTGTAATCCATGAAAACCGTCAGCATTGCCTTCTTTTTTGACTGAAAACGACGTGGTTTTTTTGGTCTCGGCTCATTTGGTGAACGCCATTCACTTGCCTGATGTCTGGATTGCGTGTCGTACTCATAAACCCACGTCTCGTCTCCAGTAATGATCCTTTTGATGAATGTGGGATCGGATTCAGCCTCGCAAATCATGTCTTTTGCGACGTCAACACGGTCTCTTTTTTGCATGAAATTGAGGTCTTTTGGCATGCTACACGACGGAAACCCAAATCATTAACCACAATGTCTTGGGCGGATCCATAGGCAATGTTCAAGTCCTCCGCTATTTCTCTGATGGTTAATTTGCGGTTATTGACGAACATTTCTTTTACTTTATCAATTTTTTCACCGAATTTCGATGTCGATGGTCTGCCACTGCGTTCATCATCTTCGATTGACTCACGACCACTTCTGAACCGCTCGTGCCACTGGTAAACGACCGTTTTTTTTAGAGAATCGTTGCCGAAACACTTTTCCAACATTTCCAACGTCCGTGCGCCACTAAATCCGTTTTTTACGCAAAATTTAATACAAGTTCGTTGTTGCAAATTTAAATCCATTTCTGAAATCGCCAACACACACAGAGATAGATGTACTCTTGGCTACGTAACTTTTTAATTAATTTGATTTAAAGGGAATATCAACAACAGATGTACCAATTTAACAAAAAAAACAGAACTCAAATCGGAACGATGGGAGCGCCACACGGTGGTTATTCCGGGAACTTTTTGATCAAGGTAGTATTCGGAACGTAAACAAAATTCATTTCCTGGGTTTCATACAGGCTGGCGTCTTTCTGAGACGTTTCCGTGAGCGTACTTTTTTCAGTAAGTAGGTATAATGCTGTTATCATTGTTTGTAAATATCTTTATTTCGAACAAATGTTTTGCTCTGTACATTCACATTACCTCATTTCACAACCGACTGGATTTTCAAAATAGTGAATCTTTCCCAGTGGAACACTAATGAAAGCTCATCCATAATGTCATAAAATTCTTTTATTTTCATTTTTAGTGCAATGAGTGAGCAATATCAATGATATTTTTCGATGCATTGATTAATTTGCTAGTAAATTTTTGAAAAATGATTTTGATTTGAACCTTAAGCTGTGGAATTTTGGTGTACATAACTGTTTTAAGGTTTCCACGGAGTTCGAAATTCGCGAATGCGAAAATTGCGAAATTACGTCAATATTAAAGCATTGACACTCATATTATTAATCTCTTTAACAATTGTTCTAATTACCCTATTATCTCTCTTTCCGTTTTGGAGGCACCTCAATAATCAATGAAATATAGCGAGGAAGTGAAATTTTGGTGAATAGCCGACTGGGATTCTCAGTTTGGAACCTATCTTTCTCCCTTTCCAGCCCCGCCATCGGCATTCCCATCCAGTCCCTCTCCCGATAAATTTCCCGACTCACCCCTTTCTTCTCCCGCCACCAGCGTCGGACTCTCATCTCTCCTGTCCCCTAACTCCACCCCACCAACCAATTAACTGTCCAGTCCCCTCTGCCACCCGTCGACGACACCCCACCGTTCTCTTCCTTGACCTCAAGCCCCCTCCGCTCCCAACGAACCCGCCGTGCCTGTTTATTAGCACGATCAGATGATATAATGATAATAAACGAGGTGGAATGGGGCGAGAAATGTGAGAGAGGCCGAGAGTTTGATCGCGGATGAATTCCTCACGGATTCATGAGTCGAGTTGGCCACTACGTTAACACCCCGCGCCACCTTTCGGCAGGAGTGATACCCCTTTCTCCATCTCGCCCACCCATCCCGCACGTTTCACCCGTCATCCTCGATGATCTCCCTCGTCACGTATTTGGTTGGAGTACTTTACCTCATCCCACATCACTAGCTCCCTTCC
The DNA here is from genome assembly GCF_022747635.1 of Hetaerina americana. Classification (NCBI taxonomy): domain Eukaryota; kingdom Metazoa; phylum Arthropoda; class Insecta; order Odonata; family Calopterygidae; genus Hetaerina; species Hetaerina americana. The sequence goes on from NW_027286874.1 coordinate 42,523,155, forward strand.
CAACCATCACAAGATGCTACTTAATAGCCATTTGTGGTACCTGCTATTAATATTTGATTCAACCTGCTCTAAAACTTGGTCAAACATTGAATTTTAATAGATTCGACTGTGTATTTTCGAGCATTTCTAAAGAAGAAGTAAATTGAATAAGGTTTCCGGCCTCTCACAATGATAATATATAAATATACATAAATATATATGGGTCGCGTTATTCCAGAAGTAGAGCGTTGGACTACTGACCGGAGGGCCCGGATTCGGCAAAGCCTCTCTGGGCATCCTCAGCTTCACGCAAGCTGTGTGATTTTTCGGGTACCAGATCTTCCTGGGAAACCATAACCGGCACAGGGAAATGAACTGGGCCCCCTACCCTGATGTGTGAATTTCACACGCCGTCGGGCTTAGTACTGGGTGAACTCTACCATCACCTACCAAACCGACCTTCGGGTTGATTACTGTGTTATATATATGTATATATATGTATATATATGTATGTATGTATATATATATATATATATATATACACGAGGGTCATCCGGAAAGTAGTACCCGTTCGTGAAATAAAGACACAAAAGTAAATATTAACTAACGCCAAATAATGAAGTCTGGCTGAATCTCGTATTAGAAATTGTATTGCTGGCGTTTTCTTTTGGGTGGAAGGACAGCCAAACAACGAGCAGTACAAGGTGAATAAATAAAAAACAATGAACAGACATTATTGACCACGAAAACCTAGTTCGTTTTTATTAATTTTTAGTGGTTAATTTCTAAAAAGTATAGAAAAAAGTGAGCATTTGGAAAATTCATTATTAAAATTTACGAGTGCGAAAAATATATACCTTGTCCCTGGAACGGTAATAAATATTTGAGAGCAAAAGAAATTGTTGGCGAAAGGGCGAGAAAATTAGAACATTGGGTTGGCGAATGAAATATTTACGTATATATATATATCAAAACTTGCAAAATACTCATGTGCATTTTTTTATTTCTAGTGTAAAAGTGCCTTCATAATATCTTACTTATTTTGAGCCGAAAAATTATATCATTTCTTATTTACCTTAGGATGGTCCTTAATTCAGGTAACATATAAGATTCAGTTTGATGACAAACATAATGAGTATTGTATATGAAGATTACCGTGTTGCGGTTAAAAAAAATGAATACTTCTTTTTTGAATTTGGGACCTTGACTCCTCATACTTTTCGTACCACCCTCCTCCCATTACGGCCTTTCCTGCTTCTCGCTACTTACCGTTCCGCCTTCGGAATGGATACCCATCTAGCCCGTCGACTTATTCTCCGCAAGGGAGCTAATGAACGAGTGTCCATTTTGCGAAAGTGCGTGCATACGAGTATTTCGCGAAAGTACGTGCATATTTTTTTCAATATTTTACTTACAATGCTTTCCAATAGTAGTGCTTCGAGTGATTGCAAAATATTCCTGAATTTCCTTTGCTATAAGGATTTTTTTAATTGAAGGGTGGCGGTAAACGTGAGCTCGCATTTACGTGCATCCACCTGAGAAAAGTTTCCCATCGATGAGGACCTTCCAGGAGATAAGCCACGAAAATTTCCGCAACCTTTGAAAATTCATATAGCTCTGGAAAAAAATTTGACCGTATGTTCCATTACTATGAGATGCACTTAATATGCTAAAAGGTTGACATGTTTGTCTATGCAAGGGAATATTGAAAGCTTACTTTTAAAAGTCCTGCAGAGTTGGCGTCATGTCCTTTTAAATTTTTTAATTTTTATAATTTTTTATAATTTAATTTTTTTAAATTTTAGTTTCAGTTTTGACGAAAACTATGTCTCAACGAAGATAGTCGTTTTGAATGTTACGGCCGTTCTTCAACTTAATTCCCGTTACCTTCTCCCTCTTATATTCATAGTTATATTTTTCATTTCCATCAAAAATACATATGTTAAGTAGTTATTATAATCTGAAAGGATAACTTCTATTTTTAAGATCATTTTCCATATGTTTTCTCGAATTTTCTTATTTTCTTAGAGATAGAAACATCTCAAAGTGCTTTTAACTTTCTCATTCCTGGAGGTCACATTTATTCAAAATGTGTCTAATCAGTTATTACGGCATCAGATTAAAAATAAGTCATTGATCAATTTATTTGTGACATCAATACTCCAGAATTACGATTTTTGTTGTTTTAATCGAAACTTTAATATTTTAATAAAAGTTTTTTAAGTGATATATTTATAATTTACCATTCAAAGCTTTGCACCATTCTACTTTTTTCAAATGAGCTAAGGAGACAGCAGTGATAGGAAAGCTGAAATTTACGGAACAGAAATGGAAGTAGAATTTCATTTTATAATAAGGCAAAATCACCTTTTGGGTTCAAGGATCATTGCTCCAATTGATAGAAAACGAAGTAGGTTCTTTGGTTGACTACCGGAATCGGGAAATATAGAATGAATGAAAGAGGTAATTAAGGATAAAATTTTGCATATTGGGGATAGTAGTTCAGTGATCTAAAATATAGGATGAACAAATAAATATATGTAAGAAATCAATATTGATGACAGAAGTGCCAAGGATGTCAGTCCATGAAGTAGGTTGAGATACACTACGACTTCCATGCTTTTGAGTCTACTTACTTAGTGTAATAGCAACATAGCAACGGATATATTCTTAGGTATTCGTACAGGTGCGATCGCACTCAAATGTGCGCTCGCGTTAAAAATGACTCAATCAAGTGCAAGAAATAAACATTTCGTTGCATCGCCATCGACGACCTCCATGTGTTCTGCATGCCACGGTGGTGGGGGGTGCCGTTGCGTATCACTCTTAGTAGCGCTCCATCCAATGGGGCAATGAATTACCGCACGGACGAAAATTGCCCACCATGGACTCGGAACCAATCTTTTGAATGGAAATGACTCTCACGGAGGAACAATCGGCGTGCAGGCGAAGGGGTGGGGGGTGCGGAGGAAAGACGCGGAGGGGAACGTGGGAAAAGAGGAGATGGGTGACGGAGAGCCTTCCTTCTGACAGGACGGGGTGCGAGCTGGAAGAAGGGGCTCGGGAGCAAGGGAGGGGGGGGTTTGAATGGCTCTTGCTGACGGAGGAAGAGGGCGGGGGATATGCAACACTGAGTGGCAGATGAAGACGGCAGACGAGAAAGGAGAGAATAGAGTCGGGGACGCGTCACACAAGAGGCGATAAGAGAAGGTGGAGGGAGTGACGATGGGAGAGAGAGAAAGAGACGGGTGGATACCTGAAAGGGCAGATTCTGATCGTTCGCCTCTCCGAGCACGATCTCCGCCTCCCCACGACGGTGCATGTAAGAAATTCCATGACCCTTCTCCGTCACGGCTGCGAGAGTGTTTATGCCTGTTCTCGTGATTCCTTATCCGCATCTCTTTTCCCTCGGGTTTTGAACTACACTTCCATCAACTCCGTACCGTTTCCCTACTGCCCAAACGAACGTCTGCCGCGAAAGATTTTTTTTCTATCGTCTTCTCCCACGTTTACTCCTCTTGTCTTTGGATGATGGGGTGAATTTTTATGCATTAAGATCTTTCCATTTCTTCGAGACGTGGGAGAGAACTTGATGGTGTTTTAAGCATGTTAGTTTCAAAAAGATGGACGAAGAGCTTTAATTAAAAATTGAGTGATGAATGTTTGGTGTTCATTTCAATGTCATCTGTTTTCATCTTCACTCTCTTTTTTTATTATAATAAATATCTGACTCACTTTTTCAAATTAATTTAAGCTATAAATGTCCAGGTATAAAAATTAGAAAGAATTTTATTCGACTTTCAGAGATATTCTTACAGAGAATGAAAGAATTGTGAAAAAATGAAATGCTCCTGGTAAATTTTTAATTTTTTTTTGTAATTTGCAAATGAAAAATTTTGTATTACCTTAAGTCTCTGGTAACATAATCCTTCCTTTCAGTGAAAGATTTTGAGTCTATTTTAGTGCATTTAATTTAAAACATGGTCCGCGTTGGTATTTTATTCTTTAGTTATATGTTTCATAACAACCATTAAACGATTGAAGATGAAAATTACCATTCACCTTAAGATAAAATGACTCCATCCTATTACTTGCGTTTTAACTTTCTTAGCCAGGATTTCGTTGAAAATGAGGCTTGATTATAAATTTTAAAAATGCTGTGTCGCGTCCTGTGCCTATTTTTATCTACCCCGTTGTCTTTGCAGCTAGTGTGAACCGATTTTGACCCGGATTTTTACGATTTTATTTTAGCCTTTATTAATAATAGTTAAAATCATATTGGAAATAAAAGATTACGGAAAGGAGAGGAATATTTATGATTATTTTTTTATGACTACTGTAATAGCTAATTTGCGTTTTTATATTCCGAAATTCAGTCATTATTTATAATTATGCTTTAATATTTTTGATGCTGCGACAATAGTCTACGCTCCTTTGTGAAGTTTTACTTCTAATTGTAGAAAAAAAAGGCTGAGAAAAGTAAATATTTACTATGGATTCCCCGTTTAAATTTATTTACTTATAGAATTTCATAATCATTACCATAAGCATGATTTACAGAGATAATTAATATAAATCTGAGCGGGTGCATTATCAAAAAATCTCCCTGCTACATTACCAGAAATTGGCGTGGATATTTTGATGGTGATGTTGACTATCTTCATTTATTTGGCTCGTCACAACTATATATTCTTCACGTCATCTGAATGTATTCCGAATGTGAGTTCAAATAAATTCTCAATATTATTAATCATTCAATGATTCCCGTTTTATTTTGTTCTGGGTCTTTATTTTTTAATGATTGCTACTTGGTTATATTTTCCTAGGAGTTAATTACAAAACAATTTTGTTGACTTCTCTGCATCCCTGATCCCTTTAATGTACCCAGTAAATCTGAGCACAATGCTCGGATACAGCGCTTCATGGTCCAGGTGGTTCTAAATTAGATCCATTCTACCATTGTTTCACCGTAGATCGGAGTCATTGGACTTTCGCCATTACCGAGTTTGAATCGCTCTAATAATTATCACGTTTTGCCCCATAAAGCGAACATTATGCGACCACAAATTAACTCTCATTTAAATTAAGCCCTTTCATTACGTAGTCGTTTTTACATAAGCCATCCGTAAGCATGAGCAATCCTGGCCACAGTTTAGCATTGAATCAAGTTGGCTTCCGTTGTCATGACGTCGTCCAGGGTAGTTATTCTCTTTTCTTCTATTCACCGAACGATGAAATAGTGTCAACTTATCTCACAGGCGAATTTTTGGCACAGCGGAGAAATACATGGAGAGTTGTTTTTGTCTTTCTTATACCATTTATTTGCAATCGCCCGCATTCTGTCATGTTACTCCAATCCATACTAATTGTCTAAAACGTGGTTCAAGTGATTAGATACCCGTTTTTATTTGTCCACACATGTTTCAGGTTGAAAAACATTATTCTTGAACGGCTCAACTTACTAAAATATTTATATTATTTCAAGTTTACCTGTAATTAGTTCTCCAGTTTGATCGTTCAACAATTCGAAAAAAATGTATGATAGATTGAATGAAAGTGGCTAATTTTCCAAAAGATTCATATTAAAATATCAAATCACAGTTATTACAACCTTAGGAGATATGTGCAACCAACAAAAGATTCCAATAGTTAGTTAAACGTACATGTCACTCTGTTTTAATTATTATTTTGAATTTAATTCACTTATGCATGGCATGGATAATTGAGATGTGTTGGTAGACATTGTCTATTAATAATTAAATAAATTATGTATTGAGAAAATAATTTTTAAAAGTAATTTTTGATTGAAAGATGAATAGCTTAAAGTATATTTTGTTCATCGCAAACGTTTTTTTCTCTGTATAATTTAATAGAAAAATTTCAGTGCACTTAACTCATCTTCTATTGAATACGATACCAAATTAAAATTAAAAATAAATATAGAATGTTGTATTGGGTTACACTCAGTCTACTAATTAGCTGCAAATGTTTCGATATGTAGGCAAGCGATCAGGAATTGCAGAAGTTGAGGTTTGAGTGCATCAGAAAAACTCGTAAGCAAATTTGACTGTCAAAAAGAAGAATATGCCGATGGCAAACGACACCAGATTTTATATAAAAAATCGCACATGAAGGTAGATTCTCAAGACTGTGATGCGCATGCGGGAGCAGACAGTAGCGAGAGAAGTCGTGCAGTGGTTGAAATCTAGTGCAATAAAATGATGAGAGAGAAAAAAATATGTAGAAAATGAAAAATCTGCTAAAAAGAAAAATCTGGGAGGAAAACCGTCAAGAGGGGGAAAACTAATTGAATAAATTCAGAGGAAAAATAATTTTCTGAAAATTGTCTCAGATGGGAAAAAATAGTGAAAGAAGAAGGAGTCATAGACGGAAAAATACAGAGGATGGGTTAATTACGAGTACAAAAGGCGAGTGATGGATGAAAGAATGGAGAGGTTGGCATTGAACAATATATACTGGAAGTCTACCGCAAAAAACTCTTTGGAAGAATTAGCTGCCATAAAAAGATAATGTAATAACGCTTGGCATTTACACAGCTTTTATTGAAAACCGCTAAATAGTCTGGGAAAAATTATTTCCTAATGACATAGGTATGTTGCCTACAATAATTCGCAGTATTTTTATCAGGGGATAATCTGTTTAGCTATTCGTCACGTGGTAAATTGTTAAAAGCCTGCTCGTTTGAGTGAATAATATGTGAATAGATGACACCAGCTGCTAGCACTTGAAAAGAGAGCTTCACATTTTTAATAATCGGATATAAGTATACTTTTCTGCAAGAAAATGTCTCTTGGTTGTGGTTAGCACTGGAGATATCTTTTCCATTTCGCCTTGATCTAAGGTAAATTATAAATTCATCTGTATTGTTTCGAGCCCATTTTGACTTTTATCGTCCATGAAAATTCCCCGATGATTCATAATACAATTACCTCCTATTCCAAGAGCAAAGACGTGAGGAAGATCTCTCAGTTTGCATACAAATTCCGAATGGACCGAAAATTTCAACCATGATTTCCTTTCAGTGAATCGGCTTGGAGCACAAATTTAAATTTTATCCCTGCTAGAGAGATCTTTGGTTTTTTCACTCGCCGTCGCTTGCCCAGCCCACTGGCGAAACAGACTGCAACGCGCGTACCTGCCGAAACGTTGCGTACGACGACACAACATGCCCAAAGATCTGACGATATGGCTTTTAAAATTTGAAGTAAACCTGTGTTGAGATTTAAGAACTTTGAGGCACTTTTTACTTCAATTTAATTGAGTTGGTAATGAAATTTTGAGAACAAAAATATATAAAAATTTCATTATATTTTTCTCAAAATTGTTACCTTTTTTCATTATTATGGAAATAGTAATGGCACAATATAAAATTTTATTCGTCGCCCTTTATATTTATAAATCGTCATTAAAAATGACGAGTCAATATCTATTTCTTAGCTATAGCCGTTCTAGGTATCTGCGATTTCTTACATGTACCAGTGCTCCGAGGGAATTAAATCATAGAATATTCAGAAATTAACAATGAACTCAGAACTTCTCTCTCAAGGCTTGCCGTTTTGAATTAAAGTCGGAGACGTATTATTTCTTCAAAATTTTCGTCTCTCTGTTAACGAAATCAGCTAAAAGGACACCATAGATGTCTTGAGTTTTCTTATTGCTACTATTCTCCGAACTCGAATGTTTCAAACGCTCCATTATTTTCTTCTCTTCCTGGATCACCTGACTTTAGCGTTGATTAGACCCAAACGTAGATAATCAAATGAGTGGCGTGGAGCGTCATTTGACTTTTGTTGAAATGATTTTCACCAATGTGAATTTGAACAGGATGTGACGAAACATATTCCTTTCCAAGCCAAGATGCCGAGACGTCTTGGGATGATCAAGATATGATTTAATCCCGTTAATAAATGATATAACAGTTTTCTGCACGATTATATATTAGATACATTAGTTCGTATATTGACTATCATGCCTTGACGAAATACCTTATGGGCATGCTTTTATAAGCACTTCTTCTTTACCAAATTTCTTTTTGGCTTCATTATTTATTCATTCCTGCCTTATAGTTACCGCTTCATGGCGTTTGAAATGCGCATTATTTTCCACACACCATTCATTTAATACCCTCAACATTGCACTCTTTTCTATCGCAGCCTTCTACGTCTCTTCAATTCTCAGTTTTCATCTATTCACTTATCGTATCCCCACCGTCTCCTTTGTGTTCCTTTCAAATCTTAATTTTCCACCTGATTACATGAGAATGACCTCAAATCTATGTCCGCCGCAATCACTATTACAATGATTAAAGCCGATACTAATATTTTCTTTAAGTCAATACGTATAGAGTACCTTCAATTCACTTCTCTTTGTACTCGTAAATATTTCATTCGCCAACCCAATGTTCTAATTTTCTCGCCCTTTCGCCAACAATTTCTTTTGCTCTCAAATATTTATTACCGTTCCAGGGACAAGGTATATATTTTTCGCACTCGTAAATTTTAATAATGAATTTTCCAAATGCTCACTTTTTTCTATACTTTTTAGAAATTAACCACTAAAAATTAATAAAAACGAACTAGGTTTTCGTGGTCAATAATGTCTGTTCATTGTTTTTTATTTATTCACCTTGTACTGCTCGTTGTTTGGCTGTCCTTCCACCCAAAAGAAAACGCCAGCAATACAATTTCTAATACGAGATTCAGCCAGACTTCATTATTTGGCGCTTAAAATTTGGAAACACACCGGGCTCCATTTATACTGACCTAAAATATAGTGGAGCAAAATACTAACGGCAACGGCAATAGATTCGCGTGATGTCCAAGGCTAAGTGTAGTACAAATGGCACATTAATATAATGCATGTGTACTGAAGTTACGGACTGGCTACTTTGTGACTAGTCCAACTAAGTTTTCATCTTCCAAACGCTTCCAAATTTAATTCGCTACTGATTGACTTTTCCAAAAAATGTTCTTGATTATGCTAATTGAAATTAATTTTTAAGGTGATTTCTTTATTCAATTTATTCCCGTTAAGTAAGTTACGATTTCTTAGGAATCTCTTTTGGAGAAACTCCTTGGATTCTTTCTCACGTCATTTGGGATCGCATTTTTGAGAATCTCATGGAGATCTAATTATTTTCTCCAATTCTGGAGAAACATATTTACAACGTTTTGCTCTATTAGTATTGAATTTAAACTTATTCCACGAATAATTACTTTCATGAAAGATTAAAACTCGTACACTTATGCCCAATATTTTCTCCGGTGTTTATTTTATACATTTCATTTCTTCCTTTCCTTTCCTGCCGAGTAGATCTTGTATCTACAAATGTTAGAACCGCTGGAGAAGAATTTTCCGGGCTACTCAAATTGCGAGGGCGGTTTAATTAAGTACCCGTGTTAGAAATGAAGAAACCATTTTTTCAAAAACGTTTTTTTTCAAAATTTCCCTTTTAGAGGGATACATTTTTTTAACCCCTCCAAAAAATAGGATTTGTATAACTCTCCAAAATACGCCTCTGTCTCGTCGATAACTTCCTCGTTAGAGCTAATTTTTTCCCCGCGAGCTATTTCTTCATGTTAGGGAATAAGAAAAAGTCGCAGGGAGCTAGATTGGGTGAATACGGGGGTGTGGCAGCAATTCATAGCGTAGTTCATGCAGTTTGGCGGCGAAAACTGCGGATCAGCTTGTTGTCCACCGTGAGCAATCGCGGCACCCACCGGGCCGACAATTTCTTCATCGCCAACTTATCATGTAAAATATCAATTGCAGTTCCGGTACTGCTCTTTTCCATCCAAGCGAAAATCACGAAACACGTCTTACTCGAATGGATGCCAAATCCAAACTAACCTTTTAATCAGTCTGAAATTTGTTTCACCGTAGGTTGATAGATGGTAGCACACGCTGATGACATAAACATACCTTAGGAACGCCCTTTGAGGGAAAACACAAGTACTTATTGAACCGCCCTCGTATACGATCTTTGTATACTTTTTTTAAATTTGATGTGATATTAATTATGGTATTTCTATGATTGACACTCTCTAAGGACGGTTCTTATGTTATTTTTCGATTTCCTGCGTTTCATATTTCGGAATTTGTATGATAATTTACCTAATGCAAAGTAATGACAAGGATTCGCTGAAGAGCAGCAATGCTGGGCAGCGTAATAGCCGGCGCAAGACAGCCGGACGTACAGATGATATTGATAATATTCATGACTGTATTCATAATGAAAACTAATTTTTTAATTTGTTATTTTTAGCCAGAATTTTTTTTTGTTCTTGTGAACCTTTTATGATGGCCTGATTCATTAATCGGGAGAATGCACCTGAACCTAAATAGAAAAGCAGACCATTCTTTCATTTCGAAGGCAGCTCTATTTCATTGCACTCTTCTTGCAGTCATAACTTAGATTTCGATCCAGATGTAATGTTCACAATAGTTTATATTACCGTGATTAATATCCGGAAATATTAATTTCCTAATCAATGCATACGTAATAGTAACTCGTTCTTACAACTGGTACGATGTATTTTGAGACCTAAAAAGACAATTACTGTGTTTAGAAGAGGTTTTTTTAGGGTAATTTGGAATTTCAACAATATCGATTTTCTCAGAGGGAACATGTTTATTTCCTATCATTCTTGATTTTGAAATTGAATTATTTTATTCTTTGTACTGTACATTTGTATGGAATGTCTCATAAGTAACAATTATTGATTGTAAGTGTAAATATTAATTTTAAGTTTTTTCCTCAAATTGGAGATATTCCATTGACAGAAAATTATATACATTCAGTCAATTTTATCGTTCAATTTACGAGGTTGAACATTTGAGCACACAGAAAAACCTCCTGGAGCATACTCCCAAACCTGAGGCAATATAACTCGCTCAAGAACAAAATTCATTGGAGTGATTACGAAGAACTGAATCATAGAAGTAAAATCCTGATTTCGAGCGGGGAATATAAGTGAATAAGTACGAACGTTTAGCAATGAAGTAATTGAATCAGGCTAAAGATTGAATCTCTTATTTTTTTTGTTTGCACTTGAATTTTCTTTCAGAATTTTCAGATGACTCTTGCGTCCGTCGGATCCGATCTCGCTACGGCTTCTTAGTTTTTTTTCCCGTCACAGAGGTCTAAACCCTCCACTTCCTCATTCGCTTCGGAGGCAGTCTTGCTTATTTGCATCCGAGGGTTCTCGGCGCGCCTTCTCTCCCACGCCGCCTCTCGTTGCTGCCACCTCCCCACACGCTCCGGGGGTTTATTCCAAATGATGACGCTTGATTCCATTTCCATTTCGGAATGCCCTCCTTCCCCTCGCGGGCCTTCACATTTCTCTGCACTTCGTGGAGGACGATCAAAATGGAGGAGTCTGCAGGTGCTCATTAGTCCCCGCAGAAAAAAAATACACATCTAAAGCCAGGGTGAATTTTTTTTAACGGTGAGAGCGAGGAATACGATTTTCCTGAGAGTAATTCTCGGATATTATAAAAAAATATTTTGTCGGCGAACTTGACAATGAATAATATATGATCTGTTTTTTTTTGCCTTTTTCGTCGGAAAGGGCTTCTGTATTCTTTCAAAAGACTCTAGAAGAGATTTAAGGTGGTTTCGTTACCCTTTTAGCTTGTTGAGTGTATTCTAAGAATCTCTCACGTGTTTTAAAAACAGAACAACCACGTATGGCTAAAAAGACTTTTTTTTCTGTTGGGTTCTAAATCGCGCATTGGTTTATGTTGAGGTGAAAGAGACTTCCGGAACGACTCTTCCCAAGCCTGTCAGTTCAGTTCGAACGTGAGATATTATGTGTGAAGAGAAATGGTATGCATGAGCTCTCATCCCAACGAATTAATTTGGAAGAGTATTTGCTCCTCAGGGATTTGAGCACCTGATCGAAAGCAACCGCAGCAATCAATCGTGTCTTCCGAGAAATACTGCCTTCCTGGTGAACTTTTTATGGTGAAGTTATTGACATGAATTGGAATTTTACGGTGCAGTGTATTCTCAGTACATCACACAAAAGACGGGAATATCGAAATTTTGGTGCATCAATACTGCCTTGTCCTCGGATAAACTCCTCTGAAAGACTCACCGCGCGCAAGACGAAGGTGGAAAGAATTCTGCGTAGTGTTTCTTGTATGACTGAGATGAATTTAAATCTAAAAAGGAAAATGATGATAGTGATTTAAATCTAAAAGGACGGGATTTTTTTCGGGATAGTTTGAATCGGATTTAACTTTTCTTTCGGATTTTACACTCCAGAAGTCGTGAACGTCTTTCCTTCGAAATGGCCTGCTTCTTCTGCTGAGAGCTAAATTTACAAAGAAAAAGGATGCTAGTATGGTGACTTAAGTCGCTTCTATGTTGTTTTTCACAAAAAATATCAACATATTTTTTATCAACTTGTTTAGGATGCGTTTTTTTGTTAAAAATACCATCCTTTCCTTATGATCGCGCAGTTGGTTTTTAAGAATTGGTTGGCTTTAACAACAAAATAACTTCGTCTGGAACTATGATTAAAATTCAGTTGGCCTCCCTGAATGTCTTTTATCCACCATCTATACTAAGAAGACTTCGTGCGTTTCAACAGATTTTCATTATAAGGTACAACGCGTTTCGCCGAATTGCGGCATCAACAGGTACAAAGTCTTTTTGGCATGGATAATAAATACTTCCACGAAGTGAAGCCTGAAACAGTAGGATATAGTATTTTATCCAATGAAATCTCTTTCATTATAATCTAGCTAAAATACTTATCCAAATATGAACAAGGTAAACGGCTTCTAAAAGTCTTCGCATAATTAAATTCCCATCCTTATGAAATAATTTCTTCCATCTCCTCTCCTATCTCCATTATTATCAACCACAAGCAAAAACGTTCGTTTCGAGAAAATGAATTCTTGGAAAATGTGTTTGAAAATTCGCAGTAACAAACGCAAGGTTTCCAGGTGTATTACCGGTAATAATTTCTTCAGTAATGAATAGATAATGTATAAAAATGTAGAGTATATGGAGCCTTATTTTATTTATATATTTTTTGTGAAGTTGTTTTATTTTAATCAGACATTAATTGAAAATTAATGCTTTAGAGTAAATGTGTACTCTTTGTTTGGCCACCAATCCACTCAACATTTAATAATCCCTTTCTCAGTTGCTTTAGTTTTTTGTAACATTTTACCAAATTCTTCCTTTGAATATTATTCTGCTCGTTTCTAGGCTGCATTACTAATTCCTTGCTTCCAGCTTTCTCATCTCTTCCTAAATTGGATCAAAAATATATTTTCAGCATTCAGCACAGAAAAATACTTGCAGTACTCATAATTCACTCTCTTGAATAAATTTTAGCCCAATGAAATAAATTTTTCATCTTTTAGTCCACTTATATATTCAATTATTCATTTGAGAGTTGAGTGTCGAAGTAAATATCGGTCAACCATACTGAGCAAAATTACGAAAAATAAAAGATAAATTCCTCACACGCTATATAATGTTGTACTTAGCAATTTATAATTATACCAGTTTCTTTTAAAAAAATTAAAAAAATATTCTTAAAAATCTTTGGTGACGAAAGAGCTATGTTCCATTTGAATTAAATTTGGATAAAGGAAAACTGAGGTGATACAATGGAGAAAGGAGATTTGCGGTAATTTGGGAAAGAATGTTACGGCAATTATAAAGAAACCTCTTGGAAGATATGCACTGAATTCCGACCAAAAAATATCATGCTCAATATTTAACGTATACCTACCGATTCAATAGCAAACCATCCTGCTCATATCACAGGAAACACATTATTATTCTGTTCAGATTTGAGAAATGCCAGGAAATCGCAACTGTGCGCTGTTAGGAGAAAAATATGAAATTTTTATGAAATAAGGGCATTATCTGAAACACATTTTTTTCATTTTATCTAAAAATACTAACGCGCAAGTTTAGTGACCCTCAAATGGTAGATAAATGAAATGCAAATCATTACGAATGAGCAGTTTTGAGTTTCGGCTTAAGCAAAATTGGAAACCGGACATTAAATTCACATAAAATTGAAAACTCCTTGCCTCCTTTACCATTGTATCTGTTACTCCCACCAATCTTAAGGGTTACGCACGAGTGCAACTGAGACCGTCTTAAAGAAACTTCGCTTAAATTAAATGAATTCTGGGAAAATTTAATGAAAAACGTCAAGGCACTGTGTTGTCACCATTTCGTTAGGGCAATATGGTAGTAAGCAGAATTTATTTTGTATCTAACGGAGGAAATGTTAATTAAGAAATTTGAGAATTTCCAAACGGTGTTTTAAATTTCTGTCGAGTTGTGAGGTGAAAACCAAGGGAAGGAGTCTGGTAGTACTTTTATGGGATTCCTTCCGGCACCGGAAAATAGCAAACGATTCAATGCCACTGTCTGAATTTAATGAATGGCATCCATTTATACTTACAATTTTAATTTTAGTATATCCGATGACCTGCCAAGACTCTATAAAGTGTGGAGGGAGAAAGCAAGTAAAAAATACAATCATTTCCATTTAAAATCACCTGCTTACTACATGCGTAAGCAGTATGTAATCTTTCACCTTTGACGTTATCTACTCAGTGGAATGCCACGAGGTAAAGTTTCCAGACGAGCGTGTTAAACCGAATGAAGGCTACAACAGCCCTTGAATGGAGAAGTACATGGTTTATCGTATGTCTCGGATGGAAAAAAACGAGCGAATTGGGATGAGGAGAGGAGAGAGAGGAAAGAATTTTTCAGACGACGTCGAAGTCCTCGAATTAGAAGACTTTTTGGGCGAGAATAAATTAAAATGAAAGCAGCGATACGAAACTTGATCTCAAAGCAAGGGGTTGAAGGAAAAACCTTTGCTGTTTCAGTATTTCACTCAATAGGCGCAATTATCATTCAATATATGAATTAAATGGGACAGTGGAATAAAAGTAAGTTAAAAAGAAAAAACCTATTAAAATAGCTGCAAGTTCCTGAATATATTGTACTTGTTACGGTATTGATGAAAGTCCTTGTAAAAGCACTCGAGAGCTGCAGGAAACTGTACAGGTAGATGTCACAAAGGCGCTACTTGTAGTTAGCTAGTAACAAGGAAAAAGGACGTCCGATACGGACGTATCTTGAAAAAAATAATTAAACTTTAAATTAATGGTTACAGTTACCTTTATAAACTTCCTACAATTTTTTTACTTTTCATTTTAACTTTGCCACAGATAATATAAAAATGATCATGATAATGCCAGAAATAGTAGTTTCACGGTTGTTTAACTTTCAAGTTGAACATGTTAGGAATGAATTCAATATCACCTTAAACCTGATCGCGTAACTTTCAAATCATTTGCAATTATTGGGCAACCCCCAAATCAGTTTATTAAACCCATGTGAATGCTAATAATGTTTTACCATATATATTGCTAAATTTGTCATAATCTATGCATTATTAGGCCTCAAATAAATAATTTCTAAAAATGAAAATTAATTTGCACACACAACTGGAACCTTGTATTCAGTAAATATCGTTACATTTAATCTAAAAGGCAGAAATTTTCTTGGAGTTATTTTTTAATCTTTAAATTGTTTTCCGCTCAATATGTCATTGCAATGCACACTAAGTCGAATGACAGGTTATGGTTTTTTCCTCCGGCATTGTTTTCTTTCTCACATTATTTAAAATGTGTGACGCATTTCTTGGGGTAATAACTAATTGAATAAATTTCTTCATTATTTACATGAGCGACGTGTACATGCAAACTCTTTATCACTGCATTTGCTGGTGCATACCTTCAAAAAGAACTTTCTCCCAACGGTGATGGGCATCGTCTTCTCTTCTCTCATGTCTAACATTCACCCTTGTGTAGACTCTATCCTCCCCTTCCCCTGGCTGTTTTTTTCGGGAATGAGGCACTCGATGCAAATGCGATATTTGTACTTCATTTCTCGTACATTTGTCGATCGTTTCAATGAATATGCTAGTTTTTTTTCCGGAATTTAAAAACCGTCCATATTAGGTGCTTGTCTGTTGCGATTTTGTACGCACGGCAAATATCTATTGAGTAGATTGAAATTTATTTCTAGTTTGTATGTTCCTAATAAGACTTCTCAAGCATCATTTTCTCTTTATTAACCTCACCAAAACGTATTTCAGTGAGCTAAATTGAAAATCACGGATCTAACTCGAAGTACAATTGAATAAGCCAACTAACTGTTCACATGATGTATGCTACTTCAGTTTCCTGTAAGTTATTACCTATCTATTATCAGTAACGTTGCATTTATCCAGTAAATATTTGTTAAAGGTTTGAATCGAATATTATAATTCAGGTGCTTCATTTTTCAGTTTCATCAAATCTTAATGACCTACATATTTTTCGTCATCCGGCGTCTATAGTATGTGATAATATCTATCTGTTTGTCTCTTTTCGTGGCGTTAACTTACTGCTAAAAGCTTCCAAATGAACTTGCTATAGTAATTTAATTTACTTCCATGCTGAAATTAATTTCACGACATTTCGATTTCTCTTTTTTTAAGTTTTCAATGTCAGAGGTGGTTTCCATACCCGAACTAATTTGTTTGCAAATTTGCCATTTTTCCTTATTTTATGTTTACAGAATGGTAAAGCCATTTATTTGCAATCCATCATAGTTTACAATATTACTTAATACTTTTCTTTCTCCTACCAGTTATCTCCAAGAGATTTTGTGGTTTACCTCTGTTTTTATTAATAGTTAATAAAGAGACTGATCTTTATCTTCAATTTAATATGTTCAACCAATTTTTGGTAAAACATATTAAATTTAAGTTTCGCCAACTTTCTAGAATCTTATTTTCATATTAAGATAACCGATTTTATTTATCATCATTTATATCAAAATCACTTTCTATTTCCATCGGTCGAAATGCAGGTAATTTAATAAATGTGGCATTTTGGGTGTTTCAAGTGTATGAGCAATTGCATTTGACAATATTGACATACTCAAGGAATGCTTGGATAAATACGGCAAGCAAATGAGGAAACATGTTCACAACCTAAAAATAAAGTATACAGTAATTTAAATTTCTTAGTCTCTTTTGAACGGAGGTGAATTTACACTCAGTAATTTCGAAATTAATAAATCAACTCCGCATCGGTGGTGTCTATTTTCCTTTGTGTAAGCAATTACTCAGGGGAATTTTTTTTTTATTTTTAGCATGTAAAGGGCGGAAATTTCCATTTCTATATTCTCCCCTCCCTCATACTGCTTCCTGCTGTCCGTCGTCCCCCCCCCTTGTAGCGTCCTTAATGTCAGGCTTGGTGTGGTGCCATCAAGCCCCGCCCATTCTGGGAGATTTTAGTCAGTCCTATTAACTAGAAGTGAAAGTCATCCAGCTAGGCCTTTTTGCGCGGACTGGGAAAAGTGAAAAGATTTAAATGCCCTTTAGAAAATAATGCCATAAGCTGCAGAGATTCGCCCTCTAATGTTCCTTTATGAAGTTAATGTCATTAACGGATAGAATGGGGTTCGAGACGGGCGCGCTTGGTGGCCATTGCGAAGTTTCTGCCCTCGCTTGGGATGCCGGCGATCGCACGTCATTTGTCAACACTATCTCCGTCTTGATCACCAGTGGGACTCTTAATGGGTTAATGTGCACCACGTGAAACACACGGTCATCGCGTGACTTTTATATTCTTCACTTAATCCTTCAGAACTGCTGTAATTACGAAAATTCCTATATAATGTTGCGAAAATGCCTATTTAGAGATAATCAACTGGAAGATTTGCCCTTAAAGACAAAGTTCCAACGCATTAGTATCCCTTCCTGTTATCCCTCCTTGAATATCCGGGGCAATGGACGGCAGTAAAGAAGATTATAAAGCTATTTCGGAATAACACAAACCAAATGTTGGACATTCGTAGGGCAGAAGTATAAAAAAAATTATCAGGTACATGAGGATGATGCCGATGCGTTGAAACTAGTTGTACCGAATAAAATAAAATTGGTTGGGAAGACACGCTGGTTTTTTTACTTTAATGATAACGGATTTCCAAAAAGCCTGAAAACATCGAATTTGTAAGGCATATTATGAGAATCAAGGGAAAACATCCGGTGTTGATTGACGGAAATGATCACGCAATTAATATTTTAGGCGTCAAACATTTGGAATTTTTAGTTGGATAATATAGTGCATTTATTTTGTTATAATGTCGAGAAAAATCGATAAAATCACCTGGTGAACATACTACGAATCAACAGTACTTCATATACCATAGCCATCCATAATTAACTTTCCTCTTTATGACCCTTCATATCCATTATTTTTTATTTTAGTTTTCGTATTTTCATTTCGGATGACCATTAAAATGAGATCAATATTTTGCCTCAACCTCCATTAAAGTGCGTTATACGCAACGAAAATTTACTACCAAGATGTAAATCATACTTCGACAAATATTTCTGGAATACATTTGAATCGTACTAAATTATGTGCTGGATGAATAATTATCTAATGCGATTTGCGTGTTTCATTGCCAACCATGCTTACATCGACTACGGATTTCTTCTCATCCATCTCAATTTGACATTTTCCTTAGAGTTGACGCAACCATTGGAAGAAGTAGGCTTACAATTGGTAAGCCCTCTGAAGCTCATATTCGTACATTAGTAACTTGAAATCATTCCTAGAGTGCTGTGATTCCTCATTATTTTCCCCTGCATGAATTCATATCCGGTGGAAAACGAAAATATTTCCGAAAACCATTTTATCACAAACTTTAACCATATTTCACCTAGGGTTAATCTAAGTTTATTAATTTTCTGATTCAGTACTACCTACTTGAGAGCCGCGAAGTTTAATGTAAGGCTTTTCCCCGAAATTCAAATACATTTAATCCCCTTTCGAAAGTTGACTCCTTTAAGACGCATTATCTTTCAGAAGATCACCCATTTTAACGGAAAATAAAATCCCCAGTGCATTTAAGTCCATCTAGGGGGGGTATGCATCAAAACTTCCTTACAAGGGCTTCCTCGTCCATGAGCAAAGTGCTGCACTCAGGCATCCGCTCTACGATTATGAATGGGATTGTAGAGAGTTGACCCCCTTAGGCGCCGCTGGGTGATTGCCTCCAATGTTTTGTTCCACGCGAAACGGTACTCCAGGCTCTTCACTCCGCGGGCATTTACGAGACGGGGGCGTGTGTTGGCTGCCGGGGAGATATTAAGGGGACAAAGGCCATGGAGGCTCTCTCTCTCTCCTCCTTTCTCTCACCAATGGCCTCCCCAACAATGGCTTTCGTGTGGCCGCCTCGTCCACCTCTCGGCCGCTGATTTCTAGCGTGTGAGGAGGATAGTGGGTCGCCGGTGACCGTTCTTTCTGAACTCCTCCGTCCCCTCTCCCCTCCCCAAACGACGTGCCCGAATGCACCATCGGCGACCGGTCACGGCAGCGGCGCGCCCGAGGGTTCACCCCGTCCGACCCGCGGCCGCTGCTGCCCGCCTGACCCCCAACCAACCGATCTCGTCCTCGACGAGAAGATACTCGATTGGCTCGCCTTCGTACCTCCACATCCTTCTCCTTGGTATAGGGGATAGGCATTTCTGTGGCTGCGTATGCATTCGGGGAAAATTGTGATAAAAATACCCATTTGATTGCTTTCACCAGCTAGTTTTGATATGTTATGGTATTCAACTTTCGCTCAATGTGATCTGTGATTAAAAAATGATGCGTAAGTGAATAAAAAAATGATGATTTAAGAGACGGCAAGGGATATTTATAGTCCCAGGAACAGAAAACGGAGTGAAAAGTCATGGATGTGAGAAATGAAATAGGTATGGAGGTCAGTGAGGCATGGAGGGAAAGAGTAAATTGGAGTAAATCCCTTGAGATGTATCACAAAGATGCTATTTTGTATTTTTCTGCTCCGAAAGGGGACAATGTTTTTATGGATGATATAAGAGAGCAAAGAGAATCGTCAAAGATGTTTTACACGAGCAGATAGTCATAGAGTCACACGACCGTTCTGGGTAGTGTGGTGGATGTGGAATTGACGACGTTTTCAAAAATCGTGGATTCATTAATGAAGAATAGCATCGAGTGATTGAATGAGTCACTTTGGGCAAAACATTTTCATGGCAGGACCATCATTCTTTAACATCCACCGTCAAAATTTCTGTGATCGCTTGATATCATGGCGTGAGGGATTGCGAAGTCTGAAAATCAATATCAATGCCTAATTTTTGAAATTTTACTGGTCTTACAGCTTAATAACGGAGTTTTTTTTTCTAATGATAGAGGCCTCATCGCTGAATATATTCCAAAAGTAGCCTTGCGCGGAATTACTCGAAAACTTCGCTCGTCATGAAACGAGCTCAAAAGTAGTTTTGCACCGAAACACAAAAAGGCGTTTACCGATGTGATTTCATTGGACTCCATCATCAACTCGGTTGCGAATTCCACAATCCCCACCGGATTGGTTGTAGCAGCAGTTATTTCATTACGCAAATATGAACGAGAAATGAATTTTGATGGAGGTATCTCAGAAATTAAATCGATGGGTGTAAACTCATTAGCTACGTAGAGCGTAATTAGCCCGGAGGCCTAATTTTTATTTTTCAAATTTGTTTCAGTTAACATGTGGTTGGTTCTATGCATTAAAAATTTAATAAATTTTAAAGTTCGGTATGTGACTGATTCTTGCTTATCATTATCATAACCTTTAAATCTATTGTTTGGTGGCGCGGCCATTCTTCCACAATACATTTAGCTCTCAGTTATATATCTTTCTCAAATACATCTTTATTTCTCTCCTCTCTCTTATGTTGTCAATAGTATATCCCTAGTGGTTCATTTTCCGGTGACATAGACAAAAATTTTACTTCGAAAGAAATTGCAAACAATAAGGTATTATTATGAATGAGACATTTTTGGTTAAAGTTGGTATTTCTTCGTAGTTTTGTTGGAATGTCACATAAAATCCATTATTTTATTTAGCGTACATACTATTAGCTATTAATGCTAGCGTGCTACTACTACCTCGAGTATCTACGCCATTCCATTAAGTCACTCTGTAAACGGATCTAGGTGAATATCCTCTCTCACACCAGAGACTATTTCACCTGCACTACTTTACCGAAAGTTTACGAGTCTTTTTGCCAAAGTCATTGACTAAAAGAGACTTTAATCATTATCCGTATATAGCATGGCGCCAAGTAAAAGTTGATCGAAACTTAATGCCTTAAGTTTTCTGAAAGTTGTTATTTTTAAGTGCATGGAACGTTTCAAGATATATTTCATGCTTGTGCTATATCTATACTGTATGTAACTTGTCATTCATTTTTTTCAAAAGAAATGTAGCTATTTTCATCCAAGTCATTAAAACCGAAATTTATGCAAATTTGAAATTTGCAACTATTCGGACTTTGAGAAGTTGGCTGTAAGTAATCCATATAAGTGATATATGTATGCATGTATATGCATAATAATATATACATTCAGCACTTACTTGTATATTTGATGTATTAAAAAGCGCTAATTATAAAGAGATATAATTTGACCAGGGTTCTATATAAATATTTTTAATGATATATATCAGTAAATTTCACAATAAACATTAGTGTTAAATTATTGCTATTGATTTCAAAATTGTTTTATAGGTTAAAATAGGTGCTGTCTGTCTCAGTATACTTGTTACGAAAATATCTTTGCGTCACAAACATCGTGAGAGTTCCTCCCTTGCCAGATGCAAATCTCATATTGATCAGTTTTGCGATCTATAATAACCATTCAAATATTCACTCGGCACATTACCGTTGGTAAAGCTATTTGCCGTCATCATCTTGAAATATTTACTAGAATTTAAAGTGGATATTTTCCAGCAGTAATATATATCATTTGACGAAATTTCGTCATGACTAAGGTATCTTATTTTAAAGTCAGAAGCGTCAAATAATATGCCTATGTACATAAGCTCTCATTCAGTGCTCTCCTTAAAATTTAACATTCCCTGTACGAGATCATTCCACATACCCATGATTATGCAACTGTTCATTTCCTTGCTAACAATTGAACAAATCCTTCTAAGCGTGAACATTCAAAGTAGTTGGCGCCGTTACTAACGAGGGCTAACTTGGAATTTGCTGTCAAAGACTAACCAAAAATTCTTGACTATCTTGACTTGATATGTTCGTAACATTTTAGGTTCAATACACAATGAAAAATATGGAAAAGTTTACGCTAAAATATTTTGTGTTCATTGGTCCAAATAATCTGGGCTTAGAGAAATTTTTCATTCCATTCGATGAGCTATTGCAGCATTGGTATATTTATGGTAGGTTCCATAGCTTTGCCAACCAAAAATAATAAGTTATGTGGCACAGATGGCAGGTTTTTATCTTTTTTCAAAAGTCACTAGTAATTAATTCTTCGAATTAATTTCGGAAAACTTAACCAACAACGAGGAAGTTATTTGAAGTCCCAATGGAGTTCAAATATTAAATACTGAGATTGAATCTGTTGGTAAATCATCCCAATTACCCCTGGGGCCAACGTACACCAAGGTTGAAAAGTTGAGGAAGCCGCCCGTTTACGACGACTAATTTGGAATTCCTTCGGACCTACACCAAAAGCTAAATTAAA
Source organism: Hetaerina americana (assembly GCF_022747635.1). Taxonomy (NCBI): domain Eukaryota; kingdom Metazoa; phylum Arthropoda; class Insecta; order Odonata; family Calopterygidae; genus Hetaerina; species Hetaerina americana. The sequence continues at coordinate 42,545,772 of NW_027286874.1, forward strand.
AGTGCCATCGAAAATTCTGGCTAAAGGTTTAAATTGAGAATAACTGGAGCATTTTAATTAGTCTTTTTCCTTTTGATTTGCCTTTCACCCTTAATTCTCCCAAACGTTTCATTTCTCATTTAAGATAAATTCAATATTTTTCCTCTCCTGGATTTCGACTGAAAACATCCTCCGGCCTTCATTACATAAACTTCTTATTTCATCCACCTCATCTACAAAGCAGTTTTGGCAGTGAATTAGGCAGTGTTTTCGTTCAGTTTCCTCTTTTCAACTTTTCTCCGATAGACTGACGTTCTTTCGCCGTTTCTAGAGTCTAAAACTCTCACTTCTCGTGGGGAATTAAATTCTTTTAAAGACTCCTTACTTAATCGAGAGACGTTTTCATTTTTACGTCGAAGGGAAGATCTCTTCCGGAATGTGCGCGGACCCACTCCGGCTTTTCCTCTCCGTCCGTCGTCCCCTACACGGCATCCTGCGCTCTTCCTCCATCCTTCCTTAAATCTCCTTCCCTTCCTCCACCCCCCAGCATTCACTCCACTCATTTTGCCCCCTGTCGACTCCATCCCTCCTCCCCTTCGCGCCGGCGTATGTCCCCTCGCGAGTTTTTCCACTCCCCCCTCGCCCCAAACCTCCCTCGCCGTGCCACTTTCTCAATTTCGGAGAAAAAAATATCCTTACACAGTTCGTTTGTTTCCCCTTGCGACCTCCTGGGAGGAGACAGCTCTGGTAAAATAAATGGACCACCCCCTTTCCTCTTTTACGACGCCTTGGTACTTTCGGTGGTCCCGCGGACTTCCGACGACCAAGTTGAGTTCACGCGTGAACGCTATAAAATTTCAACCACGCTCTCCCCCCATCATCGCCCCGCACCCGTCACCCCTTCTCTGCCCCCACTTGCCACGCCTCGCGTAAAAATTATTCAAATTCCTTTGCAGGGCTCTGCTCTCGTGACGCCAAAAGACGATGAATGATGGACCAATTCCGATTAAAGTTCTCAGATTTTTAGGGCTCCGCACGGGTTACAGGGCCGTTCTCGTGGCAGAATCAAGGAATCACACCAAAATTACCGCCGGCGTCTCTTGTCTTCTGAACGATTCCGCCTTCTTCGTTTATTTTCGTATCCGGAAATAAAGGGAACTTCTCATGCCGAGTGACTTTGATAAACAGTCTTAACACGATGGCAAAGAGCGTTAGGGATACATATATTTACGATCTTTGCTTTTGAGCATCATGAATTATGTCTGCTGCGCCGAAAATATCGTGCTCAACGTGTAAAGTTAAAAATTTAAAGGGCGACTAGGAACTGAGTGTGGTTGTTTTGGATTTTCCCTCCGGGCCGAGGGCATGTGCGTCAGCGTCATAACCTGCCCAAAAGGCAAGGTTGGAGTTCTTCCAAATGGTAGCAGTTTATTATTACCAAACACACATTAAGAATCTCTGAAGTACGCTTAAAAGTTACCAACTTTGTTATTAGACTGAATGTTTAACGTCTTGGTCAGATCAGATCATTTTTGGCTGATTGGGGGAAGAATTTAATCGGGTGCATGAAAGACATTAAAAGTGATTAAACTAATTCATTTACGTATACTTCATGTGGTGAGTTTCTCATTAATCTGACCGAAGAATCCCACTACGGAGATATTTCTCCCGCTAAATACTTCTTTTAAGTTTGTTAATTATGATAATATTTTCAAGTGGACGCGTTCCGTGTATTCACATTCAATTATATTAAATTAATTTTTTAAATAAGTTTTCAATTATATTTGATTTCACTTTCACGCTTAAGCGTCCCTTCCGTTTCAATTCTCATTTAAGATACATTCAATATTTTTCCTTCATGTGATATGATCGGCATATGATAATAACTTTATAAATTTATCATTATTATTTGCAAAACTTATTTTGTGTCGTAATATAACTAAATTACTTTAAACTTCATGGCATAAAAAACAATTGATTTTAAAAGTGCTTCGCAACATCCTGAGATTCAATTCAGAAGGCTAGCAAATTTCATTTGCGATATTTTATTTGAAAACCGTCTCCTCCATTATTCTGAATACCATGGGATATATAATTCGTATAATTCCCTCTCCCTGAGGAAAATTACGCGCGGCTCTGAAAAGTCCATCGCGGAAACGACCCAAAATTCTCGATTGAAGACCCATAAAACGATTTCCATTCATCAATATTTCTCCTTGCCCTTTCTCTAATGATCCCATCATCGTCACGTTTTTCACCTCCTGACCCCTTTCCTATCCCGAATTAATCCTTCTTTTCATGAAACCCGGTGTTACCTCATCCCCTGTCGACTCTTCCATCATGGACCACTCCGCTGCCTCGTCCCTCGTTCCCTTCCCACCCCCCCCCTATATCATCCCATGCAGGCCTTCCTCTCGTTCTCTCATACTCTGCTCTACGTACCCCACTAATGAAAGAGAGGGGACCGTTAAAAGGGCGTGGAAGTCAGGTGATGATATTTCCCTCATTTACCTCAGTTATTTCCCTTCCTCCCTTACCTGTCTACTCCATCTCGCGTTTACTCTCCCCTTTCCCATCTCTCTCTTTCTTCCCTCACCTCTCTTGCTTCCCATGGGAAAATTACACGACTCAGGGTAACCTCCACCTCGGCTCCGTAGTACTCTCTACCTCCAGTCATCTCCAATCCCCTCTCTTTTTCTCTTTTCCCCTTCCCACTCCTCCCCTCTCTTCATACACTCTATCTCTCTTCGGGCCGATCTCGTAACTTACCACTTTCGTTGTCCCTCCACTCCCGGAGAACACTTTCTCCCTCTTCCCTCCGGCCACACTCCCATACGCTTCTATTTTACGCTATCCCATCTCCTTTCCTCTCATCTCATTCCCATTATCCCATCCCCTCCGAAATAACCTTTATCACCATGAATTGAATATGAATTTTAATTTCGTAATTTTTGGCAATCGGAGGTTCCCCCACCAAACTGAGTGAAATTTACATTGACATTCAATTACGTGGTGGTGTTCGATCGACCACCGATCAATCGCGAGAAATATAAGGTTTACAATGCAGTGTGGAAAAAAAGGAAGGCATATTGTATTCGCGGTATATGGAGGGCATAAGGTACTGCGGGAATTGGGGTAACAATATTCAACTTTATTCATGGGTTTGATGTTGTATTATACAGTGAAGCTGCGTTGAGATGATGGTGTTGTGGAATTAGCTGTCCGTTCATCGTCAGGGGAAGAGATGGTTACTTTCAGGAATTACTGTATTTTCGGAAGCACGTCTCTTTGAAGGACATCATTTCAGATGCATAGTCCTTCATCAAATTCCAAATAATAGTTTTTTTTGGCTTGGAAAGCTTGAAATATGTTGCTAATATGTCATCCAACATATGCAATTGTATCATTATATTCTGAATTGTTCATGTAATAAAATTCTTAAATATTGCTAGTCATTCCTCAGTGTTTGATAAAGTATGAATATAGGTTAGAAGAAGATAAGATCATCAAGTGGAGAACTTCATCCAAGGATTGATCCATTTTGGTGGGATAATACGTATGGAATTTGGATCATACTATAAATATTGGCATATCTCATCAATAACTAGGTATCGGTTTTTTTCACAGTCTTGCCAATATTCATTTGTGGAAGAACCACTTCTGCAATGCAAATTTTTATTTTTCTAAAAATGTTTATCTTTTTTTTTCAGTTTCCATCTTAAAATTTGTTCAAGTAAATGCGTTGATAATTATGGTATAACTATAAGAGTGACATTTTCATTGGAAATTTTTATGAATGTATGTTAAAATTTACCCTTACTCTCGAAGTTTTTATTCTGTTCACGACGTATTGTAATTTCTTTGTTATGGTATTCAAAATTTTCGTTGTATCCGAGAGAGAAATCATGCTCCTTCCCCGACACATCTATTCTCACGACCAGTGAGGGTCATGATGGACTTGACTTTTCAGTTCCTCTTTATTTACGTATTTATATGTTTGTGTGTTTGTGACTACCCACAATACGCACGCATGCACACATATACACACACCTTAATGTATAAAATTAGGTTTTCCACTCTACCTACTCAATTTTCTGACATTATTCTTTCCCAATGTGTCACCTCCCCTTCATCCATAAATTCACTCATATCCGACGGAATCCACCCTTCCTTACTAACCGCATCTCTTTTCGTGTCCTCAGTTTTCCACCCCTTATAAGGGATGGTACTCTTCATTCACATGCCTCGCACGGCCCCCTTCTCTCCCCCTCCAAACCTCTGGGGATCGTAAAATCCTCCTCACTGCCAACATACTCCACTCCCTCCCCTTACCCACCCTCCGCAGGATTTTCCTCCCCCGACACAAACCCCTTTCTCATTTCAGCTTCTCCGCATGTCACTCTTCCCATCCGCGGGAGAGTCACCGCGTGCCCTTGTCTCCATCCGTCCGGTTGTCAGGAGGACGGCGGGGTGCGGTGACAGAGAGGGAGAGAGAGATCGCCGAGAAGACCGTGCCATCTCTCCCTTTTCTTTGGGGGGACTGTAATTGGAACGTGGGTAAGGACAGCGTCCCGTTTGTTTCTCGTATTTTTTTTTCGTTTTATTTAACGGATGTATCGTCCCCCTTCGTGGTCTCAGCAAACCTTCACCCCGTCCATCTCCAAAAGGAAGGTCGTACGTTTCGGCCGTGATGCCGACTAATAAGCCCCATTGCAGCGCATGCGAGCGGGAGGGAATGTGAATGGGTAAATGGGTGTGCGGGCACGCGAGCTTTTGTTCGCGAGGAGAGCACATGCTGCCCTGCGTACCGCGAGTAGACTCTCTCTCCTACGGCGATAAAACATCCTGCATCGTCTACTGCTTCACCTTGAAAACTTGAGTTCTGCGAGTGACCACTGCTTCACCCTCTCGATGGTATTATTGTGGTCTTCGGCAAATATTATGTCAGTCGCCCAAATACAGCCGACGGGAGAGGAAAACTGCCCACTCATCTCACTCATCTGATGCGTTGACGGGAATGCTGTCGCGAGCGGTTGGAGAGAAACAAAAGACGGGAGTGTTAGCGAAGTCGAAAAAGAAAATATTTCGGGAAAGTAAGTCAGGGGGTAAGCGTACGACAGAGATACAAATTTCCTATTTTTTTGCGTTTCTTCTCATTTCGGGACGTTTTTCGATTTCGTAGCTCGAGTTTCGTCCTTTCGTTTACGAGGGGAAGGGGGTCCATTGTTATCAAATTTTAGCCATCAAGGGTCTGGTCCCCGGTGAAAATGTGACAGAAATGGATTCAACTTCACCTGATTCCTGTTGAAAGCAGATTTCCCTGATATACGACTCTTCGGCGTCCTCTTCGCTCTTGAGGTGGAATTGATTTGTGCATTCCCGCTTCACCAGTGGTCGATGGTCCTCCCCAATAACCTACTTGTTCGGTCGAGAGGGCACTATCGTCCGCTGTCGTCCATCCTGTTAACCCTTCCCTTTTCATCAACCCTTCCTTCCCCTTTCGATTATCACCGTCTGACCCCCGCACTCTGTTGGCTCACCCTTGGGGGATTAGGGGTCAGCGGCGGTGAAGGCTGCGGGGAAGAAGAACTTCTCTTGCTTACACCGAGGGAGAGTCAGAAAGGTTGAGCTCGCATTGAGATGGCTCGGAGAAGGACGGAGCCATTAAGTTCTTTCTTCTTTTGTTTGCTCAATGGGAGCGGTCTCCTGGGCGCTCGAGGAGGTGCTAGAAGAGGGCCGCGGAGGGTGGCGAGGGTGGAGTGGGTGAGGCTGGGAAGAAGGCGGCGGCGGCGCGATGACAGGAGAAGGAAACATGTGGAGGACGTCGGTGTGGAGTGGAGGGTGAATTGAAGAATTGTCTGTGGACACAAATAAACAGAATACGCACTACTTTTATATTTATTGGAGTGAGTTTCCGAAAATATAATGATATTATCTGCACCACGAGGACCCGTAATGCACGGATGTCAAATCAAATCGTATGTTCATCTAAATATTTCTCTGAAAGCCTATGCAAGAACTTGAGGCAGGGACTAGTTTAAAGACCGTGTGGCTGATGAAGGATCATCGTAGATAATTGTTATTTTGAGTTTTCAGTTTGAATGATTGCACGTACGGGTATTGCGTTCCACTGTTGTTATCATCAATTGCGGGAAAGGAAAATAATTCCCTTAATTTGTTTTCCAGTCAACTAATTTTCGGCTGGAACTATTATTTCTGTTTCAGAAAAACTCATACAATTGTATGCATCCAATATTTAAATTCTTATTTGTTCAATTGGTAACAGAGGACATAAATTATAGACTGACATCACTCTTTCATTTGAGGTATTTGAATACCCATGTATAACGTTAAAAATAATAATGCATTTATACTGTTACCCCTATAATCCTCCGTTGTCTGGATGCAGGCACTTATGCAATTAGGCTGTATTGTCATGGTGAGAAACAAAATCTTTTGAAAAAGAGAATATAGATCAAATAGTGGGTAAACAATTTTTCAGCATAACTTATGTTTCAAAATTAATGAAAATTTACGACAAATCGTTAAATCTTCTTCTGGTTTTATTACGGTGACTAAATTAACCGGTACTTAAACATTATCAATGTGAAACTGGTCGAAAAATTAGGAACTACCATCTGAGTGCGTTTCACTGTGGAAGGCGGAAATTGCCGTATTGAAACTACTGATGCTACGTTTTCTCTAACTAGAGAGCTGTATGGCAAATGACATAAGATAATTAAGGATGTTCAGATGAAATTCTTGGGACTGCGGAATTAAAAAACTCTCTTGACGCCAAATAAGAATGTTGTAAAAATTGAATATGCAAAAAAAGTACCTTTAAAAAATGGTCCATAATTTATTTGATTTGACCCAGGTGATTAACAAGAGGAATTACCCTATACTATGATGCTTTTTGGCATTCTATGCGTCTGGGGTGGGCAAGGATTTTTATTCAAATAGTCATTAGGGTGTAGGTAGATGACAATACAGGCAGACGCCGCGGGCAGCTGGCGAGAAGCATAAATCTTTGTCCCACCCATGTACGCTGTATTCGTCTTATCTGCCCTTAAGGTAATAATTCACGTATCTTGCTTGTCCCACAAAATATGTCATTATCATGATTCACCTTTTGCTAGTTTAAGTTGCTTTGACAAAATCTTCAAATTTTATTGAACTCCGAGCCACATAGCCTTGGTCAAAATGATTTCACGGACGTTATACTTACCGCGGGCTGGGCGTTTCCCACTCCTTTATATAAAAATAATATATCACTGTCTTCAAGCTGATATGTAGTCAAAATAAAAAAGTACCTAATTATGCATAATTAATAAACTGCTGAGGAATATTTTGCAGTACTTCACCGTTCTAATGGGGGCAATAAAGTAATTTACGATTAGATTAAAATACTCATTCTTCGATCAAGAAGTTTTACGTTTCCTCATGGTTGCCTACCGTTTCATGGGCGCATAACAAAGGAAGCTGAATCTGGTCAATGGGTCCTATTTACATACTTAAATGTATGTAACTAATGAATCAAAACTAGAAGTGCCCAGGAAAATGTGTGTTATTGGGAATTGGGTTATTGTATTAAGTTATGTTATTGGGTTATTGTATTAAGTTAGGTACTTGATTTTTCTGGAACGCAGGCCGACACCGCCCATGGCGTTAGAGAATGGTAGTTGTTAGCTGGTTATTAGAGTGAACTCGTTTTCTGTTCTCGTAAATTTAACCGTAGCTATCCAGAATAGTTTTTTCTCTTGATTTAAGGGTATGAGTTACGCGAGTGGCCGTAAGGAAAATGGTAATCCTCTGAACACTCGCAGGAATCACCCCAGTTGAGTTTTAAAGGTTACAATTGCAATTGCAAAGGCTGCCTGCAATTCTATCGGAAAATCTGCTTAAATTCATTCAGCTGACCTCTTCACCTTCGACTCTGATTGGTCATTGGCCACCTGACGTGACGAGAACATACACTTCAAATAATCTTACCCTGGGGCCAAATAACTTCATGTGACATAAATAATTAAGTGTTGATGGTCACTTAGATTTCCTTTCCGATGGCCCCGATGGCCGCAAGCTCATATCGCGCCTTATGCGGAGAATTCATTTGAAAACGCTAAATCTTAACACAGTCTGTCCCCAATAAAAGGCAGGAATTCGAAATCATGACCCCTGTGTTGACCGCCGTGTGCGTGTTCCCCTTGCGGGGTATGAACCGGCATGAGGCATTAAAATACAATAACGTGATCGTCCTAAAAATTGACAAAATCTTTTGATCATTTGCTTGGTTAAGCCTCGAGTTATACGGTGCACTAAGGGTCTGAGCACTTGTGAATTAACATGTGAAACCGAGGTCATGCATAATTCAGAACGAAGTTGTGATATTTGTTTTAGTTTTACTGCTTTCACTGCCTAATGTGAAATATTTTACCACCAATTAGCATATGTTATCGAAAGGCACCTCTCAACAGAGGGTATATGCGTCACGGAGGGCCTGTGAATAACTCGTAGAGGAGATAACGCGAGTGGCGGAGGGTGTGGATGCGAAGCTTAGAGTTGTCATCGGGAGGCTCTCGGGGAATATGTTCTATCCCGTTTAACACCTCCACCTTCTGGCTGTGTGCTGAACAGGAGGCATCAAACCTCCGCGTCCAATCAGAAACGATCAGTTGGCGTTTTACCTCATAGGGAATTGAGCATGCCTTAACGGCGTGGGGAATTCCGATTCATCCCTTAGAGGGTTGTCTTTCTTCTGCTGTGCCATTATACTTCTTGGTTTTTTTCACAGTGACCCGGCCCATGAGGATGGATAAATATCCTTACTTCTTATTCTCGCTAAAACAGGAGTGTACCGCCCTCACGTTCTCCGTTTCCACGTTCCCTGTCTTACCATTTTCAGCTGTGCGGAGGTCTTCAGATTCTTTCGAGTAGCGGAAGTAAACAGTCTTCGGTGGTCGGTCGAAAGCAAATACCTGAGCAGTCGAGCGATCGATCGCAGTGTTTTCAACATTCACGTACCTCTTCTCAACCAGCGCACACAAGTCTGCATCGACACGGTATCCTGAACGCAGCCGATGGGGACGCCTGGGGAATGGTTTCCGTGTGGGAGGTGAGCTTAATATATATGGGGGTAAAAGTTTAATCAACTGTATTGTTGTAAATTTATTTTTGAGTATTGCATTTGGATCTCATGGCAATTTCCGTCAATTTTGGAAAGTTGAGAAATTGTGAAATACATTCGTACGATTTCATCATACACTTATTACTTCAGTCATTTAACTTCTAATTATCATTTAACGTCTTACTGTTAATGGTTTTGAGTCAGAAGTGTATTCAAGTGTCTGATATAGCTTGCTTGTACTTTTCCTTTTTATTTGCCAAATTCCAATTTCATGCCTTCAAATAACGTCGTGCTACATAGATATTTCATTAAAATTACTTCATTGGATGACAGTGGCTGTTTAATGCCTCTCAGATGTTGCCATTTAACATTTTTCACTTAAATTCCCTTTCCTATTTGACACTCTGACTTTTAATGACTTTTTCTGTACTTCCGCTACACTTAGTTTTTCTGTTTTGCTGCACAATGTTGTTTATCACTTTCTACACGCTTAATTGCTATCAGTGCGAATATTTGTTTTCATCCAAAATACGCGATGAATGCGCTGCACTGTTCGAAAATGTTATGAATTCAGGAATGAATAAATTTAAGCCAACTTCTCTCCGCTGCAAGTCCCACATTTGCAAGATACCTCGAGGCTTCCGCGCGTAGGCATATGTTTCTCGCCAGAAAAGTTTACTAGCGGAAACATGACGTGAGAACCAAAATCCCTGATTTTTGCCCCAATGACTTCCCGGTTACCAAACTCCTCCTCTGCTCTCCACACACCCGGAACAAAACTCGCCACACCCAACCTGGGCCCTGGGAGGGGAGGGCGGTGGAGGGGGAAGGAGAAGGGAGAATGGATGCTGCCCCCGAGAACACTCACTCGCCCACACTCTGCGACCGCGGCGAAGGGGGACGGGGAATGCTGGGCGAATGGTTAATGCGGAAACGGGAGGAAAGTGAATTACGCAGTGCAAAGGAGGGCTGTGTGGGAGGAGACGGCGGAACACGAGAGGGTGGCAGAAGGAGCGGTCCAGGTTGGCAGGGGGTGCGTGTAACACAAAGGCGGCGAAGGGAGGGCGCGTGGGCGGGTGGTTTTGGTCCCCCTGGGAAGGAGATGAAGGGCTGGGGAGGGAGGGATTGAGGGGATGAAGGGAAGGGGATAGAGGGAGAGAGATGTAGGAAGGTGGTTGGAGTGAAGGGATGAAAGGAGGTGGATTTAGAGAGGGGGGGGTTGGAGAAGTGGAGTGGGGAGAATGGGAAGGAAAGAAGGGGGAGAGGGCGTCAAGGACGAGATCTTATTATTTTTTCGCTTGTTTGTACCACCGGCTGTCGAGTTATTAGCTCTGAAAGAGTTTCCGTGCCGTCTGCGGTGCCGGCTCCGCTTTTGTTTGCAAAACAGAGTTAAGAGAGGCGGTCGGTCGCCTTGTAGGGGGATGGGGCGGAAGAGGAGGTTGGACGGAGAGGGGGAGTGGAGGATGAGGAGGGGGGGTCAAGAATCCCTGCGATAAGGAGACGCAGTTGGGTCGAGTCGGTGTGCGGTGAAGTGAGCGCGGCGTTGGACTGGGGGAGGGGCAAGGGCGAGGCGGAATGCACAGGCGTCGGCTTCGTTTGCGTTCGCAGTGTTTGCGGGCGGCGGTTTTTTTTCTATTTCAGCAGCGGGCCCAGCTAGGGACGACGCGAGTGTAATAGGGCAGAGGGACTCTGGTGGGACGGGCGGCGGCGTGACCGGTCCTCGGCGAATCTGTCTGCCCTGCATCTTTCTATTTGTGTTTTGAAAATCAAGCCCGAGCGTGTCTCCGGGAATGAATATTCACTCTTTCCACGAGCACGTATACTTCTGTTATTTTAGGGAGAAAAATCTGAGTTTGAATCGCGTAATCCTTATCTAAACCCTTGCAAATGTAACCGTAAAATTTTAGAGTCGCCCGGGAATAGTAATGACCAGTGACCCTGAGTTTCCGCACCGAGTGATGCACATCTCAGGGATGAGATATTGTTTTGCTTTTTCGTACATAATCGTGGTGCACATTCACACTCCATGTCAGAGCTACAATTCTGCTCGCGCAAAATGAATAAAAAAATAAAACGTATGTTCCTGAAAAAGTTTATAATATAATTTTTATTATGTTATGCATGTTGCTATGACCGCAAATATAAAAATATTATAATATGTGTTTGTTTACGTAATTTACATCAAGAATTTATAAGCGTTCAAAATTTTTAGCATGTATTTTTAATTTTACTCGTCTGTTAGCAATTTACTCGCTAGCTGTGTTTTATATCATGTTAATAATGAGCTATAGTTTTGTAACATAAAAGCAATATACCGACAATATAATAACCTTTTTAAAAATCACCGGCTTTCCGTGTGAATACACCGTAGGAACAGCGTTAGAACACCAAGGTATGCCTTTCAGGTGTTATTGGGGTGTCTTCCAATAAAATAGATATGATCCCACAAAAAATTACTAAATCAGCTAAAAAGATAAGATGCATAAGAATACTATATAATTTAATTTGCAATGCATTTTGATTTATAGCGTGAAATGGCTTTATTGAAGAATATAACATCAGTATTAATTGCGTTTTCACATCTCCTTATATTCTTATACATTTTAATAAGTTTAAGGAGTCATTTGTCTACTTCTGAAGTTGCCTCAAGAGAATTCCGCTGCTCGTCGTAAAATTAAATTTTATAGTCGTATTTCCAAAACTCATCGCAATTCTTAGATAATAAGTTATTCTGTAAATATTTAGTAAACTACTTGTGCATGGAGATAGAGATGATGTGCGCTTTTATTTTATTTCCTTAAGTTTAAGTTTATGTCGGTTATTACCATAAATCTGTAATTTGTGTAAGTGCATACGTTAGTCGTAGCCGTATGATACACTCCACGAATTTCATGAGGTGGATATTCTTGCTCAAGAGTTTCCTTCAGCTTGCAATAGACATTTACCATTCAAATGACACTGGCGATATTAGTTTTAATATTTCACTTTCACGATTCTTGATAGTAGATGTTTTACAAGTGATCATCATAGTTCAGCAAGCATATTTCCAGCTACCCGTTACGAAATTCCCTTGTCAACAACGCCCCCAAGTTACACCATTCCCTTTTAAAGGACAAAGAATTTTCCCACAATACGCTAGTATATGAGCTGTAACGGTTCAACTTCCTACATTGCTGCGAGGTCGATTTCAAAAGCGTCTCTGTTCTGTGGTTAATCCTCCGAGCCCGAAGTTTGTTGGATAAAGATATTTAACTACAGGGAGTAAAATGAAAGTTTCTGTTCAATTTGGTGTGCTGTCACTCTATTGTTCTAAATTATCAAGAAACCCCTGCCTCCAGGGAATGCCTTATAGGGAATCGACAATGATCAAATGCATGAACAAAGAGCCGGAAGGCTCTAATGCAGTGGTTTTCAACCTGAGCTATAGCGATTTATCTCTTGTGAGAGATAATACGTTTCGAACGAAGGAAACTGGGAAGAAATAAACTGAAAATTCAAATGAGAAACACCGCTATTACTATTAATTTAGCTGAATTATTTGGTTCCTACTGGTTGTAATTATTTGACGATATATTTAATTGGTGTGATTCATTCAAATATTTTTATTTAATATCTACCATATTTTAGCAGACAATGCATAAAATATGTTTCCCTCGGAAAAAACCATGGAATGCAGTCTCTTATAACAATCTCTCACCTTAACAAATTCTCTAAAACCTTGCTCATCAGATAGCAGATCCATCCGGTAAACCCTCTTGAACCACGGAAACATGAAAATATACTGCTGGAGGAAGAGATATCAACGAGTTTCTGCCTTGTACGTATTAAAAGCTAGCCTTAACGAACTGTAGGCACTCCTATATTTCCTTTTTTCATCCTGAGAGTAATCTGAGATTTTTAATAAAACCTCTCGAGCAAAAAGATGACGCTCATACACGCCGCGTCATTCCCCATAGTTAAAAACGTCCCTTAGAACACCTCCGCAACATGCGTTTCACGTTTTCTCTCTCCCTACGGAAGCTATTAAAGATCTCCGTTCGAGAGCGTAGAATTAATGCTATTTTTTTAATCCTTAGCGAATAGCTATTATTATTTTTAAGATGCACTTTTTACAAATATGAAAAGAGGAAGAAAATTTCATTTAATAATGAAAATGGGTCTGAAATGTGGTAATATTTTTTCAAGTGGACGTTTGTTAAACCCTAGGATGTCCGCAATAATTTATTGCACCTGAATTCCTCCCCGACATAAACTCCATTAGCGTGCCGGAATATACGGTCAACATAAGATGCCTATCATCTTTATCGTGGGGAAATGGTTTATTTTAATGAGCTTGCGACCGCGATTACAATAAAACGATTAAGCAACTCGCTCGAAGTAATCATTCGGAAATCAGCTAATTGAATTTCGCGTAGAGGTAACAATTACGTTAAAGGCCAACATGGTCTACCATTTGAAGTGCCTTTCGTAGTAACGATAAACCTATGATTTTTTTTGCATTTGGAAAGGCATGCAGGAAACGCGGCTGTTTACTGCCGACGTCGACCAGTCCCAAGACTTATTGTCTGGCGAAGAGGAAGCTGAAAGCTAGGGGATGCATTTTACGCACCCTGCGCTCGTTAGATTCCATCGGGTTAAGGGAAGGAGAGTCTTGTTTGCACGAGAGAAATGGAGTTGTTAAGCGCGCTCCTTTGATGACAACTATAGCAGCAGCGGATGTTCGAGAGGGTTGAACTTCGAGGTGAGCGCCGACGGAGGAAGTCGGGGGAAGCGGGTTGATGACATCCGAAGGGGCGGGGGAGAGTCTCCGGCGGAGAGCGGAGGAGGGAATTTACTGCGTGCGAGTGCTTTAATGGCGTGTCTAATGAAGCTTGCAACTGGTGGAGGAGTGGAAGAAGAGAAACGGCTGCTGGTGGCGAAAGTTGTGAGGCCACATTGGTTGAATATTTGATTTACGGCCGCTTTTACAGTGGCGTCAAGGTGTTTGATGAAGGGAGACTTTTTTCAAATTTCGCAGTTGATGACAAAAGGCAATACTCCATTGCTTATCTCAATGGAGTATCGGCTTCCGTGTCTGGAATTTTCACCGGAATTTTCTCGTTCTAAATTTTTATGAAAATACAATACAATTCCTAAAACCCACTATGGGACGTATAATAAAACCTGATTATTTTCTACCCAATGGCGTAGCCCTTTTGCCCACACTTCCTCCCGGATTGAGTGAGTTATAGCCCACCTCCCTGAAACAGCCGCGGGTCTACCCATCAATGCGAACCCTGCCTTTTCCTGGTGTGGCGCAATAGACAATGAATGGTCCGCTAAATTTAAATTCTTTTGTCATTTATAATGTCTTGTTTTAAGTTTTTCCTAACGTTCACTGCTCAGTCATACGCATGTTCCCATACTTTAAAGTATATTTCATGGAAATTTAAGCAAGTCTTAAATGATATGAAAAGAAATAAATTCACGAAAAAAAAGACCACCTTTTTTAAAGAAATGTGTCATAATGGATGAACATATTTTCCTGTTTTTCTTAACTGTGTTGATCTCTTGTATAAATGAATAGGTAACTTAAAATGGGACTCTGAATTTAATCTTTCCAAACGATTAATATGATTCAATAATTCAATTACCTTCATACTGAAAGAAATAATTTGTCTCATGGGCATTCTAGTAATCCTCAAAGAGTGCATGTCTCACTTTAGGATCTCTTTGATCTTTACGTGGGAAACTGAATTCCCTCTCGGGAACCTTTGTGCATGCTCTTGACTTTCATTTACATGTAGTCTTTAAGTTTCAAGCGTTACTCTTCCGTTGAGACTTTAACCAGTTAAATTACTGAGCAGCTCTAGTTTTCATGTTCGAATGGAAATCCGCGTTTTATTTTATGGGATAATCCACCTGCAAATCGTTGGCCCATTTACCCGCCCACCCATGGGCATCGCCTATGGGTTTAAAGCTATGTAGTTTTATCGAGGCGTAAGGATAAATTGAAATGAATTCCATGATTCGAATAAGTCGTGAACTCGGTCCCTCCTCCGAACACTGCTGCACTGCCTCTGTAATGAAAAACCTCCAGCACATGACTCGATTTTTCGATTAGTCTCTGGTGTATGGGAGGAGGTATCCGTGACCAGCTCAATAATGAATAAATCGCATTTTCGGCTGGGATATGGAAAGAAAAGATAGCGGGCTTCAAAATCGCTGGGCGGAGTTCGGAATGCCAATTCAAACAAATGAGTATTGATTTCTAGCGACCCTCATCGAGAATTTCAATGGATTATCCCCCGATGCTTTTTTCACTTCCTTCACAAAGGGAAGGTATTTATCACCTCTTTTATTTCTTCATTGTGCGCGGAGAATTTCCAATGTGAACATTTTGGGAACGGTCTTCCGCGGGGAATGCTGTAAATGCTTTGGAAAAACCACCTACGTCTCTTATTAAAGTTTTATGCAGATGTTCTTTATATATTATATATATATATATATATATATATATATATATATATATATATATTGGGGTACCAGTTCTATATTATCACTTTAAAACCTGTCAGTTAGCGTGGAGATGATTGGCGGGTGAGCTTAATAGTAGCAATTCAGATTCCTCTTTCGTGAAAGGAAGCCTTTAAATTAACTTCAGGTAACTCTGAATTTAAGAATTAGAAAAGTGTATAAACAGTGGTTTTAGAGCTAACTAGCAATTATAAATGTGGCGAATGGCTTCAACCTTAGATTAAAATAAACCTTCAGCTTGCCAAGGAATTTTAAAACCAGGTAAAAGTCAGTCGTTATCTATAGAATATTTATCACTATCTTGATGTGCATGTGTTCCAGATAGATATAAATGTATGATGGGCTCTCCTGTGTGGGTCACGGTAGTCCAAGACTACAGACAAGAGGGCTCTGGTTCGATTCCCGGGCAAGTCTCTCAGGGCACTCAAGCTATGCTATTTTCGGGTACAAGATCTTTTTGGGAAACCATAACCGACACAGGGAAGGGAACTGCCCCCCTACGCTGATAGGTGAATTTCACTTAGTATTGGGTGAACTCATCCATCACCTACCAAAGCGATCTTAGGGTTGAGGGTTAATGGTACTCTGCTGTATACCTGTACGACAAATCAGGGAAATGATTTCCTACGAGAGCCAAGCTCCTTGGAGTTGCTTACATCTTATTGGAATGGTTCAATTCATGCATCCTCCTCGTGTTATAGTTTGGACGAATAGTTTTACTGGAAGCTGTCTTATAAATCACGCGCTAATACTTATAAGGTAATAATGAACATGCAGGAATCAGATATCTTATTCAATAATAAAAGTGTCTTATAGAACAACAACTAACAAGGATAAAGGAATCACTTGAAAAGTCTATTCAATGGTAATTATTATGATACGCAGCTTTTTTTTGAGGATTTAACAAGTCACGGGACCTTAGACGCAGAGGAAAAATACAAGCGACTTCTGAATACATTTTTTTGTGTAGTCATATTAATGAACGGTCGCAAGCAAAACTCGGGGCATTGTTTTAAATGAACGGGAATGCCAAAAAACTGATGGGTGTGATGATCAAAAAGGAGAAGGTATCTAGCAAGTCTTGTAGTAATACAGGCAAAGGATTCCTCAGTTTATAAATAAAAAATATTTCAATAATCAACAATAGAGTTCATGAACATGAACTAGATTATTGGACTAAATGGCCCCTATATACTGTGCCACCGATAAAAAAGAAACAAATGTGGACCCCCTGTGTGTAATCCATCTGCGCGTACAGAAATTTCCCATTGACGTCAGTGACTTTTGATCCAGGAACTCGAGCGAGCATATTTGTGGGATTGATGCAATTGACCTTGTCTTGTTTCCCGGGGTGATTCACTTTCAGCCAATAGGTCCATAAGCCTGTGCAGCCCGGGATGCTGCATAAAAATCTCTCCCGCCACCGGAATATTTGCCATTTGAGCTCCAAATGCCGCCGGCCTATAACGCGGAGGGGAATTGGCCATGGATTTGACCGCAGAGGTCTTCGGGATCCACGGCTGTTGTGCATGAAACCTGCTGAGAAAATGGTTGCCTCGATAATGTCGGGAGTGAGCGAGCGGAGGAGGGAAGAATAAATTGCAGGGACGAGTGAGGCAGGTGGGGGGAAGGGATGGTGAAGGGGGAGGAGGCAAGTGCGCGGACGAGGAGAAATTGCTCCGCGATTGAAAAGGATGCAGAAAATTATATGTTGCACATAGCCAAACGATGCAACGACGAAGGCTCATAGGAATTTTCTCCAAATTTGAGGTATATTCATTAGCAATTCAATACCCCTCCCTAAGAAAAGATTAAGGCAACGGTTCTAGAGAACTAGTTGATATAATCCCGGAAAAATCATGAACTGCTATTAGATCCTTTAATAGAGAGCATTGATATGACTCTATCCTAAAAATTTCACGCGGTAGAGGGCTTGTAATGTGCGATTTACTCGTCAACTAAATGGATAATTGATTCGGTTAAAATTTAATATCGAAACATTGCAAATTTTTGGACATTTTTTCTACCATGATGTTTATTGGAATGGGTAAGACTATAGGTATTGCTATCGCATTACTTTAAATTATGTGATTAAAATATAACGCTTGAAAAAATGTTTATTTTGTTAAATCATACATAAAATTGTATATCACCACTGTGTTAAATACACAGCAATGTTCTTAGGAGAAATTTGTTCTACTTTATTCATTATATTTTATGAAAGAATTAGTCCTCTTATAGACATATAGCCAAGCTGTATAAGTTCAATGGTTTATTTGTATTTTGTGACAAGCATATCATGTACGTCATTAAGTGGTTTCCAAATATTAGCTTGGTGTTGGTAAAAAACGGCGTTTATTTTTATTATATTTCAGCCCGAATGAGGTTAACTTAAACCAGTTACATTGGGTTATATTTGAAGTAGAAAGGATTCGATAGAATTCATATGTCTTATTGAATGGGAAGTTGAATGGGGAGTGAGAAAAGGCACAAAGAGGCCAACTGTGGAATGAGAAAGCACCCGCCGGAGACTCCTCCGGGTCAAACACACACGTTTACGACAACCGTTGCGTGGTATGGGAAATGATAGGATCCTTGGCGGCTATGAATCATTTCAAATGAATAGAAGAAAAAAATATGAAAGATACGACGAAAAACAATCCTTTCAATGTAAATGAATTCCACTCGCGAAGGTTCGGCTGGGAATTTAAAATTCCCATGCTTAATAGCATCCGTTCGTTCGATGTTGTAAAATAGACACTGAAAAGAAAAATAAAACGGATACCATAGTATTTCTTGCATTACTCTCAACGCAATACTGCTAAAAATTAATCATAAAAATCAAATGATTCCATCAGTAGTGAATGAAAAAGGGTGACTTCACTCGTTAGCTGTTATTAATATTTTTACTTGTATACACAGTTAATATTTCTCCGTTAAATGAGTCACTTTATGGCTGTAGATATCCAATAAATGGATTCTAAAAGTATAACTGGGTGAAATAATATTTAATTTAAGAAAGCGATTGAAACTCAGAAATACCAATGAGAGAATCCAATGGGTTCCAAGCCATTTGGTTGACATTGAATACAATCTTGCTTTGCTTTTAGTCATTTTGCAGGTCTGATCTGAACCAGGATTTGCTTTTCTAAGTCTATATGAGAACAATAGGTTTGTAAATATTATTAAGGAGTGGGATGTCTCACCTCGAGGGCTCGGGTTCGAATCCCGGAGCTGCCGATCCCTTCTTGGGTGCTACGTGTACGTGGAGAGCACCTCAAAAGGAGTACGCCGTCCGTCGGATGAGCCATTTAATGGAGGACCCCTTGGCGCCTTTCGTTAAGATTAGGATGATGCTAACGCCGGGTTTCTCACCCTCTTTCTCTAATCCCTGAACATCCTACCCCCACCGAATTACTCACCCACCTCAAATGGCGAACACTACCCTAGCTATATTTTACCTTCCCTAATAATTATCATAGCAATAATTATTTCATTTATGTGTTTTCACTACATTCAATTGATAATTTTTCTGCATTAATTTAATATGTTGACGGATGACTCGGAATTCCTGGCATGTCAGTTTTATCTTTGGTGGCATGAAATAAGGTAAACAGAAATATATACTATGTACTTAGATCCTAATTACTAATGAGATATAATCGGGAAAGGTTTACCGGCATGTTGTGTTGAGGATATATAATATTGTTGACAAACAATCAAGTTCTTTGGGAGGACGGAAATTTCTCATAAATTAAAATTCGTTTCACAACCGTTTATACGCTCTCTCCGAACATTTTCATCCAACATAAGCGGGATTACCTAAAAGGGAAAACTTGCCCATCCCGAGAATTAAATCGCTAATCTTATATTTTATTGCTTAGTCAACAACTATTGCATAGTATGGCTGTCAGCTTATAATTATCTTGGATCCAGATTAAAATTGCTGAAAAGAGTCTTCAGTTTTTCCCATTTTGCGTCGCAATATTTTGAAAGCCACATGCAGCCGTATGACATCTATAAGATCGATTGTCTTATTTCATTTCTCGTCTTGCATAGCCAATTGATGAGCTATTTAACACATAGCATTATCACGCGACAGTGGGTTATTTCATCATTTGATAAATATGAGATTTTGTCTACTTTTTGGCTATGGAAACAGGAATTTAATAGAGTCATGCTCAATTCTATAAAGTGTTATGCTGATTGTAATAAAGACATTCATAAAAAGATTTGACTCCCAGATTTCAGAGGTGTTTTTATCATGCGCTTTAATCGCCGAGTCATTAGGAAAATTCCAATAGAGCACTTGATTTATGTCCATAAAGAATATTTCAAAGCATATATCTGCCATCTCTTATTTTTTAATCAAAACTTTTATTCCTCTACTTAGCCATAATTGTATGAATACAAAATTTTAACAGGTTTGAGGAACTCATAGTATATAAGTACTCTATGTACAGTTAACTTTCAATTATGGCCCTTAAGCAACAGTTTTACAAAATAATAAATTTTAAAAGTAAAATGCACAACCAAAGAGAACATTTTGAAGAACTATTCATCTTGATATAAATTGTATGTATAAATTGAAGGTTGGGGAGAAAAATATTTTTTTTCCTTTTCATTAAATTAACTTCCAAAAACTAATAAGTAATTAATCATTGACATGTTTTATTTAAGGCTTACCTACTTCCAGGAAATTCTGTTCATTCTTCAATAGTTAAGCTGGAATAACGATTCTGTTTCCAGTAAACGCAAACGAGTAAAACCGGTGTATCTCCGATTTGCATGGAAAATATTACAGGCAAAAGAAAGATTGCATGAGGCTTGGAAATGAGCATCAATGTAACTTGTGTTGGCACTTATGAATTTGTACGCATGATCGTCTGTGGCTAATGCAAATGCATGCGGAACGACTCTCACTCGGGAATCGCACCACAGTGGGATGAAAGCCTGCATGAACCAATTGAAGATCATCACAGACTCTGGACCTGTTCTCGTATTTTCTTTATCTTTTTTAATGCTGAAATTTAAGTAACATGAATTATGAAAAGAGCACAACCATAATGTTTACATAAGTTTTTTAATATGTATAACTCAAAGTACAATGATTATTCATTTTGTTGCTTGAGGTGATACGTGTCTCCTACGTTACTGCAACAGTCAATTGACACAGAATCAGGTGTGCTTAAATTTAAATAGCTAAAAAAATCGAATTAAAAATTTACATTATTCCTCTGGGCATAAATTCCTTCAATCGATGTTAACGCCCTCGATGTACGATGCTGGGCATAGGAAACGAAATAGATATATTTTGTAAATGCTCAGCCAGTACCATTTCAAAACACTAAATCTGGATAGTACGACGATTTTATGCAGAGTTAAAATAAGAGACAAATGTATACTTACAGGCCTAGTGATATTTCTTTCGCCTTATCTAAAGAATCTCCAAGCGCTTCTCATTTCGGATTTCGGGGACTCCAGTCGAAACGAAACGGTTTGACTTGGCCAGGGACGGTCTGCGTAGAAACAGCTTCAATTGCTTTGGGTCATAAATTAAGTCCTAAATTTATGGTTCTTTTTGATTATTTGGATAATGTTAATCGTTTGATGAACTTTCCATGGAAACACCCAAATCTCCTAGATGCTAATTAAAAAATACCAAAAATAAATACCCAGCATTTGCTGATATTAAAAAAAAACATTCTTCTACATTTGCAATACCCCCAATTAGTGGTTCCTCTGTTATTACGCACTCGCACATGGTATTAACGGTCGTCCAATACCGACACTGGGTTTGTCGCCACCCTTCCTCCATTCCCTGAATATCCTTCACCTATCGAATTATCCACCATAAAGGCGCAAATTGCTTTATCTCTCGGTGGCCTCCCCTTATAACTACAAATGTAATGATTATTTCAATTATCTGTTCTAATGTAATTCATTAAGTATTGTATTTCATTAATTGATGAATTAGTCAAAATTCCTGATTTGCCCCTTAAAAGAGTTTTATCTCTAGTTTCACGAACTAAGGTAAACAGAAAATTAAATTTGTTACGTAACTAAAAATTTAGTCGAGGGTTGAACTCAGATCATGTATGAGTTTATTCGTCGAACAAACCTATTTATTATTTTGCTACACCTCATCATAATCTTTATCCAACATCGAGGTTGTATCCCTCCTTGTAAATTTTAATGCTGAAGGACGGTTACGCTTTTATCCCTAAAGCAAACCTACTCTGAGAATCACTAACAGCGGATTCATTATCCATAAATGTTTGTATCATAAATTAAAAAGTTATTAAATGTGTCTTGCAACCACTACAAAAATGTTAAAATAATAGGATAAAGTGAACAAAACTAACCAGTATCAATAATTTCTAAATCTATAAAAAATCTTCTTGTTCTTCAACAAAATTTAAGTCTTTAAGCTAAAAACTCAAATTACTATATATTATCCGGAGACTGCTTTTGTCCCATCAAAACCTTCATTAAAGCCTCCTATTTAAAGGCTGATGATTGTGCTACCTTTGCACGGTAAAATACCACGCCCACCAAAATAAATCGCCGGGCAGGTCAAACCTTTTCCTGATACAAGAGAACATGTTTTTGTACATTTAAAGTTTGCCCAGTCCCCCAGAATAAAATGAAACGCAAGCTACAAAAAGCAATACATTGTGCTTGTTGAATCGTTCTCAATCCACTGAATGCGTTCCCCCGCATTTGAAAATAAAACAATCAATTCATCCACTTCTGCCATGCACTTTTTTAGTGGTTCCTTTGCTGTCACGCTCATGCACAAGAGTAAATGCACAAAAGCACGCACAGGAACGCTTGTGCATTCCCTCGTACACGTATATAAAATAAAAACTAGCGATTTGCATTCAAGATAGGTCTCCACCTTTGGTCAGATGATATTTGCAAAAAGAACACGACGGGTTGAATTTATGATATTAGAGTGCGAAGTGGCATAAGATGTAGGGTTGAAGCATGACAAATGGCACGCAGAGATAGGCGAAGATTGGAGCGAGTAGAAACGGAGTTATAAAGAGAGCATACAGGCAGTCAAGATTACGAAGTATATCAAGCCGAGAATTCATCCGAAGACCGAACGCTGAAAAAAGCAGCGGCAGGTGAAATAGACGGGCGTTAGAACATGCCAGGTGGTGGGGTGGCTCGATAAAAACTTAATTTCATACTCGTCCTATTGACATTTGTCCAAATTCAGTACTATTTCAAATACTATAGCGTTTCTGGGAAAATTGCAGTAAAGCCTGCGAATAGAATTCTCATTGATGATTGTAAAATTTTGATTTTTGTATTTCGGCGTTGATTTGATAGCTACAATATATTTCTGACACACTTTTTTTGTACATTTATGCAATTAAAAAATCGATGATCCAAAATTCTCTTATCTGGCTGAAACTATCATAGCATTTTTATTACTTTTATCTTCTCTTTAAATAAGGGTTACCGTCTAGATTTACATATAATTAGTGTGCATTCTTTAAAAAGGAACTCTAACCTAGATCAACTTTTCGAATGAGCTTCTGCTTCACTACATTTTCATCCTTTTCATATACTTTGGCCTAGATCATTTAAAATAATTTTATATTCAAGTTATCTGCCACAGTTCTTCAACGATGAAGCCTTTGTTTTCCTGTAGAACTTCACTTGTTATACATGAATGCCATTACACAGTGTCTCTCCAATATGCAGCTTTCTTTGCGGTTTCCAGTATAATTGTCAACACGTTGTGATCTTTCTTCGAGCGATAGCAAGCTATGAAAATATTCCTTCTCTCTCTATGGTGTCCAATGGAATGCCAGCCTCCATCTTTCTTCAATTTATCCATCTAATTTTTTCAACAGTTTTCCCCTAGATGTCAAATTTCCCAGAAATTTATTTCACTTGCCTGCCAGTAACTTTCCGACTCATTAGCATTTAACTTTCCGCTCACAATAAAAAAGGTCGAATAATTTTGGTTGTCATTTGCTAGAGTCATAAATCCATGCTCTCCTGCCGTAAACGGTTGCTGTCAATGGTAAGTAGTTTTAGGAAGGCGACCTACAGCTGAGGTCATTTGTGCCATTAGGTGGACAGGAAAAGAAGAAGGATGGAGAGAAATCCGGCGTCTGCATTAGCCTACTCCGCCAAAGGGTCCGCAGCTTAACGTCCCATCCGACGGACGGCATAGCCACTTAAAGTGCCCTCCACAAAGCAGCTCAAGTAGGGATCGGGATACCAATGAAAAATATCTACCGCCTCCAGAATTCGAATCCGGGCCTCTGTGTGGGAAGGGAGTACGTTAGCCACCGCAACATCCCGATCCCCGCTGTCAATGGTATACCTATTTTCTTGTTTTCTTCAGGCATCTTTGTCATTCAGGTTCTCATTGTAATTTTTAAACAGCATAATCGCCATAGCTCATTTCTGTTACTATCAGCAATAAAATATCTTCTCTTTCGTTTCCCTGGGACGTTTTCACAGTTTTCTTTCTTGGATTGTTTTAACTACTTCATCTTGTATCATTATCTTCATATTACCCTCTTTTAAATTTTTATTGCATCTGTGGCATTTTTTCCCTGTTTTCATCGCAGTATGTTTTGTCATACCTATAGTTGATCCCAATAATGTTTGTTTTTGTGTATGTTTGCATTGCAGCTCTCAAATTCCGTCTTTTTTCTCAGCATTTCATTCAGAGCTATTTTATTTAGAGATCATACGTGCCGTACTCGATAATTAGCTATCTTTTCGTCATTTATTTTACTTAATATTTTACCAGTTTGTCTAAGCCAATTCTATAAATTTCTACTTTAATAATCCTTCATCTTCAGCATATTGTAGATGCAATCGTGTTCTCAATTAATACTAAATTGACGAAGGAAACTGTTTCAGGATTTATTTTAAAGTCATTCACCCCGATGATAATGAAAAAACTCCGTTAAATCCAGTTCATTGCATAATTAAATGGATTCAACGAAGTTTTTTCATCTGATTCGTTATCCTAAGTTGGTTGAAACGCTTTTCTGGTGAACTCTTTTGAATGGTCATTTTACTGGTGTCTATGTATTATCCACACTTTCTTTGATGCATTACACAGCGCGTTTCATTACAAATTAACATATTCAGGTGCAGTGCGGTAAATGCAAAGTTTTTTTTAATTATGGATATCCAAAATTTTAGCGAAGCTTGATGCTATTAATTTCATTTTACTAGTTTTTCATCGCGACAATTATAATCAATAATTGTGGCGTTTTAAGCTGCTGATCCTTAAAATAATGATGCCTAAAATAAAGGCCATTTCACTAAGTTTTTCAATGAAGAAGTATTAAGGTCGTTAAGAATTTATATCATGCAGATGGAGTAAAATAATTTTTTTAATAGCTGCGCTATGATACGTGTGCATTCTGGCATAAAATTTAATTTATGCAAAGAGCGACTCCTGATCCCACCTCGGGGTTATAGGCGGAATCCATTCGCTTCCTCACCCTCCAAGTCAGGGCTATTTTGTAGAATTCCACGATATTCTCAAGCCATCTGTCTCAATGATAGGCACTTTGACCTCCGAGTACATTTCTTACTGTCCTTGATACATTAATTGAGCATGCGCGACTATTTTGCAGCTGTCCCCTGGGTGTAAAGTTGTGCTCATAATTGGATATCTTTTCAATGAATGTGAGCTGACTGCAGGAATATTTAGTAGAATATGAGTTACAAAGATTAATAGTTTTAGAGGCATATAACTCAGCTTTCTATGGTGAAAATTTTCAAAAGAAGCAGTGTGAATTAGTGTTAAAATTAAGGTTGTGAAATTCACCAGAATTATTGTGTAACTTGAGCAACTATATGCGCAGTAGCGTTGTTATCCACGGACGTCTTCGCCCACAACCAGAAGCTAAGAAGTGGCTTACTTAACTCAGCTGTTGTATCTCTTTACTCACAATGCAGTCTAGTGAGAGAAAACATGCTGTAAGCAACCGTCAGCCATCCATTAAGTGACGCCAATTACGTATGAGAATGACTCGGGCGACTGTTACTTCGTTCCCTAGCAGGCGTGTCGTTTATGCGGTGGGTTTTACGATGCGAATGCAAATCCACCGCACTTTAAAGAGTCCGAAACGCAAAAAGATGTATGCTATCGATCTCACGGTTTGCGTTCCCACACTTCGGTCATTCTTCTCCATCCGTCCACGGGGCCCAACTCCTATCTTCCCACGCCTACGCGGCTTCCTCCGCTACCGGCAACGTTTATCACTGGACGTATTAATACGTATGCTTGCATTTTGAAGTATCCTCTTCCTCCCATCCTACTGCCCTCATTTACACTTCCTCTCAACCTTGTTATGCAAACCTTGTTACTCGGCTAATTATTTCCCTAAAGACCGAGTTGGGATGGGCTACGGATGCCTCGATTATTTAACGCTCACCTTAATATTTATTATCGGTGTCGACAAAGTTGCAAGACGATAAATTGCGACGTCACATCAGTGATAGTGATATCTTTTTTGACGTGCATCTAAGGCTGCTAATATTCTTGGATTTTTCTCGAGAGAACTCCGAGTTAGCAAAAAAGAGAGTAAGATAAAACAACATTGAGTACTTAGTGTTATTCCAAGGCTCGTTCGGTCATGAAAAAGCAAGGATGCTAATTTCTTCCCAATTCCTTGCCATAAATATTATTCCATTTTATTGTAATACTTTAATTAATCCTTTTCTAAACACTCCTAGGCTAATAATTATACAAATAAATTTTAATACTTAATGAGCGTGTTCGCGTTAAGTCGGCTTCAACTCTTAGCACTGCGTAAAAAGCGTCTTCAGGTGGTGAGGGAGGCGAATTCGTTGGCTGACCAGATGTGGAGTTAGCGAAGAACAAATAGTGAAGTCAGTGGTAAGGGGTCGCGAAAACATTAATCGCGTAAATATTTTGGCATTTGGGTAAGGCAGTACCAATTCAATGTTTTTTTACATACATTTCCAATTGGTATCAAATTTATTACGTAATTTTTTTACAAAAGATTTTGAATTGGATATAGTGTGCGGCCTTCGCTATTTCCATTGGGGTCATATCCTTACGATTTCCATTGGGGATGCGAAAAAATTGAAGGCCGTGTATACTGCTGTTCAATAACCCTTAATATAACTGTCAGGTAGTGGCTTGTCGTTAAGGTCAGGGATAAACCAATCTAAAACAAGTGCGAACTACGGTAGAAA
Organism: Hetaerina americana; assembly: GCF_022747635.1. Lineage (NCBI taxonomy): Eukaryota > Metazoa > Arthropoda > Insecta > Odonata > Calopterygidae > Hetaerina > Hetaerina americana. The sequence goes on from NW_027286874.1 coordinate 42,572,608, forward strand.
ATTTTAGGTGGTGCATATTCCCTTAGGTGGTGCATTCCCTACCAGTGAAAGGAAGACACCAACTTTGCCTTCAGATTTTCTCATCATAAATTAGTTCTATCGCCAAACTTCATCGTAAATTCGTGAAGACATGGAAATAAAAATGTAAAAATTTCCTTCTACTAAAGAATTTTCGTATTATCGGTGTGCAATCATCATCATTGCATAAAACGCTCATTTGATGATGTAGGGTTTTTCTTGGCGTAATGCATAGATACCACCTAATGTAGTTGTTTTCATTAATGACATTTACTTAGTCATAAAAAAACGAGTTGAAAGTTAGAACATTTATTTCTTCGGTACGCCAAAAATAATGATAATTATTTTTTTTAAACCAAGCATATTTGTATATGTGTCGGGTGAAGTAATGAAGGTCCGACTGATCTCATAACTCTCTATTCTTACGCAATACTATGGAGTGGGCTCATTAATACTTTCAACTTGATCCAAGATAGATTTCCCGCCTAAAAATCCATTCTTGCCCACCGAAGTGGAGAAATATTGATATGCTCTCCCATAAGCCAATCTCTTCCACCATTAAGTTGTTTTTCCCGCACTCCTGCGTTCCCATTCATGCTCTGACAAGTGTCCATCGCCCGATTAATGACACATATGGAGAGCACCCGGAGGAGGAGATCCGTTATGCCGCCCTGGACGGCAAAAGAATTCCTTCTCTCTCCGGGACGTCGTGGACACGTAAAAGGCTTTTGCGATACCCTTATAAGGACAACATCAGATCGGGTAATATGCTCTAATGGTCAGGACGGGGGGGAGGAGAAGAAGAAAGGAAGCGCCAAAGGGGGAGAGACCCGTTACGTGCCCCGAAAACGAAAATAATGAACGAAACTCTCCATCCACGCGGATGACGATGAAGACCTTCTTTGCCTGCCACAAGACGATGGAGCGCTTCCAAAATGAGCGGTTTAATTCACGATCAATGCGGACGGGAACCAAGAAAGAAAAAAAGATGTGGTACGCGCCTCTTGGTGTTGACCGAATCCGTGTAGTCCGTAATCATTGCGAGGCTCTTTTTTTATTTTTTTCATCCCTTTAAGAGCTGGGGCCAGGGCCCTTCTCCGTGGAGCCGGGAAAATAAGGCGTCGTTGGAAGGGAGCGCTGGGGTTTGCTGAGGCAGGAAAGCGAAGGAGACGCTTGAGCCTTTAAGAGGCCTTCTTCATTCCCTTTGATCGGTCACCTCGAATGCATGGCGTGCGGCTTGCCGGGAGGCGGACGGGAAGATAATCCCGGTGGGGTGGAAAAGAGTAGGGACTGGGCTGAGGACGAGGAAGATGAGGGGGAGGGAGAAGGAAAGATGTGTCCTAAGGATTAAGAGGCCCCTGGTTCACAATGCGCGAGAGGAAGCGTTTAGGGAGAGGAAACCATATAAACGCACTGGAAATAGACACCCACGAACTGAATTTTTGCTCATATATTTTCGAAGAAAATATGTACTGCGGAAAAAAAGAAGAAATATTGAACTGTTGGAACCAAACACACGAGCGATGTCCGCAGGCCCTTGGTGCCCTCGTTCTCTCTCTCTTGGAGTGAAAGATGGTAAATTATTTTGAAACCAAAGTCTTTGGTGGAGGCTTGAAGTTCTTATGCGTCACGAAGGCAAGTGTCTATTCTTCGGTTGGAGGCAAAGAGTGGACGGTTTTCCAAGCCGAAAAAATAGACAAGGAGCTTCTCAAGATAAAAGAAAATCCCATTACCACAGTCTTAGACGAAGGATAAAAGGAAGGTTATTTTTTTCTTTGGCCTTTCAAAAGTCTCACCGTCCAAAGGACTTCGTTATGACAAGTCGTATATCTTCCTAATAGACTAAAGCGCAAGACTATACCGTAGTCTAAAAACTTCCAATAGAAGGTATCAAAAAGGCCAAGATTTATTTAGCAAATTTTTAGAATAATGTAATGACATAATCTATCACAGGGCCATATATTTCATGTACGTATTTCACAAGTACGCCCAAGGAAATGAATTTTGTGAACTGAATTCATTTCCCCATATCAATAGCTTGGTGCCTCCTGAAACAACCAATTGTTTTATATTAACTAAATAACCGTACGCGGAAATTGGAGAAAATGCGTCGAATCCAGTTATAATTATCCAGTAGCAATTATGATAATTTTATTCGATATGTAAATATATTTTGTGTGTAAATTTTGCGGAACTTAATTAACTTACAAGAAACTTAGGTCGGAGTTGATATAATTCCGTCTGTCGTGACCATGTTCACAAAGGAGAGTGCTGATTGCATTCTACCAGGAGGTTTGGGATACTGTAATAATCAGATATTTTTTCATCAACCCTATTGTAATAATTGAATGAAATGGTGGACTTGTACGGTCCAGCTAATTAATAAAATTGAATTTTCTTTTGAAATCGAGAAAAAAAGTTACTTTAGCGAGAAAATATATAAATTTTTTGAAAAAGAGGTAGCAGCAAGTAAAATCCATGAAATATATTCTTCCGATCCTCGCGCATTTTCTTTCATTTAGCAATAATCTGTTAACAGCACTTTGGCTTTTATATGGGACTTTTAACAGCTATATAGATATTACTATAGAAATAATTACAGTCATAAGCTGTAGATGGAGAGAAGGGAATCGAACCCTCGACCTATGTGTTGGTAGGCGAAGACCAAACCCCGCCGCCACCGGGTTCGGCATTGGAAATGAAAGAATAAATAAGATACTTCCCTTATTCATTTAGGCTCGGGGTAGTTTGGTGAGCAATGTCCTCTATCTCACTCGGAAACCTTGAGTTTGCGTCCCTCCTCTTGTTGCTATTTAACTCCCGTTTAATCCTTGTCCTCCTCAGGAAGGTAGCCGCTTACAGCCTTGGTGGGCGTACCGACCAGTAATTGTACTCGGTACATATTGTTTTAGACAATGTAAACAGTAGTTCAATGCCAGCATTAAATTAAAATTGCCATACCGATGTTGTCGTCCATTATTGTTACTGATTTTTCGTTTTCCTTGCTTAAAAAAACCCTAGAAAGATGTGCCATAGGTTTCATTTAATGCTGACCCACTGACCTTAACCCTGACGACGAGGACCTCGTGGTAAACCACGGAAACCATATCCATTGTGAAAGGATGATCATTTATTTGTGCGAATCGGGATTAAGACTATTTTCTTTTACTGCTTAAACCATTAAAACAAAAATCTCTTTGGGTATAACGATTTTTAAATTACAAATTCGCTAATAACGTACTAAGGCAAGACACTAATTGTCGTTTAGGAGTTGCCATTTCGGTGTCGAGCATACAGGTTTATGCATAGAAGACTGTAAAAAGACATTTCATGTGGAATAAGGGTGTACATATGTAATGCTGGGGGAGGGATGATGGGGATTTTGAAGGAGAAAGAGCTGAGTATTAAAGTCCAATCCAAGACATGGCGACGAAGAGGGGAAGACACGACACACGGGGGAGGGAGGGAATGCGCAGGTCGTCGTCGTAACCTCCACGGAGGGGTGAAGGGTGACAGCAGATGTTATTTTTCCCTCTTTACGGCCGCCTCTCAGGCGTGGCTTTACGAGGTTTTCCGTTAATCGCCACAGAATGCTGCGGGAAGGCGAAAGGTGCCGTGGCCCATGGGAGGATGTATAATGGAGTTTTAGTAGGTGCTTTTAATAGGGAAAGGCAGGGGTAGGCAACCGGATGAACCGAGTCAGGGTAACGGAGGGTGTGAGCGTGAGGGCTCTGCCGTGAGGAAGGGGAACCAAGGGATGCGTGGTTGTGTGAATAATGAAGCGGAAGGTGGGACAGAGTGAGGAGAAAGAAAGGAATTAAGCGAAAAATGAGAGAGAGGAGGTGAGGCCAAGCTGATGGCGAGGCCACGAATACGAGAGTTGTGGGGAAAAAGGTTAGACAGTGGAGTCTTTTATCGAATTTTCCGTCCGAAAGTGAATAAATGTTCGTAAATAACCCCTGAAGAAATGCTCATTTTCCTTTTTATAGAGATTCAAATTCTGATAATTCTCTATGTAAAGGCCAACTAAGGAATATAGAATATAAATAATTTTATTTGATACTATTTACCCATTACACAGTGTATTACAATGGACAGCTGAAGCCAAGATTGCCTATACACAATTAACCAAAAAAATAATTTTAATAAGAGTGTATGCTAATGAGAGAGTCAGTTTTACGAAATTCAGTTTATTTCGTTGCCTCTAGATACAAAAAATATATTATGCAGGTTTAAAATCACCAGGTAAGGAATCACAAGACTGTCCCGCCAACTTGGAATGGTTTTAGAAATATGAATGTCCAATGAGCAGTGTGGTGAAGACAGGGAGAAGAGCGTAGATTTAACTTTAAGGGTAAATTGTGTAGCATGAAGCAGTTTAAGAGATCTCTATTCAAGTTTTTTATTGAGTAAATTTACCTAACACTGAGGAAAATTGGGGAAGGTGATATTTGGTATCATCTTCCTAATTTTCACATCCTTTTGCTATGAATGATGATATGATTGTGCATTGTAAATAGCTAATATTTCCAGGAAATGTTTTGGAAAAGGACGTGGGAAACGGAGCGATAACTACAGTGGTTGTGGGTGTGAATGGCGCCGAATGGAATAATTAAATGATTTTTTTTTTAATATTCTTAGGCTCCAATTTAATATGGCCTGACACACTTTTAAAACAGAGTTTAGCATTTTGGTAATGGCCTTTGAACGGTTTTTTTTCGATAGAATGGCAATCTTTACTTTTTTATATTTACATTGAATTTATTTTGAATTCATGGTAAGAGTACTAAAAAATACATCTTCTTTAATACATCTTCCAAGGTATCGTGCGGCTGCAAGGGTCGCCCTTTCTCTTGTGTCACAGCGAGGGCCATGAATGAGTGGAAAGGGTTATTTTATTTCATTCATACATACCCTGCTAGCCACCACCAGGGTGTGTGGCAGCGGGTGAATACACAACAGAATAATTTTACCCAGACATGACCATACCGCGGCCGAACAATGTTATTATGATCCCCCATCATTCGTGAAAAAAAGTATATCTTAAATCCATCTGTTCTACACGTTAAGGGTTCATTCTTAGAGACGCTCGAGGCAATGTGGTGGGAAAAGTATTGACATAGAGTGCTTCAGGCACAGGAAACTTCGATTACTTCTCCAGGGAGTTGAAATATCTTTGATTAAGCCTCCAACCCTCAATTTTTATCGACAGTTATAAAGATTTAGTATTTGTAGGGTGAATATTTTTACGTTAAACATGAAGAACATTAGTAGCTGGATATTCCAGTGGGTAGAGTACTGGGCTACTGACCGGAGGGCCCGGGTTCAATTACGAGTGACCCGTCTGTGCCTCACTCAAGCTGATTCCAGGCTAACCAGGTCTTCCTGGGAAACCTCAGGCGGCACTGGAAAGGAAATTGGCCCCACTACCCGTATGCGTTAATTTCGTATGTCATTGGGGCCAGTTTAAAGTTGACTACTGTGTTTTTTGGTGAAAATTCTTCGTTAAAATACAAGTGCTAAAAAATCCATTATTAGAATGCCAGATAACTTACAAAAGAGCCATTAAGAAAATTGCGATATTCGAAACTAATACTTTCGCTAAACCTTTGCTGTAGGAATAAACGTTTATATAGGCTGCCGATGTGGGATATCCGACTTCGACAGAAAGACTAACTTAGACACCTTGAAAACAGCCGAAGACTCTAATTTGAGTAATCAGTTGAAAGTGATTTGTGATTTCCACATTGTTTCATTGAATACAATTGGCTTTTATGTTTGCATCATTAACAATTCAATAAATGATTTTTCATTTTAGAATGGTGTATGCGTAACTTTTTAGAAAAATGAAGGCTGGGAAAAGACGGAGGTAAGAGGATTTTGTTGACGTAAGGTAAGAAAGGCAATAGTCACTCTTATTATTGAAACGGTGAATAAACGTCAGACGTGGAGAGTGAATGAATTACAAATGGCATGCCATTCAAAATCTGTTATTTCCTTATGTCTAGAAATGTTTCCGTTTTTCATACAATTTTTTTTACAAAAGGTTAGAATCGTAGGAAGACGGGAACCATCTTGATTTTATGCGACGATTCCGTCAGATGCCTCGCCGTAAACGATGACGGTTCATTTATCCTATTTTGTCTTTCTTTAATCACTTTTCTGAAATATCTCTCTGTCTGACCTATATCCACCATGCAACAAGTGTCACACTTTCATGCATACACTCAGTCCTCATTATCGTCGTCGCCGAATTTTCCATTCATATTGGATAACAGTAAAACAAAGCTAATGAGATTTTAGAACACGAGGAGAGCTGAGTTAAATGTTAAATTGGGCGGGCAATAACTAGAGCAGGTGGAACAGTTAACCTATTTTGGGAGTGTTTTGGATCAAATGGTCAAAGTAGAAAGGACTAGTACACGTAAGAAGAATAACTGTATTAGGCAAACAAATTTTCATCTGAAGGAGGATACTGATGACGGAAACGACAAGTAAGGAGCTTAAAGACCAGTGCAAACCTCGGTTTTCGATTCAAAACAGTTTATTCTAATGTGCGATGTCAGATCGTGTCTTGCTAGGCGAAGCTTAGCATGTTCAGCCTTTGCCCTTTCAAAACCTATCCTTAAACGGTAGAATACCAATAAAAATTGCATAAAAATTTTGAATGTTTGATATTTTATTTTAAATTTATATCTAAGATAGGGTGTGGTTCTCAGTTACATTTTCCTTCATAATAGTGACTCACAACGATTGGATTGGTTTGAAATAAAAATTGAGTGCATCTCAACCTGCCGGAAATTCATATTCCATTTGACCTTTTGTGTCAATCCTACGGTAATTTCCATTAGTGGCCATTCATTACTGCTCTGTTTTATGATATGTTGTATGAAATACCTGCGAGAGAAAGTGCTGTTGATCTATTCAATAAACGTAAAATAAGAAAGACCGCGAAATGTTTTTGTTTCAGTGTAATTGGAATCAGTTGAAATAACTTAGTCTGTCACCTTCAATTTTCCCCAGATCTCAAAATGGTTTCTTGTAACATTTCTATTATTTGGTTGCATTTAATTTGTTCAAATAACTTCACACTCAAAAACAGAAAATATACGGATTTTAGCCAAACTATTACAATTCACTTCTCATTGACTTCAATCTTCCCTTCTGCACACTCGACATTATGGCTGACCCACACCAAAATTCGAGCCTGGATTCGCCTATGATAGATCCGAACGGTTAAAGACATCCCTGTTCTCCTTTATCGTAGTGAAATCATAGTTTTTGTTGACTGTTAATGAATGAAAGGGAAATGTTTAGTTAGTATTAACTTCCTATCCAGAATCATAATTATTGCCTATACATTTCATTTATTTTATTTATATACCCTGCAAGCCACCACTAGGGTGTGCGGCAGAGGGCGAATTTACACCAGAACAGTTCCACCCGAACACGAAACCACCGCGGTCGAGTAACGTCACTAAAATCCCCCATCGTTCGTGGACAAAATTACATCCAAAATCCATCCGATCCACTCTTTACCTCGCCAATTTTATTTACATGATCTCTCCGCGAAAGAGAGGATTCCACTTTATCCTCTCAACACGCTTCCCCAACACTACACATATACGGGGTATATGTGGGAAAGTCAACAGAAAATTAGGATTCACCAGAAGAGTACTAGGCCAATGTGACAAAAAGATCGAAGATAAATTCCAATCACCCGCTGGCCAGGCCTCCCCCAGAATACGCTGCAAGCACATGGCATCCTCACCAAGTTGGACCAATTGCCGAACTGAATCGCGTGCAGCGCAGAGGAGCCAACTCTGCAAAACGCTACCATGACAAACCCAGCAGCGCATCAAAATACCAGAGCAGCCAGGTCGGGAATCACTCACGGAGCGAAGGCCAAACCGCAGGCTAAATCTCCTGCGCCAAATTGGAAGGGCGTCTCCTTAGCAGTGATGGTGAAATGCATCACCACCCCCACCGCACGACGGTAGGAGAGATCATGTCGAAAAAACTAGAGAAATAAAATGCGGAACAGACAGATTCAAGACGTCACCCCCTCCACGAACGATAAGGGTTCAGAACAACACCGTCGGACCACGACAGAGTCACGTTCGGGTAAAATTACTCCGGTGTGCATTCACCTCCCGCCACACACCCCAGCGGCGGCCCGCAGGGTACATAAAAATAATAAAAAGTAAAAAAATGGTAAATAAAACCTTGCCAATAAGTTCAAATTTCTCTCTGACTTTTCCACTTATGCCCTATAAATGTTTCATATATCAGGACAAGGGTAACTCCAAAGTATTTAGCAGAGGCTAGAATTGCCATTCAGTATTTTTTATGAGGAAGGGGTTTAGGAGAGAAAATTCCTCCCTAATTCTTTCTGTTTAGAAATTTTTTCTTAAAAATTCTTTTACTGAGCACCCTTTTATAAAATTGGTTACAGTGCACGCCAAAATATCAACTTATTTATATATTCCAAAATTTATCGTAAATATGGCTCTACTCCTTTGTGTAATTGCCCTAAGGGCACTCAAAAACTAGGATGGCGTTCGCATGAATGAAAATAGAACTCAGTAGAATTTATTCCAGGGCGAATCAAAATACCGAGCACGCAAACGTAGTTTGCGAAGCTTTGAGAATAGATTTCAATCAATCAATTTCAATTTAATTTCAGTCATTAAAACGTATTATTTAATCGTACAATATTAAAGTACACAATTTTAACTCCGTTAATCATTCACAAAATCGTCTCCTCGCAGTAAAAAGATAGATAAGCTCATCCTTAGTCCGTTCTTTTGAAGAAAAGATGTATGACTGCATGAGAAATAAATTCAATCTTTCAGCCAGGAATTGATTTTTTTAGAGCATCGAATTGACAGTTGATTTACATATCTTCGCTCTATTTTTTAGTCTCTTTCCTGTAGCAACTGGCGTGAAAACATTTTCAATGACAAAACAAAATTGTTTCATCTACTTTTGGAATTTTGCGAAGAGATAAATAGGCAACTGTGACTGTTGTTTTGCTGACGGCTATTTCGCAAATTTTGGGCTATCGACATCTTGTCAAATCGAATATATTGTATACGCCAATTCATAGGCTCGAAATAAACCAAACCACAGGACGGATGGGGTTATTGATTAACAGGCATTAAGGGGTGGTCGTGTTAATTGGACGGAATGGAGTTCATTTGGGCCAATGCTTTTTTGTCCCGTGACTTTAATAGGCATGTGCGGGAAATGAGCGTATTAATAACTACCTTGAAGAGCATATTAGTGGGTCATTCCATAACTCTTTAGAAGATGTATTTAAAATTAGATCTATTAATCATTCCGGAAGTTACTTTTTGTTATAATCATTGTGAATTGCTTTCAGCTATTACTAATTATTTAAGCCGCACCTTGAATTTGGTGAATTTTGAAGATACCCATCGGCGCAGCAATAATTTAAAATGTTTTATACTTACTATTTATCTCCCTTCAAACCCTATAATCTTAGCACTAGATATCTCATATAATGGAATAGAATAGAAAACTTAGTCGCGTATCCAAAATATTAGAGAGGCTAGGCTGGGAATTTCTCACGGAGGGAAGGTTAAATAATAGATTAAATCTCTTGCATATATTGGAAGGACGTCTCTATAGCAGTGATGTTGACATTGTATTATTACCCCCATCAAATTACGATAGAAGAGATCATGTCAGTAAAATTAGAGAGATTAAGTTTAGAAGAGATGTCATTTTTTCCACGAACAATAAGGGATCAGAATAACACTTTCCGATCGCGGTAGGGTAATATTTGGGTCAAAATTAGTCTGATGTGTATTCACCCCCTGCTACACATCCTAGGGGTGGTTTGAATGGTCCTAAACTGAAATAAAAATAAAGTATTCAATGTCCATTATTCTAACGATGTCATTACCTTTTCTTGTGAAATATTTGTTGAAGGCTGTAACAAAATACATTTCCCTTTCAAATGCATTATCAAAGTATTCAAAAGATTGCAAATGTATTTAATTTCACTATATTAATTTAATAAATGCTATGCATGGAACGTAGATTAGCATACGTTGATTATATCCATGGGGTGTATTCGAGGAAGATAAATAGAGCCAGCATAGTGAAACTCGTCATTATAATATTTGTAAAAACGTTCATACGCATTATAAATATCCATTGAAGGAAAATTATATAATTAAAAACTTTTAAAGTGTTGCTAATATGCTTCTAATATCAGACAGAATTAAGTCTTGCCGGTTTTCTCTTTAGCTTGAAATATTTGGGACAGGAAAGTGTTTATTCTTCGTGCTAAGACTCAAATATAATACTTGGAAGTGCTTTTCCACTTCTTATACGGAGTTAGTGGGCTATCTTCTCATTATGAGTGATTGAATATTAAACAAAGCCTTATATAGGCTGGTAATCCTCAATCATCCAAAGCAATTTATGCGCCAATTAATATTTTATGAGCTATTGCCTTACGCATGCGTTCTTCATGAGCTAACGTTCAACGGAGGAACACTAGGTTGTGCAGTGATTAAAAAAATTGCTTTCGATTGGTTTACGCGAGTGGATTAATGAAATTTCCCTCATAATAACGCATACTTTAGGGAAACAATGAATACACACCAACTCTTCCCGATTTTCCGAATCCGGCGGATGAATTCTTGTAAATGCTCTCTCCCTTACGAAACGGGGCGATCATAATTTTAAAGAATGGTTTTGGACTGCGGAACAGCTAGCAATCTATGATTAACGGCGCATGAAATGCACATTACCCCCTTCTAGGGAAATCAAAATCGAAGCCGTGATTGCCCGCAGTGTGGTAATCTAAAGCAGTCGGCGGTTCCCACTCAACCTATAACTTTCCATTCAGCGGCGGTCGTTAATTCCAGGCTTTCATCCTACACCCCCAAAGCACGACGCCAGTAGTCCATCAGGCATCAAAGCAAACTGCATTGTACACGACTGAAGGGAATACGAGATTCATAAACGGAGAAGTGATTTCCCTCTTTGTGAGAGGGTCGGTTGCGGAACGAGGTGGTGCGAGCAAAAAAGGAGACACGAGGTGGGGAGGAAACCTCGGAGCGAACAGTCAGGCCATAAATCACGCCACGGGGATTTACCAATTCGGGAAGGGTTGGCAAAGGGGTGTTGTTTGAAGGGGGACTGCTGGGCGTGCTCTACGTCCAGCGGACCAGCTTCGTGGAATGAGAAACCTTCGTCGCAAATAAATTAAAATGCATAAGATCATAAATAAATCCCTTGTACTTCAATCCTTATTCCCAAATTTGGCAATTTCATCCAGCTGTTTTTTTTATAGTGGAACTAAAACGCGAAACGATAAATTTTCCTAACTTGAAATATTTGAAAACAAGCTAACTGAGAAGAAACGGCAGAACTAGACCATAAAATATTGCTTCGAATTGGAAGATCTCGTCGCTGCCAATGGAAAAATATTTGTCGTGAGATAAATAAAGGTGACATATGTCCACGGTAAAACGATTCATTGCTTTCTTTTCCTCAAATGCGAAAAAGGGCAGTTTTGTAAATTTTTATAAATATGTTGACAAACCGAAAACTTATCCACAGGCTGTTTTGATGTAACCGCGAGACCTGAAACGGAATTTATTGATTTGATTAGTCCGTATCAAAGCTCAGATAAGAGAGTACAAATGAGCTATCATAATTTTAACTGCTACTGAAGGTCTATGAATCAGCACAAGTGAAAGATATAAAATACAGTTTTGATACATGCGGTGCAAAAATTGGGCAGAATTTTAACATGATTCTGATGATTGAATATGTTGAAAATGAGGTGCTTCAAAAAACTTCCCTTTTTTAGTAAAAAACTCAAATTTTCGTTTTTAATGGCCAAGAACTGATAGCGTTTAAAGATTTATAATTCTCAGTGACTAAATTAGCATGAAAATCTCAAGGGAATCCTTTTTGGGCAGTATGTACCTCTGGAACTATACACTTTTGCATAAAGATACATACAAGGCAACATAGATCAGAGCTGAATGATGAAAATTAAAGTAAAACATTTAAATTTAGTCCATAATATTTGCATGGTCATGCCTGCAAATAAATGCGTTACTTGCCTTTTTTGTTTTACGATAGTTTCACTACTTTATGGGATTTACTACTAGTGATCATTGTTGCAAAATGCTGTCAAGCGGAAGAGTGGATTTGGTTTCATCGTTTCAATCGATGACATTGGCTTCAAAAAGGGATGAAGGGAAACGGTGTCATAAATTGTGGCTCGCATGGTAACAAAAACAAGGGAAGCATACGTTTTAAAACTCATTGAGCAAAAAGTTAAAACTTCCTTCATAAGCGGGAAAGAGTTAACTCCAGCTCGCTGCCGCACGGGTCTCTTTCAGCAGATTAATTCGTGATGGCTCGTGTGATGTTAGCCTTTTTTGCCCGTTAATCCGACCTCTCTTCTTTGCGTTAATATCTCCCTCTAACGTTTTCTCCTTTCAGTTTGTATGCTGCCAAAGAATGGACGAACAGTGTTTTAGTTAAAAATTCGCCCTGTATTCTTGTGAAATTCTGATATTGTCAGTGATGTCCTATTCAAGCGAATACATCAAAAACCTTAAACACAGTAATCAACCGGAAGATCGGTTTGGTAGGTGATAGGGTTTACCCAGTACTAAGCTATATACGGCGTGTGTGATGCACACATCAGGGAAGGGGGGGAGTTCCTTTCCCTGCGCCGGTTATGGTTTCCCAGGAAGAACTGTTGCCTAAAAAATCACACACCTTGGGCTGTTTGGAACTGAGGGTGCCTAGAGAGGCTTGCCCGGGAATCAAACCCGGGCCTTCCGGTTAGTAATCCAACGTAGTAGTCTACCCCTGGTCTAATGTGACCCCCGCGAGTACATTATGCATGTATATTGTATACAAGTAATATTTAGGACCGGTGCATGCCAATTAGATTCAAAACGATGTACGAGGTCTATCCAAAAAGTATCGCGAATTTTGAATTTCCGCAGGTTACGTATATTTGATTTTTTTTGTGGTGTTATGTTAGTACTTATATCCCTCACTTATACCGAAAAGTTCGGCCATTTTGAATATTGAGTTGATTGTTAACAGTTGTTTTGTTTGGCCGTGTTTTGGATTGTCTTCGATTTTTGCCTCTCCCAAAAAATGAATCAAAGAATCTGTATCAAATTTTGTGTGATAAACGGAATTAAGTGCGCGGACGCATTCCGAATGTTGACTGTGGCATATTGAGAAGCTACCTTGGACCGAAGAAACGTTCATCGGTGGTACTAAATGTTCTCAAAGGGTCGAGAAGATGTGAACGACGAAGAGCGTGCCGGACGCCCGAGCACGTCAACAACAGACGAAAACATTGATGAAGTGAAGAGAATAGCATTGGCCAATCGTCAAATCACCGTTAGAGAGGTTACTAAGGACCTTAACATATCGATTGGCTCGTGCTATTCGATTTTTACCAATGATTTGGGTATGACATGGGTCGCCGCGAAATTCGTACCAAAATTGCTCCAATTTCGACCATAAACAGCAACGCATTAACATTGCTTATGAGTTGTTACGCGACGACCCAAATTTGCTCCAGAGGGTCATAACTGGAGACGAATAGCATGACTGGTTTATGGTCATGACGTGGAAAATCTCAATCATCCCAATGGAAGCTGCAGCACGAACCAAGGCCGAAAAAAGCGCGCCCAGTTCGGTCGAATGTGAAAGTTTTGCTTACAGTTTTCTTCGATACAGGGGCGTGGCGCATCTTCGCGGAGTTCTTGCCACAGGGTAGAGCGGTAAATAAGGAATATTACCTACAAGTTATGCGCAATTTGCGCGAAGCAATCCGCCACAAACGCCTGGATTTGTGGAAGAACAAATATTGGCTTTTGCACCATGACAACGCCCCTGCTCACTCATCGTCACTTGTGCACGATTTTGGGCAAAAACAAGACACCAATGATGCCGCAGTCACCGTATTCCCCAGATGTTGGCCCCAGTGACTTTTTCTTGTCCTCAAAACTGAAGAGACCCATGAAAGGACGACGCTACGCTACGATAGAAGAGATAAAAACTGCGTCGAAGGAGGAGCTGAACAAGATCACGAAAAATCATTTTTTGAAGTGCTCGAGGATTGGAAAAAACGTTGGCACGTGTGTAATATCAAATGGGGATTAGTTTGAAGGGGACAAAATATATATTCATGAATAAATTAATAATTTTTGAAAAAACACAAAAGTCGCGATACTTTTTGAACAGACCTCGTATATACGATCCACAAACATTTATTAACGCAAATAATTTCTCTACAACAGTGTACAAAATGTGATGGCCATATTTGATGTCGCATTTACATGCGATTGGCCATTTTAAAAGGGAAATTTTGGGAATGGTAAATTCATTAGAAATCGTTAAAAATTGAATGATAAAGTGCGTCACAATAACTTTGTTGGAGTAGAACTTTTAGAGATATGATTTCGCTTCAGCGGCGTTGATGGAAAAACTTTCACTTTTCGAAAAAGAGTCATCAGTACGATACTCCGATCAAGGCCTGAGCGTTGGACAATCCCAAGCATTAAAATTAAATTCGTAGCCTACCCATAGGTGGAGATACGTATGTGATTTTGAGTATGTATCTTATCATTTATAATGCATAGAAATATGTTTTAGGTGGTTAAAGTTTAACAAATAATGAAAACAATTTTCAAAAGGAAGTAAGATTTGTCTCTCCAATGATATTCTAATCATTTGGATCATTAAGAGCATCGAAATCAGAAAGTGCAGTCGTTTTATTATTTGAGAAAAATTCAGTCATCAAATTCCTCGCTGTATTAAAATCTCAATCATTGATTCGTATATTCCAAACTTAATAAAATAATAGTGCGTTTATTATTTCTATCGTCAACTATTAAATGATTCACTTGTCTGATGAAACCTAGCTTGAAAGTTATAAATTGACAATAGGTTGAGGTGGATTTCTACTGCTATACCAACTGTTTACGGAATATTTTATGTTTTTAGATGAGTTTTCTATAATATGATATGAGTTTTAGATACCAATCTTTTAAATAATACATACTGCATGTGGATTAAAATATTTTCTGAGCGAGACAATTTTGCACTGAATTTGATAGTGCATTAAAGGGTTGCCGTTATCTCGGTGTCTCTTATCAAGATCTTCTTCATAAATGGTAAATGCTCATTATTTTGGCCAATCATTTAATTCGAGGATTACATTTTAGGATTTAACTCCGCAAAGCGAAGCTATTTTTCTCATTGGGCCATAATATTATCAATGAGGTAATGTGCTTATATATTTGCTCATGTAAACACAGAAATGCATAGTAAAGTATTTTTCATTTTCATGCGAATATCGTTTTGCTCTGTGAAAGTCCGAAATAGTACCGTCATGTTTTAGATCTGTTTCCAGTTGGCGTAGGATAATAAAATAACTCGGTGACGAATCACGTAAATAAATGGAAATGGAAAACAACTACATCGATGTTTTCAATAACGTACTGCGCTGTATCAATTCTTGGTGAAATGCCAGGGGTTATTAAAGCGACCGATTACTGGTCCGCTGTGTATATAATAGTTACTATAATCTCCATTAACGTGAACAAACATCCACGAAACCAGTTTACTCAAAATTAATAAGCTTCAGGGTAAAATACCCGGAGCTCTGCTTCCGTCTAGTAAATATCTCCCATAATTTCGCTTATAAAATGATCCACCTCTAATGCTGCAGCATTAATTCCCCAGACAACTGCTGAATTTGCATCGATTATTTTGACTTTGCTACCAATCGAATTTTAAAATTTTGAAGTCTAAGCTAGATTTACTGACCAAATACATTCATTGTCATCAAAAAGACTGTTTATCGCCAGGATCACAATGCTTACTTTAAAATGACCCAAACTTTGCTTCACGCAATAAGAAAACTCATACAGTTGAAGGTTGAAGGTTCCCGCAAGTTCAACCTAAAATAAAAAAAAATAATCGCACTCGCCAATTCATCGATTTTCCTGCTTAACTCTCTCTCGCCAACTCATTCCAATGAACCACAGGAACGACTTATGACCAAAAAAACAAAAACTCAGTCGCCATACGAATGCTGTGACGACAGTTATATGGCCATCGCAGAGAAAAGAAGACGGCGAGCATTGGTAAAGTGATTGTACGCAAGTAAATGATGAAGGTAAAATAGTCGGATTGAATAACTATCAGATATATTCTACGGAGAGAAGGAGAAGAATGAAGTTTAACGCACAGTTGGTGAAGGAGGGTTAATTATAGTGTTCAAATTTCGAGATACGATGGTCCAATGAAGACAGTCCTCGGGGGAAGAGTGAACGGGAGGAAACACAGAGGAAGACTCTGGATGTGAGATACAAGAAACAAATAATGGGCGGCGTCAAAGAGAAGAAATATGCAGACAGTTATGGGGCAATAGAAGAATTGAGTTGGGAGCTGAATCAAACCAGTCTTAGGACTGATGACCAAAGAAGCGGCGTTGATGATGATGGGCATTTCCTAAGATTCCAACGGAAAAGCTGACAAAAAAGTATAATATTACCCTTCACCAAGGCCTAATTTAGCTGCACACGAGTCACTTCTATTCTAATTTTATGACGGGACCATTGTGGAGTCATTTATCTACTGCTTAGGTAACTATTGTCTGCAATATAACGGTGTCCCCAAACCTGTACAATTAACAAAGGTAAAGTTTCCGTAATGAAACGGCCATTTGGGAATGAGGAAGGAAGGTGGATGAGACGCCTCTGTTATGCGAGTGAAGGAAGAGGGATGGGAGTGGCGTTTGGAGGCGAGGAGCGTGTGGGGTGAGATTGGAGGCATCCAGGAGATAGAAGTGGCTCCGAGAGTTACAACCTCCCTCCTTCTCCGCGTACCCCCCCGCAGAACGGGTTGGCAGGGTAGGGGGTCACAAGTTAAACCCCCAGCGCCCGTGAATCTTCCTGCATCTCTGTCAAAAGGAATTTGCCGCCACCGCCGTGGAACCAAGGACTCCCACGTGAGGGAGGTGAGGTCTAATGATTGAATGGCAGAGAAACTACTATATGGCTATAGGGTGCCGGGAGGGAGCTTATCCTTGGTACGCGGGAAGGGGTGCAGAGGGGCGCTGAGGGACTGGGTGGGAAGGGGAGGAAGGAAGATGAGCGAGGGTTTGGGGATGCATGGAGCGGCGGATGGATGATGCTGTCGGGGGATAAGAGTAACGGTCGTCGATTGTTGAGCCTCGGTTTCACGCCGCGGCCCTCAGATCGGAAGCAGGCTCGCGTAAATAGCGGAGTTATTGCGGTGGATGGATAATCGAAGAGTGAGGAAGGCCGCGGGCTGGGGGGAGGGTTGGTGGTTGGTGGGACGAATGATCCCCTCTCTCTCTCTGGGGGGACTGAGACCATGGAACCCCCACAGTGAGGTGAGGTGCTGAGGGCGATGGGAAAAACCGATTCACTGGCGTCCCCGGTTCCTTATACGGTTCGTATCTACCGTTGGACAGGGGTGCCGGAATCATTGGGAATGGGTGATATCCGATCTCCACTTCTCCTCCGGCTGCTGCTGCTACGGCGCATCTGGTTCAAGCAAAATCTAATAGCACAAAATGAAGCGACCGTTACCGTAGGACATCGTTGCTACAAAAAAAAATAGCGTCGAGCAGATGAATATCTATTCGTTGGCTACTTTTTTTATTAATTTAATAATGATTTATGGGAAGTGGATCACGTTCATGGATGAATATAAGTCAATTGTTAATGAAATTGCCGAAGGCAATCATCACCGAAATCAAACCGTAGGTTGGCCAAATGCATTATTAAAACTTTGGATGGTTGATTTTCAGGCGGTATTAATGTGTTAAGGGAATTTCGAAGATAGTCGCCAATAATTTCGAATTCTATAGGTATATTCAGCAAAAAATAGATAGTTTTAAAGAGAATACAACTGTCAGGAATTTCTTATTGAAAGGTTTTGAAATCCTATTTAAATAACAAATCCTTTTAATATTTCATAAAAATGCTTTTCAGAGATCGCATTACAAGAATTGTCGAGTGACGATAAGCATTCATAAAATGATATATTTCTAATAATATCTAATATTAATTGCGTATTTAGATGTAACAATTATTCTGTCAGTGACAAAATGATTGTTCACCTTGGATTTTTAAGAAAAAAGTTTGCTTCTTCCTAAAGAAAAACCTTCAGTTCAGTGATACACAGGCCATCTGGATAGGGCTAAATTTTTGTTAACTCTTCAAAAATTAGCTATCTAAATTTGCATGCCTCGCAAATCGCCTCCCTAATGTATAATTCTTTGTGTTTTGAAAAAGGTTTGGAGGAGAAACCTTCTTGATTTTGGATGGGTGAACTTTGCGACCCTCCGACGTGGGAACAGGGAACCGACTCTCTCGAGTACCTCGCGAAGCTATCACATTTGATCCTCATATCTCGAATACGGAACGATTGGGAAATAATGTAGACTTTAAGAGAATTTAGTTTCTCGGCACCACCAGGGGTCCATATGCTGGTGAAGTTGTAGTAACAAGAAAACCTCCTGCGGCTGCAAGAATGTTTCTCCAGGGAAACACAACCACTACATGCTGTTGGAGGGAACCAATCACTCCAGCACAGCAGGAATGGAAAGTTTAGCATATGTTACATGCGTGCTTTTATACTTATCGTTAACGGCATGATTTCAAGATAAGCTATCATATTTTTAGGAAGTGACAATGCCCAAGGTATAGTCAGTTCCTAAAACAGACTCCTTATACATATTAATCCTTAAATATGCGGTTTATCGGTGATGAATGGTAGACAATAGTGAAGTATTACCTTTTCCAATAGGATTTCTACGTATTCTGTGACTTTTCATGTGTCAAAGTAGAACTCAGTAAAATTTGTTTCGTCTTTTCCCTGGACAGTAAAGATCCACATTATCGAAAAAAAATGTCCGAATACTTTTAAAAAAGAATGCTTAAAGCTCAGTATTCTTTGTTATTTTGTCTTACCCGAAAGGTGCTGGAATGAAATTTTATGGATGTCAATGCGAAAGTTAGTGGGAATAGGTATACAATTTTGAACGAATTAGATGTCATATGACACTTGATAAGTATTTTGTTTGAAATAGTCCGACGTCGAATGAATCATTAAGGGTCCCAAGCAATTTCAAAGGTTTAACACAAAAATAAATCTAGAAAAAAATCGTGTCTAATATTTCACTTGGAATATTGGAAACGTATCTGTCAATGTCTATACTGCTATTTGTTCTTTAGAGTTCGAAATTTTTGTTGAAAATTTATTGTTGCCAAGAAAGTGTTATACTGCACTAACGGTAAACCATTCTCCCAGACCATATTGGGACTTTGGTATAGTTTTGATTGATAGTCTGAAGAAGGTAACTTCTCTGGCCTCCTCCTTATTCTCGTGAATGGATATGATTACTTGTAATGTTCCTTGTGCCAAATAAGGCATAGGGTTATATTTTCTGCTGAGCAATTGACCAAGCATATAAACAGTCGTGAATTAGCTAAGAAAAGAAGACAACTGCCAGGATGTATTCCCGCCTTGGGTTGCCCTCCGAAAAGATTATGCTCATTCTTGGAAAGGTTTGCCAAATATTTCGCAATACATCGAATGCGATCCCAAAGTTCATAAACGGAGAAAAAATGTAAATAATAAAGAAAATCGACATGAGAGCTGGAAAATATATATCCCATAAGGCTTTAATCCGACTCCTGCCCTAATGAGACTGTCGTTTACTTCGCGAATTAAAGGGAAAGAAATGAACGCGTGCGAACACATTCCGCGCGAGACCGTCGGTGGCTGTGATCCGTGATGAAGTGTGTGGATTATCAGCGCTGGTTTCAGGGAGACTGGTGAGCGAGCGGTCCAGGCATGCCTGCCTCTCGGGTTTCACGCTTTGCATAGTCACCGCCCCGCGGGAGGCGGAGGAGATTGTATGGGAGCGAGGCAAGGATGCTAAAAGGCGTGCGTTGGGGCGGGAGAATGCTATAACGGTCGCCTATTCAGAACCGCAAAGAGTCACCCTAGGCAGAGGGCGAGGGGGGGTGGGGTGGACCTGTGGGAGAGGCGCGAGGGAGGAAGGGGTTGGCGAAGGCAGGGACGGGCGGATGGAAGGAGTGGGAGACGAAGAGGGGGAAGGAACGGGGAGGAAGATGATGATTATGAGCGAAGTGGCCGGTGGCTGATTCTGGAGGAGGAAAGGGGTGAGGAAGGGTCGAAGAAAAATGAAATAGCTAATTAGGAGGATCACGAAAGTTCAGTGAAAATGGAATGCAATACGTCATAGAGGAGAGATGGAGGCGGTAACGGGTCGAGGGGAGGGCAATGAATAAAGAAAAGATCGCTCCGGGTAAAAGTTAAACTCGAAATATATCGAATGAGGAGTAATTAACTTGAATCTTTAGCTTAATGGCATATTACGAGCACAAAAATATAAGTCGTAGCGTATCAATCCTCGTGATTTGAATTTTAACCTAATAAAGAGCAGATTAAATCTTTGGATTATGATTGCTAAATAATACTACGTCATACTTCATGTGTTAGCTCGGCATTTGACGGTTATGTAATCACTTGATATGAAGGATACATTATTATTGCATCATAGCTGATTTATCACATAAATGTATTTCGCGTCTTCCTTGCAGCAATAATGAAGTCACACCCATTTTCGTTGAGCAACTTGGAATTTATATAATGCATGGGATTCATAGAACAAATGGATACTTCGTGATCATCTAATAATTGAACGTGTATAAAAAATTGAACCACGGAGCTTTTTATGTTTCTTTGTTATATTATGTATTTTCAGCGATATTTATAGGAAAAGTGTTAGAACTTTCGAAGCCCAAATGTGGAATATTCATTATGAAAGTGGAGAGTATTCATTTTTTTGATCGATGAAACTTAAAAATAGTTGATAATATTTAACAATACCTAATGGCATGGTAAGAAAGAGCAGGAAGTTCTAAATCGATATCGACGAAAAAGATGGCATGTAAATTAGATGGATTGATTGATGAAGAAAAGGAAATGGGCAGGGAAAATTATACCTTTGGGAAGGACACTCATGAACATGAAATAATATGGCCAACCATGTACATATATTCGAAGAACAATTTTAACTGCTGAAAAAGTATAAGAAACAACTTACGAGCTGATAAATGAAACTGGGAATATATTATGCTTGTCGCTCATTATCAAATTCCTTTCATATCTGGAGAATCTGTCCAAATCTTACCCTGCAAACTACCACGAGGGCGCCTGGTAATGGGCGTTAGGTCATCAGTTATTAGAGTAACAGAAAATTGGTAATAAATGCGCATTCGGAAAGTTCAACCTGTTTTGCGTCATTTCCTTCTTTGTGGTATCGAGTTCTGTGAGGGAAAAATGATTCCTTGTATCGATCGGTCCTCCTTTACTTCCCATATGGTGTCGCCTATAAGTTTAATGCGGCGCTAGGAGTATTCCTTTGTCAAATTGACACTCACATATCCTGTTTTACATAAAAATTAACTCGTGCTCGTAATTTTTGTGCTTCCAGTGTCTACTAATACAAGGTATCAAATGGCATAGCAATGGTGTAGCACTTGCTTTTCTTGGTATCCTGTTAATTTCCAAAATTAAGTCCTTCTGCGAGGTATTCCATTAACTTAAAAAAAACGACTGAACTGCTATGTGAAGATATTATTCTTTAGAATAAATACGATACCATATGACAGCAGCAAAGTAATCAAGCCTTAATTATGGTTTTAATATTTTAGGTTAGAGACTACAGTCTTGTAAGTTCAATGGCATGTGCCGTGCACGCTTCGATGGTATGGGACCAGCTCCTATTTCGTCGGTGGTCTTTTATTGAGATCCACTGGGAGTACCACACATGGAAATGCTTAAAGTCTATAGCCATATTTTACCCGGGACCCTCCAATCTCTGTAATTACCGTGAAATCACACTCCTTATGCGACACGAGGGAAATAAATGTGTAATAAATTAAAGATATAGCCCTTTTCCACAAAATAAAACTTTATTGTACGACGCCTAATTCGACTCGCAGAGCCATCCTCAGGTACAAGATATGGCTCTGTGAGTCGAAATACGCGACGTACAATAAAGTTTTATTTTGTGGCAGAGTGCTATATACTTACTTCATTATGGATTCCTTTAGCTACATCGACCCTGGAACTGTTTTTATCGTGAATGAATGTATCTTTTCCTGCCAAAGGATTCCAAGATCGAAGTGCTCTGTCGACGCCGTGGATAAGAAAAAGGTGAATGAAGTAGAGTTGAGGAGTGACGTCATTGGATTTCTTCTCGTTTGTGAATTTCACTAGGGGCATCGCGAGGCATTTTCCTCTCGTCGAGCCTAAATCAACATCGAAGAGGCACTCTCTTTGGAGGGAAAATGAAGTGTGAGCAAAGTGAATAATAGTTGTTTTTATTATTTATGGAGAGTGATTTTGATGGAGGCGAAACACGTACATGACAGATTCTATTTTATTTTTCGTTTCCGTTCACATTACTTTAGCCTTCTCTCAGCCTAAGTGCACAGTTATAAAGAATATGAAATCTCAAAATTCTGCTTCGCTCGGGGCCCGATTTCTTTCTTCACACAAGACACGGAAATGGCATTAATAACTAATGTATTCTTCAGTAAATGGAAAGATAGGAAGAATTCTGAGGAAGCTCGTTTCCTGTCTTGAACCGTTCCACTCGATTTTTGTTGCAGTACCATAAGATAACATTTACGTTTATGTTGGCTAATAATATCATCAAACTGTTTATTCAAGCAATTTGAATGTTGTTGGATTACTGTATGCTGAGGATGTCATTAGGATCTCACATTAAGACCAGACACCGCAACAGTATAGATTACCTTTTAAAAATATCTTTTTTCTCCTACTATCCAAATTCTAGCATTTTCTATTTACCTAAAAGTACATAATTAAAAGCTGCTGTTCTCTGGTAACTTACAACGAGTGAATTGAATATAGTTATTCACTCGTTGCATACCACCATAGGACAGCGACGTTTAAAAATGTACGTATTTTTAATGTATATTTCCTAGATATTTAGTGTTATTATAGGTTATTTAATTAAATAATATACTGACGAGATATTTTATGAGAATTTTTAATTAATGTAAGGGCAATGGCAAGCTCCCGTTGATTGTGAAAAAGCAGCTTTTATGGCGTTTACTTGATGTTTTCCCTCAGAATTTTGTTGGGAAATGTATTTTATACATTTTTACTTCTCTGGTAGATGTGTAAAAAACAGTGCATCCTTAAGCCAATAAACGTTTACCTATGATGATTAAAATGACCTCGATGAAACTTTTACTGTCACCTGACAAAAAAATTTCCTAAAAGTATAATACCCGTTTCACGGATGCAGTAATTTTGGTTTCCAAATTAAATTATGCCATAACAATGTTTGTTAAAATGAAAAAATTAAGAATTCAATTCATATTCATATTTGGAGAATAATATTTTATCTTGAACGGAGGTAAATAGGCAATTCTAAACAAATATCAGCTATGGCTTCTTATATTTTGGCTTAAACATTACATGTACGGTCAGTTATTTTTTATCTGATAAATGTTATAGTCACCACCTTTATGACGTTATTTTGATATAATCATTTAAGAATATATTTTAATGTAATTAGGCACTAATCCGCGTTGAAAAACTCGATTTTAAGTACACTATTTTCGGAGTAATCTTTCTCAAAATTTTTCTCCTGAAATGAGCCCTCCTTCGCCTAGGCCTCATAAAAGGAAAGCATGTCTCAGTTTGTCGGGAAGAAAGGATAAGAAGGATTTTCCGGTATTATGAAAATCTTCCATTGAGAATTTGGGGAAGGAGAATGTTTTTGTGCGGGAGAAACTGGGACAAATATACTCGTATTTTCCTGCTTTCCATGCACAAGGTATTTTAAGCTCCCAAATGCTGAATACAAAGCTGAACCATGAACGATTAAAAAATAAATAAATAAATATATTCATAAACGAGGAGAGGGTGAGTAAAGCTTAAGTGAAAAGGATTTCAGGCATGAAGGGGGTAAGAGAAGGATTAAATGATAAGGCTTACGGGATTTTGGATAAAAATTCGGGTTTACTGAACTTGGAGACTCGCCCTCCCAAACCACCATCCAAGCATTTGCTTATGCCATCCCGTCGGTGCATGGAGACTGAATGACGGGAGAGAAGAGACGGTTGGACTACAGGAAAAGTAAATGGATCGAGATAGGGAGCGATGGAAAGAAAGGCAGGATGTGGGATGAGAGAGATGAGGGAGATTTTCTTCCGGGGGACGCATTTGGCCTCGAATTGGCGCACATTCCCGCCCCCTTTGCATCATTCTCCCTTCATCCTCCTCTTCTTTGCCCTCCTGCCTCCTCCTCACGCCGATATCCCGAGGAAGAAAGAAAGAAAGAAAGGATAGAGGGGAAGGACACAGGTTTGAGACACGAGAAAGAACGTGTTCCTGAATAATGAGAAAGCTGTGATGCGGGGGGGGGGGGGTACGTGGATGAGGGGTTTTGGTGAAAGAGAAGAACTACCGTTGGGGGGAGGGGCGGGGGGAAGGAGGGGACCACGGGAGTAAGTTATTGGGGAGGGGGAGGAGAGAAGAGAGAGAGGCTGGGAGGTTCTTCCCCGGGAATTTCGGAGGAAAAAAAAGAGTCCTTAACGCGTTTCTTTCTTCCGTTCGCCTCCCCTCACGCACGCCTCTTTGGAAATTTCTCGAATTTCTCAATTTCAATTCGTCTGTTTCCATTCGGCATCCACTTCCGTATGTATCCTTCCCGCGGACACCATTACCCATTATGTCACTCTTTTCTCCCGGGCATTTCCTTTCCCTCTTCCAGTTCCCTCCCTTACTCTTACCGGAGTTGTATTTTCGGCGGAAAATACACGGGACAATGCACTTTAAAAAGGTCTCCCCATTCGATCCGGCGGAGGAATGTAATTTTGCAAGTGCGCCCCTCCTCGAAATACTCGTGTCGCGAGCTCGGGGACTTTCGTGTTTCCCTCAGAATTTGATAAAAAAAGGGTATGGGGAATTAATGGCCGCTCTAAACTCCGGTGCACGGCTATGGGAAAGTTATTTTAACCAGAAGGAAAATTCGCTTCGCAAACGAAACGTTTAAAATGCTTCTCTCGTCTTAATGACCTTGAGGGACACTTCAATAAACGTTTCAACCTAATTGAATGTAATTCCAATCGTCGTAATTTGTTCTTCCGAAACGCTAATGCGGACCATTGTGTAAAAAAAAATGTTTTATCTATTTAAAATATTCAATCTAAGGATTTTTTTATGGTATACAAATATTTTTAAAGCGTGACTCCTACTGTTTTGACAAAGTGTTTCGAAATAATGAGAAAAATGTTCGTAGAATCAGTAAATATTAGGTATTTATCGATTAAAATTTTAATGATAGACAGGTGCATTAAATTAGAAAACTGTGCTCGCCGGTAAAGGCAGGCTTAAAATTGACACCGAGGTCAATGCTATTTTTTTCTGCAAGAGTAATTTTTTGCTGTGTTATCCCATGCTTTTGAAATGGATAGTACTATGCAAAATTTTGTAATGACAATAAAAAAGGGAAATTTTTACTGACGAGCATGCACAACTACCATCATGATCGGTTTCCCAGTTCAGTAAACACACCTCCCATTTCAAATAAACACTCAAAGTTAATAAACGTCGGATTAATTAATTTATTTTCCCGATTTTAGAATGGTTACCACTTAAAATATTGCATCATTATCGGTAAATACCTCTGTTTTACGTAATTTCTTTTAACAAATCCACCTAACATGGCAAAACCCGAGCATCACACAATCAATTTTTTTATTATATTCTTATCGAACTAAATAAATATGCAACCAAAAAGAATATGGACCCGTCATTACGTATGTTATAATTAATGTCTTTTGGTAACTTCTTTTAAATGGGTTCGTGCTCTGTGTAGGAAAATTCATCCTACTGCTAAGTAATCAGCTCATACATATGACTGATATTGGTGTTTCCACCTTACTCTCTTATTTTTCTGGGATTTAAAACTTTAAGTGCTCTTTTATCCTCGGGGAAGAATTGTGTTCATCATTACCAGTAGCAGGACACTTCTTACCCTTGATACATGCGTTTCCTCAGCGTTATCATTCCAATCAGAGCCCAGGCATACATTCTAAAACTCATTTCTGGTGACCAGAGATGCAAAAATTAAGTTGCCAGCATTTAGAAGTTACAGACATCAACGCTCTTATCTCGTTTATCCAATATACTGGTGTTCATATTGGTCGTGTGCGAATATAAAATAAAAATTTAAGCGACCCACTCAGTAGGCACCATGATTCTCAAAAGTTTCCATTGCTGAGATATCCCTAACCGTAATGCATTCGAGCGCTCACACATGACTTTCTTATCTGAAGTAACAAGCATTTAGATTCCCGAATGTTAAACGTTATATTTGTTATCCTAAACGTCCACTCTAGCCTTTTCCCCATCCCATCTGAAGGGAACGACGAGTATACGAGATCCGACCCTACAGCTACCACTCAGCACCGCATGTGCACCCAAGGCGGGGGCCGGGTGAAAAAAAATCACCATCCATTCATTTATTTTTCAAAGGAAGCCAACTTAATGGCCATCGGTTGTGTTTAGCCATCCCAGGCCCCCAGATAAGCCGGTGCGGGAGGGGGTGAGGGGAGTAGAGGAGGGGGAGGAGGAAGGTGCGTGGGTGGGGAGGAGGAATTGACCCCACGGCACCGGGAACCGGTCACTGCCCACCCAGAGCGCGCTGCAAGTCGAGACGACACTTAACACCCGAAGACATCCTCCTTCCCTTCCTCCCCCGCCCCGGCTCCTCCTCCACATAAATATTTGCCTGCCTTCCTCCTTTCCGTCCTTCCACCCTCCCACCTTCGTTCCCTCTGTTTCCTCATCCCTCGGGCATTCTTCCTGCAAACATCTTCGTGTGTTGTGCTGAAGGAATTAGGGTGGGAGTTCCTTGAGTCACTAAAAGAGAAGGCAAGACCAAGACTTTTAGAAAGGCACAGAACACCCGAGTTTACTAGTGACTCTAGGGGAATCATTTTGATCTCTTATTACATTGGCAGATTGGAAACAAGGATAAAATAAGAGAAATGGCCTCACTACAAACAGATTAAAGTGCTAGTTCTACCCACTCACGAGGCTTAAACATATCAGACGTAACCTATCCTACGTCAATAATGCGTAAGCAAAAATGTTTAGCTTTACTCGAATGCACTCATTGTAGAATTATGTCGATAATCATTTATGTGTGGACGTGTACGTGTGTTTCTCTATTTGAAAATATGCATTTACGTTTATTTATGTATTCGTTCGTATTTACACTCAAAAGGCTGGTGCCTTGAAGTACCCCACTATTGAAGTCCTCATAGCTACTTGCCGGGTATTGCGTAGATTTACGAGGGCGATTCGAAAGGTAAGGTCTCCTATTTTTTCGTGAAAAATCAAATTTATTCTCAACTTTGCGTACATTGCTGGAAAGGTTGAGCATTTAGCTATTTTTCTACATAGTCTCCTTGACGATCAATTACTTTTTGTATCCTTGTAAGCAGCTTTTTAGTACCGGCGTCGTACCTTTCTCCCGCCGCGTCGCGAAGCCAACTGACGACTACTTCTCCCATATAAATTCATCGCCATTTAGTGGAAGTGTACGATGAGAAGTATATGGACGTCAAAAACGTGTGGAAGTGGTAGAGGGAGTTCGATGGCCGGGAAAATGTCCACGATGACCAGCGGTCGGCGTGGCCGAGTTTGCCGGGATCAACGGTGGCTCCAATTGACGAGATGGTGCGCAATTACCGGAGAATTACCCTTCATGAGATAAAGGAAGGCCTTAATGAAGAGAGTGGCTACTTCTCCGTGCAGAAAAATTGTGTCGGAGGTCCTCGGTTACAACAAGGTGTCTCACCAAAGGAATATGTTTGCATCATGACAATGCACGTCCACATGTTTCACTTAAAACAACCATCCTACTCAATGAATTCGACTGGGATATCATTGACCACCCTCCTTACAACCCGGACGTTGCCCCCAGCGACTACCAATTGTTTCCCGCTCTCAAAATACACCTAGGAGGACAGAAATACAAGTCAGACGAAGAAGTGCAAGAAGCAGTCATTAGTTGGCTTCGTGACGCGGCGGGAGGAAGGTACGACGCCGGTACTAAAAAGTTGCTTACGAGGATACAAAAAGTGATTGATCGTCAAGGCAAACATCTAGAAAAATACCTAAATGCTCAGCCTTTCCAACGATGTGCAAAAAGTTGAGAATAAATTTAATTTTTCATGAAAAAAATAGGAGACCTTACTTTTCGAATCGCCGTCGTATATCTTTGCTCTACCCCGTTTTTCCTCTTGGAGGGCAATGTAAGTGAGCATCCGGGATGGCCAAATTTCATAATGCGGAAGGGCATTTACGCTTGTGACGACTATATTTCGTGTATTGCTTGTTATTTTTTCAACGATTATTTGTCTTTTGTTTATATAAGCTTAACAAATTTTAATTTTTGACGCTACGTACTTGGCATTAAATCACCACCTGCCCCACAGCATAGCGGTGGCTTGTAGAGTACCATGTGGAAGTTAAATCGGAGGATATTCTACGAAATTTCTCGCCGCGCATAACAGTAACATATCCAAAAAGTCCTCTTTCAAACGTACTCCCATAATATTCGTGGAATCCTTTAACTTCACTTAATCATGCTGTTTTTTTTTGTCCAGGAGCTCAACTTTGTTTTGCCGCCTCTTGCGGTATACAGAATAACAGTGAGGCATTTCGTAGTATGTAGTTTTTGTATTCCTACCACTGAGAATTATATTATCATCGCAGCATTGCAGTAATTTCCATAGCCAGTTTTTTTCATTTATAACCCACCATCCTTTATCTACTAGAACACGTATATTTAAATTCGTTAAATGCTCTTATCTTTCGTTTGCTTTAAAATTGCTTCGGCGGATGAATAAAATTCATAAATTATTTTTTTGCACTAATCATTTTAGTTTTATTCAAATAGAATGGAGGATCTCTTTACCATAACTTTTTGAAAAACTTCTCTTTGGTTTCTATTTCACGAAACCGTTTTTAAATCCCTTTTTTTGCTGGAGTTTAGGTGAAAATCGGATTACGGTACACGACGCAAGGCACACAGAAACGCATTTCGGCTTTAAATCCCATTTATTCACGTCATGAAATTCCATGGGTACTTTATTTCAACTTGAATTTATTCGTTGTTCGAATCTCCTTAAGAATGGTGTGCTTTCAGCAATAATTCCTTTGATGATCACGGGGAAGAAGTGGAAGACTGAGGCTCTAGACCCACTAAAGCGACGCGTTCCCAAGTGGTGTATTCTACACCGTGCCAGGCGAACAACATCCAAATTACAAGAATTCTCTGAGCGTACTACTGCCTGGTCCTCTGTTGCATAGTCAAAGGGAGTTCTTGCTCCCCGTAAAAAATCCGTAAAAATGGACTTCGGATTTGCGCGGCTCTTGAAGGCAAGACGCTGGGACGCGGTTGGCTATCTCCGGATGGTCTTTACCGTCATTGCCGTCTCCCTGCTCCGCTTTGTAGTAAACCCTTCAAGTGCTGATCATTACGCTTTGAATGGGACGTTAAAAATATGGCCCCATACGTGACTTATATCCCACAGAACGTGGTAATACTCTTTTTATGTGTACCATTTTTCCGTTCCCTATATTCTCCATCTCGAAATAAATTCCCGGCAACCATCAAAAAGTACGATCGGCGTCTGGCACTTCCCACGTTATTTTCTACTTTAGCACCTGGACAAAATGAAATACCTTCGCCATTCTCAGAGACATGTCATGCAGAAATTCACGGAAACATTTAAAGCGTGACTGCTGCATCCTTCAACCGTTGATTTCTTCCACTTGCCGGCCACGTGAATTTTTAGATATTCCTTCCCCTACACTACCCCATTAAGATCATTTCAGGGAGTCCGTTTCGTAACTGCAGCCTTGGAGCAGAGGATTGATCCGTTGCGATCAACCGCGCGCGCGTGTGGAAAAGGAAAAAGACACGTACTGATGGAGTGATGGATTTTTCGAACCGTCGTCCAGTGAGTTCTAAATTTTCCTCGCGATGTGCATTTTTACCGTCGAACTCCCTTCCCAAAGGTAAAGCCTTCTCATTTCCGTGCCCATCCCTTAAAGCTTCTGAACCCCCCAAAAACGCATTCCTCATCCACTTCCATCCACTTCGTCCTCTCCCCTTCTCATCTCGACTTGTCGGTTTTGCGTAAACAGGCCCCATTCCGCATTCCTCCCGCTTTCCCTCGCGGCGGTTCTCCCTGGCTCCGAAGCGGAGGCGCGTGTGCATTTTTTCCCTCTTGTTTTGACGCCGTCAAATTTACCCGGCTTCACTGTTGCGACACGAAGGGCGGCACGTTTTCTCCGATTGCCCTTCCCGGATACGGGAGTCATTGAATGCAGACAAGGGGAGTGAATTGGCGCTTATGTTTTTGGCTTTAGATGGCTTGATTTCAGAATTAGATCGAGCGCAGCGAAGAGGTAAATACGCTTCTCAACACGATAATAAAATAAAAACCTGGTCTAGAATGAGTTGGGAAGCGTTCTACTATGATGAATTTCAAATTTTATCCCGCAAAACTTGAAGCAAGTCCTCTTACCAAGTTTAAATCGTGCCTCATTGCCAGTCACACTTAGGTTGAAGGCATCATGAATACTATATCTGAGTGATAAAGCGTTAATCTGAAGAGTAATTTTACTCGCAGAATATAAGGAATGAGATTGAGACATCACTGCCCTCTGCACGAAGGGAACCGCGCGCCCACCGGGGAAATTGTGACATCCTTGAGTTCGTTGCCGCGTGTCTGAGTAATTGAATAATAACTAGAAAACAGGGTAATGTCTTGGAAATTCATGATTTTTAAGTATGACTCCTGAAATTTTCCTTGGAACATCTCGCGGTTTTAGGGAGATCAAGTTATAATGTAAATGGACTGATAAAAGGTTCCCTCTGCGTGGTTTTCTCCATGGCATGATCAAAACAACTAGCGAGAGAATAATGTCTATCAGACACACAGCAGAAATATGTTTCTTCTGTATGAATTTGTTTTTAAGGGAATGCGGTTATAGTGCAATAGTTGGACTACAAATAATAAATTATTCTTAATCTAATAGAGGTCATGGAAACTAAAAAAATCTTAAAAATTAATTATAAACATCGCGGAAAACATGAATAAACTCCATCTAATGAATCCTGAAGTATCCCGCTTTTATTTAGAATACTAATAGAGAATTAAATATCAACCAATGCTATTCTCGTGTCCAGTCTAATTATATCTTGTCGCAACCACATTTTCCTTTAATTTTGCACATGCACAAATTCTCTTTCCATGTGAACATAAATAAAAATTCTCTCTGAGAGAAAATCGCGACGTAAAAACAGAAAAAACGGTTTAATAATTAAATTGTAATTAATTTAAATTAATGAGATAACTTCAGTAAAATAAATTTATTGAATGAAATTATGCATGAAATTCATTAAATGAAATCAATTGATACATTGAATTCAAATGTAATTAGACATTTTACTACACACAAGAAGTACTCTTTTTCATACCTCGGGTATGAGCTGCTTGTAGCCTTGACTTAGGATTTCGCATGGAGTAATTATGCGAGATATTTTCAATAAATTTATTAATTACATTAAATACTTAATATACGTAATGTGGTTACGTTTTAATAACTTATAATAATAAAGGCGTATGAATCGTTATTATTTCTATTCAAAATACATTTCGGAGCAACATTTGTGGAACCCGACACCCCATTTGAGCTTCTTTTATTGTTAAAGAAATATCCATTTATCGGCAAAAAAAATGTTGGGAGTAAAATTTTGCTTCCTATTTTCACACTTTGAAGCACCACTTTTTTTACTCCACTGATATTAAAAAACAACCATTTATCACTCAAATAAATTGGGACTCGAATAGCATATTTTGCTTCTTATTTACGCGTTAGGATATATTTTCACCAGATGCGGAGGAATGGGGTGACTGAGCATGAGAGGCACTACGCTCGAAAAGGAAAACTTAGTCGTGGGTATCCGAGGAAGCCCCCAAGTTGCGGTCGTTGAATACGAATTACGTGTACGTATTAGGAGGTAAATATCACTACGGCCAGGTGTCTGGAGATAACCCGGACTTTGGAATACCACTTGATCTGGCAACCATGTAGTTCTAGGATTGCTTTTTCCCCTTGATGGAGAATTTGGGATCATTTTCTTGGCTAGCGGTATTTATTTTCTAGTTTTTTTTTCGAGAAAAGTTGGAAAGTAAACGCAACAAATGGGTTAAAATCGAACGAAGATGAAGGACGAGAAAAAGGGTAAGTGTTAAGTTACGTCGATGGTTCTGTGCGCGTCGTTTCAAAGTTATTGATCCATAAAGTATATGTATAAGGTGTGTGGAATCGGAGGGAAGAGTAAAAGAAACGCATTTACGGAAATTGAGCATTAAGTTTTGTTTGAGAGCTGTGGAAAAATGATCCTGGCACGGATTGTGTGGAATTGGAATGATTTCAATCAATTTAATTCTTGTGAACACGCTATTTTCATTAATATATGATTGGCAATAAGTGTTTAAGTACTTTGGAGGCCCCATCGCATGACCGTAGGGCGAAAGCGGTTGTGAAATGGTGGTCATCCTCACCATTTTCCCCATCCTCTTCACGACGCCTTTCTTTCGTTCACGCTCCGTTCAACCGATCCGAAGCTAACACTCATTTATCTTTTTCATCTCCAACCCATCCCCACCGAGTTGCCTATGAACATCTAATCCCTCGAATCAAAGTTTCCCTACAGTTTGATATGACAATAACGTTTCCATCACGATTTTCATAACATTTCTCCGGCCTCCATAGATGGGAACGCCTTAGAAAGGAAATATTACCTCTGCGTATTTTTCCTACGAAATTCATTTAAAAAATAACCTATGAAGGCTAATAAATGTAAAAATTTGCAAAAATCAGGGAATTGATGCATTCCATTGTCTGGTTCTGTTCTGTCCAAATCATGCATTCCACTGTCTGTTTTTTTATATGAAACATGACGATTATTTTGCCGGGTAAATCAACTCCATTGCTTTGGAAAATTTTCACTCTGCCCCATAATTACCAAATGCATAGATATGGTTACATTGGGATGCTTTTTTAACTTGGTAAACACTGTAAAGCATTAATAAGCATACCTATGTGTTAACGATAGAGTATTTTTGTTTAATAATAATCTGTCCGCCTCTTTTGATGAGACAAAGCAGCTTTCTGTAAGCGTTCGAAGTAAATTTAATTCTTATTTCCAGAGAAAGTTTTTGAGAGAAGTACAAAATAGTAGCATATAATTCATTAATAAAATAATCTTACGTTATCTATTGGATTTTTTATCGGTCTTGTGTCACAAAAAGTATTTTATAAACAATTACTTGGGAAAAATCTGGTGCACCATGGAAGATTGGATATAAATCAATGGATACTTTGCCACCGTCGGTGCATGGTGGATGACATTCATGATACGGCATGGTTATCATCAATAGATAAAAGGTATAAGCTTTTATCACTTCACTATATGGACGGCAGATCAAGTTAAATGTTTGGGGGCAGTTCTAACACCACGCCTATCATGGAGAGGACATATCAGGAAAATATGCGGATCCGTTTTGAAAAAACGGTTTCATCAAAAGGGTGGTGAGTAATGAAACGATAAAGCAAAAAATATGTGTTTTTTCGCTCTAGTTAGGCCTCATTTGGAATATGCCGCAAGTGTTTGGGATTTTAGGGAAAAAATTTTGCATAAATAATTATATAAAGTCCAGAGAAAATCCTCCCCATCGGTCAAAAACTGTTAGAATAAGAGTACGAGTGTGACAAGCCTTTTAGGGGAATTAGGCTGGGAGCATCTTGAGATACGAAGAGAAGATGCGTGGCTTAGACTTTTAGAAAGGTTCAGAACAAACGAGTTTAACGATGACACCAGAGAATTATCATTTTCCTGCACTATTTAGGTGTATCAGACCTCAAAGGTCAGACGAGGGAAATAGATTCGTTCTTTCCCTGAACTATCAGGAATAATAATTGAAAGAAATAAAAGACAGTACAAACATTTTAAAGATTTTTGCAAGTCAGGACAAGATTAAACGTTGCGTAGACAGCGTTTATACGCAGGTGCATGTGTATGTTAGTTTATAGTATACGTATTTGCATGCGTGTAAGTTAAAAATGTTTTCGCATGAATATCTTATTCGCCTCCATGGGCGTAGATTTGCATGAATTTCTTGGTTTTGCATGTGGTTTCGTTCTCTTTTACGGGCGGTGACCTAACACCCCCCCGCCATACGCCCTTTCGGGGTATTGTGTGTATGTAGATCACTATATTATGTAAATAAGATAGGAAGATTGGTCTCTCCGTTGACATACTTGATACGGAATTCGATCGGCAGTAGACCATAAAGCACCTGGTGAGTGACATCATCCTTTGTCTCATATTTCCCAAGCTCACCCGGCAATTTTTGCTTCTATTAACTTGACAAACGTCGGAGAGATTAATGAGTTCTCTCAACAGCTAAAAAGATTATGGCTTGCGCTCAAATAAAAAATGTTGGAAAATATCCCGAGAAAATGCGCTAGGTTTGTCAAATTTTGCTACGAGAAGAGGGTAAACTTGAGGGCAATGTCGGAGGAATTCGGTTGGAAGGTCTTTGGTTCACGAATAGATCAGGGGGAAAACTTTTAGATATATTTATGGCAACAAGCGAATTATGGAACAAAATTATATCGTAAGATACGAATTCCGGAATTATATAAATGAGATAAACACCATCACCGATAGATTTAAGTGCTCTCTCCTTCATACGAAATGTAGTCATTATAAAAATATAACTCAAGGGTACATATTGACTAAAAGACAAATTATTTATTCAAATACTCGAGTAGTCATTACTGGCTGTATATACAGGCATGGCATATGTATCACCTCCCGCCCTTACGGCGGCTGGGCAAGATCTCTCGGAGAATTCCGTAGGAAAAGACAATTTGTGGGTATTGTATTCGCATGGATCATAGACATGAACCAAAAGTAGACCAGAGGAGAACAAGATTCTTCGAAACTTAGTGTTGTAGGTGAATGCTGAAGACTAAATGGAAGAGATAAATTAGAAAATGAAGAAGTATTCAGAATAAAAGAAGAGGAATAGGCCATACCTTAAATAAAAGAAGAGATGGATTAGTCGCACCTTGGGACAACGAGCCTGTAATGAGTATAATATAAGGGAAATTAGATGGGAAGATTACATGAGGAAGGCCTAGGGAAACATATACAGGTATGTAGGGCAGGAGAGGTAAAAGTGCATCTTAGAATTAGAATAGAATAGAGAAATTAAAGTGGGCCAGAGTACTGCAGACAGCCCGCCAACCAAGGGATTGGCTGACTGATTATAAAGCAGAAAAAATATACAAGTATATTTCCAAACAGCTCCTTCATCAAACGAATAATGCCACCATTTGAACCTTAGTCTTATCAAAAGAAAATTTTATCGGACATTTCAGATATATGCTCCGATTTTCCCATAACCTTTTTGGGCACGTGTTATTTTAATCACAGCTTCAGTTGCAGGTACGGAAGTAGTGTGGTCGAATTTCTCGGAATCAATGCTAGGACAAAACCCTTCCCTACAGAGACTTAGGAAATGTGATAGGTTCTTAATTTTGAGGGATACCTATTCCTGGGGTCACCTTCCTACATCTCTTATTCACAAAAATAGCGCATTTTCAATGACTCCCACTGAAAAATATTTCCTACTCTTTTCTGTAAAATAGAACGAATCTTTCCAACTCCATCGTATAATTTTATTTCTATCCGTAACAAATTATATTTCATTGTCATTTGCGATTCCGATATCTTCTTTGGTTGATGCTGAAATTAATGTCGCCATTCTATCGGAAGCTACAGTTTGGTCGTAATTTTAATGGGGCTATCATTTTTTAAGCTCTCTGATTCGGCTTCACACCGGATATGGATGATATGGATCATTCATCGTTTATTACTCAGAATCATTACCACTGTAAATATTTTCCGGGAAAGAAAGAGAGATAAAAATAATTCACCATTTATTTTTCCATTTCCCTTTAAATCACATATCTACATTAATTCGTTTGCTTTTCTATTTTTAATTCCAAAAACTGGCATCGGTTTGGCCTCGTAGACAGCTTGACAATTCACATTTCTCTTTCATGCATCCGATCGAGGAGAAACTTCTGCTCCTCTGTTAATGATTTAAGATTTTTATCGCTTGAGCTACTTGCAGAATTTTCGCATTTGTAAGATAAAAATATGAAAACAACGTGGCATTTCATATTTGCTAAAATATTTTATCCTTCATAATACGTAATCTCCCCCTTTGAGAGATTTCCGAGAGGTCTTCAGCCTATCGTAGCATTTTCCCTTAGCAAAAGTCGCCGAGTGGATACATTCAGGAAGAATTAGATTATGCAATGACCGGACTTCTGGCATAGTTGAGATTAAAAAATGGCATCGGAATCCAGTAAGCATTGGCATACCGTGCAATATTTCCTGAAAAAATATAAATGAACTCTGAAGAAGTCATCGTTCATGTGAAATGAGCTTTGAAATATGACTGTGAGCGGAATGAAAATTACTTATTCCTTTTAGGTGAGGAAGAGTTGGTGAAGAAGCTCGCTCGCTCGCGTCAACTGCTTCGAGAGACGCTGAAAGTTGAGACGAAAGCGAGAGAGGGAAGGAAAGGTTGAGTGAAGAAGATGGATGGTGGGCTGAGTGAGGATGGAGGAGGAAAGACGAGTGAGTGGAAAGGGAGGAGAACGTCTACTGACGGCAAGGAGAAGTCAAACATTCAGAAAATAAGAAAAAGATGGAGAGAGGCGGCGATGGGGAGGAAATCCAGCAACCGTTGAGTGGTGAGAGAGCGGGAGGCGAGGGGCCAGATGTTTACGTTAACTTGATGAAACTTTTGACGGCTTGACAATAGCGAATGTTTGAGAAATTAGCGTTGATGGGTATAAGAGTGGAAATATTTAAATAAAAAAATACCACTCATCAGCGGGAAGAAGACAGTATTCTGGAATGGATAGCTTCTTGTTCAAGCTTTCCCTTGCAGTTTTCGGCGTATTGAACTCTACACTAGAGTCAGATACTGGCTGCAGTAAAATTTTGTAAATGCAGCATTAGAATACTGGAAACGGGAGCTTGGGGGAGTGGCGAACCAAATTCACCGACTAAGAATGAGATTTTGCCACAACCCAGTTGCGCGCTGGAGTGAGAAACCACCAAGGCCAATACCTCGAATATTGCTTTGGTGCTTAGGTCAAGGATGGAGTCGTCCTTTTAAGTACCTACTCATGTCAGTACTACTTCTGAAATGACTAAGCGTCATCCAGGGAGCCAGTTACTTAACATAAGAGCTGCATCTTTTATTTTTCCAATTGGATCGGTTCCTATAAATTCATATTTTGGCCTCTCCTTCTTTAAAGCGTCCACAAGCATCTCAGGTATTTGAACCAATGCCCAAGGGCAGCCGAGAGTTCTGTCGATAGATCGCGACGCCCCCGACGCATTGATACGGTGATGGATAAATAAACCCTCTTCTGTGTTGCGAATGTCAAGGATCACTTGAAGCCGTGGAAAGACGAGATGACTGAGGACGACGATGATATGGACGAAGAGGAATGACTGAGGAGAGGGAGCTGAGGGCAGGAAAGGTCTCGAGGAGCGGTGAAAGGAAAGATTCGGGAGACGGGGTGTGTGGGACGTGAGAGGGTAAGAAGCAGAGTGGTTAAGGGGAGGGGACATGTCCGAGGAGGAAGGGAAGTTGGGAAGGGAGAGAGAGGCTGGAGGAGCGGAGAGAAAGAAGATGAGAGGGAAAGGGGAAGTTGAAGGGAAGAAAAGGAGAGAGGAAGAGAGAAGGACATGTGCTCTTGGACACGCATGGAAGAGCGGGGGGGGGGCGGGTCGAGTTGGACGGCATTGGAAGAGGTTAAACAAAAGGAGAGACTGCAGGGAGAACCGGGAGGGTGGGTGGAGATGCTTTGAAGCTGGGTGAGGGTGCGAGGGAGGCGGTAGTGCGAGGGATGAGACGAAGAGAGAGAGAAATTAAATAGGAGAAGTGGAGAAGGTGGTGAAAAATGGTCGCTTTTGGAGGGGTGGCGAGTGGGCGGGCATGTGGGAGGGGTGGGTGGGGTGGGGAGGGATCTGAGGAGGTGCGGGGCTTTTGACGACGGCGTGGCCCAGGTTCGTACGACGGGTGGGAGGGAGGAGGAGAGGGGGAGAGTTGTGGGCGGAGGGGGAGACGTCGAGGGTACGGATGAGGGGGTGGTGGTGGGACGAGAGCCGGGACTATGGCGCCGGCCTACCTCCCGCGCCCCTCTTCCCTCCCCCCTCTACTTGGGAGGCATTAATCTTTCCAAACATTTCGGTGCCGTCGGTGTGGACACAATCATGTCTTGCGTCTGGTTGCACTCGGTTCGTTTCGTGTGCGGCTCTGCCTTAAACACGCGTCCCTACGCGTTTTCTTCCGGAAACACGCATGAGGCTATTGAGTTTTCCACGTGTGTTTTTTTCGTGCTGATTACCTAGAAATGGTGTCAGATTTAATGCTCAAAAATACGACTTACTCTTGTTATCCAGGATTGAGAACCTGTGACATCTACGGTTGGACTGCATTGATAGATCTTATCGGTCACGTTTGAAAACCACCGCACTCAATCTCATGTTCTTTATGCGATATACGCATTTCAGTCGGCATGTGTTTTCCATCTATAAGAACATGAGTAATTATTAATCACTTCCATAAGCGGAAGAAATTAATGTACAATGCGTGTAAAACAAATAACACTTGTATAAGTAGACTCGAGGATATATAGGAAAATATCATTTTAACTTATTACCGTAAGAATGGCATATGCGATCGGCTACATTGTCATGATACATTTTTTTTATATTTTCAGTACCCACACAAAGAAATTTTCTTTTGAATAGAGAACATTTGTTAAGTGGTATGGAGGATATAGTTTCAGATGTGATTCCCATAATTTGTCTTAGGTGTTCATCAACAGTAAAAGTTCAGCCATAGTCTTGCTGAACTTAGGTGCTAGTCATGCAAATAGATATTTTTTCATCTCAATTCCAAACTTGTCTGTTTTATGAAGTATAATTAGGAAAAAAGAATAACTGCCAGTAAAATGCTCTCATCTACGAAGCTTTATCTTCAACAAAACATCCTATTTAATATAAATATCTGCGTATGATGATGAAGAATAAGAAACATACTTTTATGTTCCACATAAGAAGGTCAATTACATACCAGATAGTATATTTAAAAGTAAATCCGGACATTATCAAGTAATATGAAGAGAAGCGTGATCTTTGAAGTGGTTTGATTTCCGATTAGGACGAGTGGCAGGCATGGAATCCAGCCGTGATACACGATGGTGGTCTGGTGACTATGAACATTATGGAAGAACGAGAAATATTATACGATTTCGTACAAATAATACTCATTGCATTATTTTTAATATGAAGAATGTGCCCAATGGCACCATTCCCGCATTATCGTTGCCTTATCTCGCGTAATAGGGCCGAATTTTTCCGAAAAGTCACGTTTCAGTACGAGTACTCGTATATCTGTTGAATATATGGGTTCCGTTATGGTTCTTTTAATATTTAAAACAATTTTTATCTCAAAATATTATGTTTCCTTCGTATGTCCAATGTGGAGATAAAATGCTTATTAAATGAATTGTAACTAGTCTTTTTGAGTAAATCCAGGATTAATTTTTCAACAATATTGTCCCGTGAGCATGAAATATAAATAGAAGTATCAAAGCATATTTGTCCACAAGTAATTGATATTGACATTATATTTCGAATGAACTATTGCCATGCAAATATATTGTGCATTTATGACCTTTCCCTAGCACAATTATGTTTTCGTTCTTTCTAATTCAAATAGCAGAACGTCAAGTGCAGATATTAATCCATATGACGATACCATTAAAGGTAGGATTGTGAAACTTCGACTTATTCCGTCGGGATGAATGAGGAGGAAGTGCATTCATATATTGCTTTTGGGTCATTTATTATTGTCTAATTTCTGTTGAATATAATAAATGAAAGGATTTAGTGCATAATAAATCAGTTAACAATGAGGAAATGAATCTAACTTTAGGAACTCAATCCTTGGCCATCTTTAGGAAAGAAATTAAGCAATATGACTAATTCGAAATTCGTGGCCTTAGAAAAAACGTTTCGATAAATTTTAAAAGTTCCATAGCATTCTAAGAATGGCAGTCTATCGATTTAAGTTAAGGATATACTTTTAAAAAAACTTGGCACGTTGTTGTTGTCTTCTAACATTTGAAGTTTTAAATACTGATGCACTTAACCGCATAGCTAACGTTTTCCTAAGAATAAGTCATTCTTCAAATACTTTCTACCTCGCTCATGATCTCACCGTCTACCATTATTTTTTATAACACGATCTTCGAAGTCCAACATGGTTGAATGTACTTACCATCTGGCTTGTCTCCTGCTTCGAGTTTCTCCTAGCAATTTTGTTTCTACCTCTACGATGTGTAACACTGCTTTGTTAATGTTTGTTTCTCTCAATAGTTTATCTTTTCTTCGTGATACATACAGGGGCCTCCAATCCATGCTCGTTTTCTTTCCACAGACTTTTCCTCAAATTTTGAGTCCGCACTGCTACGTTCCGCATGTCGTCACTGATCTTTTACTTCGTCTTCACACTAAGTCCCTCTAATGAATGCTCTTCTCTTTGCCTCTTTCACTTATTAAATTCGTCATAACGATGCCCAGTTTCAAAAATCTTTCCTAAATTACCAAAAGTTCATCTTGGACTCTTGCATGCTTTCTTCAAATGTTTACCAAATTTTGCACAATCCGAAACATTTTGTTCAAGTGTATGCTAAATTAATTCTTTCACAGTTTCTTGCCGTCAATCTAATCGAATGTGCATCCTTTTAATACTGCCACCCGTCTTCAGTTCACGAGTTCTCACGCCAAGTTCTCTTTACATTTAGCAATTACTACTTAAA
The DNA here is from genome assembly GCF_022747635.1 of Hetaerina americana. NCBI lineage: Eukaryota > Metazoa > Arthropoda > Insecta > Odonata > Calopterygidae > Hetaerina > Hetaerina americana. Next base: position 42,613,846 of record NW_027286874.1, read on the forward strand.
AGGCTTCGGGAAATCCCTCGGCAGCTTCTCTTTTATTTTTATAGGGATGTACTCATATTTTTTATAATATCTCCAATCAATCTGGGGCATATTACACGCATCATTTGTCATGTAATATTGTCTCTATCAATAATACTTTCCAAATTATTTACCGAAGGCAGTAGAAAGAATGTTATCAGTAGGATTTCGTTCTATTTTGAACTCGTCGTATTATGCTTGACGATTTCGTTTTTAAAAATTATTTAAAAGATGAAAAAAACTATTGTTGAAGTTGTAATACTGTTTCATCTTTCTTTATATATCATGTTTATCGTCTTGGTTTTTTTCAAACAGGCCCTCGTTACTTCTAATTTCCATTTGCGTTTCCCTACTTACATTCCCTTTTCACAGTACACACATTTTTTGTATTCCTATGTTTTTTCATATGATGAAAGCCTTGGGATTATTATATTTTCATTTACTTCCACAATCTTTAATACCTCTCTTATATTTTCATTTGCCTCTCCTACTTATTAATCGTCGTGATGCTTCTATACAGGTTCATCTGAACCACTATTGAAACTGTGGGATTCTTTACTGTCTTAATGATGAGAATATTTTTTATGTAGTGCTGAGAGCCCTTCACTTGAATTACGACACTTCCGGGCCATGCCACTATTATCTGAATTACTGCTCACTGATCCGCTGTGTAGGGCCCTGTTCCAGCCATTCCAAAAGTCTCCTTTTACGGCTCATTTCCGTTTTGTAATTGCCGAAATATATAAGTTCATTTCCTTCACATTTTTTCTTACAAGTTTCCCAAGCTTCCAATCGCTGTAAGCCATCTGCTATTCCAGTGTTAATTTACAATGCGTTTACATCTTATCATAAAACATACAAAACCACACCTGTATCGAGTTCCTTGTCTACAAATGACGTGAATAGAAAAGCACATTGTTAATATAAATAAGAAGATATTTCCATAAAAACCACAGAGGTGCTATCAGATATGTTTAAAAGTTCACTTTCATTTTGGGTGCTTTTTATTTTTGACCACTACTCGAGTAAAACTCAAATATTCTTCGAAGGTTAATATATTATTACATATTTTTCTGATGTTTACTTGTGTTAATAGTCTGTAGTTATGAGGAATAATAGTTTTTAAGCGTAGTTGCGTGAACAGAATCTAGTGACTGGTCCTATTAAGGAAGGTCATTTACGAGTGGGCCAATTAGCAAGTGGCTCTGATAAGGCCGAGCCACGTTAACAGCTTAATGAATCATTGTATCAAACATATACCTAAATGGGGAACCTCATTACTGTAAAATGCATTTAAAATAGGCTTTATAAAGATTTAGCAATAAATGTTGGAAATAATAAGTGTAGTTTCAGGACAGGTAATAGATAAACTAAAAGCACACCTGGAAAGTAGCGGATGCGCGTAAGTTCAAGTTGAATTTTCTATGGCTATTAAGTTTAAGTTGAGTTTCCATTTTTTTCTATAAACATCTTCAATAATCGCGATTTTCTTTGAATTAATGACTCTAAATGGTTTATGTATCGAACAACCCTTATTTGTTACTACAGCTCAAACTATGTCAATCACACTGTATTAGGATAATCCATAAATGGTAACGGAGAGGAAAACTCTTGCAATTTTCCACTTAATAAAGATTTATTTTCGACTAGTTTCGATGTACTATATGAAAAAAGCTAAAACAGCATGTTTTTCTCTCTATTTATGAATTTTCAGTTCGTGAAAAAGCATTTCTGTTTCTTTAACTGAATATTATGCCGAATAATTTGCTCTTTAGTTTCTACATTGAATGTGGGAAAACAGCCATTAAAGGGGAGATTGGTGGCAACAAATACCTGCAAGATGTCCTCGAATACGTTAGACGCCGTCACTCTCTGTCCTCTATTCACATGGGACATAGATTGAGGCACTCTACTACGGCATATATATGTAATTACTCTTAATTGGTAATTTCTATAGTCTTCGAGCATGTCCTCTGATATTTCCGGGTGTCTCTCCCGATGGTATTTCCTCCCCCGCGTCGCATCGGCCATCAGAAATACAGGGTGCCATTTATCCGCGAACAGAGCACAAAATAAAAATGTATCATGCCGATGAATGATTAATATGGCCATAAATTCTTTGTTGTGATCGGCAGAAATCCAAGCCCATAAAATCGGGCAATGACTCGCAGACTGTGACTAATGAACACCTATAAAATTAATCGATTATATTTTTTAAATTCTCTTTGATCTTTTCTTCCTGCCTAACCCTCTCTTTGTTCACTCTGTAGTTAATGACTCATTAACATTACATTAAAAATTGATCTTTCTTGAAAATGCTGCATGCACCTCTATCTCCAGGCAGCAATGTATAAAAAGGTTTTAATGTCTTCTTGCAGACGTGTTGATCAAAAAAATCGGAAATTCAGTACCCGGCGAACCACATATCCTTACATGTGTGCATAAGGTCAGTATTAACGTACTTAAATTACACAAAACATTTTCTTTGTGTAATTTAAGTACGTTAATACTGACCTTATGCACACATGTAAGGATATGTGGTTCGCCGGATACTGAATTTCCGATTTTTTTGATCAACACGTCTGCAAGAAATAACTACCCGTGAAACGGTAAAACGTGAAGGAGCCTACCGGTGTTGATCGCGTGAAAATTTATTGCCGTGACGAAATTAATTTGCCCTGACTTCCCGACAGAAAACTGATTTCGGACGTTCCCAGGAAACATGTCCAATTCCGGCCAGTCACTGTCGTTTGCCGAGACCCGAGTTATTCAAGTGCGTGAAAATTTAATTCCCTCCAAATTACCTGGAAAGGAAAATCAGGGGCCGAGATGTGAGAAGCGTGGAGGTTTCCGCCGGCGGTTGGCGGTTTTCCAGCCGGACACAAAAGAATATATTTCTGGATGGAAAGGTGTTAGTGTGTGGTTTCGGGAGAGAATGTCGGGAATGGATATTGAGTGTTCAGTGGAGTGAGGAGGCAGGAGACGGGAAATGTTTCACATGAGCAGTTGGAGAGAGGAGTTCCCAGGGTTGGAAATTATTTCACAGGGCGGAATTTCGTTCGGGGTTCCGAATTTTCACTAGAGCCGTGTGCTCACTTTGGCACCTTCTTCATCCAACGTGCGGCATCGAATTGATTCGTCATCAATTGTCCTCCACATTCATTCTGGCTCCGTGAGAAGCAAGAATCGATTCACCCTTGTCTGGTCCTTCGCAACGCGGTCCATTGAGTAGGGAAGTCAAGAAATCGTAAAATATCCTGAAAAAATCACTCTTCTTCCCTCTCAATTGCACGTCTCTTCTACTGTGCACTGAAGTAACTTGAAATAATTTGGGAGGGAAAAGTTCTCAGTTCTAAATCTTAGTAAATGGAGTTTCCTATGCCAGGAGTATTTCTTAGACATTCTTCAGCAAACAGATGCGGCAGGATGGCTAGTCAATTCAGTGTCGAAATTGGGAGAATGGTAGTGCCAAAATCCCATGAATAATAATTGGTTAAAATCATCTGGGAATACTTGGTAGATTATTTAGCCAATACTTGTCTTTATGTTTCCTGTTTTTACTATATCGTTACAAGGAGGTCAGCCGTTTTCGTTTACATACTCGTAGATATAAAGGTGAAGTGGCATTTAAAGTATGTTAAAATAAACTTGCAATCGACCTGTTTCATATAAAATGCACTAAATGATATTTTAGCACATAAACTGTAATAAAACGGATACGAAATGACCCAGCACAAAGAAAATGATGAGGAGTAAGGTCCATCAGTGGTCGTTAACCTTGGGTTTGCTTTGACAGCTCTCTGCTCCTTTGACCTATCGTTTATTTACGGATATTTTCGCAATCCCTACCATGCCAATATTTGCCCCAAGAGTCTCACTCCTTATCTACTCAGTCAGAGTTTTCTATCACATTTCCGTCGGAATCCATTGCCATCAAAGCTATCATGTTTCAAATTGTTTTCCATATGTTTCATGTTTAGATTTTTTAGTGCATCTATCTTGTCCAAAAAAATAAAAATAAATTATATATATATATATATATATATATATATATATATACATATATATATCTCTTCGAAATGGAACCCTCTTCGGCGACGCACAAGTATATAAAAACACAGATGTAGATATTTGGAATATAGAGACACAAAGAAAGGACACTCACAAAATGTTATTTGACGTTTCGACAGCTCGGCTGTCGTCTTCCGAACCTCTGTGTTTATATGTATATATATATATATATATATATATATATATATATATATATATATATATATATATATATATATATATATATATATATAATATTCCTAAACACTTTTCGTTGGTGATATGGCTTTCTTCGTTTTCTAATTATGAGACAAAATTTGTGGTAAGAGTATTTTCTCTCATTTTTAAATGCCTCGTAGCTTCGCTCTCTCAACAATATCCTTCTTTCTAAATGTGATGTTTTTAAACTATATAACAAATATGCAGTTAATTCAAATTAAAAATTAACCAAGGGCTTTCAGCTTTAGTTTTTACTCATTTTGGTTTGACATCAGCAGGAAGGCAGTAGTTCAAATGCTGGTAACGAGAAACAATTTCTTGACCACATTTCTCTAATATGTTACCACAATTAAACGTATTGCGCTATCTTTTATTTTTAGATTAAGATTAGAGCAGATCTTTCACAGTAGATATAAAATGTTCAGATAATTTAAATACAAAAATGTGTTATGAAATTGGAGGAAAAAAAGCATGATAAAAAATAATCTATTAACAATGCTTAAAGAGAAACGCCTTTTGTTTGTCTTGCTTCCTTGCGTTGAGCCCCTAATTTACCCAAATGGACGCCTACTACTGGTAAAATAACCACTCCCATGTTCTATTGAAGATGAGAAAAGTAACCAATTCAATCGATTTTTCTCGTTTATTTCTCGAGAATAATTGGGAAACGATGATGTTGAATTCACTTACAGACACGTAATATTTTTTACATCCGGAAATTTTGTTAATATTTACTCAGGCGACGATTCCCAGCGTTGTAATCTAAATGGGTCATTAGCTAATTGACTTTTCCTGATTTTCATGAATAAAAGATTTATTGGCAAATATTTTTGCGCATGGCTTGGAGAACTAAAGTCTAACTCTCGTCTCTTTTTAAATACGTCGAAGTAAATTGTTTTCCCGACTTGATTTCCCACTTTGACCTTTAAGAGAGGATTTATCTCCCCACTCTGACTCCTTTAAAATTATCGAATCAAATACCTTTACCATTCCGCGATTCCTCGAGGAAGCTCAATCGATTATCTCGTTGTATTCACTGCCTGAGAAATTATCTTTTCTGGTATTATTTTATTGATATTTTCTGGCCGTTTTATTGAGTTAAGTAATACGAGTCAATAAATTACTGACTCTCTCTCAAAAAATATAATTTTCTATTAATGTGTCCAATTAGTCCATGTGAGGAAAACAATACCGTAACTTCCTAATTTGGACGTTTCGTCCGTGGGGAGTCAGGGTTTCAAATTACAAAACTCACTCTTTCGGTCCTTGGCATTATTAAAAAATCGTAAATGTGTTGAAAGGATTCCTGCCAATGCGGTGGTCAAATTTTAGCACACAACGGATTATTTTTGTCAATTATGTATCGATTTCTCCGTTGCAGGTGGATGGTAGCTAGTAAAAATGTACATGAAATAACAATTAATATTAATAAAATATAAAGTGGATGTTTTTTACTTCCTAAACAGGCAACAACGGTATCCATAGCTTGTATTTAAAAATTCAAGGTTAAAGAAACAAAATCATCATCCTAACATAATGAAATTACCTGAGTATCTTAATGAAATTCAGTGAAACGAAGTAAAACCATAGTAACATATATGCTAATACATCAGCGACATGAAATAACGTTGAAAATGACATCGCGGAGTCAACTTTAAATTGGTATGACATATCAGGAACCATCAGAGAATTTGCCATTACGGCCATATGGCCAAGGGCATAACGACCGTATGGTCACAAGGACCGTAAATAATGGCCACGTTATATGAGAAACATTCCAATATGCTGAAATTAAATTTGGAAAGAATGAAAAGGGAGACTATGGCCATTCTGAGGTTTCATGGAGATATAGTAGTCGTGAGAAGACATTTCATGCGCTTTTAATTGAAGATCATTTTAGGTTCGGGGAACGGCATGTACCAAAAATATTTTGCCCATAATTTGAAATTATATATTTCCGGAAGAGTGTTTATCAATATATAATTTGCTCAATGCAGTCAAATTTTGCTTGAAATTCGGTACTCTTATGATAAGTGAAATTATCTTTGTGTAAAATGTGAATTTAAGTAATGTTGCAGGATTGCGAAGTTTGAAAATGATCCCGACTCTTTTTTCTGGGATCATTCGACTCGGGTTGTGACGATAGTAATAAGATTTTGAGGATTTACGAAGAATGCGCTTTCAATTTCAGCCTATTCATTCGGTCGCTCTCCGAGACCAGTCGTGTCTTAGGAATGAATTTATTGTTATCTTTATGCATTCCACATGCATTCCTTATGCGTTAACTCAGTTACTTAAACAAAAGCTCGCGTATCCAAATACCGGAAAAACGTATTGCTGACCTATCACAAGTAAGTTTTTAAGTCCATTACTAAATAGTAGGTTTTGAAACCTTAGCCCGACAGTTAGTTTAATAGATGGGAACTGAGCTAAGCTAATGCTAAGCCCAACGGAACGTGAAATTCACGCATCAGGGTAAGGGAGCCATTTCCTTTCCCTGTGCCTCCTACAGTTTCCTTGGATGTCCCGATGCCCGGAAAATCACACGGCAGGGTGACGTTGAGGAATCTAACCTTGGCCAAGCACTCAGTAACTAGTCCCGGATTTAAATAAAAGTCTTCGTCTCGCGGAAAACATTCAAAATTGTTATATTTGTTTCCGGGCAAAGGTAATTTTCTGACTCTTGGTGTCTGTGGTTCACGCTCCAAGTGGTCGTGGTGTGCGAGTCGCGGCATCACCAATCGTGGAGAAGGCAAGTTCGAGCTACCGAACGGAGCGCCTCTCGAGAGCATTCCCCACCCTTTATCTTCAATTTCGAATGCAATCTCATCGAGCATTCCCCGGCTCGCTCCCTCCGTCCCTCCCCGCGATCCACGAGTTCCTTCCGCCCCGAAAACCACAGCACTCATGTCTCACGCCGGCGCCACCACTCCCGACGCCCTCGACGTCTCCAAAAGAGGGCTCGTACGCTCCTCGCCCGCCCCCTCCCCATGTCGCTCGCACCCTCCACTCCGCGGTTTTGTGTGTGTCAGCTCACTCTCGCGACCCACCCCGAATTCACTTTCCCCCTCAACCCCCTCGCCTATTCCACGCTCCGAAAAAAAATATGACAATCCCGCTCCACCCCGCTATCTTGGTGAAAGATGTGGGAAAGAAGTGTTAGAGGTGAGGATTTCCGGGGCGGTCGGCTGTTGGGGGGAGGTGGGTGTTGTTGTAAAAGAGGAAGAGTAGGGAGTCGAGCCTGAAGGAGAAGGGTGGCGAGTGGAGATGGATGCCCCTGATGACTCCTTGTTTAATGAAACCGGCACGAGGGGCAACGGATTCTTCAGCCGCTCCCTCCCCTTGCCTACCCTCTCTCCCCCGAATTTCTATCCTCATCCCTCCCCAACTCTCCCCTTCTCCCACACTCGGGTGGGATGGAGGGGGAAAATTTCGCGAGCTTTACCTTACGTTTCCCCCACCTCTCCTTCGGCGTTTCGCACAGTGTGGGGAGTTGAGGAGGGAATGGGTGGGAGTTTTATTTTCCCGTCCGGGAATTTTTTCCCGTGGAAAAGCGGAAGGAGTTAATCCAACACGCGAAAGCGTTTCCCTCATTTTTCGCCATCTCCCCTTTTCGTTTTTCGAAATTTCCGAAGGAAAACGTATCTTTTCGGGAATATTCGCCCACAAGGCAGGTATCCGCTTAACGGGAATGGATAATCTCGGCGTTTTGTTATCTCAGTTCCGTGATTAAAGTGTCTACCGTGGGAAATGAAATAAGGAAGGAAGGTCTCCAGAACGTTGAGTCGAAGGATCACCACCCATGGATTCCATCATCAACTCTCGACTCTACTCACGTGATCACTCGTGAACGAAACGTTCGCTAAAAATTTTGGACTATCACCGAGTTACGTCATCATTGGTGGCTGGTCTTATGGAGTTGTATTTTTCAGTATGCACATTAAAAGGGAATTCAGCTATTTAAACTCATGCATCCTAAATTCTGATATTAAGAGCATTTGTTCCGTGGGACTTAATCTTTTTTTTAATTTTGGCGTTGGTAAATATTCCCCTCTAGCATTTCCAAGTGTGTCCCCTTCTCTATTAAGAACGGATAACCTATTTAATGCCAGACGGATGAATCTAGATTTTATACTAGTAACTAAAGGTATATTCATGGACTTCAGCTGTAATTGCATTAATACAAGTCTTTTCTAGGTTCATGATTTTAATGAATTCTCGGCCAGGTTTTTCTCTTACCAATCGTTCAGTGTGGTTTTCATGCCATTTCAAATAAACAGGACTCTTTTTTTATGCGTACTTATTGCCTTCTCCATCATTTAAAATTCTAAATTACAATTTTTGATGATTGCGAATATTTTATTATTAGGTTGGACTAAGAAACCTGAACTTTGAATTGGATACGAGGTCAAATATAGTGGTGGCTAATTAATGTCCCTGGTCCAAAACCCTACGTTTCTGGTTTCTATTTAAGCATAATGCTCTAAATCACGTTGTTAGCTAGTGCTTTTTGCAGATCTATGTTCATCGGTATTAGCATTATAAATTTATATCCGTAATGATGCACGCCATACACTAAATATGGAGCTTATGGAATACTCTATGCAGAATTTTTCATAAGATATTTCTAGTGGTAAATATATAGTCTGATAACTGAAATTTAAACAGAAAAGAAAAAACTTTACAGGTATAGTCTCAACGGGAACACTTTATAAAACAGGATTTGACGGGCGATAGGATTTTGAAGCTGAAATCGTTTTTTCTAGCAGACATCCGAATTCAAGTTCAACATCATTTTCATACAGTCCTGTGATTTTGAGCGTAAGGGATGAAGTTACTTGTATGGTGTAACCATTTTGATTTTGCTTTATAGTGCAAAGCAACTGAAGTAGTAATATTTTTACAGCTCACTAGAAACAAAGAGGAATTGGAAGCAATTAGTAAAATGTCAATGAGTTGTCTTTGGAGTACGGGAAATAAAAAGAGCGGCGCTTACTCATACAGTTACCCTTCACAAATACCTGTAATCCAGTCATAATAGTGACAACTAAAAGGTTTTCACCCAATATCCAGTTACTAAAAAACCGTTTCATATTCCCTGTTATCCTTTACAATTAGTGCTAATGCCTGAGACTCATAAACGTGATATTCGGGAAAAATGCCCAAAATTATCATCATGCGCGAAGTATACATGTATCGTAACTCTTCGTTGCAACTTACAGAATTGACTCACTCTCTAAAAAAATAACCTCATGGTGTATGCATGGAAATGCAAACTTTTGATGTGATTTATAATCTTATAAAATATTTGTAGTGAATTTACAGGGGAATATATAATATATTTTATATATATATATATATATATATATATATATATATATATATATATATATATATATACATACATACATGCATACATATTCATATATATATAAAGGCGAACTTTGTTTCTTTCGCGCGTTGCTATTTTTTACTCTGTTATTCTTATTGTAAACGCCTCCCTGATTTAACTGTTTAACTCTCACGTTTTTAGGGAACTTATCATTTTGTTTCGTGACACATTTTTTCTGCTCTTCACGGTCTGCCGAATACCGGTAATACAGTAGTAGTTGTAATAGGTGCTTGGGTGGTATGGTTATTTGTACCGTTAGAGTTGCGTGGGCATAATTTCGTGGGAGGAGATGAGAGAGGAGGAAATGAGAGTTTAGGGGAACAAGGACCTACGGAAAGAAACCTGCTCGGGGCGAAAGGTAACATGTTTCCTGCAATTTAAAAACCCAAAACTTATGCGATATACTGTTTAAAGAAAAAAAAGAAGGGACTCGAGCACTAATGTTATTCGGCCTTCGAATGGGGAGGCCTGCCACTGTTACAGCCGAACCTTAAATCGTTTGTGCTTCTACACAAACGCACGCGCTTGAACCTATATTTTGTTAATATAATACTATCGATAAATAGAAAGTATATTTGACAGCAATTATAAATATTTTGATGTCACCGTATGGTCTAGTTAACATAGCGATTGATCACTTGATTGATTACTTTTGCTAAACATACTTTACGAATGCTTGAACATAAATATTTTGCGAACTTAATTACAACTTTGGAGCAGATCACAAGCACAAAAAAGTGTCCTTGACCGGGACTCGCACAATGACTTGTTGGGCTGATGCTCTTAATCACTTGAGCTATCGGAGAAACGGGTATTAAATTTAGGGATTTTAGCAACCGAGTGCCCCGATTCTATCCCTTTTCATTATATTTATATCCATGTGAATGAATATTTGTTCGCCATTTGGAGTTTTTTTTTGTATTTGAATGTGCATATATATATATATATATATATATATATATATATATATATATATATATATATATATATGCTTTCGTAGACGTAACACGGAAGTGCCGAATAGTACAATACACAGTAACACACAATATAGAAACACAAAAAAAGAACACTCACACGTATTTTCTTGATATTTCGACGGAAACAATCCGTCTTCCTCTGAAGATATAGAAGTAATGGACCATTACTTCTATATCTTCAGAGGAAGACGGATTGTTTCCGTCGAAATATCAAGAAAATACGTGTGAGTGTTCTTCTTTTTTGTGTTCCTATATTGTGTGTTACTGTGTATTATATATATATATATATATATATATATATATATATATATATATATATATATATATATACTAGCTGAATACCCGGCTTTGCACGGGTTAGGGAGAAACAATAATATAAATATACTACATAAATAAAAACAACAAATTATAAAGTACAGTAATACACTACTTCATACAAATTTAAGAATCTTTTTTATTTAACACCTGTTTATAAACTACATTTTTTGTTTCATATCCAGGAGAAAGAATATATAAATTTTTAGGCGAACCTACTCTGGAGCAAGCAACATAAAGTTGCCCGTGGCTAAAACATGGCGATCTTAGATCAACACCACAAAACTTTAAAGACTGTCCCTGTGATTTATTAATGGTAATTGAAAAAGCTAGCCGGACTGGAAACTGTAATCTTTTAAAGTTGAAGGGAAGATCAGTTGGGATTAGAGGTATCCGTGGAATAAAAATTATTTCACCTTTTCCAGTTAAAATGACTGCCTGGATTATATTTTTCATTAATTTTGTCACGCACAATCGTGTCCCATTGCAGAGTTTTGGTGGGTCTAAATTTCGCAATAAAATGATTGGAGATCCTACTTTAAGTATAAGGCGATGTTGTGGCAATCCAGCTGGATCAAGTGAATTTAGGAATTCCGTTGAATAATTGACGGCTTCGTCAGCATCCACTACGGTATCAACCTATTTATATTCAATCACGTCTCCTGGCAGCATGGCTAGTATCTCCTGGTTAATTTCATTATCATCATCGTTCTTAGGAGCAAGAATGGCTCTTTCTCGCAACCATTTAAATTTATAAATTTATAAATTTGTAAATTTTTATAATTTTGATTAACGTTAGGATAGACTGCTCGTATCATATCGCGGACAGTTTTCACCGATACACATAAATCTGATGACAATTTTATCATACCAGATGCTTCAATAACTAATCTATCTTCTCCAACCTCCAAAAGTTTATTTGCAAAATTTTGAGCATTCCCATCTCTTAAGAGGATTCGCATGTTTTGTTTAAGGCTAATTTCTTGGACATGATTCCATAGAACAGAATGTTTTAAACAGGCATAAATTTCATCGGCTGGAGTCGATTTTGGAATGACAGGCAGAGTTTGACGGAAGTCTCCACACAGGAGTACCAGAGCTCCTCCCATTAAACTGCAGTTTCCTCTAAGATCTTGAAGTGTTGCGTTGAGGGCCTCAAGAGATTTTTTATGAGCCATCGTACACTCATCCCATACTATCAATTTACAATCTATAAGAACTTGTGCCTGGCCGCGTGTTTTATTTATATGACATGTGGGATTTTCTTGTCGGGAATTATTAAGTGGCAACTTAAGGGCAGAGTGGGCTGTTCTTCCTCCTTCCATTAATGTCGCTGCAATACCTGAAGATGCAACGGCTAGAGCAATTTCTCCATGAACCCTGATTTCAGCGAGAACTAAATTAATTAAAAATGTTTTTCCCGTGCCACCAGCAGTATCAAGAAAAATGATACCTCCTTCTTGTTTATCTACTTGATCCATTATTGTTTCGTACGCGAATTTCTGATCTTCATTAAGAAGTGGCTTTTTATCCGCGATGTATGCTTCTGAGTCTAAGACAGTGTAGCTAGTTTCACGTATATAATCTGGATAAAATACACCCTGTTGATCTTGTACAGGTGCAAAAAGACCGAGTTCCACTAAAGTCTTGTTAACCATGGCGATACACTTTTCCTCCAAAATAATCAAAGTTTTATTAAAAATGTCGGAGTTAAACGTAATATCCAATGTAGGATTTTCACTTCGAACTTTAGCCAGTATATCCTCACACATTGATTCTTTATATTTTTCCCATTTTGTTTTTGGGTTAGATGGATTACAGGAGGTTATTATGATGGCAAACAAAATTCGGATTTGTCCTGGAAGAGAAATCAAACTGGCCTCTCGCAGTGAGTCATCCCAGTGTTGATCTCCTTCTAGCAACCCTAAATTCTGGCAAGCTTCTCTGAATGTCTCACATATTTCTCCGTTTACCGTTCTTAATTCGGCAAATGAGCGAGGTCCTCTAATGGTATGTAGAAGCATTCTTAAAAAATAACCTTCGGCGTTGTTAGGATGGACTGTGTAGACTCGGCCCAATGCGTCACATGAATAAATATTATTCTCAGGATCAAAGTTGCCCATTTTTCTCCTACAAAAGACTTTCCTTGATGTATTCCACGTATAATATCTCGGCAATTCTGAATAAAATAGTGTTCTTGCAAAAGTATCCTGCTGGCATAGTTGGAAAAATGCTGTTTCTATGACAGCAAAAAGTAAACAAATTACATACATACAAACAAACACTCTCCTTTATATATATAGATATATATACACACACACATTTATACATACATACAAATATATACACATATATATCTACATATAATATCTTATTTATTGCATAATTCTATCAGTTATATGGTTGTACATATGATGGTTTTTTTAATAGATCGCTTTCATTTTCTATTGGTGCAATGGCTCCATCTCTTTGGCGATGTATTTCAGAAACAATTAATGGTTATTGTTTCAAAAATGCCAGGCACGAATTTAAACACACCATAGTTTTCACCTTTCTACCTATCTTACGTTAGGGTATATATTGATTGTTTATATATATATATGTGCACGACAGTGATAATCGCAGCCGGAAACATATTTCTTCTACATAATCATTTCTACTGAAATATGGGAGTGATAAGTGGGATCCCTTCGAGAAGTAATGTATTGGGATATTAAAATGCACCTTTCCCGCTGGGAATTCCCTGCGTTGGCAACGAAATGGGTGATGTCACATTTGAGTTAATAGAGGCGAGGGACCTAATTTCAATAACAAGCGTTGTAAGTAATTCTCTGTCGCACTTTAGATATACGTTATTGTCCTTTAGCCTTTATGCCCGCTCCAGGTGCTTCATTATTCTGCAATATTAGAGACATAAGTTCGTGGCACGGCAACCCTCCTCTGAAGTTCGAAGATTTATGCTCACCCTGCATAACGCTTATACAATTGAAGCTATGTGACTTCATCTTAAGAATCGAATTCCTAATCTCCAAATCGTCACCACACTTATCTTTTGTAACGATTCAGTGGCTCAATACAGAAACTTTAATATGTCATTTATGTTACATATTCAGGCTAATCTTTCCTTTTTAGACGAATTTTTAATCTTTATCTGATGCAAGTGATAGTTTATGCTGTTGGTAAACTTTGTACTCTAGTAGAACTTAGTTAATGTTATTTTCAACTCGATTCTACTCTCGATAATAAAAAATATTACATGGTAGTTTTCTCCTAATACATGATTTAACTTGAAAGTTAAAGTAGAGTAAGTCTTTTTCTCCTGTACTTTGACAAAGTATCCGATAAATCCTGCGTCTAAATTCGGCCCCGCAAGGTGCCACAGGGGTGTGTGGGAAAGGGTGATTGACCATCGGCTTATTCATTACTATTACAATTACTACGTACAGATGCACTTAAAATAATTTCCTTCGGCGGATAATTTAATTCATCTTAAATCAAATTTGCTGCCCTCAGTTAAACTGAGTGAACTACCTCTCCAAGGTACGAGTTAGCCTCCTTACTTTTGGGAAAAACCGCATTATTCGCGTAGCTCCCCTCGCCTTCTGCAGGCCTGCTTTCTGTCAAACCGGTAGAATTTCTTTATAAATATGTGACTGTGGTTCACTTGACACATGGGCATTATAAAATTCAGTTTTTTAAAAGTTTTTTGTCTTTCATCAGGTTCGAAAAATGGTTTATTGTGTTCTTTATGCTCCAGTCTGTTATTTAAACTTTTGACGGTTTGTGATACGGACATATTTGAAAGTTTTATACTTCTCGATATTACTTGCCACGTATCAGTATTGGGCATTGGTAATAAAATTATTGCTTCGTGTTTTATCATTATTTAGAGTCCCGACGTTTATCTGGAATTCTCCTTAAGAGGGCCTCAATGAAATGGCAACTGTTCGAATTATTATTTAATACCATTATTTCAGAATAAAGGAACAGGTAATGGACAATGACTCGAAACACATTTCTCTATGCCTATGGAGAAGATGTAACTGAACAACTACGTAGGCTCCATTGATGTGAATCATTCTTAAACACCAGCTCCAGCGTCTCCTGGATCGTCTAATTCGAATCACCATCATACCTTTTCCGTTATGCTTATTATCCTGTATGGCCATGGATACTGTAAGTTCATTCTCAAAGTTCTTTCAGGCAATGAAATTAGTGATGGAGATTCATCTAGTTGGGGTGACATTTCAAGAAATATTAGACGGGCGTATCTTAAGGGTTCTAGAGAACTTTCCCGATTGTATAGGTGCCATAAATCAAGTGAATATTTGTAGTCAAAAACAAGCTTAATCAAACTCTGAATTACTGTATTTCCTTTACATAAAAAGCTCTTCCCTTGGCAATGTCGTCCCTTATAATCACAGTTAAAAGTTCACTATGATGGAATTTGTTTCTTACAGTATAATTAGTAATGAAGGTTATATATGCGCACCTTTCGGCGACACCATTTACCGATAACATTCTCTAATAGGAACTTGAAAATCACGCATTATCGTTGGGAAGGATGCATTTACTGGTAAATACAATTTACCAAAACTCATTTTGGAACGTGTCTTAGGGTTAGAAAACATTTAATCACACTTTTTGCTGAACCACTTAAGTAATAGAAAACTATATCGGGATACTCGCTGCTAGTTGGAGTAAGGAAGTTTATGAAAAGACACTGCTGCCAGTCCGTCCAGAGATGATTACAAAGCTGTATTAATCATGATAAGCTTTTTAAACTGTGCCCTCACAGGTACATGATAACAAAGGAAGCATGCAGGGTTACACGCAATACTGACCTTTTAAAACCATGGTTTATCATCTGCATGATATAAATGAAAGTTCTGGAGTTTGGAGGTGGAAGGATATTCTCTTCTCATCAGCCCCATTCAATAAGTAGGTCATTGAAGGAAGCGATTTTCATCATATTTATAGCAATTAATATTCTTGTTAGGGTGAGATTGAGACTAAAATTGTCACTTCCTCCAAATAATTAACCCCAATTGCTTGTTCATTCATTTTAAGGTGTACAAGAGTGATAATCATTGGGGATTTCCCCGTACTGACCAGATAACACACGCGGGTGTAATAAACGAAATAGAAATATAGATTTCGTGCTATTATATATCTTTCATCAATTTGCCAAGGTATTTTTTTTCTCTTCTGATTGCAACCGAGTTAAGACTCAACCGAAGACGGAATTTTTGGTCTTTAATGTCTTGTGACTTTAAGTTCTTAATGCGAAATGTGTAATTATGGCAACCCGTGCTCATTGGGCGGTATCAATTACTTACAGAGCGTAAGCTGTGCATGTTTCAGTTTATAAGATGAGTCTCCAAACACATATGACTATAAGCCGAATGGATTCACACGCTTATACTAGTATTCCTGGCACAAATTGCGTGAGGAACGCAATACATTAGATTGCATTCCGCAGGTTAGAGTTGCAGAATGCTTATGAAATTAATAACGAACAGAAAACTAAAGAATTATCTTTTTTCTTCATACACTTTCTTGAAATGATTGTATCTTTTGTCCTTTAGCCCACCGAATTTTCTCGCGAGACAAAATTCATAGTTTTCTATTTCTTCGTAATGAATTTTATGTTTTTCCTAACTTTCAAAGGTAAACGGGAGAAATATTCACTATGATTCTCACAAAACCTTTTCCACCAACAGTAACTGCGTCTTCCCCCAACAAATAAAAAAGCACGCCTATTTTAATGTCACACGTTTCGCACTCGAAACAATTGTACACATTAATCTTCCATCAAATAATGGCCTAATCTTATTCATGAACACCATTCAAGTTTCTCATCACGTTAATTTGAAGTCGAGTGATTTTATAAACCGACCCTATGTACTGGGTACCACTACCAAAGGAAGATTGTGAGTCTCAATTCATAAACTTTCCCATGGGCACGAAGTTCAAGGTAGGAATTTAAAATTAGTCGAACTCCGTCTTTAAGTATCTTGTGATGCCATAGATGTTCGCGGTAGAAATTTGTTTACGACCTCTACCGTTTCTTTAGAAATCCATCACGTTGAATAGCGGGTTGGGTGGGGAGGGGGGATCGTTTCACTGAATTCCCTGAAAAAATCCCCACGCCCCATTTCCAGTCTTGGCTATGGAGGCTTTTCTTAGGAATCGCCGATTCCATCGACGGGCGGAAATCTCATCGGCGAGGTTCGGATCAGGATTCTTTCCGTGCGCGCTTGAAAGAGCTTTTGCTTCCCCTGGCTCGATTTCAAGCATGATGCGCGGATAGGGAGCAGGAAATGAATCCCCTATCCGCGACAATCGTCCTTCGTTCACACCGAAAGCCATTGGCCATTCTCTCCCTTCCCCACACGTGCACTCCTCCGGCCCTACCCAACACTCCCGAGACCTCTAGGGGTGCATCCATCGCGTCTCACCCGCGCCAGCCCGACTCCCGTGCCCACTCCACCACAATGCACCCGTTTTAGGGCCGTTGTGTTCGCAGGTCCACCCCTCCCCCGACCCATTGCCAGGAAGGTGGAGGAGGGGGGGCCGGCGCCTCCCCGAATACAACGCGACTGAAAACCCCCGATGCCGCGATAATTCGATTTGACGCCGTCTCTTCTCCTCTCCCACCACTTTGACCCCTTCTTTTACCGACGCCCATCGCACGGGTGGTCCCTAAACACCACCCCCCCTTGCCGCCGCCCATCTCTGTCTTTTCCCCTCCTTCCCCACGCCCTCAAATGACTCCTTTCTCCTATCTTCTCTGCCGTTTCCGCCTGTTAGCCCCCACCCTGATCCCACTCCCAAGCCATCGTCATAGGAAAAGTATTTTTGTTTTGCCCCTACTAAAATCTCCGCTTTGGGTCGTGCCTCGACTCATCCCTTCCCTCATTGTCTCTCCCTCTCACGTGTCTCTACACCTCCCTTTACTCCCCGCCCCCTCCGTGAAGAGATGATGCTCTCTTCCTCTTTCCCAGTACCCGCCTCGCATTTCGCCGGGCTCCCCATCCCTTCTGGGTTTGTTTATGACTAATTCAAGGGGCTTTACCCGCAGGGACGACGCCACCCGTACGTCGTTCTGACGTTTTGTTTACGGGTGGCGGATGGCGCTTATCGCGATCCAATGATCGGTGGCTGTAACACAGTCACGCGTTCGGCGTCCGCGTTTGGGTACTATTTGAAAGGGATTTGGATTGATACATTTTTCGACTTGCAGGTGTTTAAACAAGAGAGGGCATCTTTACGGTAAAGTATGGGGAGGTTGTTGGTAACCTTTGAATTCTGGAGTTACTTGGTGATTCACTGGTTTGTCCAAAGGCACAATGAAAGTTTCACAATCCAAGCCTAACCTTTCACCACATCAAAGCGATAAATAACACAGTTTTCAGAGTCCGCTGCTTATCTTGTAAAAGAAAGGAATCAACATTCGAGCAAACGGACAAAAGTTTCACTCAAGGGCTACATTCTTGCGTAATGAATAAAAAGTTAATTAAAAAATCCACGATGCATAAAGTGCATTGAAATTTCAGTATTTCCAATTTAATTGGAAAGTTCTTGCCTTTCCAATCGTGCTGATGACGCTAATAGTAAAAAAGAAGACTGTGAATCATCGCACCCATTAACTTTTCGTGAAATCCACTTGAACGGATAATCAAAAGGAAAACAATACTCATAGCGAGCGTGCTTGAAAGTTGTTTTTACGGAATTTTCAGAGGCACACTTTAAATGCGCTCCAGAGAATCTCGGGAAATGCGTTCCATACGAGTGATACCACGTCTCGCAGCAAAACCAAAACGAATGCACGAAGGATCAGCCTCCGCAGTTTCACGTCTCTCCCCGATTCGAAGTGTCAAGTGCAAGCCCTCCGCTGCACCTCCACCCTCCGCCGCCGTGCACCACTGACATTTCCCTTCCGCCTTCCCCACTTCCCATCGAAGCATTCTCCCGCGACGACATCTGCCTCTCCTCCTCGCCTCATTTCCGACGTCTAATCTTCTCACCGCTCCCTCCAAGTGCGTCATTAGGTCCACTCCTCTCCGCCCTTCCTTCCTCATCCTCCCTTCCTTCCGCGCCAAAACGCACCCCCGCTCACGTACACCGCATGTTTCGCTCCTCTCCCTCATTCTACTTCCCCCACCCATGCATTAAATTCATTTCTCAAACGTTCGAACGAGAATTTGCACTCGAGGTGTTTCATTCATCTCCCGAGTCCTCTTTTTGTCTCTCTTCACCTTCGATACGTTTGCGGAATCCCAAACTAATGTTTATTACTCAACTCTTTCCTCCACTCAACTAGCGTTTTAATTTAATTTTCAATCGAAACGTCTTCAAGGCATTTTATTCCTCTGAAATTCCCGCCATGAAATGTCTCGCGAGGGATTACATCCGGACGACTCATTGATTAGCCTGCATAAAATCGTCCCCTCCAGAATGGACTGGCTCTCTCCCATTCACTCCTCCACTCTCACCTGAGCATCCCTACTCGGAGCCACCTCTCTTAATCATCTCCTATAATCTTACTTCATTCAGGATCCTTGTTAACTTTGCTTATCTCGCCCAATTCCTTCCGAACACCACCACGGCTTCCTCCGCCAACTCTAAGCCAACCAGCGCTCTTATTCTCCCACTCTGTCTTCCCCTTAGTATGGTGCCCTTCTCTCCTACTGCATCCTCTTGCAATGTTTGCCTCTTACTCTTCTCCCCTTTCTATCGATATCTCTCTCCAATAAACACGCGTTCCTATCCCCCTTCTTCCTCCATCCTAAATACCCCCACTCACCCATGGAGGAGCTTGGTTGAATACCAATAAAGAAGATATAATTCCCCGAAGGGCTTGAAGGAAACGGCGCTCATGAGCTTTTTTTGAAACATGAAAGCCATTTTCGTGGAAGCTTTACCATTACCGGCACGGGCAATTCTCATTCTTCCGGCACTACATTTATTCAGTTAGTGCTCGAGAGACGGCGGCGCTCATTGGCGCAGAGCTACTAATTTTTTGTCACATCTCTTATGAGAACTCCTTTGAATCCTTTGACTGTCTGGCCGCACGCTCGTTTCTGTTTTATTTTTTTTAACAATTATTAATTTTTCGTGAATATAGCACTTACCCTTAAAAATACGATAAAGAATATAGTATGTTGTTGCTTGCGTTTTGTCCTTGGTCAAAACTGTGTTCTGGTATGGCTGAAGTTTTCATGAACATACACTTATAAAAATTACTCCGAAATTGGTGCTAATAGATGTGTCTTGAAACAGTAGGAGACGTTTTAATGCGTGACAAATTTATTTGAGCGGCTTAAAATGATTTATTTCTATGATGAATAAGGAAAATAATGGCGCATTATGCGATATTTTCTTAAGCATGATATTAGTGAGCACTTACCGGATCTTCTAATTCATCTCCTAGGCCATAGCGGAGTCTCCTTGGGTAGACTGCTACAAAATAATACATGCAGGAAAGTAGGAATAGCCTATGAACTTTAGAAATCTGTCATTTTTTTCATTAACATGAGGATACTCAAGGATAAATTTGCAAGCAATAGGTACTGAATTGGCAGACCATTTTCCAAAGTGTGTTGAAGTATATTGTTCTTGCATGCAAATAATATCATTTTTTCTCCATCTAAAATTGTATTTGATTCTCCCGTACGACTCATAAAAACTTAATTAACGAAAAATAGATATGGTATCATGAACCACATAGAATTGAATGCTCTAAAACTTACAACTTAGAGTAAAATAATTTTTTTAGAGCGCATCAGTAACCGCGAAAAAACTAGCAAAATGTTTTTCTATTTTAATTTGTATTGACCGCTCATTTCAGACTATCAGGCACCCGATGAGTGAAACGCAATATCCTAAGTTAACCTCAAGAGAGAGAGGTTCGTATTGAGGAAATAAACAAAATAAAAGTAACTGTAAGAGGACATAATTTTCAGGGGTGAATTTGGAGACAGCAGATGGTCATAAGAGGTATGCATCGTCTGGGAATTGGTTGTATCGATTATACACACGAACAGTTGCCCAGCGAGAACACGAGTTCAGAATTCTCTTCTGAAAGCTCCCTGATGCACCTGGCAGGTGGCTGAGATGAGAGGAAGTAGAACAAAGCTATAATTTATTTTGTTTTGAGAAAAACTATGCACGACATTAAATTCGCTCGAAATTTAATGTTATTCAAAAGTCGGAGAATGATCATCATAAGTTGATTACGTGAATTCCGAAGACTTCCTTTGTAGGATGTCTCAGGGATTTCGAGAAGTTTTCAGAATGGAGACTGGAAAGAACATTAGAATGTTTTATCAGAGAAGGGCAACCGGTTGTGAGAACTGAGTCTGACATAATGATTAAAAAAAATGAAACTGGGTTTCTTTCTAGCTCTAAAATTGCTTTGTGTGTTTTCAGAAAGGTGCAGGAGAGGTAGTTGATAATTTTTGTCTGGTAGGCAGAATATTATTACTGGAGAATCATTACTTTCAGGATTGAGCGCTTCAAAACCTTGATCGGAGCCAGCTGGTGAAAAATATGCTCGCCGAGGATTGGAGACTGCTACAATTTTACTGGCAGTGATGAGTCGAAGAAAATTAGTCTTTCTCAGTTTGGAATTCGCGTTTTCGCCGTTCCTTCGTGCAATTATTGCCACCGGCTAAATCAAAAGTCGATGGATGGCATCATTTGGTCGGAGCAGCGCTTTTTTTAGCGATGCCCCATCAAACCGAATTCTCGGTAAGTAAAAACTTGAGCCGTCGACGCACCCAATAAAACTCCTTATGCCTCAGTTAATACCTCATTGACTATTATTCCCAAGGATGGACAAAAAATACGCAAATTATGGGAAACCAATAAATCTCTCAGTGTGCAGCGCGATAAACAAATCGTTGAGAGGAAGATTGCGGAGAGAAATGAAATCGTCGGAGGTTGGAATAAGTTATGAGTTATGGAAATGAATCAGTGTCTATGCTCTGGAATAGTTTAAAAAAGATGAATCGCGCGCCCGGAAAGGTAACGATGCATCTAATCAAATGAAAAACTACCATCAGCGGCACGCGAAAAAAAAGGGGCGTGGTCTGCTGAATGCAAGGCAGGGCCGGATTTTTGCCGCGGTGTGACCGGAAGTGCCCACCCAACTGATGCATCGAAAAGAGATGACCCTTTCACCCTTAGCAATTCCTCCACCCCTTCTCTCGTCGCCTCCCCTTCCTCCCCTCCTGGGGAAAATAACAAGACAGGAGGGTAAGCAGGGGCGGCGGATTTAATAGTCGCTTTCGAGAATCCCGGCGGGCGGGAATGTTTTTCGGCGGAGATCAACGGGTTCGAGAGGGGGAAGGAAAGAGTGTGGAGAGGGAGATCGCAAACAAAACACGAAACGAATTAACAGCCGTGCTGTTTTTACACCGTTAGCCCCCTCGTCTGCTCCAGAGAAACGAACCGCAGTCCCTCGGGGGGAAGGGAGCGTAGGGTGGCAGAGGGGAGAGACGGTTGATGGGGCATCGTCTTCCACATGTCGGGGGGGGGGGGCACTCTGAGACAAGCGCCTTCTGTGAAACGGGGAGGGCTCTCTTTGGAGGGAGAGTGGAGGGGGCTTTCCCTCTTCTGTCCCCGGGGGCGGGTGGGGGAGCGCTTCGGAAAGAGTGAAGGGATGGGTGCAGGGGCTTGAGTGGGATAGGAGAGATTCGACATCTTTCCTCCTTTCCGAGTTTAGAAGTGGAGTTTTGGTCCTTAGGGGTCTGAATTTTTGGGGAGAGTGGTGGTGGCTTCGTTGGTTGGTTTTTGGCCTCGCCCGCCATCTTCTCCTCCTCCCCAGACAGCCAGGTCACCTCCTCCCTCGCCTAAGTCGCCGTCACATCTCCTCTCCCTTCTTCTCCGCCGAAAACATTTCCCATGCGTCTTTTTACGTCAAACGTCGTCCCTTGTTTCAGCCGAAAGGTTCAGCTCTCTCTCTCTCTGTCTTCAGGGATGAGCACGCCAGCCAGCATTCCCCGCAAAATTCCCTCCGCTTCTCCCCTTCCACCCGCTCCATCCCTTCCACCTCCTCATTTCGGCTACGTTCCTTTCATAACCAGCGCCCGCCTTCCCGTCTTTCGTTCCGAGAAAGCGAACCTGCTCCGGGAAGATAAGGGTGGCTCTGGGGGGAGAGATGGGAGGTGGAGAAAAATGGGATGTGGGGGAAGGGGATGGGGACGCGCCATCCCTTTTCTGGGAGAAATGGAAATAAGAAGCTTTCGAACCCTTCCACAGTCGCCCACCCTCTGGATTAACATCATCTTTGCGTAGAGAGTGTTCTTGGTATGGCTTTTCCCATCGGTTGGCTTGTGGGTATCGCATCATCGCCGACATCGTGTCGGAAGCCACTTGGTACTACTTGAAACTTCTCCCTTCCCCCCTCACCTTTGCCCACTCCCAACTTTGTTCACTCCCCCTTTGCCCACGAAATGGTCGAAGGAAATTGGAAATATTGGGAATGTTTAAGTGCCCTTGGCTTCGAGAGGACATCCAGAAAGTTTAATTTGGTTTTGTGGGAATTTTCCAAATACAAAGGTGCTTATTCGTGTAATTAGTGTCTTAGAATAGTTGGGGGCAGTGCGTAGTCGGAAAAAAAGTTGAACATTCACTCTGTGGAAAAATCGATTTGAAATGCAGCCATATAAATCGTTCTTCTTCTTCGAAGATTTTTATTCTGAAATAATAGCATACGATGGAGCAAGTATTGTTTGCCGCACACTAAACACTCCGCTTCGTACGTTTATGGCGTTCAAAAAAAGTCATATCATGAGTCGTGAGGTAGTTCTAGAGAAAAATTGAAGTAAAGAATGCAATCAAGAGTGGCGAAATAATATAATTAAGCAACATCATCTCATCTGAAAAGTAGATTATAAGGTGCGAAAATATATGGGAGAGAAGGCTAAATTCTTTCTCTCGTGTATTTAAAGAGCAGCTGCCTACCTTGGAACAAAAAACTGTGAAATTATCCATGATAAAAACTCGTTCATAATTCAAGGAAACTAATATAGCTGTTCTATCTCGTTATTACCATGAAGAAAGCATTTGATTTATTAAAGATGAGGATTTATTGGCTCCAGATTTCATGATTATATGTTTCACCTCGTCGTACAATCATCGCCGGATGGCCTCGTTATTCAAATGCAGATGTATTGTGGGAAATAATTTTCAATATATTCTTAGAAGCAATTTAATACATTCCTTATTCATAGTATTGAAGTGTATGACATTATTGCCATTGATTTAATTTTCTTCGAGGAAGATCAAAAATTCAAATTGGTGAAGTTATAATAATTTCTTATGCAGGTGCAACGTTTTGAAAAATTTACAACTCAGGAGCTGAAGTATTATTTTACACCTATACTGAGTAAAGTGACAAAAGGAAGTCGAGAAATATTAGCTGATCTGAAGAAAGTGAGCTGTTTACAATTATTTTCAATGATATAATGGTTCAGGGTTCAGGGAACATCTTGAGTGTGTGTGATAAATCTCTACGTTTTTCGTCAATCTTATTTACGCTTCTCTGAGATTTCCTTGTTCAGGTGTTCGCCATTTCGAGGTACTTCAAGTCAACGAGGGTCGTGAACCACAGATAAGTTGCATCAGTCTGAAAACGACCGGTCTACTGAAATGATGGCATTGTATCATCCAGAGTACCCGCCCGAAGGGTGTAGCCATGATTTTTACCTTTTTCTTAAATGATTGACTTCAAAACTTAAGAAATTCGGTATTGAAAACGAGATTAATGGTTATGATTACCGAGCAGTTTTCGATATTATCAGAGCTACATGCAAATTGGGAGAAATAATTGTGCTGGTTCTGCTGGAGGCGTTAGGGGTCTTCCTGAGATGAAGCCATTCGCCTGACATAAGACCCAAGACTCTAATTGAGGACTGTATAACCTTTTCATTGGGGAATATATTTGTTATTACTCTTGCTAGGTTTCAACATATTTTTAATTATCTGCGTAAAGCTGCAATGTTTGAAATGGGCTGGACTGCGAGTCGTGACAAATACAAGTCTGATGCAAACAAAATCGTGGAAGGGTAAGCACTTAAGGAAATAGCCACGTGCTATATCTCTAGTCTTTTGGAAATTGGGGGCTGCGTTAAGGAAGTTGCATCGAGATGTCAAATGTCGCTTTGAGAAAACTTTCTGAAATCATTACGATGATATAACACGTTCTTCTTTTGTTAAAATTTATAGAAATTTACTTCTAAAATTCAATATTATATTCATAGTCTTACGGCAATAGAGAACCAACAGCAGAAGAATTATGAATTAGCGCTGCAAAAGTAGATGTTGTTATCACGAAAAACTGATGTCATGTTCACAATTAATTATATGAGGTTTATAATAGTGTTTATACGACAGCACCCCCCCCCAGAGCGGTCACACTACACTATTTGTAAATGATGCTGATTAATTTTTGGGAAAAACAGCCGAAATCGCATAATTTAAAAAAATTGGCGCCCCAGATCTAGTCCGAATATTTTATAACACCTTGAAAAAAATAATAAGTACCTCAGGTTACTTTAAAACTGTGTATTCACATTATTTATGCTTACGAATTACGGATCATGGGCCGTTATGAGAAGATATGTGACGTCATTCATTTAACTTAATCTGGATTATACACGTACTATGAGATTAGAAATTTTCTTTTTGCAGAATATATTTCTGATGCATAAAACTTGTTTTCATTTTTGAAGTGTATTCCAAATTTATAATAATAATATAATTTATGAGTTATTGGAATTGTCACATTTCGAAGGGCGAGCAATAAAATATTCCTGTACCGTCTACTTTTGGAATCTCGTTAACCCTGTACCTATTTTAGACGCCCCCTTTTCAAAATATTTGTGTTTTTCCATAAAAAAAATTGCATGCACTTGTATTTCTGAGCGTATTCATTCCTAAAATGGCATCACCATGTTTCTGTTTCAAAGGTTCATTATTTAACAACTTTTATTATGCTGTTTAGAGTATATTCATGTACATACATATATGCACATCTGGCTGGCTCCTAAGCAAACCTTACTGTACAGACTGTCGGAGGTTTGTGTAGTTTTTGATAGGCTTAGAACTTGGGAATCTCTTCCTGAAAAATATTTTTACATTGGGATTTGTGTGAACAGTATTTTTGAATGATATTCGATGTAAAGTTTATTTAAACATGACTAGCTCAGGTGTCGATGAATAAAGGGTTGTAATTAATATTAAACTACGTCATACCAAGGAGTAACGAGCTGAATTCTGTGATTAAACCCTGCGATTTCTATAAAAAGGATCGTCGAATCCTCTAAACATACGAGTATAATGGCTGAAAGGTGTGAGTGTAGATTTGGAGTCTCTTCATAATGTATAATGTAGAATTTCTTATATAGCAATACGGTGAATGAATTGAAATAAATTAACCCTAATGATTTATTCCAATTCCCCATATGTCCGTATGATTGATTTTCAGGGTTTTATTTTTTCTTGGAATCTAAAAACCTTTGTAGTAATTTTTGCAATGGGAGGATTTTAATCCAATATTGATTTTTTTGAAAATAATTAATTAGTAATAGTCAGTAAGAAAATTTTGAAAGCTTATGAATATGAGAATGTAATATCTCAGTTATGGGCCGAAAAATAAAACAAATATTACTGGAGAGAGTTCGGCATACGCGCACAGGTTTAGTATTGATGTGTGTATTGTTCAGGAAAAATGGTCTTCTAAATCGGATTCAACCTTGCCTTCAGAGCGCTATATTTTTCAATATTCTCGGCAATTCGGCCTGAATATAGAATATGCGAGTTTAGACTCGGAAATTTTCAGGGTGGATAACCCATAAATGCGAATAAAACCGTAAACCTTCCGCACGGGCATGGTAAAATAATAAAATTTACAAGTAAGATACCCGATTCTGCGAAAGTTCAGTCAATTCCTACAACACGAAGTGTAGGTAACCCAAAATAGCTATTACTGGCCCGCTATTTGGGAAATTGCGCGGAGTTTTTCGATTTTGAGACCTCAGACGCCGGAAACTTTTCTTTTTTAAATGCAAATGTCTCCATAAAGGTCCCTGATCATCTACTTCTGCAAGGAAATTCCGTGATCGCGGTGATAAATAAGGACTGTTTCTAAAAATACCTCCGTTTCTAAACTGTCCACAAGTCCTCTCACGTTCACATTGTATGAGTTGCTTTACGATTTCAATGTACTGTTCTTCGTTTTTATTGAAAATACTTAGTACTCGTCACAAGAGTGTGACCGATGATCGTTACTCCCTCCCATAAAAAATTAAATATTTGCAATAAATACCTTAATTGAAACAATTTTACTTTTTCATAATAATGCACAACACAAATTCAAGCCAAATTACTGTTTCATCTCTTGGGAATAAATTCACCCATCCATTCCTTTTGACGTCTTCATACCGAGTTACGAGCAATATTAATGATTTCCATGTCCCCTATTCAGGTCAGGTTTGAAATAATCACGATGGAAGTTCGAACTCTCCCTTCCATTTATAATTGGCAGGCAGAGCGGCGAGGATTTTTTAGAAAATGTGCAAGTACCCGGAGACTCAGGGCTAATAATTATTATCAGTATCGTACGGAAAATCAGCGAAGTTTATTTTTACTTTGAGTACATTTTCAATGTGTGTTCGGAAATTAATATTCAGTTTTTGGGAAGTAAAGTGGGGTCCATTATAAAGACATTAAGTCCAGCAAGAAACGTTTCCAGCATTGAAATCGGAAGTCCCAACTCATGGGTACGTTTAATACGAGTAGTATTACTCGTAGTTTTACTACGTTTAATATCGGCATTGAACGCACCTTCTTTTTCAATCCAATTATCGGGCGTTGACTTAAGTTATATTAGGTGGATATATTACTTTAAATGTGTATACCAATAATGTATTTATCGTATTAAACTACGTTTAATATCGGCATTGAACGCACCTTCTTTTTCAATCCAATTATCGGGCGTTGACTTAAGTTATATTAGGCGGATATATTACTTTAAATGTGTATACCAATAATGTATTTATCGTATTAATATTGAAAACCAAAGGCATTGCTTGCCTTTATCTGGATTTCCATACTGAAAGTACCTCGATCCTCACGGACATTACGTTTCCTTTTCAGGCTAAATTTCTACGAATAATCTCATATTTATTGCTCCGTTCACAAGTTTAAATACTTCCCAATTTCGCAAAAAAAGAATTCCGTATAAATTAACTGGCAGAAGGTGATTTTCGACCGGAGATTATCGATATTTTTCGGCCCGCAATGCAGTACATACGGCATCAAGATGTATGAATGTCCAGAATATAAAATATTTTCAGTTGTTTTTTTCATTGGCGTATGGGATACATTTTTTGCGGATATTGTCGTCGAGGTGGTACCGCATAAATATTGGGAAAACAACGGCAAATCTGTTTTAACACAGTGAATGCCACCAGACAAGAGACAAAGATCGCAGAACCGACACACCACACTCGGATCACACGACTGACGGCCGGTTATTGCAGCGACGAAGAAAAAGAAAGAAATTTTCTCTCGGATGGTACTGAAAATGGGCGCTCAAAGCGCTTTCTCCCTCTCGTATTTCTCACTCATGTTGACACCCACCTTTAAAATGTATAAGAAAACATAGGCCTATGCATTTTGATGTGATTGTATGCTTTCTATCTTTACCCTCTGACGGTTGCATCCAGAGAAAGAGAGAGAGACTGGGAGTGGAGAGAGAGAGAGAAAAGGAGAGATGCGTTTCCAAGAGTCCCAAGGCACTCCCCACGCTCGCTTGTCAAATGAAAATCTCTGCGGTGTTTCCAGCGAAAGGCGTGCCCGTTGAAGCAAGGCGCTCCTCGCCTCATTTTTGTCGGCCAACTCAAGAGGGCGTGATTTCACGGGAATGCCCTCTCCCACCTCTCTATTTCCCACCTCGCCCTCACCCCTTCATCCATCCTCGAGTGTGCGCCGGTTATTTAAAATTCCTCTCCACCTTTTCTTCCCCCGCTCTCAGCGGCAAGATTTTTATCCAACGCCGAAATGTGACCATCGTCCGCAGAACCACAAAAGATAGCTCCGCGAACGATCTGCCCCCCGACAGTCCGGGACTCCAGCGCCGGCGGTAAGGTATTCCTAAGGAGGGCACGGAAGCGGTATATAAAGCCATTTTTTCTCCAACTCCTACTTCCGCGGTGGAAAATTTCCGCTGCATCTTTCATCTGTGTTTGGTGTTAATCCAACAACTCACTTTTATAGTTGTCACGTAAATATTTCTTCTCAAGATTTGATGAAATTATGAAAAAATACTATTTCTAGATATTGCCATCCAAGCCGGGTTCTGCTAATAAATGGCAGAGAGGGGAAGACCTGCAGCGGCATACTTACCTGGAATTTCCGGGAAATTATGTCTAAAACCATGAGTAGTCTCTAAGAAGATAATATTTTGAAATGAGGATGTGGTGCTCCTTACAGAAATGAAGTACTCTTGCCTGTATTTTGAGAAAAATAGGAAACAATTGCTTTGTCATAGTTTATTTTTAAGGCAACGCATGCGAGGGTAGTTTAAAAGGTTCTCTAATTCACCACCAGATGTCAGTGCTATCGTAAAGAGTTTCCATATTAGTAATAGGTAACCCCTATTGGTTAACACGTAACACGTCAGTTCTCTGGAATGATATCTGTGGTGCGGACGCCTCTCATTTATTCTCCCCATCTAGTGATTGTGAAGATGGAAAAAATCGAGATTCGAGTAGTGATTCATTACTTCGTGAAGAAAGTTATGAAAGCAAAGGAAATTCTTACCGACTTTCCGAACATTCGGGGGACTCTGCTCCTCCATATTCAACTGCTGCCAGGTGGAAAAACAATTTGAAGTTGGATCGGGACAGCTCAGATGATGTTCCGCGTAGTGGTCGGTCAAAATGTGCCACTGCCACAGAAATTATTGCAAAAGTGCTTATAATGATCATGGAGAATCGCCGATTGAAATTACGAGAAATCGATGAAGCTGTAGGGATGTCATCTGAATGGACATATCACATTTTAACGGTGGAATTGGATATGAGAAAATTATCTGCTGGATGGGTGCCGCGATTCTTGACGCAGGATCACGGACGCATCAGAATGTAAATTTCCGAAAAATATTTTATCCATTTCAAGAGCAGCCAACATTTCCTGTACCGGTTCGAGACCACGTCTGAAACTTGGATACACAACTATACCCCAGAGACAAATAAGCGATCAAAGCAGTGGAAACATGTTGATTCACTAACATCAAAGAAATCAAAGGAAATATGGTTGGCCGGTAAGGTGATGGCTCCAGCTTTCTGGGATGTGAAAGGGATTCTGCTGATAGACTATCTTCCCACGCGTCGAACAATTGCTTGACAATACTACGCTAGCCTCCTGGACCAACTACAGCCAAAAATACACAAAAAAGGCCACGTTTGGCAAGGATGAAAGTCATTTTTCATCTATACAATGCATGCCCACGCACAAGCGTCGTTGTCATGGCAAAAATACGTGAAGAAAGATACTAAATGTTGCCGTACTCGCCTCATTCGCGGGTGGGCGGAGATTCTCTTCAAACAATGAACCAACACTCGAAGTAGGCGAGTATCAAGCAGGCCTGAAGGAATCTAATTTGCGAGATGGGATCAATAATAAATTGGAACATCGCTGGACCAAATCCATTAAAGTACAGGGAAGCTTCATTAAAAAATAAAAAAAAGTTTCACTGAGGTAAGTCGTTTATATCTAATCTATTCCGAGAACTTTCAAATGATCCTCGTATCCCGACCAATGCAGGGAGTAAATGAGTCTCTAGCTCAATGGGAATGACAAAAAATAAGAGTGCAAATTAATGGTCTAACAGACTTCAGTAATGTTTTATCTTCCAAATGTTAAAATATGATAATAAATTACTTGATAACTTATACCTTGAGGAGGTTATTCATTTTTTTGCATGAACATTTCAGGCGAACTAAAATACCCTTAGGGATAGTTGAATCTTTTTTTTGTGATTCTCAACGTGAAGTTCCACGTCCCATCTCTGCAACGAGTTCTGAATATATGCTGTTGCGGTGAGGAAAAAATTCTTGGACTTGATTAAATTTTCGCAAAAAGTCAGTGCACGGTGGAAGAATTCATGTCAGGTTTTCCATCAGGTTGATTTCGTCTCATTAAGTGCCTTGCGGTAATCGAGCAGGTGGAGCACTTTGCCAAAAATATGCACTGACCAATCTCCACTATCCAGTGAATCTCACCGGAATTGGCTCCGTTGATGTTCAAGACAGCGGCGTTAAATAGATTTGCGCGTCTGTGAAACAAATTCTCTCGGCCTACTTTTTGTACCCCATGACTTTATGAAATATATCCTCGTACGGTCCAAAACTAAAGTAAACATAAATCAGCGTACATGATTGGATAAAAAGTAAAAATTTAATTTATGACGGAATAAAATGATTGCCGAAATCAGTGTCCTGCTAGTAAAAGAAAATGATGCTGCATACAAATCATCTGTTTCTTTTTCAAACTTAATAATGTGAGGACAAAATTGGTGGAGAAAATGAACCGATTGAGGATGCCAATGCTTTATATTGGCCTCGAATGATGGGGTTGTCGGCATGATTAAATTAAGTGAATGATAAATTACTCAAAATTCGAAGAATTTACAATGGTGTTCTTTGAAAATAGTGAGAGTTTATATGCACAAGAAGTGATCTAGAAAGGAGAAGACGAAATTCGCTACCTTTCAAAATTGTTTTTAACGTTTTGTCGTTAAATAGTTTTATAAAAATAAAATTGCGATAAGTGAAGCGAGAGGGTGCCCACCGGGTGTCTTTACCAGGTTGCCAATCCAATTCAACCCAAAAATGTTCACCATTCCCTGACTCCTCGTGACAACTTCAGCATTGGTCTCGCCCAGGAGGAGCATTCGTCCTTCCTCGTCCATGTGCCACTCGTAAAAGGCACTTCCTATTCCGGAGTGACACCACCCGCCTTCCTCTTCGCTCGGGTTCGACCGAATCGGAAGGAATTTAGAATCGAATATTTTGTCAAAGAGAGGAAAAACATCGATCTGCATCCCCTGTGTCCATCCCCTTTATCTTCTCAACCCAACGAAACCACCCGATTTATTTACCTTTCTCGTACACGAGACCCCAATCTCTGAAAAAGCATTAAAGGCAGTGCGGCGAAACGCACTATCCCATCGCAGGTCGCTCCTCAAAATCTAGTCCTGTAAAAGGAAGATTGAGGGGGAGGGGGACTGTGCCAACAGGCATCCTATCCACGAGGGGGCTTACGTCGGAAAGCGGCTCGAAATGCGAAGTCTTTCCTCTGGATCGAGGCGGAGGGATTGACCTATTAGGGCGGTGATGCGCGGCTCCATTCTCCCTCTCGTGGGACTCACGTAACCGTGGTTCCCATATCCTCCCTGCCTGCGCAACCGGTCACTTGAAATCCACGATTACGGTAAAAACAATGGCCGTGTGCAACTTGTGCTCAAGTTGCAGTAACGCTTTCGTTTCCAAATTTCAAAACTTTCGAAGTAATTCGAAATTGGTGTGAAATATTTTCAGGTTATTTCAAGGCAACAGCAGATCGAGGAGTTAACCAAAATACCTCAGTACTCTAATTGAGGATTGGTATACACGCGCCTGGTGAACTCACCTCTAACCTAGCGCCTGTGCTGCCTGATTATGAGTAGGGAAGGGGTTCCATTTTCCTGTACCAACTGCGATAAGCCACAAAAAGCTTGGATCCTGGGAAAGATACATTTATTAATAACTAGAACATTGTTTAAACTAAGATTTAACGATATTCCATCAGATGGAATGTATCTCTGAGCAATGACACTGTATTTCATTCGTGGGGTTATAATGGATACCAATTTAAGACCATGTCTCATAGAATTTGGTGTGAATCATTCTCGGCGTATCAGAATATTAATTAATTCTGCAAATATTGAGAAAGTAATACATTTATATGCATATAACTCAGTTCTTAAGGGGTTGCCCGAAGTTGGAAGGAAGATTTTAATGGCTCTTAGGAGAAAAATAGCAAAATTTGGAATTTCTACTATAAATCAATGGTACAATGATATATTTTATGATGGGATATAAATTTTATGAAACGTGAAAACTGCATAACTCCGTCATCGTTTATATTGATCAATTACAGAAATTCGCTTCCTCCTTACCTTATTTTCCTAATTACGAGCATTCAGAGTTGAACAAAGGGCCCTCTAAAAGTGACAGTCAATCCCATTGATTCCTTGGGTCACATTAAAATAAGTCAAATATTCTACACCCATAACGTACCGTTTCGGAATAAAATTTAACGAATTCCGGGAAGATATTCTTATCGGGAAATTAGCATGTATTTTATTTGCTAGAGTCAGATTCCACTTTTCTTAAAATCATTTCACACCGTTTAGATCCCCTTAAATGAAACTTCTTTCTCTTCATTACTTTAGCTTAGACATTTGTGTTTCACCTCCTGCAAAAGCATAGACATTATTTATGCACGCAGAATATTACATGAATCCTCAACATTTATGAGAATGTCTCTGTTTTCGTTTCCTTCCAATTTCATTTTGTGTATGAGGAAGGCTCTGACTCGCAACCGAAAGCCAAGCCTGAGTAAACAATAATCAAAATCCCGGGCACTCGACCTGAATTTCCCTTTGTTTACAAGTTGAAGTTTAATACCGCCTATTCTTTCAAGTTTCAAGCCTCGGGTTCGCGAATAAGAAATCGTCAGAATGACTACAGTGAAAGAGAGCAGATTATGAGAGGACTTACTCTAAAGGAAGCCGAGGATGTTTTTAAAGCTAGGGAAGTTATCTCGGCTGGCAGCGCAGCAATTCGAGGATTACCACCGAGAGGCAAGGGGATGCAGTCGGGAAGATGCCAAAATTATGTTACGCGCCTCCGCATTCTTTCTCCTGGCGGCGCAGAAATGATTTCGAAAGGTCGAGCTCGTGTGGGGCCAGGGGGAGGGAAGGAAATGGTCTGGGAGGAATAGAGTGGGAGTGCTATTGAGTTGATTGGGGAGGCCGGAGGGGACAGGACGTTCGGCACGAGGCGGAAATAATGGTGAATGGGGGACGGAAAAAGGGAAAATGGACGTCATATAAGTAGGATTCGATAAACAAAGGTCGTGAAATGAGGGAATTCTAGGGGAAGGGGTGGGGGGACGGAATCGAACATTCCGCGGGAGGGGATTAAGAAATGAAGGGCGAGGCGGTTGCGAAGGCGGACGCTCTCGCCAGACAATGCGTCGCCGGTAACCTGCTGCACGGAGCGCAGCAGAACAAACAAATCCTGTAAGCGAGAGAGAACCGAGAGAGGAGGATGGTGGAGGGAGAAAAAAAAAGTGTGTCTCGGATCCTTGCCTAATGCAATGGTAAATTGGGGCCTCGTTATGTGAGGAACGGGAGTCAAGATTTAGACGAGAGAAACTTGATGGGAGGGATGTGTGTAATGTGCCTTCCCCCCCCCCCCAAACCCCCCTCTCATCGGGCTGGCTTTGGAAATGTTGGCTGACCTCTCCGCAAGGCAATAAGACGGAAAAAGAGGCCGAGGAATGGGATAGCGAGGAGATACGATTCGCGTAATGGGAGACTCTCTCTCTCTCTCTCAATCCGTGGACGGGTAAACACACGCACGCAGAAATTCCACGGCGAACGAAATAAACCAATTCCTGCGTTGTAACACTTCGGTTTGAGCCTGAAGGCTTCCTTGAGTTTGCTTGCGTCCATGCCGAGGATCCGTTCGAGTTTAAATTCGGCCAAACAAGTGCCGAAAGTAGGTGACCATTCATCGGTCCGGTGGTTAAATCCAATGCGAGTATCATGAAGACTCAAAACGAAATACGTTCTGCCGTTGTTTCATTAGTCTGTTTGCCGTGACATTGAAACATCTCTGGGGTCAAGAAAGTAAACAACGTCAAAATTTGTGGGTTTGCGTTCCGTCAGTGAATTTTGCTGAAGCGTGTCCCATTGTAGAAGGTGTCGTCAAGTCCGCTGTGACCTAGGAGATTGATTTTTATAAATGATAATTGCAGAATTAAGTACTGAGCATAAAAGAAAAATCTTGACGTTCTTGTCCAATCATCGAAATAGAAATAGAATATGAAGTTCCGGTTATCCCCTTGAAATATTCTTTAAGAAATACTCCGACAATATAAAGTCCAGCATTGTGCAAACGGCGACCAAGTAAAGTATATATGCTTACTAAAGACAAATCTCCGGCCTTCTCTACACAATGGGGTGTCTCTATATGAGGATGACTTTGTTGTTATAACTACATGAGTATTATAAAATCGAAATCTGATAACTTAAAAAGCAATTCACTAATATTTATTCGCTGGTGGAAGGTGGAGGCACCGCATTTTGGGTCGAATGCACTTCGATCGTAATGATGTGGTTTGCATAAAATATCCAAAAAGTGACGATTGATGTATAAAGGATGAGAGTGTTGTCTTGAGGGAATTTGAAAGGAACTGAAGTTGAAATACCTAGATGAAAACGTTACACTTTTCTTATATATAGAGCCCTTATTTCATACACTTACTTACTTTATTAAAGTACCACTCTTAGAAGCGTAAGAGAAATTAAGAACGTGTATTTTTTTTGATTCCTCTTTCAATTTTTTCAACTACATACCTGTAAGTCGCACTCTCTAAAAAGCATTAGGAATTTTGGAATTTATAAATTAAGAAAAACAAATTTCACCACTTGACGTGAATTAAAGTTTGAAATTGCTCCTATAAGACCTGTTCTGGAATGTGCCTTACTTGTATGTTCACCTTATTATGAAACTCCCTTGGAAGACATTGAGGATGATCAGTATACATTTCACTTTAAACCTGGCAATAGACCTACTGACATTTCATACGATTGTCTATAATCAACTTTATATATGAAATTATATGATTTTGAAGTAATAGTAATGAACTAATTCTAATAATTATTTGGAAGTTTAATTTACTGGGTAGCTTTTGAATATGCGCTAAATGTCTTCACTAAAGTATATTTTAAAACCTTTCTCTTTCTCTAAAATCTCATAACCTTTGCTTTATTAATGTTAATTCTCATCCCGTACTTATCGCACTGGCTTTCCAATGCGCTCAGAAATGCTTGAATGACCGACTAACTAATGCTTCATCATCCGCAATCCTTGTTCATTTCATGAATTCCCCACCTACTTTTATTCGGAACTGCAACTCTTCCAATGAATATTTTACCATTTCCTCCAAGAATCCGTTGAATGGTACGGGTGCTCAATGGGCACTTTTGTCCCTGCCCAGCCTGACTCTTCATCCGTCACTTGCACCTGTGGTCTGAGATACGTACAGATTGCGGATAAGTCGCCCATTCCTCCAATCTACTCCTATTGTCTGTATTAAATTCTGCTCGGCTGACTCCTTCGAACGCCCTCTCGAAATCCAGGAAACACAAAAATACATTTAATCCATGATTTTACATACTCCAATGTTTTACTCCATGCTTCTCACTATTAGTGATCGCATTACTGCCACGCCTTCATGAATAACTCTTCCCTTTCTGAAAACAAACTGATCATCCCCTAAGTAATCAATTACCCTCCGATACATCCTCTTATCTATTATCCTAATTACCATATGAACTAAATGTGAAATAAAACTTATTTCTCTTTAACCCTCAACATTAAAATATTATGATTTTTAAACTTGACATTGACATGGCTGCCTTCCAATCTTAAAGCTGAGGGGGCCATCTAATAGAACCTAATACATTTTTCCTTAATCTCTATTCAAAAACTACTGATCGAGTTCACTATTGCTACGCCTCCAACGACGCACTAACCTGTTAATACCATGTAACCATGTTACTACCAACTGACATTTTAAGTATCGTCATTAAACATCAACGCAAAGTCAATACTGGCATTAAGATGTTATTGATATGAATAATTACTTAATAATGAATTTACCATGCAACATTTTATCCATGTTTATTTTATTTTCTATTTTTACATTAATGATGATGGTTTCAGGTGATATACGACTACTATTTATTGAGGTAATTCATTTTGAAAATACATTTTTTAATATTGTGACATAATTATTGAAATATACGATAACATATTAATTTGGAAATTACCCTAATAAAATGCAAATTTTATCAATAATTACGGATATCTTGAATTCAGAGAAGACTACATTTAAACTTACCCAGTTTTCTTCAAAAGAAAAATATCTTTTCTCATGGATCGTTGTTATTTTTTTTCGCAGTCAGCAGTTTATTTATTTTTAATTATTTATTTATTTTGCATTAGTCCTGATACGGCACTTCGGCCTTTAAATCGAAATTTGGACAATGATATAACAATTTGACAATTACATACACACAAGCACTAGGCTGGAGGGAAACCCACGGGAAAGGCGGAAATCGAGGGCGAGGACGGAACCCCGCCGCCACTGGGGTCGGCATTAACCAACCAGTTCACCAATGAAATAGAAGACATTTTTTTAAACGAACACACTCACATATCCGAACATCAGGGCACAGACACATCCGATATCCTCGACATAGCAGTATCCAACAACTACCCATTCCACATCCCAGCCACAGTCATACATCACTACTCCTCTGACCATCTGCCAGTTATATACTCAATTGAAACTGCATCAATAGCCTCTCTCCCCATATCCCCCAGAACCCACAACTGGCGTAAATTTGAAAAAAAGATTGCTGAAAAATTTATAGCTCCCCCACCCTCTCTATTAATTAACCAATCGTCTATTGACCACTGCATTGAAATTCTGACAGAAGATATTAACTCAGCTCTAGACAACTCCCTCAATAACCCCGTCCTTCATCCCCTTCTTTCTGCGGCCTTACCTACTTACATCAGATCACTTATTACCGACAAAAATAGACTCAGGAAACTTTACCAAAAAACACGATCTCCCCACATCAAAGCACAATACAACACTCTACACACAGCGGTCAAATTTGAAATACAGAAACACAGAAACTCACAGTGGAACTGCAAGATAGCCACTCTCAACCGAAATGACAATTCACTCTGGAAAATGGCAAGGTCCCTCAGGAACACAACTAAAAAAACTCCACCTCTAATAGTAAACAACACCAGACTTACCACTGACTCCGAAAGAGGAGAGGCCTTCCTCAAGCGCATGTCAGACGCCTTCTCCTCTCCGCCTGCAACCTCATCTAACTCCGAAGCAACTGACTATGCAAATGCTGCCAAACTCATCCCTTCCCCTGAACCTCTGACTTGCACTGTTAAAGAAATCAGCCTCCTCATCTCTAAACTACCAAACAAGTGCTCCTCAGGCCCAGACAATATCCCAACTAAAGCCCTTAAATTACTGCCACTCCCCTGCATCTCATTCATAACGGACATATTTAACGCGTGCCTGGCCTCCTCCTACTTCCCGCTTTTATGGAAGAAAAGTAATGTAATAATGCTCCCCAAACCTGCCAAACCCCTCTCTGAAATCTCGAGCTACCGTCCTATTTCACTCACATGTGCCCTCAGCAAATTATTCGAAAAAGTCATTCTTAGCCGCCTGCAATCTCTCCCTTTCCCTCTATTCAGGCAAGAGCAATTTGGCTTTGCGCCCAACACCTCAACAGTACACCAGATTAATCGCCTCACCGAGCTTATCCAATCCGGCTTCAACAGCAAAATGGTTACAACTGCGGTTTTCCTGGACATCAGTCAGGCCTTCGACAAGGTCTGGCACGAAGGTCTCTTACTTAAGCTTGCCAAGAAAGACATTCCCCTCTACCTTATTAAAATCGTACAATCCTTTCTCAACAATCGCTCCTTTTCTATCCTGCACAACACCTACAAATCCCAATCCCAACCACAGCTGACAGGCGTCCCCCAGGGGGCGGTCCTAAGCCCAGTTCTCTTCAACATGTTTATTGACGACCTACCCTCTCACCCTCTAACACACATGTTCCTATATGCGGATGACACAACCATTGCTGCACAAAGTTGGTGGCCGTCTAAGACAGACGACGCCCTGCAAGACCACCTGCACTTGATAGGAGACTGGCTCGAAGAGTGGAAGCTTAACGTCAATCCTGACAAATGCGCTAAACTCTGCTTCTCACGCAACCCTCTTAAGATCACCCATACGTACCTCACCCTCAATCTCCGCATCATCCCCCAAAGAACATGTGCAACCTTCCTCGGCGTCACCTTAGATGAAAAATTATCCTTCTCCTCTCATGTCACTTCCAAACTAGCCAAACTCCGCTCAGCATCCTACGCTCTTCACCCCCTTCTCTCCAGATCTTCCAAAACCTCCCTAAACTCTAAACTTGCTATCCTCCATTCCATACTACTCCCCCTAGTCCTTTACGCGTCCCCCGTATGGGCCACAGCACCTAAAGGAGCGATTGGCAAGATCGAGGTATGGCTAAACAAGTTGTCAAGACACATTGCAGGAGCCCCTTGGTATATTCCAAATACCCTCATTCATAAAGAGCTAAACATTCAATCGGTCAATGAGCTTATCCAAAAAGCACTTCATAGTTATAGCAGGTCCATCTCCAGCTCTAAAAACCCCCTCATATCTTCCCTATGGTCCTCATCCCTCCCAACTGGCAAAATTAAATACGCTCATCAACTCCTTAAGCCGCTTCCTAAAAAAACCCCGAAAAGAAAGGCACCCAAGTTTCCGCAAACCACCCTTCTCCATCCCACTCTTAATAAAAAATTTATCCCCTTCCCTAAAAGAAATAACCTAACAAGGAATTTGCAAACAACAAAAAAAAAGCGAACCGGTCCAGGCTCTCCTAACCTCCCTCACCTCATTCCACCCGATCCTACCTGATAAACAACAAGCAGATATTCACCGCCCCTCCCGCAGCATATCCTTATCCGCCTTCCCTAACCAACTCTCTCTTCCTCCACATCTTCCTTGGAAAAAAAAAAAAAAAAAAAATAATAATAATAATAATAATAATAATAATAATAATAAAAGCATTATAATAAAAAAAAATCAAAATCAAATAATAAAATATGTATTAAAAAAAAAACAAAAAGAATATAAAAACATTTTTAAAAAAAATTATATATCAATTAAAAAAAAAAAAAAATCTAATAAGCTAATAAATAAAATGCTCCTTCAACTATCACCTCATAAAAGCACTCCATGGCTCCAGTGGAACAAAGTTCCGAAGGAGTACTACAGGTTCACTACTCATTCCTGGTCCTGGTCTGGAAGCTATAGAGCCATCGAAAAACACTTCAAACAATTTTATGTCCATCAAGAAATGAGTCAATGGGTTAAATGTTTATGCTCGACCAAAACACCTTTTATTTAAAAAAAGCAATAGCAATGTAATGCTAGCATTTCTCCTATGGTAAATTCATCTTCTATTTCAATGGCAAAATTGGATTCAGGGTTCAATGTAGCGATGGGAAATCAGCCGTCTGTGCTACCAGTATTCTTTGTCCTTACCTTCGCTGCAAAGGGAACACCAAGAAATCCCTCGGTATTGATCGCGAGCCATTAATCCGATCCAGCATAGGCTTTCAGTTATACTCAATTGCGATTTGGGACTAGTTAGGAAGAGAGTTCACCAGTGGATGTCAAGTTAGTGGCAAGCCGAACCTATTTTTTCAGTGCTTATTCGGTCACTGACCGAAATTATTACATACCAAATGAAGAAAATGCAATCGACAGAAAATTTCCATAGCTCAGATGATATTTACTTTTCCACCAGCTAAATAAATATAATTTCAATTCGTTTTACTGATATTTTATGGTCATATTAATGGATAAATTATGTCCCCGAAGCCCTTCCATGACATGTAAGCAGCATACGAACAAAACATCCTAGCCTTTTGCGGGATACACAAGGGTGTAGCGGGTGGGTGAGTTCAGTCCAAAGCAACCGTTACTAAGTATTGATATATTAGGTTTTCTTTCAATTTTCCAACCGATAGAATTATTCATGTGCATAAAAGTTAACAAGACTAACTGTTTTGAAAGCGCGAAGCAGCCTTTATCAGAATTTGCGTAGATGACTCCCGAGTAGTTTTTGGTTCAACTTTACTCTCGCATTTCTGCTAGCTCCTTATGGAAGAAAGGTCTGTGCGCAGAAATGCGCTTCGGAACGCGAGAAAACATCCAAGTCACTAAACCTACCGTATTCGACCAAAATCGAGAGGACTCTTGGCGACAACGAATCGCTGTGAATGCTCATGTTTATTGATAGCTCTTTAGGTAGGCTATAGAACATGTTTCGTAGAGTGCACTTAAGAATATTATTGTTGGTTAGGTTTTCAGAATCAATCAATTTCATACTTCTCTGTAGCT
The DNA here is from genome assembly GCF_022747635.1 of Hetaerina americana. NCBI lineage: Eukaryota > Metazoa > Arthropoda > Insecta > Odonata > Calopterygidae > Hetaerina > Hetaerina americana. The sequence continues at coordinate 42,655,204 of NW_027286874.1, forward strand.
GTTGGTGTTTGAGCTTGATTCTACAGCTAACCTCTTTAGTTTTGGATCCTGCTGACTGGGAGTGAAAGGTGGGCTATAATATTACCATGGCTGAAAATACTATTTATGTTGAAACCAATTTAAGATTCTCCCTTCAGGTTAGAGGGGAATTCTCGGAGAATATTGCAAAAAGTAAATTTTTTAGAACCCAATCCATTATGGAAATACGTATGCATCTGTGGTAGAAACCACGCGTCGTCTTTCATTTTCCTGTTCTGTCATTTTTTCCATTTGGCTTTCACTTTGCTCCGAGAGCGCAAGGGGAAAATGAGCTGAGCTTACCACCAATGTCAAATGTTATTTTGGACATATGCCCACACAACTGCAGTAAACATTTAACTCTCAACACCATCATGAGTTATGAGTCATTAACTGGGCGCTTAAACAATAAAAACACTCCCTATATACACATAAAACGGAAACCTAACTCACTTCAGTATTTCGCATGATATCTCTGCCAGTGTCACCTTAGTCCATAAATGATTTATCCTCGGCCATGAAAAATTACTGAGCGATTAAGATTCTCTCTTTCTTACAGTATTGACGTGTTCCGCACGCAACATTCCTCAAATTATTTTATGGCATATTCGGAGTACCTTGTGAGAGATGAGATTTCTGTCTAAGAATAGAATGAAATTTTATGATACCTTCTAGACCCAACAACGGTAAAATAATTGCACATGATAGTGATCCCAAGCCTTCTCTCCCTCTAATGGCTTCAGAATTCGTGTAATTTCTCGAAAAATGTATTGTGGCGGTCGACTAATGTACTCGTATAACGGCTATCCTCGCGTCGTATCTGCCAAATTATGAAAAATGACGGGATGATCTAAAAATAACACTCCAGCTAATCATGTGTAAAATTCGATAGTTTCAGGCCCTACTTTGTGAAAATTCATCATCTCTGAATAAGTAAACCTATTATTTTTTCACAAAAAACTTTATTACAGTAAAACCGGTTTCGACTCATTAATTGGCGATATTATCAGGTATAAAAGCCTGATATCCGATTATGTTGCCTGTCCGTCAAAACCAGTACCAGTTGAATGAAGTTTTTATGAAAAAATACTAAGTTTACTTATTCAGTGAATCATATGGAGGATTATTGTGGAAATTTCAAAGGGAAGGGGGATGGTCCATTGGGTAGAGCGTTGGGCTACTGACCGAGTTGCCTCGGTTACAAATCCCGGATGAAGCATTTAGACGCATCAGCCTAGAAATCCAAGCGCTGCGATGATTTAGATACCAGAGACCTTCGAGGGGAACTGGCATAGGGAAAGGAACCAGTGACAACCTGGAATGTGAGGATTTCACACGCCATAGTCTGAGATTACCCTGTTCTGAAAGAAACTATTTTTCTAATTGATTAATATGCTTTTTAATTTAGCAATGATTAAAATTCGAAAGGGGATTAGAATGATTCAATAAACTCTTTTTGTACTGAAGGATCTTCCGATGTTCCAAACTTCAGGCCCATTGGCTTACATAAAAGTGCATTTTCTTTTACGTTTACATTACCTATGTTAAAGTACATTTTCCTGTAACATTTATCTCACAAATTAGGAATATTACAGAAGGCGCGTGAGTCACCTAGACTTAATCTCTTCCATAATTTTCTTTATTCGTCACAATTCTATCCAAATTACGGACTTACCCCAGTGACCTCACACGTTTCCCTTGTAATCAGGGGCATTTGTCGTGTTTCAATCAGATCATTTCTCGAACCACACTAAGGGTTATTAAAAGATCTTTCATCAGTCCATTCTGTGGACGAGGAGCCTCTAGTCTCCATCGTTTCTTTCGCCGTAATCCATTACGTCGCAGAAATAAAAAAAAATGTCTTTTCCCTCACAGAGACTTCCCTAAACCCTTGCCTTCACTTCCCGAGTTTGAAGCTCGGGGCCGCCTGTGTCGTTCACGCTCGAGCACCGGTGGGAATCGCCGTTGATTAGATTCTATTTTTATGGGAGCACTTTTAGGACGACTCTTCGAGTGGAAACTAATTAACCAAGCGGCTCGATCCTTTTCGTCTCCACCACGAGCAAAACGCTGTTCATTTCCTTCTTCGCCGCGGAGCCTTAACAGAGGTCGGTGCAAGGGGCGGGTAAAGGGAGGAGGAGGTGAAGTTAAGCTGGGGAGGGGATCCATGAGACCGAATAGAGCGAGAGGGACCACCGGCGTCAAATTAACTCCGGGACCGCGATCCAGGTTGTTGGCGTATTCTCCCCCCCCCAACCCTCTGCCCCCTCCACCCCACTCACCCCGTAAGAGGGAAGATCGGTGCAAAGGGTCTCGGTGGGGGATGAGAGGGGGAGGATAAGGAGGGTTGATTGGTGTAATTTGGCGAGGGGAGAGAGCTTGGGAGGGTAATTCGTGCGGGGGGAGGGGAGAGAGGTGGATTCACGTGGGGAGAGGCTGCACCCACACATTCCTCCCCATCCTCCGCCGCCCAACCACGTCGCCTTATTCACCACCACGTGTCGACAGGCAAAGAGAGGGGCTCGCTGACTTCGTCGCTCTCCATCGTTCTTTTGAATGGGAGCGCTGACAACGAACACTGCGGCAAGGGTTTCCGATTGTAAAAATACGGCCCATCTTGTTCATTTAGAAACAATGTGGTAAGCTGCTCGTGTGCCATTTCGGATCGAGCGTCGTGAATAAATCCGAGGAGTGATTGGGGTGGGTTCGTGAAGTTGGGGGGATGTGAATGTGTTTTCGAAATTTGCCATTTCAATATATAATTCTAATTTGAAAAAATTGAAATGTTCCACAGAGGTTTCTCAAAGCAAATTAGTAAAATTTATAATGATGGTATCAAAATACACCATTTACGCTGTCGCGGACGCCACGGTTATGATTAGTGAAGCAAAATATTTTCCCCGTTCTTTGTCGGGTTTTCAATATGCCTTGCACAAAATAACTCCAACTAACCTATCATTTTAATCATTTTAAAACAGTATAACTTTTCAGAGGGAGGAAATTATATGGTTACATCTTGTTGTTAAAAAGTTGGTTTCCAACGTTAATGTAGTTAATAGGGAAAGGAAAATCTATACGATAGCCGAAAAAATTATATTAAAGCCAGATGGATACTGTTTTGTTAAATATTTTATGTGAACTAAAAACATAAAATTTTAATTTTGCTTGACGCCTCATGGTTATAACTAAAAGAATGTTGTATTTAGTGTTCACAGCTGCAATCAAATCCCAAAAAACAAACAAAATTGTTGACTATAAGAGACGGTAATTCGAGGGAAATGTTTTGCTCATTATATCCGCTGCGTAAATTCTAGATGATTACACACAACGTTTGCTATTTTACACACACACACACTATATATATATATATATATATATATATATATATATATATATATATATATATATATATATATATATATGTGTGTGTGTGTGTGTGTGTGTGTGTGTGTATGTGTGTGTATGTATGTATATATTTGTATATGTGTATATATATATATATATATATATTATATATAAACCATAAACACATTAATCAACCCGAAGGTTGGTTTGGTAGGTGATGGCAGAGTTCACCCAGTACTAAGCCCGACGGCGTGTGTGATGCACACATCAGGGAAGGGGGGCCAGTTCCTTTCCCTGTGCCGGTTATGGTTTCCCAGGAAGACCTGTTACCCGAAAATCCACATAGCTTGGGTGGAGCTGCAGGTGCCCAGAGTGCCTCGCCCGGGAATCGAACCCAGGACCCTCCGGTCAGTAGTCCATCGCTCAAGGCTCAAATGGCGAGAGCACACAATTAGGACAACTTTGTAGTAGACTGCTTAGTTCAAAATATAAATGAGATTTTATGTGATTTCTCAAAGAAATTCTTGACAATTGTCCTCAACTCGATGCGGCACCGAAAGTAGCTATGTTGGATTAGGAAACGAAGTTACGTTTAAAAAAACTTGATATCCAACTTTGAGTTATAGAGATGCTATAACAATGTTGTGCTATTTCCATCAATGTATGCTAAAAGATCAAACTCAAACTCATTGCTTTCTTCTGTCATAAATACCGGTTCGCGTCCAAAGAGTAGCTAACTGCGAGCTGCTCATATGACCTCATGTTAAAAAATTGAAATAGGTTCTACTGAGGTGTCATTGTAGCACTCGTAGGTTCTCAGTCTAATCGCGTGAGAAATTTTCTTCCCTTGAAAGAAGACACGTGAAACCAGAGCAGAAGCGTTTTTGACATTCACTTAATGAAGAATTGACCGAAAGTAGACTTGGCAATGGTATCAGTAATTTACTCTGACACTATCAATAAAAACAACTGGTATCTCATTTTAGTGGACTTGACCTCCTATTTTCCTAAGTTCCGAATAATAATTACAGCCTCCCAGTCTTCGAGTTCTGAATATCATTAAAGCGAGTGATGATAATTTTATTTTCACTCCGGTGCATATTGGTTTCATATGGTTTACCTGATATCTGTCGCGTGTTATTACCATTTAGCTATCATATTTTGTTTTCGGTCCAGCGTCAAATCTCACGTCTTTTTTAAATAGTTAATATCCCCGTTGCGAAATTGGTCACTCGGAAACCCGACATAAATCTCACATCGGATTCAAGAGAATCGGATCGCATCTTTCGCTCTCTCTCTCTCTTCGCGCCACAAAAAATTTCAACGGGAGATTCTCATACGATTCTGATGAGGTCAGTGGGCATTGGTCATTCGAGCTGAAAACAATGCCGTCTGATCGAATTCCTCCCGATTTTGGATAGTGTCTTCTATTTTATCCGTGAATGGCCCTCGTCTCTATTTTTTTCCTTCAATTATATCGGTGTGAAATTTTAATGGTCCTCACTGCTATCCGAGGCGACCCATACGGTCATATGGTATCGCCGACATTTTTTTCTGGGAACTAGTATTATCTCTTGTGTGACTATTGAAAAAAAACATTCCAGTTTTCTTGTTTCCTAAATACATAAATGTTTCCTGTAATGTTTGAGACGCAAGTGACTGACACCATCGTGGAATCTGCGTGACTCTAGATTCCGTCGATACATGTCGGCAGTGACCGTCAGTCAATAGGATCATATCAATTATTATCAATGAGTTTTCATTTACCGTGTTTTCAATTACTTTGAATAGTTATGAGTCAAATTTTAATTTCAACTCGCATTACCTGTACTGAAATAGTCAAGCTCTTCCTCATGTTTGTAACAGCCTAAATCTACCCAGTGCCCTGCAAGCGGCCGCAAATGCGTGTGGCGGGGTGTGTCAGGTCACCAGCCATACATGAAGAAGCACTGGTCCATGCTATCATTACAACATATATTGGGCATCGTACAAAAACACACATACATGCGTACTTATATGCACCAATACAATTGTTGCGCTGGAATTTCACTAATGTTAGAGTTTAAATTAATTTTTACAAGCGTTTTGGCCCGATCCCTCTATGACTGCGCATCATGTGAGTGAAGAACGAGCACTGGAATCGATACGTGACGGCGTCTATCTATTATTTAATTTTCATCCTAACGGCACATTGTTAGCCGCCGCAAGGGTGTATGGCGGGGGGTATTGCAAACCCAGGCATGCAGTATCAAAAGTTTTTCTTCATTCATAGTTACAGTAAATGTGTAAAATAATTCCAATAATTTATATTGATTGGTCGTGTAGTATTTTACCGATGCAATGGGATTAAGTAACATTCATACATACGGATATAAACACTGGACTTTTTTACTTGTCATGTCCAATTCTAAATTTTTACCGAGTGATACACCCGCTTAGTTTTTCCGGATGTGACTCGGAAAAAAATATAAAAAACTGCGGAATTTTGCGAATCGAATTAATACTCCCGGCTCGCACCCGAGTTCGACGTACAAACGTCGAGTCTTTCGAGTTAATGACACGCCATCCGGCTGGAAAACAGGTTTCCTCACCAATGGTGGCCTCCTGAGGAGTCCTTGTCACTGGTACGGCGCTCGACACAAAGAAATATCCACCTCGCAGATCTACTCATCCTTTTCAAGATGACATCACGCGGAGAATGCCAAGACGTCTCTCGTGGTCTCCCTAAACATGTCAGCGGGCGACGAGGATATACTACGGCGAGAGGTGATAGAGATGGGTGGGCGGGAGGGATGTCGGTGGGGATTTTACTGCCAGTTCACCGCATCCGTTCCCTCCTCCCCCCCCTCTATTCAGACTATCGTTCCACACATACGAACACGCTCCCTTCTTCCCTCCACGGTCGAGAGTCGCGAGAATTCACCCGAGCGCTTCGCGCCCACCCACCGCTGGCAGTGCAGTACATCCGTCTTTCATCTCCATCTCTCTCTCTCTCTCTCTCCCTCGGAGAGATCTATCCTGCCTTTTCTTCCGGGGCTCTCTTGATTGTCTGAACGTCATCGCGTAGCAGCGATCAGGAGAGGCGTCATCGGACAGCGGCCTACGGCTCCCTAAGAATCCGACGGCCGCTTCATCCGCGTCGAGTAAAAATTGAACGAAAAAAAATCTACATTTCCAGCCGCGATAAACGTCTTGAAACTATTTCCGCGTTCGCCGAACGCTTTTATTCGGAAATTCCGTGCCGGAGTGGGTGAGAACGAAACGGAATATTTTCTTACGGCGCGAGAACCGCAGATATTTCAATCCTTGAGATATATAAACCACAATCTTCATTCAGCACGTGGGTCCGTCCGATAGTTGGGGGTGGAGCTCATCTCACACCAAGTCCCATGGTGTGTGAAACACACTCATTCAGGGTAAGATGGGATGGCCGGTCTTCACGTACTGATTGTGGTTCCCCAAGCATTTATGTACCTCGGAAAATCATAACTTTAGAAGTTTAGATAGGTGCAGGACACTTGGATTTTCATGCGACACAGAGGGAATTCTTATGGCACAAAATTATATTGCTATATTCGACCACCGAGATGAAATGTGATAGATACACACCATTACCGGCATGTTATAGTTCTTCCCTCACACAATAAGCAGGTATTAAAAAATTAAACCCCTAGAACTCGAATATATTTACTAAAAGACAAACATATGATTAATTATTGCATAGCATGTAATTAATAATTGCAGTAGTCAATCATTGCATAATATATGTAGACATGTGTGTGCGTTTGTACCAATATTTTAGTATATCGGCTAATATGTACATAACTTATATTCAAATGAATGTGTGAATTAATAATTGTGCATGTACAACTGTTGCCCTAAAAACCCCCGCTTCAAGCCCATGCGGTGGTCGGTAGAGTATTGTGTGGATGTAAATAACACGGTTTCAAATTGGGGTTTGGCCAGAGGTCCCATCCGGATTTGAACCAGTATTTTCCACTCGGGAGCCAGCTTTTGCCTTTCCCACTGGGATATCGCTTCGCCTTAATGAAGAGTACACGGCAATTAAACTCAAGGAAGTGCTGGGCAGGAAGCAAACGCTTTTGCACTTTCGTGTTGCTCACGAGTAATTTGCGGAAAAAACTGCTACCATTTTATGCCCTCAGAGCATTGAGATATTTCAATGATAGCGTTTAATTGATAATTAAATTCAGTAAAGGAACTGAAATACTGGTGTACCTAGTAGCTCTATTCATACCAGCCGTTATTCATAGATGCGGATTTATGAAAGAGATAAATCTGGACATTCGTTTAGATATTTTTGTTCATGTAAAATAAAATTATTTTATTTCAATTAAAAAGTGCTTGCTCAACTTTAAACGCTGATAAATAAAATATAGGAAAACCCTATCAGTACCAAATCACCACACGAGAATTTCCGGGGCTAAAACCGTACTTCGTATCCGACTTTCCGTTTTCATTTTCTGATAGAGGCCACGCCTTTATTTATATCCCTATATTCATATGATATAATTAAATTTCATTAGCAGTAATCTAGCTGATTATAGTATTTTTAATAGGAATTGGCGCTACACTCTCTTTTATTACTAAGTCCTAACTTTCATGACACAAATATTCATAAATTCCATACTTCATATTGCATTAACGTATTAATTGCCTCAGCAAACTTTAAAAATTGATTTGATTTCTGCTTAAATTACATGTACCAAAATTAAATTAATTGCCCGCTCAGACACTTGTTGCGGGGCGTTCCACGCATAGACATGAAATGATAAAATATAAGGAAATGCTGTCGGAGGCAAATGATGACACGTGGGTTACAGCAAGTAAATTCCCAGTGCGTATTCGAACCACCGTATTTCTCCATGTCTTTCGCTTCAAGCGTTGGCGAAATTACGGCGAGAGTTGAGCGTAAGCACGGACAACCTTCGTGTTCTCGTAATATTGCGTTCCCAGAAAATCCCTTGAAATGCAAAACGACGGGAAGCGGATCTCAATTTTCCATAAATAAGCATTCTCTACATCGAATTGAGATACACACTTTCATATTCAGTTTTCTTGACATATCTGGTTTTCATTTACGAAACAGTGAGAACATTTTTTTAAAGAGATCAAAATCCGGGAAATGCAACTTGGAAATACATATTCATTGGTCAGGACGTAGATCGCGACGGGAAGAGGTAAGGCTACTGTACTTATTTAAATCAATTGAAAACATGCGATCACTCATAGTATGTATGATGCACATGTCCCAGGAATGAAAGTGTGGCATTTGGTATTGAATTTTAGTGTAAAATCAATTTTGTTCAATCAAGCCAAAGGGTGAAGATAAGAGTAAACCTTCATCGAATAATAATACGAAAACTTCATATTTAGCGTTCGAATGTTATATATATAGTACATATCATGCATAATAAATAAATATAGATGTATGTATGCATGTATATATATAGTATATATATATATATATATATATATATATATATATATATATATATATATATATATATATATATATAGTATTGATGAGACGAAGAAAAGTACATCTACAAAGACCGGAACTACCTGCATAATAATTCCAATTTGGAGTGTTTACAAATAGTAAATTTAAGTATATTAGATTTATTAAATGCGAACTCGTTTCACCAGCCTCTGAGTCAAATTTTTGAATAAATGGCATCATAAAATGAGATATCCATTATGCTCTAACCAATTTTCTAACCGCGTATGCCTGGTAAATATTTTACATTTCACCATAGTTTACATCCACACCCTCACAATTGACATTATTATCTTTGTCCTTATTTATTACGAATTCCGCATTTTTTAATTTTTTATCAACAAAACTAGAAGCTAAGGAGCTGAAGGTAGTTTGCCTTGCATGGTTTCAAGTCTTGAAATGCCATCATTAAGTTTACAACGTCGCTGATTTCTTTATAGGAAAAGTAGAATCTTTTTTGCCGTTGGCTTTTATGGGTGGGAGATTCCATCAGAAAATGCATACATGTATAATGAAGGGCCCCAATGACAGTCGAATATGTAAAACAGTTGTGTGTTCAAATTTCATTTGCTATCACTGAAGTCATTAGTATAATTATAATGACTAAGGAATTGAATTTTATTATACTCTCATTAATATTTCGTTTTATTTAATAGTTTTAATAAAAAATGTCGACAAATATCACGAATTTCACACCTGTGTTCATTTATTTTACCAGAAAGCAATCATTATCCTCTCATCGAGAAACAATTTCAAGATCCGTTAATGGAATTATCCAAGCCGTTCTCAGTATCATTGTGATTTCATTTAAATTACTTTACGTTCTATCGCCTTATTTACTCATCATCAATAAAAATGTTTAATTATTACTCCAATTTTATCTAAGTTTTACGGTTCCTAGCATAGTTGTCGCGCTTGAGGATTTGTACCATGGACACACCCCTCCCGCTTGATGAAGCGGTCTAAGAAATATCTTCATTACCTCGTCTTAAAGGCTGATAGATACATGACAATAATAATGTGAGTCCCCTTCGCCTTCGGAAAGCCTTTGCCTCTTTATTACCACAGCCCCGTAATCATTCGAGGCGACGCAAATAAGATGGAGAGGAAAGAGTGAGAAAGGGAGGGATGGAAAGGGACGCGTTGGTAAATTTTCAATGCTAACACGCCAAAACCCTTGTCACACCACGGAGTGAGTCCCCCGTCAGGTGGCAAATTAATGCGTCAACTTTTCATCACTAATATCTCTCTCCTCTCGGAACTAATGTACTGTGACGCTATTATTTCCGTCCCTTCGAATAACGTTTAGCAGTTTACGCGGGGCATGAGCCCTGGGCAAACAGGCGCATTTTCTCCGCTAAGTATATTCAATCATCTCCACCTCCTCCCCCCCCCTCATTCCTCCCTCCAATACCCGCAGCGGAAACCCCCAAGGGCAAACATGCCTCATACCCCGTTCCTCTTATCCTGATCTCCCTCCCTCCCACCGAAACCCTCCCTACCTCCCATTCATTCCTCCCCCCAGCACCCCCGCCAAAAACCTCTACGACTCGCCAGCTCACTGCTTCGTACTAGGAAGGGAGCACGAGGGGGGGAAACGCCGACTGTCATCACAAAACACTTCTCTCGTAGCTGAAACTACTTCCCCCTCCCCCGAAGGGCCTTACACCCCAAATCCATCTCTCTCCCTACCCATCCTTCTCTTTGCCGACGTTTCTTCTTCCTCCACTCCCAGACACACCGAATATGTTCATTCGCCGTCCCGAGCGCCCCATTACTCCCAACACTCGCTAGTCTGCTACCGCACCCCCGCCACCGCCCCTTTGCCGTGGGATAAAAATGTCACTCCTCTCTCTTCGCCCCATCAACACTCGACAAGGCATCAACGATCGCGCAAACCCTTCATATATATATATATATATATATATATATATATATATATATATATATATATATATATATATATATATATATATATATATATATATATATATATATATATATATATATATATATATATATATATACGAGGGTCATCCGGAAAGTAGTACCCGTTCGTGCCGCATGAAGTGCTGACGACGCGAGTAGCCGCTGGACGAGGTCAGATAGCTTCAGTGGCTTGTCTGCCTTCTCTGAGCCAAGTTGCGTGACGCTAGCATTGCCTGTGTTGTTTCTGTGATTGTTTACAATGTTTAAAAAAATTGAGAACGCCGCCAGTTGTGAAGTGAGGGCAGTGATTAAATTCCTCAATGCAAGAAACGTTCGCCCATGTGATATTCATCGCCAATTAAAGGAGGTGTATGGAGACAATGTAATGGACGAGTCGTCTGTTCGGCGGTGGTGTCGCAACTTCAACATGGGGAGGGGGAACACACACGACGATGAGCGTTCGGGGAGACCGTCTGTCATTACAGACCAACTGGTGAGCTCAGTTGACGAATTCGTGAGGAACGATCGGCGCGTCACAATTGATGACATCTGTGAGCATTTTCCCAATGTTTCTCGAACAATTGTTCATGAAATTGTTAAACACCATCTGCATTATGCAAAAATTTGTGCAAGATGGGTCCCTCGCGTATCTCAATGAGCTGGCGGCGAAGGACTATGCAGCAGGAATACAGAAACTTGTCACACGCTATGACAAATGCCTTAATTTGCTTGGAGATTATGTTGAGAAGTAGTTTAAAGTATCCTCTTTCAAATAAAAATTTTTATGTTTGTTAATATTTACTTTTGTCTTTTTATTTCACGAACGGGTACTACTTTCCGGATGACCCTCGTATATATGAAGAGGGACCTGATGTAGAGTAGGTTTCTGGATTTAGTGTTTTGTTAGGAGTCACAAAATATTTATTTGATAGTTGTGTCCATCCAGAAACCTACCTTAACTGGTAGATTACCTTATAATAATAATATATACGCATGTATGTTCAAATATATATATATATATATATATATATATATATATATATATATATATATATATATATGACTACCTGCCCTTCGTATTTCCTCCCCATGCTGCTCTATCGCAGCCCCTCTCTCCGGCCCGGAGAATCGCCTTGCTCACGAAGGGGTGAATAAACACGTGAGCAACGCCCCTAAACACACATCCACCTGCTTCTTCCACCCCTGTCCTCTCGTGCAACGGGGGTTGGTTGGAAGGGCATTGAGTAAGCAGGATTCCCGGTCAGAAAAGGACATTTTCACGATCTCTTGGAGCGAATAATACCGCCCCTACGTAGGGGTTTATCTAGAAACTCTCGCTGGGGTACCGGGGACGCGAAGGCTCGTATTATCCAAATGGTATGGGAATATTTTAATATAATTGCAATATTTTTCTGAACCTCTTTCATCACTTGTTGGTTGAACATCTGAACATCGTAATTTACGTTTACTTTGGTATGCAAAAAAATTACAAGACCACCTCGCAGTAACAAATCTAGAAAATCACGAAGGGGGCGATGCTTTCATGAACTATTTCTCGTATTAATAAAGAGATTTTTAAAACTTTTTGAAAGATTTTTAAAACTCAAAGAAATTTAAAGATCATTTTAAAGTGGACACAAGGCTCTAATTCACGGACCGAAACGCACCCTGCATTAAATGCTTTTTTATACTTGGAGGAGAGGTGGTATTCAAAAGTAGTGTCGGGAATATGAGTAGAACGTATTTTTTAATATTACCGAAGCTGAAAATAATCCTCGACGGGGAGGGGGCGGTCCTCCTTTGATCCATCGCTGCCCACTCCGTGTACTAGTCCCGAAAATTATTAAGAGGGATTGGTAGTGTCTCTCCCTCCCGTCCTCTCCTGTCCCACTGAAAGAATTATCTCGAAAACCAGAGCAATGGGTGCATTGTGGGACTTGTCGTCGGATGTGAAAATGGCATCCATTTTCGTCGTATTTTTTTCGTAAACATCGATCTGCCCCTCGAGCCAAAGGTCGTCAAGCGCGCAATTTGACAACAATGGACCTCTTTATACTCGGAACGTATTGATGGAAAAGTTCCAAAAACTCATGCAGAGTGCGATAAGTGTCGTGCTTCCCAAACTGCCTGACGTGAAAATATTTTACAGCGCATAATTTCATTTGACGATATCTCGAAAATGCTTTTCCGGAAATTTATTTTCGAAAATGGGGTTGCCAAATGGAGAATTCTGCCAAATCCGAATGAGATCATGAATATGCATTTTTTATTTCAAAACAAAATTTCACAGTTGAGGAAGAAGCATCAGAAGACGGAGATTCTGAAAAAAGTATGTTGATTTTTCTAAAGGCTTCCGGTGATTGGTGGGTCGGTCGTGGCTCCCGGCCAGGAACCAATACTCGGCACGACATCTAATGCGGCACTGGTGCATCACCGCACCTCGTCACTGCCTCCTCCCTCATAGCCCACCCTCGGCTTAACGCGAAGGACGTGCCCGCAATTCACTCCGCGGATGCCTCACCGCCTCCGTGAAAAATCAAGCGTTTCCACTTAACAAGCGTGATCATGAGTGTCCTTCGCATTGTCAACCATGCAGGTGGCAAACCGTTGAGATCGCAGCGCCGCAAACTAGGGTGAAAAAGCAAAAATTATTACAATTAAAAGTCATTAAATATTTTGTTCACATTGCTCATATTAAAAATTCTCAACAATTTTAATTCAAATGTGATCAATCATAAGTAAGTAGTGAGGTTCTAATAGTGAAATAACATTCATTACTGTTTCATAATAGTTATTTTTATGTTGCATGCTTTTCTATATATCCCTAGATTTGTCTTTAGGATATTCTCTCGAATGACACTTTCTTGGAAAAGAGCTTTGCAATCTCATTTTTCTGAACATAACCTGTTCAAATCCCGATATTCAATTAGACAATCGATGAGACTTTCAATCGCCGATGTTTATACAAGGTGTCGCTCTTCCTAATCGGAATACTTGGACATTCTTAGTAGGTACATAATGCCTTCGAGCTATTTCATAAAAATTTAATGAGACGTCATTTGCTTTATCCAACTGCTGCCAAATAACTTTATCCCATACTTTGAAGGAGAGATTGGGAGACGGAATAAAACTGGAATATCAAGGCAGGTATTGGAACATGACTAATCATTTAAATTATCCAGGAAAGAAGAGTAATTTTTTTGCAAATGTGCATATGCTCTCATCGGATCCAAATGCGTTTCATCCGATGGGACACATTACAGGAAAATGGAAATGATGGATTCCTAAAATTTTGGGCCTGGAGGATTGGCTTTTGTCGAATCCCGAACCCTTGAAATTACCTGAATGACGATCCTATTGGAATCTCTGGGGCACGTGTTAGGAGAGTGCTCTCTGGCTACAACCTCGAGAATCCGCTGCTTGTGTCATCCATCGCGACTGTAAAATATAAACTTGAGCTTTCTTTCCCTTGGCAATGTGGTAATGCCAACTGATCTCATTTTGCTCCTCGTGGACCTAGAACTACGTAGAAATATGATCTCAGCTGTCAGAACAAATACCCATCCTCTAAGTTATGCGAAGTCTTCATTTCATACTCCATGAAATGTAGACATGGGTTTCCGGCGAGTTAAGAAACGATTATCAGATCAGCTGTTCCAGATGCGAAGATCAGAGTAGCGCAATACATAATTCTAATTCAATTTGCGAAACTTAGAACATTGGTGACCCATTCACATCTTTAATCCTAATTAAAGAGCTCTTGGACTGCAAATAAATTTATTTCTTACAAGGAAGAAGTTTGAATTCGAGAAAAAGGTTGTGAAAGGGAAAGTTGAGTGCATTAACCGAGGAATCCCGTATTTCTGTTGAAATAAACTGCCACCGCCCAAGCTCACGACATTTCCCTGGAAATAATTTATATTCTGACTCGCCATAGGTTTGCTTGCTCAGTAGTGAAACTAGGTTCCTCACCAATCTCTGTCAATCTAGCCTTTGCCGACCCATTCACTATATGACCTTTTCATCTTTTACTTTTCTTCGTCCACTTTGAATCCTTGAGAATGCTCAACAGCAAATTTCAAGCGCTTCTTCTATTCAACATCCAAATGCTCCCGTTTTTTATATCAATGTTTACAGAAGTTTAAAAAAATAAATCTGGTGGGAATGCATTTCTTAACCATCGGCTAAAGCGAGTATATATGTGCAGTCATGTTTGACTCACGGATTGAGAGTATGTGTCTGGTGACCTCTCCATAGGAAATCTAGTTTGAGTCGATTGATGTTTCACAATGGTAGTTAACGGTCTGCCAGTAGGACGAGCGCATAAAAATGTACCATGTTGCCCTTGCGAAATTATATAAGTGGCTTTAGAGTAACATGTGGTCCAGGGTCGCTCACACGCGTGAAAAAAGGAATGAAAGTAAGCCATCACGTCGGAGAAAGAGAGGCACTTGCACTTCTTTGATTCCCACATTCGCAGATTGTGCAGTAGAGGTTGCCATTTTCGCTATGGGTAATAAGCAATTTTGTACCACGTAAACGTAAGAGTAGCCAACCTTTCTACTTGAATGTTACTCTAGATGGGAGGCAAACAAACGTTGAATTTATTTTTATTATTCAATCAAGATTAAACGTGGATTGATTTCCCAGGCATTGCCTGAAAACTCCACCAATTAACTACATTACCTTCTCCTATGCAGCCAATATGATTAATTCCATCAATGAACACAAGCAAAATGCGAAATAAAATGATTGAGGCATCAAGGCCAAAGAAGGAAATGAAAGTTGAAGATCGTGAAAGCCGAAGGGGGCGTGAGGAGGTGAACGTTTATGCCACGTCTTGCCTTACATATTTTCTTCAGGCCACCACAACCATAAGGGCAAAGGGCATGAGTCATTTTTAGCAAGTGATTTTTATTCCATCTGCAACGTAATTTATTTGCGTTACTCCTAATACAATCATAAAACTCTCAACTCTAGACTCCATATCTCATCATACCTGTTTTGTTATGATGGAGATCTGTCGTATAAATGGTTGTGGTTCATTTTTATTCCCTATATCGAATATTAAACCACTACTTAATTTATTGGATGAATTAACTCTTGTTTTGAATTAAGTCTTCCTCCAGCATGTGTACAAATTTGTACCATATTTGATTGATGTTTAATTAATACTTTACCCTTTTCCTTTCCTCTCCCATATCCTCCCTTATCAATTACCCTTTTCCGTGCGCTTGCATCCCATGCCACACACCTTTTTGGTGGATGGCGGGGTATTTATGTCGGTCATAAGGAGTGAACTGGTAGATCGGAAGTAAGACCCTTGAGAATCAACCAGTAATTCGCCGATGGAGTCATCCACTATGATCATTCTCATGATGGGTAAAAAGAAATGTTGTAGCGCTGAATTCCTCGCTTCATTGGACACCTAATCGAGCGTAAAATGACAGTAATTAAAATCGCAATAAGTTCTTTTCAGGCATTTAAGTTGTTAGCTCGGAGAATTGGTTTGAAGATGCGGGTGAATCCTTGCAATAAGGTAACACTGCGGTACTCAATCCTTTCCATTCGAAAATATAGCCATATTTGTTTCTTTGTCAATGAAAAACCACAGTTTTCATGGCTTTTGAACAGGTGAGCAATGAAGCGCGTATTACCGGAAATTGGAAGCAATAAGAACGCATGTTTTTTTTCGAGCTAACGTGAAAAACATATCAAGAACTTTCCAGCAAAAGGCTTCATGGATGGTTGTCGAGGAGATAAACACAGCGGTGACATTGTTAGAGCAGAACCGCCATAGCGAATGAAACCTCCAGTTAGTTCGTTTCCCGTACAAACTTGCCACCCTGAGATAATTACGTTTTGAGATAGATGCGTCGATATTCCCCCTACCCAGCTTGTGTTACAATTCATTACCAACCGGGAGATAACGTTGCGCGACGAGTGACTTTTCCCCATTTAAAACTAACTCCGAAGAACCAATTACCCTCCCCGTTTCTTTGGGTCGAAAAGTGTGGCTTGCGGGGGCTCTGCTAGATAAATGCCAAGGGTCTTTTTCTCCCCATTCCCCCGCTTTAACCGGCGGTTGTCACGATCCCCGGACTCGTAATAATCGCTCAGACCAGATAATATTTTGATGAAGCCATCCTCGTAACGGGATACCCCTGCTTGGTGTCGCTCGAAGAATGAATGACCTGTAGGGGGAAGGAGAAGATGACAAAGAGGTCAGTCTCAGTCTGCGGGATGCCTGGAGAAATGGAGACAGGAAAAAAAAGAGTCGGGGGAAGGATCCCGTGGCACAATCAATCAATGTAGGAGTTGGGAGGAGTGGAGGAGGAGAAGGATGGAAGGAAGGAGAGGAGGGGAAGCCTATGGTGCTGCAGTTCAGGGTCGATGGATGGTGGATAGGGCGAACGCGGGAAAGAAGAAGAGGCCATCACAGGCGAGCGGTTTTCTCGCGCATCGACTCCGGATCGGGAAAATTTTTGCGCAAACTTGGCTCCCTACCCCACAGTTCAAAAATTCCACCCCCCCTCCCTCTTCCTCCTCCTTCTTTTTTCTCCCACGCTTGAGTCACTCACTTCCTGCTGCAAGGCCTTCATCTCCCCCACCCTCACCCCCACCAACGTATCCTCCGCGTCCCTCGGGCGTAACCGTCCTCCACAGGCCACCCTGACCCGTTCCGACACTCTCGCCCGTCCTTTGCCAGTCCCCTCCCACGACCCTCCGTGCCCTTACCACCCGCCTCCCTTCTTCTTTAAACAATTTGCCATCCCGTCAAACCGACAAAGGACGCATTATTTTGACAGCCCTTCCATTTTTATCTCGACTCCCTTTTCCCGACATCCATTCCGTCATGACTTCTCTTTCCTCTTTCCCTCATCCACTTCACGTGCGTCCCAGGGTATATAATATTTATATATATATATATATATATATATATATATATATATATATATATATACACACATATGTATATGAAGTTAGCATTAACGCACAAAACAGAGAAACACGCAAAAGAGAAAAGAAACTCACACGTTTTCGAATTTTCGGTGGACAAGCCACCTTTCTCAAATTTTCTATATATATATATATATATATATATATATATATATATATATATATATATATATATATATATATATATATATATATATATATATATATATTTGTGGGCATATATGCATGCATGTATGTATTTATATGTATACATGTATATATATTCATAATATATGTGGGTATATATATTTTTTCTGCGTCCTGCTTCCGCCCTCCATTGCGTGTTTGTTTCCTACTGCCACCCTCAGTGAGTGCAGGGAGGGTAGGATATTTTTTAAACAAGGGAGAGGGTCCGGATCCCTTAAGTGGGTCTCTGTTGGGCCCCTCTCGTGCTCATTCCGCATCACCTATCCGTCCTGCCCTCCCCCGCCCTCCCCAACTTCTCTCCTCTCCTCCTATCGCCTCCCTCCAACTCCGCGACAAAAGCCATCCTCCCGCGCTCCGCCCACCCGCTCCCCTTACCCGCTCTCTTTCTCTCCTGCGCGCACATTGTTTCTTCCACGTTTGTTGGCCCCTCTTTCCCTTCAGAAAGAGACCTCCCTTCCACTCTTCCTACCTCTCCCCAATACACTCGACGTCCTCTTCCTCCCTCGGAGCCTACCTACTCCGTCGGCCCCCTTTTTTGACACCGCACGAACTCACTCACGCGCCCCCTCCTAATCCAGGACTAACTTTTTCTCGTCTACTTGGTGTTGCCAGCAGAGGGCGATTACGTGCGAGTTATTTGTTTTCCATGTTTCGATCCTCCCTACCCAGGAATATATGGTGTAAATTGGCCTCAATTCTTACGAAATCGTACACAAAGATCAATGCAATGCTCCGCAAGAACGAGAGGCGGGGGGTGTTAGTTTACCAGGTATAGATGCACAAATATAAGTTCATATATCCACATGAATATATCATTGCGGACATTAATTAACATACGCACACACAGACGCCTATATGTATATAACATAATTGCTGTGTTTGACGAAATAATTAATTTTTTTATCCAATAAAAATATTCGTGTGCTTGTTTTCGACTTTGTATGATCAGGGAAAAAACTATTAATCTAATCTGTTAAGTGATGACATATCTCTGATCGCTACATAGGTAACACATAAACCCCTTACACCTGAGAAGAGTACAGAATCACATTTATGTTGGAAGCCAAACAGAAAAACATAAACACCTACGTCAGTTACTTTGAATTTCAAGATAAATACTTTCTTCTTACCCGCTGCAACTCATCAATAGTAACATTTTGGGGTGTTGCTACTGGGTATCGGTGATCAAATTGAACGGGGCATATTCCAGCACGAATGAAATCTAATTTGATGATGCGATGAAAAAATGAAGGAGATGTTCTGTTTTTCTTTCGTTAGGCCCCACATAGAGTATGCGGCGTGCATACGATATCCGTCTCAAAAACACTGATTACAGAAATAATCAAGTAACAGAGAAAGGGTCACCAGACTCGTAAAAAAATCAAACAAAAGCGACAAAGCGTCACACATTAACTACAAGATCTGGTTTGGGAACCCTTACATACAGGCATGCGAAGGCTCAGAGCTAAACTGAGTATTCAAAAGATACCAATCGCGTTGTTTTGCATCCGATATAATGAAATAATTCAGCCCCCCCATTTACATAGGCAGGACGGACATGCTTCTCAAAATAAGAGATATAGATTGCCGAACGGATATATTGAAGCATTCGTTTCCCCGCGCACTACTGGCAAAAATAACTCAAGGGGAAACAGTAGGACGAAATCGGTTAGCACTGGCAAACATAGTTTGGAACATGCGGGGTAGTACAGATAGATGTAGAGATAGACGTAGATAGTCGTGTTCATTTATACCTGTATTTTGATTTTATGTACTTTCCGAAGAGGTCTCAAATGCCATTTCCTCTGCATTCTCTGCTTTGTCATTTCCCCTGTTTAGGAAGTTTTTAAATTGTGTGTAATATGTGTATATATATATATATATATGTTTATGTACATAAATGTATATATATTTATGTATTAATATATGTTTATGCATATATGTGTGTATGTATATATATATATATATATATATATATATATATATATATATATATATATATATATATATATACACACACATATACACACACACATTTATATATATATATATATATATATATATATATATATATATATATATATATATATATATATATCGCATGCAAACATCAATTTATCTGTTATGAAAACCATTTCCATTCAAGCCTTATACTCTCGTGTTAAATTTATTTTAATAGGAGTGTGTGTGTAAGATAAATAATTGAATATTTTTTGAAAGATACAATGCCCTTCTATAGGTCCGCAAGCAACGTAACCGGCGTCCCTGCTCCAATCCTGCTTTACTTCATGCTGCATTTCCTCGCTGACCCATGAGCCCTTAAGTCCTGCAGGTACCTACTGCTCACTGCTCCCTGCCCTTTGCTTCCACGCACCCCCCCTTCACCCACTCCGCCCTCACCCGTGCTCCCTCGCTCTTTCCCTTCTTTCTCTCGTCTCCCCCACCCGTCATTCTCCTTTGCCCTCGTCCTTCGCGTGCCTCACTTTGTTCTCGGTTCAGTCCCCCATCCCACCCTCCCCATCCCACGGCCATAAAAACAAATCCCTCTTCCACTCCCCTTCATTCCCACCCCTCTTTTGTCTCCTTCCCTCACCTCCTCGTTCCTCCCTCCAAAACATTAAGACTCCCGTTTCTTGCTTCATCCACGCCAATACTGTTTCCCATTCCTTGTTTTGCACATGTTCGCCCAGCGCAAGCTGAATGTGACGAAATTCGTTCCGGCATTCGAATTTCGCTAATTATCTTCACCGCTAGCGGAAACATTACCAGTATGCATGAAAAAAGCCGATCGTAATTGGGGTATTTGTGCACATCTTTATAATAGTTTAATTGATTTCCATCCACTTTTAGAAAGAGGTGAGATCAAATCGGCCAAAATACTGTGTTTATTGTCTGCTACTTAAGGCCGGCTGTAATAGTGGTGCCATTGCCAAAATCACTATTACCTAATAATATACAAGGGAATTATATCTACGTTATCTACGTCTACACAATACCCAGCATAGCTGGCTTAAGTTTATGTGGCGGGGGCGTTGTGGCACCAGCCATGCGTGCAGAAATATTAGCTCATGTTTGCACTTGAATACATGTTAGCTCGTTCAACTCTCTTGCTCATACATGGCTATGTAGAATATGAATTTGCTGTTGCACTTGTACAGATTACCAAACTTTTATATAATTTAATTTATTTTTTCGGTCTGTCAAGTTCGATTATGTAATGTTTCCATTTCGTCTGAGGGAACAACGGCTGCATGTACCTGTGACACATTCTTTCTTATTTTAATCTGGCAGTCAAATAGACCAGAATATTTTCCACAGTGTCGCGAAAAAACTCAGGTACCCTGTACTTCTCTAGAAGTCTAAGTCTCGTCTGTTCTCTTCGAGAATTAAATAGGCTCCCTGCTTAAATCCTCCAGCCCACTCATGGCGCTTACTCGATTCCAGTAACAATTTTTAACAAAACTAGCGTGATTTCTCTTAATCTTATCTAATTCTTGAACTAACGTTTTCTCCCATGGATTCAAGATTCTTGCCGCATATTCTAAATGTTGCCTGACTAACGCCAGGTAGCACCTTTCTCTTCCTTTTCCATCACATTTTCCTACAACCCGTCTAATGAAACGTAGCTTCTCTAAGGCCAACCTGCATATTCTTCCAATGTGCGTACCCCATGAGAAGCTTGACGTCAGTGTGTCACCCAAGTGTTTGTGCTGTTTTGAAATGCTTACCTCGATCCCATCTCATTTTAAATGTATATCTTGTTTATCTATTCTTTTATTCCAAAACTACATTGCTGAACATTTTCTGATACTTATTTATAACTCCCATTTTTTATGCCGCTCCGATATCTGGTCTAAATCGTTAGAGCTTGAAAGCCATCTGCCGGTGTCTTTATATCTCTGTAAATCACTATGTCGTCGGCGAACAATCCAAGATTACTGCTAACTAGAGATTTTAGATTGTTAATAAGAAATGTTCATGATTAATTATTTACCGAGAAGAAAACCTAAGCTTTGGGCTATCAATTACGTTAAGCTCTCGTTGTTATGCTTGTGTATGCTACGCGCTTCTTTCTGCGAAGAATCGTTCGTCTAATGAACTTCCAGACAGTGGAGAGGCTCGCGAAGCGATGAACAGACATCTCATTGACTGTATGGCGATGAAATCAGCTCCAATATCCTGAAAATTTTCCCAATTGGCCATTTAAGTCTTCTATACGGGTCCATTCATACAATATTACAGTTTCTTACAAATATGTTCACCTATACATCATAATGAGATTAATAAAATTTATTATCTCCAAAGCAAGCAGACTTACTTAAACGACTAATTAAAATCTGCGTGTAAACTAGGAAGCTTCATAATAAATGCATTTTCGTTAAATAACGGTTATATTTTAGTGAGGATATTTTGGTTCTTACCAAAATGCTTGACGGGAAGCATTCGTTATATACATATTCATAGACATATAAATAATAAAAATATTATACTATATATACTATGATATATACTATGCTATACTACTCTAATATAAAAGACCTATTCTCAGTCGAATATCGCTGTCTCAATTCCCTAATCATAAGTACCAACTTTTCGAAGGCTTTTCTAAAATCTCGACTCTGATCTTCGTAATATCAATTTGTCTACCTCTGCTTGACATGGATGGACAAGAGTATCGTCTTCGTTCACTGAGAAACTTGTTATTCGAGACAGGATGCGAAACGAGCAGTGCAAGTAAGACTTGAACGATAAAAACAAGTTTTGAATAGAAGCGGAAGAAGAGTCTTCTGGAAAGCTTCGGTACGAAATATTAATAAGTGCTCAGCAGACCCTGGCA
The DNA here is from genome assembly GCF_022747635.1 of Hetaerina americana. NCBI lineage: Eukaryota > Metazoa > Arthropoda > Insecta > Odonata > Calopterygidae > Hetaerina > Hetaerina americana. The sequence goes on from NW_027286874.1 coordinate 42,678,000, forward strand.
ACATTTTCCAAGTTCATACATTTGAGGATCGAGTTCTGTGTTTACTGTAATTGAAAGCCATAATTTTTCCTTATGCATTCCCTAGTTAACCATATAAACCCAGTAACTCATAATTATATTAATTTTTTACAGTTTGTTAATGAATGGCTGAATAATATTAAAATCGAGAGATACAATAAATTGAGTTAGTAATTTATAGGTACATTTCAATGCGGGTTTACCACTCTTACTCTCATGTACGTAGAACCGCATTGATGCAAATGTAAGGGCCCAAGGCACACTATCTGACGTTTGGTTCACGTTGTTGACAAGAGTTTCCATTTGTGTCTTGGCACCCACCTGGGTTTTGTACGTAGCATACCTACCTCTTAAGGCATAATTTAGCACCCACCGGATGGGGCATTGAGAAGAAGTCTCTTCATGTCGTTCATCGATAGCCAAGTTTGATTCCCTTCCTCTTTCCTCGCCTTTGTCCTCATCACCACCCATCCTTACTGTCGCGGATCAAGTCAGAAGCTGAACACCTCCTACAGTAACTATCTTTCATCTTATAAACTTATCCATCGCAGAAATATGCACTCAATATTTCGGCAGCTGCTTCGATCGGTAACATCTTACCCTCCCTCTCCCTCACTCATCTTTTTTCTGGTTTCATCCATATTCCTCCCCATCATTCTTCTCTCCTCCCATTTTGCCTTGTCGGTGTCCTTCCCCAATATGTTATCCCCTCCTCTTCGCATTTGCCCGTTGCATTCTCCGCTGCCTTCACCTGTCATCTTTTCCTCCGCCCACTACCCTCCTCTTTGTCTTTCCTCCTTCCCACTCACCACTCCTAGGTGTCCAACCTATTTCTCCTCCTCTCGATCACGCACCTCATCCCCACTCGCCCTCTTGTGGACCTCAAGTGAACACACACATACACAACCACCCTATTTTCACCCCTCCCCCATAATCCCTCCTCCACACCCCCATCCCCTCAGCAACTCACCGTCGCCGACCTGAGCCACCCATACCAGACCATCGCCCCTCTTTCGCCCTCCCTCCTCCGTCTCACCTCACCAATCCACTCCACCACCCTCCCCCTCGCACACCACCTTCCCCAACCCACCGCCGGCCCGCTGCACATTTCCCCCCCACCTCTCCGGCCCGCCTCCCCTCCTTACGGTTGATCACCTCCCCCCCTCGTGTTCTCTCTCTCTCTCCGCCCCGCCTAAAGCTCTCTCCTCATCCTCCTCTCTCCACTCCGGACGGGAAGGGGGCGAGTGGGGGTGAGGCGGGGAGTGAGGGAGGCAGTGGGGGGACGTAGCCGCCGCCGTCTTAACAGCCCGTAGTGTCGGTCCGTTTTGGCGTGACCCTTGTACGTGGTCTTTTCTCCCTCTTTCCTCTCTCGCTCCTCCTCTCCCTCCTGGAACTTTTTCTTCGCCAAAGCAGTCCTGCTTCTTCTGCCGTCGTGAGACGACCATCATCTTTTGCGTCTGCAAGCGGCGCGCCTCTCTCGCCTTCCATACGCACGCCCTTCGCGTACGCCCTCTTACGCCACGCCAACCACCACCACCACCACCGCTGCCGCCGTCACTGCCGCCGCCGCCACCCCTTTCTCCCCCGGCCAACCACCAACCTCCCTCTCCCACCAACCCTCCTCTGCCCCCACCCCCTTTACCCCTTGTCACCCACCCTCTTCTTCCTCACGCTACCCTCCCCCTTGCCCTGCCCCCCTCCCTCCAGCCCGTCCTCTCTTTTACCGAAGCAGCGGCCTTCGTCTGCTCGCAGACGGAGCGCGAGTCCCGAGACACATAGCTGTGGGAGAAGAAGCACCTGGAGGAGAGTGCCAAAAACGCTCGCTTGCACCCTCGGAAGGAAAAAACAATCACCGGTCGGAGTCGGAGGAGAAATCTACGTCCTGAGGGTCGGTCGCGACGCGATTCATTTTCCCGCCCGTTTAACGCAACCCGCCACCCCCCTTTCCTTCCTTGTCCCCTCCCTCCCTTTCCCGCATCCACGGGGACGGACGAGACGCCAACCCCGAAGTCTCCGTTTCCCCGGCACCCCAATAGAGAGACAGAGAGAGGAGGGAGGCATCGCGACGACTACGACGCGCGTGGTCCGCAGCTTGGCGCGCTTCCCCTTCGTTTGTTTTGACACCGCGAACGCCGTCGCGGGCCCCGAGGATACGACGTCGGAAGCCGAGAGAACAATCACCCGCTGCGAACCGGGCGACGTGCGAGGACATCCCGACTCACCTTCGTGGGCGCCGAAGATTCGGCCTGGACCGTCTATCAGAAAGGAAGTCTCGCCGCATCTGTGGAGTCAGCGTCTCGCCTCCGTCTCGTCTGAAACGGGGAGGAAGTCAGGAGGAGACGTCAACAGATATACGGTATATAGAGAGAGGGAGACAGAAGGAAGGGAGGAAAAAGGACGGAAGGAAGGATGCCGGAGGAAGTGTCCGAGAGGAGGGCCGCCACCGCCTCGCTGCCTGCGTTGAGGTAAGCGTGCACTCGCTTGATTTTCGGGGGGCCGGACGGCGCACGTGGGGGGTAGCGGGCGCCCCCGGTGGTGTCGATCGATATGTCCTGTGGGAGAGGGTGAGGGAGAGGAGGGATCGGGGTAGTGGGAGGGGGGTTAGGGGGTTATTCGGGAGGGCGATAGAAAGGGGATTTTATACAAGGGGTGGCGGTGTGAGGGATGGAAAGAGGGGGCGCGGGATACGCCGGTTGTCGAGGGGGTCTGGGTGCGGGCGGGGGCGGGCGAGAGGGGGTTAAGAGGGCGTGCGCGCGCGTGTATGTGTGTGTGTCCGTTCCCGTCTGTGAGGCGGTCCCATTGATCCCGGCTCTGCCAATATGGCATGTCTGTGTTTACGTTGGGTTCGGTTCATTATGTTGGGGGTCTGCGGCGGAAATTTTATCACTCGACCACCCCCTTATAAATGTCGAGTTCATGCTACGGGGTGGGGCCCCTGGTGGTGCAGTGGAGGGTTTGGGGTGGTGATGTATGAGATTTTCCACCCCACCGGTCGCATGGCACTCCCCAAAACGAAAATTAACGTCGAAATTAATACACTTTATTAATTGATATCATCAATTAACGGTCCAATGGGGTGATCATTGAAGAGATCCCGTTGAAGTTCTTGTAATTTGATTATAATGCGAAATTTTCTTGATGCGTAGTTGCTCGGTTCAGTGTACTCAATGTGATTATGCTGTTGCATGGATGGGTTGATCTTTTATCTCCAGAGAATTTAATAGCAATGTTTTTTCGTCCTTTTTTACTTATTTATGTACCCTGCAAGCCATCGCTAGGGTGAGGGGCAGGGGGTGAATACACACCAGGCTATTTTATTATTATTAATTTTCTTTGCTAGTTTCTGCGTTACTCCAGGAAGGGTGACGCAGGAACTAGCCTAAGCATGTATTTGATACCCTTAAATCGTGTTATCTTGGTCATTTGCATTAACAATTATATTAATTAATTATGGTATGCATTCCAAAGTCCCTGATCATCGTTAAACTCATCAAGCCTTTACAATATAACGGAAAACAATGAAATTGGCATGACATTTTTCAAAAATGATCACATGATTAAAAATCGTTTCTTTTGCTCCTGTTGTATCACACATCTTATCCTAAAGACTTAATTGTTAAAGGATTGCTCTAGAGATCCCCAATAGCTTCATGCATCCATTTTTTCAAGTTCCCATAGCCATAACTGTTTTGGAACGAAATAACTCGACATTTTTAGAAACAAAGTAATTGATTTTCAAATTTAAATTATGAATTGGTGTATATGAGTTTAAATGAATATTTGCTCGACATTAATAATCCAAACTGATGTATTGTAACTGTCGCTGGAACTCTTTTCTCTTATTCTGATTCTCTCGCCTTCCGAACGGTAGTAGAACATAATATGGAGAAATGCGAACGCGAGTTATTTATTAAAACTTTTACAGTAAACGTAATTTGCCTAGCATCACCCCAATTATCTCGAAAACACTTCACTGATATCTGTTTTTGCTCCACAATTGCACCCTCGTGCATATTTTATCTAGAGTAGCATCTTTCGCGCCTTATTCATGTGGTTTCGTGAACCGTTATGGAAACCTCCTCTCAGGTTGAGATGATTTCCTATCAGAAAGAGAAAATACGTAATCGCCTTGACCATAGACATGAGTCAAAATTAAATTTGATACTTCAACTAGAAGTACCAACGAATGTATTGCATCGTTTAAGCTTTGTTTTTTATATGCATTCCGTGTAAAGTGTTTACGTCGTCATTTGAAGCATCCAGATTTAAGCAAATGTACGAATAACTCGCACAGGTCGAAAATATTTTGACTCGCATTGATGTTCTTCAAGCTTATCTAGCACATTAGACGTTATCATCCAAGTTGACTTTAAAAAATTATGTGTAAGCAGTATAAATACATTTTTATTCGTTCTTTTTGTATATATTAAATGAAAATATGAACATATCTACAATAATTAATCACGTTCAATTAAGTTGAGACTTATTATGCACTAAACAATAGGTAGGAAGAAAAAAATAAATGCAGCAATAGATGAATTAATCAACAAAAATGGATGCAGCAATAAATGTTTTAGTCCCTCAATGTTGCTAGTCAGGACCCGGTGACGGCAGGGTAACGTCCTCGGCTACCAATCTAGAGGTCGCGGGTTCGATTCCCGGCTAGGTGGGTTTTGCCCCATCTAGGGCTTGACTGTTTGTAATTGATGCATAAATCATTGTTAAAAGTCCGATGTTAAGGCCAAAGTGCTGATTTTGGATTAATGCGTAATAAATAAATACATTTTTAAGCGAATTTATTAGGTATGCGCCTAGCTAGATTCGTCATGTGCTAATCCCATAACAATAATGATTAGCATCGATATGAGTAAAAGATCATCGAAGGGAAAAAGGTAATACTTAAGGGAGGGTATTATTAAACTTTAACCTCTCTCTCTCATTCACTCACGTTGACGTGAATAGAAGTTCGCACATGTGCGTGGAAGGAATGGGCAATTCATTTGAACTTGACCCCTTCGCCGCTTGGGAGTTTTTTGGCCTTGGAGGGCGCCGAAATCTCTCCGGGAACGAGTGAAAGCGTGAGTGGGATGGTAGTCTGGGAATTACGAATTTATTCAAGGAAGTCACCCGCTGCTCTTGGCGCCGCCCCAACTTATGTGCCGCTCTCGCTCTGTGTGCGTGGTGTAGCTCCATCTCTCATCGGCAACCCGCGTGTTCACCAAGCGCGTGGGATCGAGAGATCACCCACAATGACACGCAGTGGAGAGGAAGAGTCCGAGGTAAAAGTGAAACATCCGTCTCTCTCCCTGGCAGCGTGTCCACCGAAAAAGCCTTACCCGTTCTCTCCCCGGAGTAGTTGAGGCGGAGGGGAGACAAATATTTTCGGGTACTTCCTGCCACCGCAATGCATTCCTTTGACCAAAGTACCTGAGCAGTTTTCAGAATGATTTTTGTCTTTATTTTCAATCTCCAGAGGACAAGGTCTATGAATGTTTATGCGCGCGTTCTTAGGCCATAGCATTCCGGAAAAATAATGCGGGAGAGTTGATCTCGTATGAATTCGCCACGCATTGAAATCGCCTCATTTTTAAATTCGCTATACGTCTTGTCCTTACCGGTTTATTTCAATTTTTATGACATAACCAGACGTTCGTGCTGGTCAGTGTCTTGTCGTGAAATATGAATGGGTTCCAAAAAGTGTAGGGATTCTATCTTCCCTATTAGAAGTTACCTACCTTTTCATGGACGTCTTGGTAATATTTACTTGTTTCATTTAGGAAGTAAACGCATAGTACTCACATTATTCAGGCTTGTTTCGATACCAAATCATTAGCATGAAATCTAAGTATGAAATCTTAGATTTCATATATATGTTGCTATGAATTCCACTACAGGTGAGTGTGACAAAGGGTGTTAGATGAACAGACATTGCCTTGAAGAAGAATTGAAGTGAAATGAAACGACCTTTCTTTAAAATTGCTCAGCACTTTTTTAAGCTTATTCTTGCAATTCTTTTTCTGGTGGCTTCTAAGAAATTATTTATTAGAATTGTTCTCCCCTTAAGTTGCTCATTATTTATAGAATCAAGGAATGAGACTAGTTACAGCCCGTTTCGTCTTTTGCTATGGCTGCGTGGTTAATTCCATTATTCTTCGTGAATCCTTAACACAGGGAAAGCCTTAAAACCTTTCAATCATTTCATCACAGCTTTGTTTCTGAAATATCTGAACCCGGAATATTTTACGTTTCCCTAACCTTATGTAACTTTTAAACACTTTTATCGAATTTATATTTGAAATCGAAAGATCAGGAAATCGTGCGTTATAATATAAAAAATAGAGAGATTAATTCATAGCGTGAAACTGGAGGCATTAAATTAATTACCTATTCACAAAATGTAATACCTCTAAATAAACCTCTTTTGTGATAATGTATCGCTACAACTACTAGGTTTAAGCGCAAATAATTCTGAAACAGTAAATATTTATGGTCAGGGAAGTTGAACGAGCTAGGGTCGAATTAAAAAAAAACTCTTTACGACTCGAGAATCGAGAAAATTGAAGGTGCTGATCATACTCGTAGATGTACAATTTGTGCAAGGTAATTGCTTGGATATTGCACTGGGAAGAAGGAATTATTCGGCGCAGGTGACCCAGCGATCAGATAAGACTTAAAAAATGGGGCCTTTTTTAAAGAGCCCCGAACGAGTCTTTAGAAACCCCTGTTCCCGCTCATTGTCTTTCATCATGCGTGGAGTAATACTTATTTGACTACAGTAACTCGCGTAATTGGGGTAATTTTCATCACCCGATAGTACATGCGTAGGATTTTTTTCTCGTATGACTTCGTAAATTCTTATGACGTAAATTTATTTGCACGCTTTTGTTAACGAAAGCTGTAACTGAGGTACATGCGTGTACTCAAGCCAAGCTCCTCCTCATTTAGAGTTTATTCATCGACTGGTTCAAGTGATAGCGTTTACGTTTCCTATAGAGATCAAAAGAAGAATTTCGTGAGTTGAAGAAGTGTTAACAAAGAGGCGTGAGTTTGTGAAAGGTAACTTAGGTACAGATGTAAAGAGGAAAGTTGCGGAAACTTAATACGAAGCGAACGTATGTTTGTATGGCTTGGAAATCTGGTCATTGATGCTTGAGAATAGCCTAGATTGGAGACTTTTGAGATATGATTGTGGAAAAGAAGAGAGAATATAAAATGGATAGAAAGGATTGCAGCCTATGAAGTACTAGGCGTAGTGTTGGAAAAGAGACGGCTGTTGGGAGAAATTCGAAAGTAGGACAAGTATGAAGATGCTGGGCGGCAATGGGATCCTGAAGACGCTACGGTAGTAGATGGCAAAGTAATTAAAGGGAGGAAAAATTAAGCATTTTGGATGAAATAGGAGATTAAATAAGTATGCCGAGCTAAAGAACGAGGATTACAATAAGTTGTATGACGTTAAAGGTTATTTTCTATCGTTTTAGCAAGGCTTAGGGGTCAAGTAGTGCATGGTACCATGGATGATAAAAATCTTACCCTAAAACGGTAGACTACAACTAATAATCTAGTTTATTAAGTGTATTTCATAGTTTTTATTTTATTTTAACGAGAATTGCCTTAAGAAAAGCACCTACTCGCATTATAGATTAACGTTGGCTTGTTTCTGATGCCGTAATCTCAGGTACCACTTCCCTCACGAAGGTATTTGAACCCCTAAGATCCCACATCCTGGGAAGGAATCCGCAAGTGGACTGCATTCATGAGCGCGAGTTGTATGATGCCAAAAACAATTCCATTCAATCCCATCAATGGGCGCTACGAATGACATGCCCTCCCCCAATGGACAGAAAGATACTTCCTCGCACACGTGACTCCCAGCGTTGGGGCATGTTTCACTTGGAGGAGCCAACTAAAAATAGGGAATCATTCATCTCTATCGAGAGAATCACCATTGCTGGACCTCTCCTTATCCTCCCCGAATTTCCATCCAAACCAGCCCCCCCCCCCCCCAATCACGAAGGGCGTCCATCTGCGACGCTCGCTATTCTCCCGCGCCCTCCCCATCTCCCGCGCCACCATTCGCCCTCTCCACCCCCACGTCCTTTCCCGCAACCCCTTCCCTCATCCCCTGCCGTTCCTCCGTTGACGCGAAGCGCACCGTGCTCTCTCCCCCTCGGAATTCTTTTCAACGCGCGCGACCTTGGAGTCTTCTCACGTCCGAAGCCGCGCCGGACTCGCCGGTCCGGGTGGTGTGAGCATCTGGCGCGGAGGGAGGGAGAGGTGGCGGGGACCCTTACACCACCGACCCTCGGGAAGGAGGGGGCGTGCCGGGTGTCGTGGCACTGATACACACAGGCGTGGCTTTTACAAGTGTTTGGGGAACCATGAGGAAGGTGGAGGAGGAGAATGAAGGGGTTTCCGACCCCGAGGAGGCGAGTCGCTCCTCTGCGGGAAGGCGGCAGGAGGGGGCGCCGGGGAAAGGGGGTCGGGTAGGGGGTGGGTGGATGAGAAGGGAAAAGGAGTCGGTGAGGAGAGTAACAACACTTGAGAGAGTGCTCATTGAAGGTCACCCATCCATAGTGAGGGAAGGGAGAGCTGACTACAAAAAGGGACGAGAGTCGTTTCGGGTGGTGCCACATGGGTGAATCTGTCGTTCTTCCCCTAGTGTTTCACATGTTCTAAACTATTGGAAGTCGCTTGATTGGGTTAATATTTTTAAATATTACTTAGGCATGCAGATATTTATCTTACCTTCTCAACTGTGAAAATAATACACACACACACACACACACACACACATATATATATATATATATATATATATATATATATATATATATATATATATATATATATATATATATATATATATATATATATACACACACACACACATATATAAAAACACATACATACATATACATATTCACATATAAAAATATATATCCATATATAAAAATATATGTATATGAATTTGTATATATTTATGATGCTCATACTTCTGTATGACCACCAATCGTGTGTGTCCTTCGTCGGTGAGTGCCTTGGTGGCTGGGTGGATGCCAAAACCTCCTAGGAAAAAGTGAAATGTCATCTTATGAATGCATTTATTTGCCCCTACCTCTCAGAAGGTCCACCTATTTGCCAACAAATTCAAAGATCACGTTTGCACCTGTTGCCTGCCTTGTGGTTTTAACGATAGGGCCCTCGTGACGCATAGGATACGGACAGGTAAGTTAAAAGTCACAAACTTTAAAGGCGCTGGAATATTGCCTCGGATAACAAAGAATCATTAATTGCCTATACATTTATGTAACAACCTCGCCGTCCTTTTTCTGTGAATTGGAATTATCCGTATCTGTAATTAAAAATACAGCATACTATATACTTTTTCCCTTTCTATTAATTATATAGAATACCGATGCGTTTTCTTAAAATCTTGGCTTGGTTAGGAGAAATGCATTACGGGGGCGTCACTTGAATATGCTCCTGGCATTAGCAATACAGAATACAAAAAGCTTGGGATAAACATGTGTATAGTATCTACGTCACGGAAGATTTTATGACGGAAATAGGACGTCCACTAAATGCTCTTAATTGTAGATTTCAGTTCAAATTCACAATGCCTCATTATTGAGGTATGGATAAATTTGTTAGTTTTTAATTGCAGTATTTACGTAATTATTTTTTAAGCAATTAAACAGATAAAAATAATTTTATCATATATAAGTATTAAATTAGGCTCCTGACAAGGGCTATAACATATTAAAAGTATACCTTGTGAGACTTCAACGAGGTAATGTCTCAGAAGTGGTATTCACATAAATAGTTTTGCTGTTTTGTCATCTCGAGTGAAAAAATATGAACCCTGCCAGTGAAGAATTATGGAAGAAAACTAGGGAGAAAAAATTCCTCAGAGGTGAATCGAGACGTGTTTCTTTAAAACTCGTTCTCATAAATTCGCCTCCTCTTGTAAAACCATTGAAGGAGAAGGTCGCAAGGATACCTAACACTGCAGATGCGTTGCAAACCACCTTCGCTCGTATGCAAACCCATAAGCTCGTAAGGTTTCCAGTTTCCCATCCGAAGTGAGAGGCATAAAACCTGAGCAACAGCACTCTCGCCTTCATTTATCCCACGGAGAGTCCGTTCGGGTGTGTACTACCAACGATAACGTCCCATTGTCCAGTCGCTTAACTCCCGCGACTCTCTCTCTCTCTTCCCTTCGCTCTCTTCACGTGAGAGTCCCTCGGGAAATGCTCGCAAGTTCAGCGAAAAGAAAATCGGCCAAGTGAGTGAGAGTTGAAGTCACGGGATTTGCCCCGAGAATGGATCAACAGCAGTGATCTGGATGGATCTTTCCCGCCTCGTCGCTGAAATGGTCATTTGATTGGCGCTACATTTCGGTGGGCGTCTCTACGTGTACGTCCCGTGCGATTACGTTTCCTTGCGGCTCTACGATGTCGCCGTAAATTGATTGACCCGGTTCCTCTTCTGTCCTGATTAGGCACTTAGTCACGTAGGGCAAAGAAAAAAACCGTTAATCTTTGATTTTTTTCGCTCCATCCCTCCCGATTGCTTTCAATTTAAAATGCAGTCGTTCACTGCGAGTTTTGCTGAACTATCCGCCCACAAATAGCATCTTAAATTTAGAAGACTATAGATAATAACGGTACGATAAATTCGCGCCTCCCAAAAGATTTTAAGTTAATTTGCAAAATGTCACAGCTAAGAGATTTTTGACCAAGAATATAAAATTGAACGGTTTCGTTCTAAGAGAATGATACGGGAATGATTTTCAAAGTTGTGCGACTATGTTACTACGGGGAACATTTTTGGCATTCTATATAAATCCATAACAGAGAAATTGATAGTGTGACTGTTTTTGGGGTTCAGTGTTTATATTTTAATGATTCCAATCAGGATAATTCTCTGAACGGCCACTAAACAACACTAGGTTTTTGTGTACACACTAACCAACTAACTAGCCAACTCTAGTGTATTGTGTGCCAAAACTAGTTCGTTAGTCTAATGTAGTTTACCCCCACATTAACCTCAGTTGATGGAAAAACTGAAATTATACGGTTCTACACACCACTGGACACGCATAGGTATCATTACCGTTAAAACTAAAATTAGAATAATTTGGAATGAAATGAAATTGGTGCGAAATTTCAGAACAGTATTTTGTAAAAATTTTTTTTTTTTTTAATTTTGGGTGACTTAAGAAATTTCATCAAATTTCTAATCAATATATAAAGCATGAATAGCAACCAATAAATGTTACTTCCTAATGACTATGAGCATTCGCTAAATGACTGATAAATGAGTCAGACCTTTACTACGAATCTACACGAATTAAAAAAAAAATCAAAGCGATTTCGTGGACATACAAGGTGCCGCATGGAATTTTGTGTCTCCACAAATTTTTCATAAGCTTTCATTTTTACTGTCATTATTTCATTATTAAACTTGGCATTAAACCCATATGCCAAAAACAGATAATATATTAAAAATGTATGATTTCTTGAAATGCTGACCGTTACGTTTGAAATGCCCTATATACTCGAGTAGACATGTATGTTTGTATTGATACTGATTAGGAAGTTATGGATTTTAATATTTTTAAGGTTCTATTTCATTAATTTTAAAGTTTTTCAACCATGCTCTGTTGTCGTTGCTCCCTGGCGTTCATTTCCATTTATGTGACTCTAAATGTTCATTTTCTTAAAGTCTGGTGCAATACTTATTAGCTTAATTTATTATGGAGTTTGAAATATTTCTTTCTCAATATTTTCATAGTTATTCTACTTAAAAATATATATATATATATAATATAATATATAATATATATATAATATATATATTATATATATATATATATATATATATATATATATATATATATATATATATATATATATATATATATAAAATATCTTCGAAATGGAACGCTCATCGGCGACACACAAATATATAAAAACACAGATGTAGATTTTTAGAATATAGAGACACAAAGAAAGGACACTCACAATTTGTTATTTTACGTTTCGACAGCACGGCTGTCGTCTTCAGAATCTTCTTCAGCATCTGAAGACGACAGCCGTGCTGTCGAAACGTAAAATAACAAATTGTGAGTGTCCTTTCTTTGTGTCTCTATATTCTAAAAATCTACATCTGTGTTTATATATATATATATATATATATATATATATATATTATATATATATATAGATAGATATATATACACACACACACATATCTATAAGCCTAATTTTTCCGAAATCTCGATCTGCGCTCAGGCTTGTTTAAATAATGTTGATGAGGGTAATGAGTGTGTTTTTACAAAAGATTTTATTAAATCGCCGTTCATACGATTGGTGATATTGACCATAAAGAGAATGGTTGCGTTCAGTGTTCATTAAAATTTAAATGCAGCATCGCGACGAAAATTCTACTCCAGAGCACCCTTATGCTGCAGAAACTTTTACTTGTATTTATCTTCTGGTAGTTATGTGTCTAGGAGTCCACTCCCCTGTAGCGTTCTAACTAAATACTTCTTAGTAATACCACCTAGTGGTTTTCAACTACACTTTAAGTGTGTGTGAAATTCATTAATGACCATCTACCTACTCCTTGCTGGTAGGAAATTTGCGGATTTTTTTATTATAGGTGTTCATGTAGCCGAGGTTTAATTATATCAGTCTCTGGAGTGAAAACACGAATTACATATGAGAGGGAAAATTTTAATCCCTGAACATTGAATTAGCTCTGAAACCAAACAAAACTGTCTGACTCCGACTATCTATAATGGAGTGTTGAAAGAACATTTGCTTAACTTTCCAATTTCAAGATTATGAACATAGCACTTATAATAGTCCCATAAATATTCCTGTACTCTTGATACAAAGTGACTTTTTGAAGACTGTTGGCAAAATGAAGCAAGAGGCTTAAGGCAATTTAGGTCAGTAATTAGATAACGTCCAAACTGGCTAGCTCACTCAGAGAAATCCCGCAAAAGGAGCATAACTTAAATATTACTCTGGACTCTAAATCTCCATTAATAGCTCCTTCTTCTATGCTGTTAAAATTTTCTCAATTATTTCACAATCCCGTAAACTAAAACTGTATCAACACTTCCCTAAAGTCATTGCCATTTCAAAAAACCTTTCATTTGCTGTGCATAGCGGTATTTTCAATGCGAAAATTGTATTTCATCAATAAGACTCCAGGATAATTTGTGACCGAGGTCCTATTAGCTCATAGAATAATCAAGAGTACCGTAATGTCAGCATTTCTGTAGCAAGAAATTGACTGCTCAGTGCGACCTCGCAAACGTTGTTTGTGTTCTAGGGCCTTCATTTTCTCAGGGTAATTTGCATGCGATTTCAAACGTTTTTAATGACCCGCTTTATCGCATCATGAGGAAGTGGTTTCCAGTTTCACGATTTCACGACCTTAGTCTTTCTCTCTCTCGTCATGATTTCCGTATACAATGACTCGAAGATAATCTCTTTCTCGAAAGCGCAGCGTGTATAATTTCCCGTTGTTTTGTGACATTTCATAACAGTCCTCTCAGAGGTCAACATGCATGTATATTTCAGACTGGAATCACGTGAAACCAAGCTGGATAGGTACAAGGTTATTAGCGCGATGAGTTAATTAACTAAGGTCAGTTAATAAGTTCGCTCCCTTCGCCAGAACATACAATTTTCTCGATGGTAATTTCAAATTAATTTCTAATGATTTTCCTTATTCATCAGCCCTTCTTCACCCCTTAAGCACAAATTCGAGCGTGTCAATGATGGGCTGCTAATGCTCTCAAGCATGTGAGAACCTTTATCTCGGAAGCCATGGAAAATAAAACACGCTCAACCCAGGGTCAACCTGTTACGCATCAGAAACCCCAACAATAAAGGACAACACGTATGCGTATAGTATGCAAGTGTATGCGATCCTATCAAGTTCTCGCACATTTATCCTCGAAACATAGGAATAGCTAAAAATCGATCAACTCTCAACGTATCCTACCGACCAACAACCACAAGGCAGAGGAAACTGAAGGGAGCACGACGAGAAAATAGTTCTCTTCTCCCATACATCCTGGGAAAGACGCTTCGCCCAACCACTCATCTTCTTCCGCCAAACCAGGTGTGCCCATCCTAAAAATCTTTTTCCCAAGCGGGCACACACACACCCGACCACTGGTCTTACGCAAAAGGAATTTCAATCAGTTTTCGATTAACCGCTCCCGTTTTCCCTCAACCAACTCTCGTCTTTCCTGGAATCGCGCCCATGCTCCAGGACGTCCTCTCCCGTCCCTCTCGATCATCCCCCTATTCACCTGTTCTTTTACCCACTCCACACCCCTTCCCTTTCCATGCATTTCTGCCACAAAGTGTCGAGAGAGCAGTACGGAGAGAGAGAGGAGGGGAGGCGATGGGAGGGCAGACATGAAGAACTGCAAAAGGACGAAAAGCGTTAAGGCTTTTCCACGGAATCCGGCCATTCACCGTCCCCCGACCCATCTTCTCATTCTTCTCCCGTCGCTCGGTGCACCCCGGGCGGAGGGAGAGAAATGCGGAGGAAGAAAGCGAGGAGACGCGAGAGGGGCAGGGGAACTGAGGCGGAGGGGGGGTGGGTGGACTGGCTGGGAGATAAAGGGTGCGGGAGAGAGGGAGAGGGGGACACGTCGTAATTGGCGTCTCGAATTCACGGCCGCGCAGTGCTCTGTGAACGGACGTCGATGTTTCGGTCGCGGACTCCCATTGTGGACCACCTCGGACGAGCCATCCTTGGATTATCTCCCGTCGGAGCCATATCCCACCGACCTCCCTCTTTCCCTCCCTCACCCGCGGCCACTCCCCCTTCTCACCCACCTCCCCAACCCCCTCGTCCCCCCCACACTCTAATACGGCCAGCCAACACGAGCTCCCCTTGCGTGAACGGATTCCATTCCGTCTCATATCACCCCAAAAAACACCAACCAGATCACCCCCGGTAACTTGAGCTCTTATAAATCCCTCCCAGTCCTTCATTCACCGATGTACTTTATTTTGTTGTTTTATTTGCCTTTTTTTCTTCCGGATAGCACAGCAGGCTCACTGTTATCCGAGCAATACAGCGCCGGACTCCTGGCTGAGTGATGGGTTGACCGCTTAAATCGTACCACACGCCAAAATATCATTTCCTGGCCATAAATATGATAAAAAATTGTGAAATGATACCTATTCGCTGCAAAATCAGAATGCTTATTTGTGTCGATACCGAATAGATATATTCAGGTGTGATCATAAGAATTATGCCGTAGAACATGGAACGCTGAGACATCGCCATGTGGTAAGTCATCGTAACTGGCGACCACTCACCACATCAGGCATCCACAGCACACGAACAGATAAAGTCACGTTCCATGCATGAGACATAGCAACAGAAAACAATTCTAACGAGCATATCAATTTGTAACTACTTAACTGAGTCAAGATGTGCACGGGACCACCACAATTTCTAGTCAAATTATGTAACCAAGTAATATGTTGATTGTTAAATTTAGCCTTGACAACATCAGTAAACGTACCAGCGTCAGAGGTAGTTGGCAGCGACTTCAAAAACTGATTCGAAGTGTTACCTCGGGTAGCTCGTAGCAGCTACCCGAAGGATTCTTTCACGTAAACGGAAGAAAAAATATGTATATACGCTAGTACGCGTAGACATATACACATAAATGCACAAAAATCTAACTTTGTCATAAATTTTTCTTTCAGCCATAATTGTGCTTATTAACCTCTTTGCGAAGGACCCTCATGCATATTTATGATGGAGGTTCGAAATGAAAACGCAAAGGAATTTTTATAGACGGTGAATGCCTCTGATTCGGTCTCTGAAAATACCAGGGTTGCCGTTGAAAGCTAGACCGTATAATGAAGGGGCTGCAGTGGAAAGATACATTTTTCCACATTTCAATGAATAGAAAAGTAATATGCTCGAAAAAACTCTTAATGGGCGTAGAAAAATCAATTTTAACAATCCATTCATCAATAGCGTATCAAAAATATTACAGCAGCCAGACTGGGAATCACTCATGGAGCGAAGTTTCCCTAAATTACAGATTGAAGCTCTTGCATAAATTGGAAGGACGTCTATTCAGCAGTGATGTTGAAAATGTATTATTACCGCCATCGTACTACGGTGGGAGATATCATGTCAGTTAAATTGGAGAGATTAAGTGTAGAACCGATCGATTTAAAATGTCATTTTTTCTACGTACGATAGGGGATCATTATAACATTGTTCGACCGCAGTAGGGTCATGTTCGGGTAAAATTATTCTGGTGTGTTTACTGCCTCTGCTACACAACCTGGTGGTAGCTTGCAGGGTATATATAAATACAAATAAATACAATACTACTTACGCCACAAAGAACCATATTAGACATCCTATTCGCCGTGCAGTGTACTACGCTTTATTTTTACTACGCATGACCTTACATTCAAGCTGGCGTAAAAATATCATTAAAAATGTTTAGTCGGACGATAAAATCTCCAGCCACGGCCGCATAGTACATCCCATCCGTGGGAAATCACCACATTAGCAAAAACCACAATCTGATTCTTTTAAAATTTCCAATCCGAGACCCTTGGGTCATAACCTCAAGTACACTTGACTTACACTATGCCTAACGGACGGCAGCATATATTAACATCCTTTAGCGTTATTTCTCGTACTTGCTCCGCCTTTAGCCTCGCTGTGAACATACCGTGTCCAACTTCGTTGAACACCTTCCCAGTCGTATTTCAACGCCTCTCACGCACTCTTCCACCACCCTATAGCGATATAATTTTCATTTCCAATACTTTCATCTTCTCACACTCTTGGCATAAACCTTCCTACCACCTCCACTTCTAGCCGCTCCACCCTAACCCCCACAGTATTCTCCTCGTTTGAGATTTTTTCCTCTAGCACTCCCTCGCCATTTTCATTCTCTCACCCTCTTTCCTTTCCCGAACCCCCCACAAAACAGGTTCTTTTAATTTTCCCAGTGAGTACATTAGCCCCCTTCCCTCCTCCTCTTTCAGTGTGAGACTTCTTCCGTCTTCTCTCTCCCCCTTCTCTCTCTCTCCTTCCCCCCGCCGCATTCTCTCTCGTGTCTCCCGCTCCTTCCTCCCTCCCCCTTCCCTACTCCTCATCCCCTTCATCCTCCCTCGGAGACCTTATCTCGCACTTTCGGGAGATACCTCTGACTGCGGCGGCGCCGTGAATGACCCCCTAAGGCTATCTTTCCCATGTACTTCCTTCCACCGAAGTCTTTCTCTCACTTCGCTTCTCCTACCTCACATTTGACGGCGTATTCCGACCCCATCGCGTCGGGTCATTTGTCTGCAGAGAAAGACAGAGAATTATAGTTTGTATAGTATCAAGGGGGGTGAATTCAACGCCTGCAGTGCTTTTTGCTAACAAAATAATTTGCATAAGTCCTTCAATACGCTGTGAGCCGAGCATCTTATGCCTATGGAAAAGATATATAGCCAAGATTTTTACCTCTATATACATGTATTAGGGAGCGTATTAAATATATAATAGTGTATACTGTATAAAAAATAACGAAAGAATTAATTTAGTTACAATGTCGCTCGTGGTGAACTTTCACTATCACCAATCAAATATATGTAGTCCAATCCATATGGTCTATTTGCATAAAAGTAGTAATTATTTGCCTACAAGAATAAATATTTTGGAACTGCAAATGCCTATTAAAAATTCAAATATGCGGTTCAAATTAGATTAGCAACATTGATTGTGTTGATTATTAATTTTATGAGCAATTAATAAAATAAGTATTTCATCATCTATCGTTAGCATCAAGAGCGCAGGTAAAAATTCATAATAGGGGCTTTAAGCACGTGAAGTCGACCCTAGATGTCGCATAGACTAAAACATTGCCTCAAATGTTGTCAGTTCCAACTGGGTTTCATTAAATGATTTGTTCAAATCCTCAATTCCTAAAATTTTAATTTGACAAAGGCCCCAATTTAGCTGTTTATATGAGCATGAATTAACAAGTTTCACTTTTCGTCCGACAAAAGACTTTCGCCCATGCGACTCCGCAACTCACCCAACGGTCCGGGATAATTTTCACTTCGTTCCTTCACCTGGCGCCTCACCTCCTTGTTCTCTCCTCTCTTTCTCTACTCGAAACATCCATCCTCGCTCTTTTTATCTCTCTCTCTCTCTCCTCCTCCTCTCCACTTTTGCGGTTTCCTTCCTTCCTCCCATCTCCCCACTCTTTCTTCGCCAAACCACTCCAGGGGAGGAAGGCGGAGGAGGGAGGGAAGGAAGACCTTTTTGTTCCTTCCACGCCGTGGCCGGACGTGCGAGGTTTTTATCCGTTACGGCGTGCTCGACTCGATAGGCAACGCAGTTCCATCGCTTGGAAGGGACTCCAAAAGAAGTAGGAGCACAAAGAACGGGAAGGGTTGAAAGGGAAAAGAAAATCTGGCGGGAGTTAATCCTGTTTAAACGTTACTTTTTTTTATCTCGTGTGTCGTGTGAGGAAGGGGGGAGGGCGTGTGGGCAGACTGAGCGCGCGAACCACAAGTTACTCGATGATTTATCGATGGGTGTACTTTTCAATTGTTTTTGTTTGCGTCCGCAGTGCAGTTGGCTTCCCCGGTTAGTCCGCGTGGGGATTAATGGCTATCTCCGATCGGCGGCTCAGACGAATGTCTAGATGTTGAGGATGTGAGCGTTTTGCGACGCCCGACTTCGGACGTCTTGAGATGTTATTGCCCCCCCATTCCTCACCTTCGTCGACTAATTATTACGAGGATGGGGCGTTAAACTGGCTCCGAGGAGATGGAAATATTCTGATGAACGTCGCAAGATAAGACCACCCGAGAAATAATTCTCCTCCGTCTGGAACGCGAAGTTCCCGCCATCTTAATAACATACGTGGTGCGATTCCTCTCTCGAGTTCAATTCCTTCGCCTTCAACGGGGAGAAAGTCTCTCGCGTGAAAGTGAACTGCATCAGGAAATGACTTGCTATCAATTGGGTCCTCATCTGTTGAGGTCTAGTAAAAGGTGACGTAAACATTAAGATCAAGCATTTTATTTGAAAAACCAGCGTAAGTAGGCAATTGGATGAGGTTATTTCGTGCTGTTATTAAACTTCATCGTTTATGTGATACGCACACAAAGGACAGGGGGTATGGAAGGAGGGGAGGGGAAACTTGGGTGGGGGAAAGAGGAAGATATAGCGATAGGTGAGAGCGTTGGGCGAACTGCTGGTGAAGGAGAGGAAGAGGAAGATGTACTCTCTCCGTCAGTAACTACTCAGTGACAACGAGGATGGTGGCTGAGACCACCGAAATATTTCCAGATTGGGTAGTTTTTGGAATGTTTTTTTTTCTGTGTGTGTGCCACATAAACGCTCTACATCCAGAAAAGCGTTGTTTTCTTGATCTATATAACGTACCATACATTTATGTATCAATCCCGAATAAGTTACGAATCAAAATTCACCCAACATCATGCCACCTTGAATCGTATTTTTTATATGCACAGTGCATGAGTTTTAATGAAAACGCGCTTTCACTCTTGAACAAATATTAAAGATAAGTTGCACATGGTCGTTCTCTATGCGCAATCTTATCCTCTGTGTGTAATTGCGCATGAAATCCTTTGTAAATCACACTCCGTGACCACTAACTGAGCAAGGAGAAGATTGAAAGTCGAGCTCATTGAAACTCGACCGAGGAGAAATATGAACCTCTTAAAAATGCTCCCTTCTCTGTTTATGCGTTGTCATGGATGCTCTTCCATATCCGCGCAACGAGGATGGCCTTTTTCGTTATCATTATTTTTCAACTTTCCTTTTTCCCCTCTCTCTCTCTCGGCATGCTGATCGATGCGTTCATTATGCGGTCGCTGTGCTCCGACGGAGGAGATGGCAAAAAAAGGGAGCCCGTGCGTGTTGAGTCACGGAGAATAGTGCAAAACTGTGACTTAGGAGTGAAAAAACGAACCCATAAAGTTCAAGGACTGCCCTGCATATGTGCAAGCAAAAAACTTATAGTAAATATTTTTCTCCGCCATTTCATCGTGCATGTGGAAAACTCAAAAGGTTTCTTCAAGTAAAAAAATAGTAACCATTTTCTGCTTAAAAATGGAGATCATACTTTACGTAGACCCTCATTTTAATACCTTTTGTTGATGCCTTACACATGTTCAACTTTGCAAATTCCTTTGGTTCAACTTGCAACATTCCCATGCTCTACAAAGTTCATTACTGCCAAAGGATTGTTAAGGAATTTCTAGCATACAATTAAAAATGCATGGAAATGTTAACGGAAGAATGTTAAAGAAAGTTAAATCTATGGCTTGACGGTAATGGGATGTACTGGTGTCTCCAGCCAAATGGTCTTACTCCAGTATAATATTCCTCTAAGGGAAATAAATTTAACAATGTTCTATATCATTTTGCACAATCAACAATCACATGTAAAAATCAAGAAAGTTGACGATGCTGCTTAGAGAAGAAAGGATGAAGCGGTCAATCGAGGATAAATGTTTAGGAAGTCGATATTTTTTTAAGCGCTCACTACAATTGGTGATCATTTTGTACGTTCAGGGTATTTTCCACGGGATGAGTTTATTTTTACACCGCTTCCCAGGACATAAATGTCTTTCTGATGAATGAATTCCAGAACCAGTTCCATCTTCCCTCTTCCTATCACAAAGCTGCTTCACCGCTTCCTTTTTTTCTCCCTGTTTGCAATCCATTCCCTACGGTTTCGGTTGACACCGAGTGAATACCTTAACCTATAATATCCTAATCCTTTGGACGAACTTGTCCCCAAGCCGTCATCATCTTCAGCCTTTTATTCCCCGTCAAGATTCATGGAAACGCGGCGGACCTAATTAAAACGGCGCACTTAAAAATGTTAACTGGCTTATTCCGTGAGGAGAGTGGCTGGGAGAGAGTAATTCACTGGAACGACGTCTACCCGGGGATGGCCGGAAGAACATCGACTGCTTTCATCGACCGGTTCCCCTTCCTTTTTTCAACCCTCCCCTCTCCTCTCGACCCCTTCCCACTTCCCTGTCTCCACCTCCGCCCTCTCCTTTCCCTCTTATCACCCTCATTTCTTCTTTTCCATCATCCACCTTATTCCTCCTCCATACTTTCCCACCCTCTTCCATCCCCTTCACATCACTTGCTAATTAATCCTCCCTCCCTGGTTCCCGTCTCCTCCTCCTCCTTCTCTCTACTTCTATCTTCAACTTTCTCTGCCTCCTCTCCAGGACTTCTCATCCAATCCACGGCCTCTGAATTGTTTCGGATCGGTCTCAAGAACCATTTTTATGTCCTTCTTTCTTCATAGCAATCAAACGAGGTGCACTCAACGTGGATTTTCATTCCCTCCATTTCAGTTGGCCCATGTACGAAACTTGGGTTTAATTTTTCCTCACCATCATATTCCAGCTGATCGATTCAATGTATTTAGTTATTATTTATTTTTTGGAATTCAAATAATTTCTCGAAGGGAAAATGTCTTTTTTTTTCAATAATCTCCTTTACCTCAACGCTCGCCGGTCGAAATCTTCCAGCATTCGGGCGTGGAAAGTAATTTGTCGTTGAAAGCAGTGTTTTGTTGAAAGCGATTACGTCGATGCCGAAAGTGAAACGTATAACGGGAAGAGGGAAATATTCCAATGTAGTTGAACGCCTAATCGGGAGCCCATTGAGATTAACCTTTCGTGAGAGGTGGGACGTCCGTGTTATTTCTGCGGTTGTGCGAACTCGCCGACTCAACTCGTACGTGCTCTATTTGCATAAGTTTTCCGCCGCGTCGACCTTTGAATCTCCCTCTTCCTCCTCTCCCCGCAGCTGGACGTTTCCTCTCGGACACTTTCGCCTCTTCCTCCCCACCTCCCTCTTCCGCCTTCTCGTCGCCATCACCCGTTCTCTTTCCCAGTCTCTCTCTCAATTCTGCTCCCTTTTTAAGAGCCCCGTCCGTGAAGCGGATCTGCCCTGCAGTACTCAATGCCCCTCCAACCTTCTACCCGCCCATCCCCCAGCTCTGTCCCCTCCTTTCGCCCCCTCCCCCCGGTCCACCCGTGGACTTCCCTGCAAATGGGGAGAGGGGACGAGTGCGTTCTTTCTCTCTTTCTCCTCCTCCTCGAGCCATAAAATCCACTGTTTTGTCTTACCCTTGCTCCTCCCTCCTCCTCCTCCATCACATCCCCTTCTTTCTTCCCAGCGCTCCCGTTCCTCCTTCCTTCATTCCTCCTCTTTCCCTGGATGCATGCTGGACGGCCCAACGTGACCGAGAGGGACGAGTAATGACTACACTTCCAATCGTGTTATCGCTTTTTAAGGGCGATTGTTGCCATTCTTGAAAAAAACATTCCCGTGCCTACGCTTTCTGCGCTATTTACAAGCTTTTCCCTGCCGCCGGTCGCGTAGCTTTGGCCCACGCCCTTCCGTCCGCCTTCTCTCCCACCCCTCCCGCTTGTTTGGTCCATTCCGCATGCCTACCACATTCTATTGCATATTTCCTCTTGATTCCACGTACCCGTGGTGTTTTAATACAGGCGAGTCAACTCATCCGAGCGGCGGATTGTTTAGTGAGCGATATTTAATGTCCGCAGGGCATGATGGATGGGTATCAGAGCGGTCCTCATGAATTGCGGCCGCTTTTCGATTAAGTTTCATGCCGCTTCCGGTTTCGCGAACTCCTTGTTTTCCGATTCCCCCGCCATTTTTATTATTCAGGTCCCTCGTTTCGGTCTTAAACATTCCCTCGAGCCATCACCCCTTTTCTGGAAGGTAAATGATCTCTATCGAGTGGAAGACACCATACATCGTCCAAATATTTATCTCCTCCCTTACATTGATGCATACAAATAGTGAAGTATGTATCGCCTTTCAACCTCCTGATAGAAGAACTAATATTGCTTTCTTCCTTGCTCTTTGTAACGTATTGACAGTTCATTAATAAGGGCCAGGAGACATGGATATACTATACATAATCTGCTTAACGCTCAAAAATTCATGGGAACTCGGTTTGTCTTTCATCACCGACGCATTACCAACCAACGTAGAGGTAATCGAATCGATTATTCAAGTATATTCGGGGCATATAGTGTGTTGTCGTTTCAAACGTTTTGAAATTTCGATCTATAAAATCGTCATTAGCATTGATTAACGGCCACAGAATGAATATAGGTGATAATTTGTTATTAAATGTGTTATAAAATTCATTGTAGATGGCAGGGAAATTGTGAATGAAATTTGTTTCAACATATCGCCAATTTGAAATAATTGTTCCCCATCGCCAGTCAAAGTTTCTTTTTCAAATTAAATTAAATGTTGTTAAATTTAAATGAAAGTGCTCTTTGTATCCATCAATATTTTCTGCATTGATAAGGAGTTTCTTTTATATTTATTTCAAAGTTTGAAATAATTTTCATGGAATCTCTCTCACGTCTGCCTTTAATTTTACTGCGGGCTTCCTTTTTGTTGTCTCAGTTAATGTTTTCTCGTTGCCATTTTCTTATTTCAATCACTTTCTTAGTCTGAATCTTCCCACCGCCTTCATCCAAACGGCCGATACGATAGCCCCCCTCCTCTTTGTATGGATTCAAACCGCATTCTTGATTGGAGCCGTCCGCCGGAAAAAGTGGACGGTTTTTGAGTCAGCAGGGGGTAGGTATCCTCCCTACCAGCCGTTTTAGTTCCAAACACTCCCGCTTCATACACTCGCGCGCCAATTCGCTTTGTTCCCCCCTCAAGGATTTACTCCCAATTTCGTTGCGTCTCCCGAGAAACCGTCGGGTGATGATGAATAATGAATGTTCGAGGCAAGAGCAGTACTTTAATTTTTCCAACCGCACTGCGCGCGGCTCTTCCCGCGCTAATGGAAGGGGTTCATAATCCCAGCCTTGCCGCTTCCCACGCGATTGCGATTCCAATGAGCGTTCGAATCATCCGACTTGCTCTTGCACCGCAAACTAATTGTAAAATTATTACTCCTTCCTTCTAATTGGATATGATTCGGATCCTTGAGTATCCTCCCTTAATTTAACTTGGTCAATTTATTTTTTACTTGGCAATTGGCATTCTGCTCCGTAGAGTGAGAAATTTATGGGAAGTGATTTAGGTATAAACCTTTTTTTTAAACATCCTCCCGTTATGCGTTCGATTTCGATTTGCAGTACTTAATGTACTATTTTTGTATGAAGGAAACGATAGAGTACCCAATACTTGGCCATTTTTGTGGCTGAAGGTATTGTTTTCATATCTAAGGGGGCGTGAAAACTACTGCACCACAGAGGCTCAATTTCTATGCCTAATATTTTGCGTGCGCACTGAACGTAACTATGAAAAACCATTATATGGTTTCTAAACGAAGTACCTGCTTGGTTTAATTTTTACAAAGAATAGGATTTTAGGGAAAGATGTTTTATTTTCTTGCCCTCAGTTTAAGTTCTATTAAATTCAACAACGTTTTCTCTTAAATTTTACAAAATTTCCTTACCGTGGAAGAGCAAAATAAGTTAGCTGGTGGCATTACTTTATTCTGCTCGATGGGAGAACATTCTCCACGATTGAAGTGAGATAATTAATTTCCGCTAAAGGAAAGTAAGTAATTTGAAAGATTTTCACAGAGTAGAGGGGAAGGTACGTACGATCTTTTAGTAATTTTCCTCCGGAGTGAATTCTTTTGACAAGAAACGGGTGAAACGAAACAGTTTTTCATATGGGTTTTTATGAACGGCAAACCAAGTCTTAGTGTTAGTAGTGGACGGTAATATTCAATTAAGATGGGGAAATTATATTTTTCTTAAAATTGGAAAGAGGATTTCCCCATAAAACGTATACATGAATGAAGTCTAATTTTTTCATCAATCAATAGCTACCGAGTCACTCTGATAGAGGTTGCCTTATTTTTAACTTTTTCTTTATAGTTATTCCTCCCAAGGTTTCTTCCCGAAGGATCAATAAAACCGATTGAAATCCGAGTATTCTCCTCGGAATTTCCTGCTTCATTGCCGTCGCTGGTTTTAAATCGTACTCCTCGCCTCATATTCAAATTCATCGGTTGCCTTCGTGAGCTGCTCCCACTTGAAAATATTATCTTCGTCATCGGTTTATCACAAAATTTATCCGTCACTAAACCGCTCCATCCCATCTAAGCCGCCCTTTCAAATAACTACCAATCATTTGGTTTGGTGTTTTGAATATTTCCGTCTCCATGTCGTGTGGGCTGATGGCTTATTTGAATGCAGGTTTTTGAGTTTTTATCTAATTTTTTATTTGATGTCGCTTACAAATGTGTTAGGGTTAGGGATTGGATCAAACATCTGCCTTGACCATTAGATTACTTCTAATAATAACGAAGGAATAACCACTTTTTTTTGTTCCAAATGCTGCCATCATTCAAGGCTTACTTCTCTCTTGACCAGTCAATCACTTACAAATGTAACATCAAGTTTTCACCTTCTATTGCCTTTTAGAGATACTCATGGTACCATTTCAGTTAAATGCATAATTTTCATTTCCTCCAAAAACGAGGAATACATCACAGCTTTTCAGTGAATTATTTTCAAAGTTGAACGTAAGAAGTAGCTTTTAAAAAATCAAATTTAGTCTGAATTTTAATCTAGTCTAGGGAAAAATTTAATATTTTCATCATAAAATGTAATCGCTCCTTTAAATCAGTAATTACTAAATGGCGCCAAAGCCTCCTGAAAGGAATGCAAAATTGCTCAATGGTTCCCTTAGAGGCAATTAACCTGCACGCGTAATTAGCGTATGAGTGCTTGCCGTAAATTGATGTTCTTGCAGGCTGGAGGATGCATGGAGATAATTTGTGTTCTAAAATTGTGTGTGCCTGGCCGTCATTACGGCTGTGGAATTTTCGTTCCTCTGATGAATACGCTGGATCGAAATGGTCAAATTTGCCGCAGCTTATGCGAAAAGGCCTCTAAATCAAGTCATCTGAAATTGTCGTTCGATAAAGCCGGGTTTCAATTCCACCCTTGAATTGAGATGCGGCCGGGAATTGCGATCCTCGTCGGTGGACGACCACCGTTTGGAAACATCGGGTACTTGCTTCAGTTGATATCGCAAGCGATCGGGTTCGTTCTGAGTCGCCCGAACGGAGAAAGCGACTTGTGGAGTCATAGTCCCGCACCCTTCGGTAGATGACGTGTAACGATCGTTGTCGGGTGACGGTTCCACCTTCCCCACACACAACTGGAAATGGATCTGCCGGCGCTCTCTCGATCTCGCTCTACGCCATGAGGTGATATTGGGGAGAAATATCATGCGGTTCCGACGCTTCCACTACACCGACTCACTCAGAATCTTCTCCCCAGACAGTCTCTAACCTCCCTCTCTCTCCTTTAGCCACTCTCACTCTACCCTCTCCTCTCCATCCACCCTCCGCCGACTGGCTCGTCCCTTAACACCCCTCCATCTACCCTCCGAACCCAACCCTCCCCAAAGCGCACATCCGATTCTCCTCCAACCTTTCAATACTATTCTCCTTATCCTCTTCAAGGCAATATCCCAGTCTCCCACACCTTCCCCCCCTCTCACAGCCACTCCGTCTTCCCCAGTCTCAACTTTTCCTCCCTCACTCACTTTCCTCCTCCACCCGCGTCTCCTCCCTTTATCGGCTCGTCCCCTCACTACAACTCTCACTCCATCCTCGATCTCTCGGACGTCCCCCACACTTTTGCCCTTATATCTTTCTCTATCCATCTCAGCCACCCTCCCCTCGTTTCTTCTTTTCCCTCTCGACTCCCCTCCACTCTCCCACGTCGTTCTCGAGTCATCGGCTTTCGCAGGAAGGCGGAGGTTCTCGTTTTCCGCACCGGGCGTCCACATTAAATGTTCATGATTCCGTCGACGAAAGCAAGTGCACGAAGCCCCGTTACCATGCCGGGGAGGTCCAAATTCTCGACCCTCCCTCCTGAGGAGTAATTCCGAGGTTGCTGACGTGCCTCGGTTACCATCTGAAGAGGAGAACTCGAACATGCTCGACGTCTGCGAAGACACTGTAATTTTCCGCTTTTTCAGAATAGGGAAGTGCCATGATTGCCTTCCGGTGTTACTTCACCCTACAATTTGCTAGCCTCGACTAGGGCGAGTGACAAGTCATGAAACAACTACCACCTGATTGTGGTAAAAATTAGAATTCATTTTGTGAAG
Organism: Hetaerina americana; assembly: GCF_022747635.1. Lineage (NCBI taxonomy): Eukaryota > Metazoa > Arthropoda > Insecta > Odonata > Calopterygidae > Hetaerina > Hetaerina americana. The sequence goes on from NW_027286874.1 coordinate 42,705,237, forward strand.
TCCTTAAGCAAATGAATTATAAGGTGCAAGTCCAATTCTAGGGCGTGACTCAAAATCGAAATCTATGGGTCAGATCAGGTGAAAGCACCACAGTTCACTCCCACCACTCCCCGATGATAGGCGGGAGAAAGAATTGCCATGATGTTCTCTCAGCCCGAAGATATATAATTTTACGTTTCAATCACTTTCGTATGACTTTCCGTACCTACTCCTCACTTTTATTTTCAGTTTCCTCGTTGCATTGCGCCGGGAGGAGCAAGGGAAGCCCTCCAAAGTGAAGCGTCCCTCTCCTCTACCGTCCGAGTTTCTCTCCCCTGCACTCTGCTCACCTCCTGTCACTCGCTTTCCCTCTCCTCCCTCAGGTTCCTCCACTCTCTCCCTCCTCTCCTTCCTTCCACTTCTCCCCTGCCTCGTTCCCCTCCACTCCCCTCTCCACGTTTCGTCGACACCCACTTCCCCACCTCACCTGCGCCACAACCACCCTCCAACTTCGCCACCTACCTCCAACCAACCCCCCACCAACCCCCCGCCTCGCTCGCACTCCCCCCCCCCACCCCGTCCTCCTCTCTGACTCCTCTTCACTCTCTCCATCCTCCGTCTCCGCAAATTTCATCGCACGGCCGCACAAAGGAGCAGCACCAAGGCGTCGCAAAGCGATGGCGGTGAGAAAGCACGAACCCTGCCTTCCGACGTTTTTGGGGGAAAAGTAAAGGGAACGTCACGGTTGATTTTTTTTAAAGAATTCCTTCGGCGCAACGAACGGGAAAATTATGTAATGATATTCGAGTCCCATCAAATGAAGCGAGGAGTAAACAGAAATGAGAGAGAGAGCCTGTGGGTTGCATTCGGAGTGAGCGAAGGAGGTTGTAGGCTCTCCATCACAGATTGCGCCGAGGGATTTGCAGTGGTTAGGGAATTGGCAATACCAATCGCGCCGACTCGCTAAGAGATTGCTCTCTACTTAGGCAAATGGGATATTTTCAATGAGTAGAAGTTAACTGAGTACGTCAAAAAAGCACCCATGATATTTGGATTTTTGGATCTGGAAACTAACTATTTTGACACCATTTAATAAAGTCTATCCTTTTCGCTCCATTTTATAGTTGAGTGGTGGTGTTTTGACTAATTTTTCTTTTCTATTCAAATTAACCGATTCTATATTTGTCTATTTATTAATTCATTATCAAAAAAATGTTTTCCTTAAAAATATTTGGAATCATTATTATTATAACAATTAATGGTGCTAGAAAATTTACCAAACTTGAAGATTTGGGCATCAAGTTTATACATTCAACTGTTTTCGTATTTAAGTCCCTTGCGCTGATATTCTATGATTATATAGAGTTTAAATAGTTAGAGCTCAATTAAACACTGCTGCACTAAATTTAGCAATACTGAAGTCGGCGAAAATATTCGGAGGTATTGAATCTAATAAAAGAGTAGAATTTGTCACCCTTTAGGGTGAAATTAATGTTGTATGTTTTTAAATTATCAAGAGTAAAAAATTTCATTATGAATTTAGATTTCGTGCAATGATTACTGAATGACCTTAAATATTGTTAGACTAAGAATTGGCCAATAGTTTTTTAAAACTATATTAGTTCTTTATATGAGAAAATGTGCGGAACTTCAATATATCAAATGAGGACGTTTTTAAACAACGTGTGTGTGTATATATATATATATATATATATATATATATATATATATATATATATATATATATATATATATATCATTTTTTTTAAATTGAACAGTTTTGAAGTGTTTGGGGTATAAATATTACTTGATGTGATTTTTTGAATGAATTATCTTCTTTTTGGCTTTCAAACATTAAAAGATGATGGAGGAGGTAGGGTCGATATTTCATATCGGAGTAAAAAATTTCGAACGGAAAAAATTATCAAATCTGTGAGATTTCATTCGGTTCATATTTAATTGACATTTCAGTAGTGTAACCCCTTAATCCTGCAAAAAGTGTCTGAATATGTTACTGCCATTTGGGATCATTTAACTTGTTTTTTTAATGAGTATTTAATGCATGGCGTAATATTTTTTTAATACTCGTAATTGTTTCCCTTTTCGTTTAGTTTTTTTAAATGAAGCAATTGAAATTATATGTAATTAAACACGAGGGTGAAATTGCTCAAAACTGAAATTTTCCTTGGAGAATTAAGGGAAATAATGGCGAGGACTTGTATAACACTTCGCTGTATTGTAAGGCGCAAATATTGAAATCTTATAATTAAAATTTGCCACACTTTAAAAGATTAGGCTGTAGATTATCAATGAGATTTTTATGAGATACTAATATGTTGACGGTATTCAAAACTGAAATATTGTAGCATGTTTAATCCTAACACTTGCAATGGAGCACGACCAAAACGAACATTCACAGGCATTTCGCCACACAAGAAACCTATTTTAGACCACGAAAAGGTTGTTCCTCTACATTTATTTTAGTGCACAAATATTTTTAATGTATTAGAAAATCAATGTACATATCTTTGTGTGCATATTCATTTTGATTTATCCATTAATTGTTTCTACTAAGTGGGCTTTTGGGCTTCTTTGCAGAGCTATTTATTTCCCTTCCTGCGCCCTTCCCGATTCTGAAATTAGGATTTCCGTCCAAATTTGTAAAATAAAAAAAGATTGAAAGGAAAATTGATAATAAATGAACATAAATCGCATTTTATCTATTACTTCATCCCGTGTTGATATAATCCATGGCAATTGAATTTTTAAAATTTTCATTAATTTTCCTCTTTAAGTAAGAGTAATGAAAACCAGTGTTAAAGGTGGAATCATGGAATAATGAGCGTTTTGCTGAATCCCCTCTATATCGTGGCAATCGAAAATAAATGATAAATATTATCGTATCTTTGTCAAGTTTAATTACGGATGAGGCAAGCCAAAACTACATGCCCTGTCGTGTTGGACGTTAAACTTGAATAGTCTTGTCCTCTTCCCCCATTGGTAATTTTTAACATTTAACTTTTTCATATTTAACTAAACGATAAATTATGATCAGGAGTCTTTGATTTAAAAATCTTTTCATAGCAGTGTTATGTGTAGCTAACATAAGGCACTTAGAATATTCTTAGTTGGCTAAATTTCCTCTCATCAGTTAATGGCTTTTGAAATAATATTTAATGGGAGAGAGTTTATAATTCAATTTTCCTTTCATCCCGCCACTCACCCCCAAACTCATGATAATTATATACTTTGAAACAAAAATGAAAATTCCTCTCGGTTCAATCAATTAAATTAAATGTCTTTTAATTCTTCTGAGGAAAGTTATTTCCCCACCACTGCCCACCGCTAAATTAATTTTGTTTCCGAGAGGAGCCAAGCTGATTCTAATTCCATTTCTCGCTAAGAAAGGCTTCCTCGTCCGTTTTCTTTTTAAATATCTCCTTCACACGCGCGCTCTCTTCGGGGCATTTTCGTACTGAAACTTTACCCCGGCCCCCTCCCTTTGGCCAGGTTTTCACCCAATCACGTCGCTCCCCTTTCGCCACCCCTCTCCGCCCCACACCCCCCGTCCACCAAAGCCCGCGACCGTCCCCCGTCTCCTCCCCATCCCCCGAATTCCACTCACCTCCGGCCTCCTAGAAGCAGCGTCCCAAACCCTCTCCCCATCTTTCCTCCCCCACCCCCACTCGACTCGTCCCCATCCGCTCACTCGTGTCCTCAGGGGCGGCACGACGCGCGCGGCCATGCCTCCGTCCACCGCCCTTCCTCCACACTTTTTCTTTCCTTTATCGCTCCCCCGTACGTGCCTCTCGATCTCTCCTCCCCTCCCCCGCAAGTCCCCTCCTCATGTCCTCTCACCCTCTCTCTCTCTTCCTATCCACGTCGGAATCTTTTCTTACCACCTCGGCCTTCTCTGCCTCCCCCCCCCCCCCCACGACATCCTCAGGTACCGCCCGCCCATCGCCTCCTCCCCTTGCCGAGAGCAGAGCACGCGGCGCCCTCCGCCCTGCTCTTCTTGCGAGCACGAGGGCGACGGGCGACGCTTCCCCGGTCCTGCGGTGCCACAGAGGAGTGATAGGGGATCGGACGACGGCAAAGAGGGGTTCGTGTCTCGTTTAACACCGCGAGTGTGGGAGGAGTGATGGGTGTAGGCGGAGCGCCGCGGCCGATATACCGGCGCGTAAACCGTTTCCACGTGTGCGCGGGTGGAAGGAGACAAAGGCCGTGTAGTATTTTGGGGGAGGCGGGTGGAATTTTCCTCCTGGAATAGGAGGAGTAGAGAAGGTTTGGGGTTGTTGCGTTCCTTAACAGAGCAATGGGAGCAGGAGTGGAAGGAGAGAGGGTGTTCGGAACGCGGGGAGGAGAGTTCGTGGGCAGTTTAGGAGATGGAAGGGAGACGGTTTGGTTGAAATCGATCGTCTCCCTAACTCCTCTCTCCTCTCACTCTCCGGCACACAAAGGTATGATGAAATTTCCTCCACTCCATCCCTCTCAGCCTCCCCTCTCTCCACCACCCTCTATTCCCCCCTGCCAGGTATCTCGCATTCTCATCTCGCATGGAGTCGAGGTAAAAAGTTGCCAAAACCACCAAAAAGCCGTGGGGGCGGAAAAAGGGAAAGGGCGAAGCCATTCTTCACGCTTTAACCACTTTCCACGCCCCCCCTCTACCTCTCTCCACTCCCCTTTCTCTCCTCCCTCGCTCGCGACTGAAGAGAAATGGTCCCACGATCTCAAGACGTCTCTAATGTACACCCATTCGAATTCTTCAGTAGTCTCTGCGTCGTCTAACGAATCCCCGGCGTGCTCATTAGTAAGTGTGAAACGCCCAAGCACGTATGTATTTGAATGCAAAACCAGGAAGATGTAAAAATAAATTCCATTTCCTCTGGTTCTCTATAGATAGGTGCCCATTTAAGAGGATAGAGCATTTATCCTCGGAGTAGTCGGTGTTTAACACATTTTATAATCTATATGAGAGCTAAAATTTAACGATAACAACATGTTTGGTAATTGCAATATAGAAGCAGCGAAGGGAGTACATTCGTAAAAATATCGATTCGAATATGTGTGAGATCGGTTGAATATGTCCCGGCGGAATCTCAAGGATAGGTAAAGGCGTGCCGAAAATTAAGAATGCTTTAGTTTTGTACGCGAACCTGGTAGTCTGCTGTGTGCTAGCGTGTATAGCATTCCCACCGGAGGAACGTGAGCTCAAATTTATTTCAGCTCTGAACAGTTTCCACGTGGTACATTCTTCTTCGTTTTATATATCGCAATAGTTTTCCAATAAACATATAAGGTGGCACCGAAAAATAGACCTGGCCCAACTGTCGCTCGAGAGTGTTATTTCACGCCCCGTTGTGTGGCGCGTGAAATAACACTCTCGAGCTCAGCCCCACCCCCTCCCAATACAACCACCTCCATGGTGATGGCTGTGTGGGAACTCTACCCTTCCCGATGGTCTTCATCGGCCCACGAGGGCATTTTCCCCACGGCCCACTCCTCGCCGTCAGATATGTTAATGCCAGTAGAAATGATTTCTCCTTCCGTCCGCTCCTAGTTGCCCTCCCCACACCTCTCAAACACATATTCATTCCCCCCGGAAAAGCCCATTCTTCTTCCCTACCGTTTCCTTCATAGCCGCCGCCTCTATTTTTCCATCCTCCGCCTTCCACGTCATTCTTCCGCGGTCCTCCTTCTTCCTCCCCCAGGCTTTCTCTTAGCGTCCCCCCTCTCTTTCCCTCCCCATCCCCCGGGCCCACTCCCCATTGTCAATCCTTCCTTCCATCTTCCTTGCGTGCCCCGTTCCGTTCTCCTCTCTGTTCAATCCCTCTCCTCCTCCGTTCACCTTCCCATCCCCGGGGCCGCTCCATTTAAAAGCTGCCTGTTAACTTCCAGTTTTGGAAAGCGCCTGAGTCATGGGGGAGGATCCTCGCGGGATTTTGCGGTGGGCGACTGAGGGAGGGTGGGTGGGTGGTGGTGTAGGGATTGGTGGCGAAGAAGGGAATCGAAGGGGTGAGTAGAAAGGTTCCTCGTGGAGGTGGAGGATGGATGGATTGATGGAGAGAGAGAGGGAGGGTGAGAGAGAGACGGATGGCGGTGAATGGGAGGGATGCTCGGCTCCAGAAGCCTGAGCATTCATCTCTCACTCTTATCCCTCGCAAGCACTCCCTCAAAATTTCCTCGGCGTCGTCCTACCTGTCGCCGGAACCCCCCCTACCCACCTGCCCCCGCGTCTTGCCCCCTGCTCCACACCACTCGCCAAAATCCCTCCTCTCTCGCCTTCTCGCCAAGATCTTCCATGTCACACCTCCTTCTTCCCCTCCCCCTCGATCTCTCCGTTTCCCTCACTCACAGCCTCCTCCCACCGACCGCTACTATCCCATCCCCCTCCCCTCTCCCTTCCTCTTCGCCTCAATCAGGGAGAGGCGCCCTTGTGTGGGCTGCCTACTTTTCTTCCCTTTTAAAACGACTCCCCGTGTTATGTGCTGTTGCTACCCTCGTCAAATACTTTTCCCAGTTCGGTCCCTTTGTAGCTTCTATGGTAACCATGTTCTCATCCCTTTCCAATCTCGAGGTGGGAGTCACTTCCGTTTAGGACAGTTGATAACTTTCAAGGTAGAATAACGTGTTGCGACAGAATGCGTGACCCAGAGCGAATGTAACGCCACATAAAACGTAGTAACTTTTGGATAGCCAATAGAAACACCTGATGGTCGTCCCGGTGTGAATTTTTAGCATATGCTTTAGCTTATCTTATGAAGTTATCGGGGTCTACCTTGATTTTTACTTCAAAAACAACAGCCACTCATGACTTACTATTATTTTTACCATACTGAGTGTTGAACGTGTTCCTGATCGATTGTAAAATAATTAATACCATGCGAATGTTATTCATTGTTGGAAATTGAAGGTGTGCCGTTGATAGAAACTTCACACACCCACGATTTCGATAACCTGACTCTCTTTTTTCCTTCAACTGATGCGGTGACGTAACTCCTAGGATATACGAGTAATTAGTTTTCATCAGGGACACTTAATCGGTGAGATATTCCCACGGAGGGGGATTTCACCTGTTAGGTATGTTGTTACCTACAGGATTGTAGTCATATTTTAAGTTATTTTATTCTAAAATGTGATTTAAACGAATTCCGGGGTGGAAAGATATCAAGATACTCCTAAAATAAATCGAATACCATACTCTTATAATTTACAATGCGCATTTTAGACCAGATAATCTTTAAGGGTGGAGATTACATTTGAAGTGTGGTGAAAAGTTTGCAGAAGCAAAAAGGAATGCTTAGCGAAGGAGAGAACACACATTTTCTGTACGTTTCTTTTCCCTTCCCTGGGTTAAAGGTTTACTTTTCTTGTAAAATGTTTTCACTGAGTTCACACTCTGAACTCTCTATAACACTCAACCTTTCCCCTATACCTTTATGCTCCTCCGTCTCCTCTCTCCTCCGCCGATCTCCTGCTGGTCCCACAGTACACCCACCCCGTGATCCGCCCTCCCATGCTCTTTTATTTATCGCGTAACTGTAGGTTAACAGCCCCCTTTGGCACTTTTCAGCTCCCGCCTCCTCCGTGCAGCATCCGACCCGAGTGTCAATGGCTCCCTCGATTAGGTCCCCCCTCGAAGCTTCGGTGGAAGTACCGTAAGGAGTCCAAGTCCTCTCGTTCAGTTCATCGTCTCCGACTGCCTTCACCTTACCCTCTCCTCCCTCTTTCCCCCCTCTCTCTCTCTTCTTCCCCACTTCCTCTTCTTCACTCCTCATTCCTCCCCCTCTTTTCCCTTCGATACACCCAGTTACTCTCCTCTTCCCCAGCTCTCAATCCTCCCTCTCTTTTCTCCTTGTCCGCGTGTCCTGCGATCGTTCTCTCTTTCGTCCTCTCCCTTCCGGGTCCTATGTTTGGCGCCATGGTTGAGTGGTCTGGGAATTAGTTCCGGTTCTCTACCTCCAGCCGTCATAATTATCATCAGACGGCGGCGATTGTCTCCCTTCTTCTGCCAACTATTTCGCCTTCCGCTCTGTTTTTGTCTCTTCCTGCCTTCTCCTACTTGTCGTCTAACATTCCATGGTACATCCAAAATCCTGCTATCTTGCTCCCACGCGGCAACGAAACTGTTGGCCTCAGCATTCTCACTGCTCTTCGTTTTACCTTTGACCCCGCCTTGGTTCCCCTTTGAGTTCACCTTCGATCCCTTTCCCCTCCGAAAAGGCTTCCCCGTCGATCCGATCCCGACTGAGAATTCCACCGAATCTTTCGCTAGCAGTCCATTCCCCTCCCGCCTTTCACCCCTTGTACTTACCCCTCCTTCCGCAATTTCTTTGGATACCCGCCGTAAAGTCGAATCCTGCTATTTTTCTTTCTTCTGTTGAAATACGATTCAATTTGAAAAGGTTTCTGTTACATTAGATAGACGATGTCGTCTTCTGTGACTGATGGGTTGGAAAATACAGGAAAATACTGTAGATCAAGTTTTCATCGGAATCTGGAAAAATATGACTTCTCCATAGGGTATGAGCAATTGATTAAGTGTTTTTTTATAAATATTAGATATATATATACGAATTTTTGTGCTAATTTCATGTATTTTTTCAAAAATTACTCACCTTTGAAGGAATAAACATCAAGCACAGGATAAAGAGTATGTTAACGTCTCTCTTGAAAAGGACAACGGGTTGCAGCGTCGCTCCTTTTTGTCAAACGGACAACTGTTGTAAATAGTTAATGAAAGGCAACTTGAGATGTTTTATTTGGCATATGATGATATAAGAAATGTTTATTTAATTTGTGCAATATTTAGTGATTGTGATGTTAAATGGAGTGCTAAGGATCAAAAATATTATAGATAAAACAAATTGGATACCAGCAATTATAAGTTTTGAAAGCTAAACTATAAGGTTGAAGCTTTGTCGCCAAGGACAAGGAGAAAGATGTAAATTTGAAGTTTGTGAAGGTGGAGCTGGAGAATAATGGAGAAATTCAATGATCGGAAAAAAAGATATACGAAGGCGTTGTGGTGGAACGTTGAAGGTTACGAGTGAAATTCGAAGGCAGAAAAATTGAATGGAAGAGAAATTTAGAGGCAGCAGGACATTGGAGACTATGACAGAAAGAATATTCCGTAAGCGAAGCAGAGGCAGGAAAATTATAGAATTTAGAGATAATCGAAGTATAAAAAATAATTCAGTGAAATAATATAGATTTTATGTTAAACAGGACTGGATAAATAGTGTTTTCCTTATTTAATCATATCGCTGTGTGATAATTTTCACGTTTCATTTGAAGCTTCTATCTGGTCCGTAACCTCTACAAATATAAATAAATTGGGTAATTATTGCTAGCACCTTTATTTCATCGAAGCTAATGTTTCCAATTTCCTTGAACTTAAAACTGCATTTTACTATGCTTTTCCTGCCTTATAAATGTACAATATCGCTGGGCGTTTTGCAAGGCAAATTGAGGATATAAAGGTCGGCAAATTCCTCTAAGTGATGTATGAACCTGAAGTAGTGCAAAACTTAATGAGGCTGAATTTATTTACCACCATAGAGTGAGAGTCAAGTTAGCCTTGACATTTAGCCGTTTACATAATCTGCAGACCCGTAACAACTCAATTATCATTTCGTATTCTGAGGTTCAACGTATATTTCTTCCATGCAGCGTGTGAGTTCTTAACTAACGGTCGTTTTCAACCATGTTTATGGCTGGTTAACCTAGAATAACTGATCAAAAACCATAGGGTTGAGTCATATTAAATACGACAAAGCACTCATTAGTTCCAATTATTCTCTCCTTTACGATAGGGAACTATCAATTCTTTTGTCGTTATAAGATGCCATATTGCAGTTCAAAGCGCTGGAATAGGCGAGAGGATTCCAGCCGCGAATGAAGATTTAGAATCCCGAGAGAGACGCGTCATTTTTTTGTCTCGTAAAAAAGTCGTTATTGCCATCTTTATCTCCTTATAATAAACCTTACAAGAAGCAAGAGAAATAGGGTCTTCGCGACGTCTTTCTTCCCACCGCAAGAGATAAAGAACCTCAGGGCTCCTAGCCTTTCAGATTTTAGCTCGCTTTTTTGCTTTCGCAATTCTCTTCTCATTTTCATTTATATCTCTCTTATATCTATTTTTCACCTAAAACATTCCTTCCCACTTTTTCTTGCAATCGATAGACCTCCCAGGATTATCTCCCTGCTCTGAGGACTTAGCTTCTGTCTACTTATTAAAGATCGATCACCTTGATGATGTCGGCATGACGCAGTGCAATATAGAACTGAAATCTGGATAATCTGTGCGGATTCATGTTTATTTTCACCTCAATCCCTTCCAAAAAAAATTCCTCTTCATGACTTGAAACAGTGCATGATTACGAATGAATGAAACAAATGATTATGCATGAATTCTAACTTACTTTTCCATCATTTAGTGTTATATTTTTGTGTCCTTGGGTGTCTTTATTTGATACTTAGGATAGTGGCCTGGTTTTTCTTGGCGTCGTAGGCCAAAATTCCAATCCCCAACTGATAGTATTTTGATACCTTTTGGTGGAAAACGTGCGTGCGAACTTGAGCGTCGTATGCGTCAATAATTCATAGTTTTTGCTGTTTCCAATCCCAAGGACATTAGAAGCTCCCCGCCACTTTCAAGTTTCCTGAAATGTCTACCTACCTCAAACTGTCAGCTTATTCCTTATGACACTAACCATTTCATCATTCGGTCGCTTGGAATGATAACTGAATAGGAACGTCTGAACTTACATCATATCTTCCTATCCGACATGATGAGTCGTAGGAGGGACTTACAGGACACCAGCTTTCACTATGATGCATGCCCTTGAAAGTTGTTCTTTCCATAGTTATTGCGCGGAAGTTTCGCGTACACAAGGCTGTCAGTACAGAAGGATACCTTTCCATTGCTTCACGATGAGGGGCACTCATCCATATCCACAAGTAACGTTGTAGGACAAATTCTTATCGGGCATCTCCACTCTCTTTTCCACCGCCATCGCGATTGTTGGAATGCACTGAGTCGTCTAGCCGACTCCCCGCGCATTCCACTCTCCTTCGGATGCTCCTCCAGCAACATTATCCTTATCATCGCCGACCCCTTTGCCCTGTACACGCTCCCGTCAAACCCTTTTCTCCCTCCCCCAGCTCATCCCCACGCCATTCCCTTCTAAACCCCTGAGCCCTAATATTACAGACATTTTTTTTCTTTTGCATTCCTCGAAAGTTTCTTCATTCGAGGGTATTTTTCGTTCTTTCTCCCTCCCCTACCTGCCTCACCTTTGATACAAAATGCCAGAGCACAGAGCCGCCTCGGTCAAACCGCATTCCTTTCAATTCTTCATGCTCTCCCCTTTGCCTATTTCCCCTCTTGAATGCAACCCCTCCACGTCCAATGCAAGCGGTTCTTTTTTTTTAATAATATTCGTTCACAATTTTGAATATTACTTGAATGTTTCCATATTTTGCGTATCACCAGCATTCTTTCCACTGCAGACTCCCGAATTCGATTCCTACCTCGATAAAGGCACTCTTCCAATGATTACTTACCCGTAAATACCAATTCCCCCTTGTGGAGAAGAATGTGTTTATCGTGTATTTCGGCCGTGATTTCAATGTATCGTCGGCAGTGATAATGACCTTTAGCCATTTCAAAGGTATGGTGTTAACTTGCAAATGTTAGCAGGTGTCGTCAATTACCAGTTGATTTAAAAAATGCATCAGTTTATTATTCCTTTCAATTAGCAGAATATGGACAGCATATTTGATAGGATGTATAGTTTTTGTCTTCGCTGATATTCGATATTTTTAATACCGAAGTGGTTTTTAATACCGAAGAAGTAGTGAACCGATAGTTTTTGAGAAATTTCTGTAAATCCTTCCGATTAAATGAAAGAAAATGTTTTTAGCAAAGCGATTCTCCCAAACTTCTGCTCGATTGAAAATGTGTTTTAAGGCTTCGGACAGTTTTACGTCTTCTTCGTCATCATAAACAAATTCAACACAAGTGCAAATATATACAATAAGTCTTCGGTTAGAAGGATAATTAATGGATATTATTGACATATAATAGCTTTAGCGTTGATTTTATTTAAAAATTAAGTTGTTTTAAAACATTAAAACAATCATTTGTATTTGGTAAAGGAAGAATAGAATAAGCAATTATTGCTTTTGAAAAATTAGTCTGTTAGCATCTTTTTATGGGTTGCCAGCTGGGGGAGGAGAGAACGCTGGTATCGGCATAAGGCTCTTGATTGATCGTTCCTGAGGACTCGGGGGTCAACGGCTCACCAGATGAAGGAAGCGCTACTCTATAAACGAAATTAAATAGGATCCTCCATGAAAATGGAACAGAAAAAATTACCACAAAAACAAAGCCAGTTTTATCATACTTACAAATATTAATAGAAATTTCTTTCGTGCATTAACATTATTGCTACAATCAAAGCATTTCGAGTGCCTTAGTGGAAAGGTTGCTCATATGATATAATACTGATCATATACCAGTCTCACGGATGCATTTTAAGGATGTGGAGATGATTAATGAAGTCGAAATTTTTTGACTGCGAGCAGGGTAAATATATATTTCTAAAACGTTATCTTGGCAGCTCATCAAGGTGGTCTTTAGGTAGGGGCATATTTGAAGGGCTATAATGAGATCCTATTGAATAACGCTCCTCATTGTCCGTCACTTAGGCGTTAAGGTTTAATGATATGATCTTCGGAGGGTATTGTTGATCATTATGAATGTCATGTAATCTTCGAAGTTTAACACTAAGGCATTAAGATGAACCGATACTGCGGCGAGCGGGCTGGGATAATGCCACCTCAAATTCAATCGCCATTTTCTTGAAAGAAATTGGTACGACCACTTGTGGCTAATATTAATGATCTTTACTCATGACGAAGGTATTACGGCCATCGAGTTTAGTCGTATCCTTGAGGATGCAACTTTATCGCCTCTGAAAGAAATTTATGCCATAACGAATAACGCAAAATCTTCAGCATTCATTATCACGTCATTTGAGTTCACCGACATAACTGAAAGACGGTGGAAATTAGTATTATTTTAACCTGATTTTAGAACTTACTCTCCATGGACTTGCGTGAGAGAGCTCGACCTTCCAAGGATTTAATTGATAACTAATCAACCACTATAAACGTACAATTATCCACGCTATATGGGCATCCGAATATTTAAAAAAGTAGTTTGTTATGAATGGTTGAAATCATAAGGAATCAAACACCTTTTATTAGACTTCTAACTTTGGCCATAAATTCTATTTTCTCGGTTTTATCATAACTATCACTGCTAACTTTAATAATGTTGATAATATCTTACAAAGCTTCCATCGTTTTATTAGTGATATATTGCATATGACATTGATTCCAATGCCCCTTCTTCTCCACATTCCTTCGGAGGAAAGTTGGAATGGTGAAAGAGAAAAATTAAACCGTGTTCTCTTGAACAAACCAAGTAAATAATAACTAGAAGAATTTTTTTATTTTATGGTTGAATTCCTATTGAAAAATAACTCTGTTATATTAGTATTCGACCATCGTATGTTATCCTCATTTGGGCCATGCAAGTAAGTGTTGGGTGATAGATGGAAACAGAAACCGAAGTTAACTTATTCGTCAGAAAAAGCATTAAGATACCCACATTGCTGTTCAATGAATAAGGAGCTTTATTGGTTTAGAAGTAAGTTTGCAACATTAGTATCGAAGTAAAATATTAGTTCATGGGGTATTCACAATGGCGAACCCGAGACAAATATCAGTTTTGTCGCCCTTGTCTCTGGGAATGATTCCCCCCACCTAAGATGTGCCCGGACTTCAACACACCGTATTCCCGCCGTGAGATTGGATGACGTGACGCATTTATCGATTTTCTTCAACTTTTGGTCTCATCCATTGGTTTCGCCCTCGCGATTTCCTAACTCTATTCTTTTGATCTTTACCAAATATTCTCGTGGAAACCTTTCTAGACCAATACATATGCATCATGAAATGGCATTTTTCATTGAAAAGAATTATTTTTGATTTTATAGAGTGATGTTTTTCACTGTGTCAGTCAATCTATCATTTCGACCGTCATATTTATTAAAATTTCATTTGTATGGACTGTGGTCAGGCTTGGCCTAAAAGTGTCATTTCCTTCACGTTAATTAACCTTCTGTCTACAAAATCTTTTCTCTATTTATTTATGGGGTGGCTATACAAATATGGTAATATTATATAGGTTTTGTTATTTCATGCGGTAAACCACTCACACGAGACAATTTGAAACAATATCAATGCATATGCGATTTAATAATTTCACGACACTGTGTAATATATAATTGGCTTGATATTTTTTATAGTAAAAAATTCACCAGTGTTTGCGTTAAGCTGTTATAAGAAATAATTCATTATAGCATTAATAATGTAATATTTTCATTGGCTTTAAATGAATTAATATTTGTGTATTGATTTAATGTTTAATGAAATTCATCGGGTCGAGATATTTTCTTAGAAGGTAGAACGTTGCTCTTCGTGTGGAAAAACATGCGATATGGAATTCATTTCTGCATTTAATTCGAGAAATGAGAAGAGGCACATGAGTAATCATTAGGTGAGCACAGAGATTAATTTCCTTTATATTTTATTAAGTTGGAATCATTGGCAAGGATAAGATTTGAACGCATGGTAAATTGAGTGATGATGCACCCCATTGACGGAGCGCTAGCTTGGGACTAGCAGTCCCCAAAATGGAAACCATTTTCACCTCCCTGTTCTCCTCCCGAATCTTCCTTTCCTCCCCTCGTCCGCCATCACCCCCGACCTCCCCCCGATCCTCTCCATTTCCTTCCCTCGTGCTTACAGCTCCTGTCCGTTCCCTCTCCTCTATTTTTATTCGGCGCCTCGCTTCCCCGTTATCTCAGCCCCCAATCGGCTCGACTCGGAAACGGGAGGAGCCGATTGCGTCCGGGCGAGGGGCGGGTGAGGCCAGGGAGGCGACTGTGAGGAGGGTTGCGGGGGCCGGGGAACGGGGCTTAGGGATCGGAGGAGACGTCGGCGGAGGAGGAGGACGCTGACTACCGCAGGGTTGGGACGGGAGAGACGAGATCCCCGAGACGCATCTTCTGCTCTTTCCTAGCCCCCGACTTTTAATGCCCTCCTCCTGTCCACCACACCCGCGGAGTCGCCTCTTAATCCCACCACTCCCACTCTGAAATCTCCTCGGATCCAGCCCCCGCCCCGCCCCCAGAAAACTACTCAGGATATCCGAACAAAAGTTTTATGAATGGGGCCCGCGAAACATAATTACCGGCTTAATTGCGCTACGTTTAGTTCCTGAGGGATTTCTTGCGTCGTGGATCCTGGCCGGACTGCTCTCTTGTGCCGTGAGCTTCCGTCTTTGACTCCTTGAGTTGATTTTTAAGCTGCTCGTGGGAGAATTAAGAGGTGTAGAAAGGGTTGGGTCTTCCTTTCCCGCTGAGCTTTGAGAATGAACCCGAATTATTTGTTTCTTTTCCATTTTTGCTCCCTTAAAAGAAGATTTAGGCACTCCTTGGCAATTTTTCCTTTTGCCGTACAGTTGCAAGTAACTTGATTTTCAATTTGAACTCGGGAAAGTTTTGCTTCCCAAAAACATTTGTTGGAAAGTTGTTGACGATTTCTCTTGCTGCTGGATAGGGAAAAGTTTCCTACTTTCCATACTTGAATAGTTTTCCGTTTATGTAAAGTAATAAATCGTAGTCATGTTATGTGGTGTAGTGCTGAGCTTCACAAAGTTTATACGTATTATTTCAATGGTTTTGAACGCATCAAAGCTTTTGGTTTTTTAACTGTATGCGAAGCACTTATCAGATTCCCTCTAGCAATCCTTTTTGACATATTTTGTCTATTATTAGATTTAATTGAAAGTGGTTAATATCGTTTATGTGCAGCGTCTCTCCCTTTCTCGTGAGCACAGCTGAATCGGATATATTACCCAAAATGTCCTCCAGTTTGTCCCGCGCATAAAACTTACTTCCTCGTGAACTTAATTCCACTCACCCACATATTTAAGTATGGAATAAATGCTTAGTGAATATAATACTACTGTCGGAATTACTGATCTTATTCTTCCTCCTACAACTTTTCGTACATTACTCCAGCCTCCCTCACTCTGCCATCTTCATGATCTTCTCTCTAATCACCTGCGCACCCGTGCGAAACGACTACATGGTTGGGTGGGAGTCTTCCCGTGCACCCTCTCCAGGTCTTGTTTCCGTCCCAAGGGTGTGGCGAGCGTGGGCAGAACCGATTTCATTCGAGCGATGGTAATACAATTATCGATCCCCAGACGTTCTGAGAGTTAGGAGGATGTCTGTCTTCGCTGGGCATTTTCGACCTAATGCTCCGTGAAAAGGGTGAACAGGAGTTTCCTCTCTCCAACTCCTCTCTTTTATTTCGTGGACATTTCTGACCATGTCTCCCAGCATACAACGCTTCGCTTGGTACGTTCATGAAAGGAAAGGGATTAGCTTCAAGAACCACGGAGTTCGTTCGCCTCCACCTGGCGTAACTCTTCTCATTTTCCTATCGATGGTTTCAGTGTGGGGAATAAATGAAAAATGTACTTAGTTACACTTAAATTTTAATTTCAACGAAACAGTTATCTGAACTTATTCCTGCAATCGATGTGCTGGGCAATTTTGACATATTGGTATTATGATTTGAATTTTACTCTCATTGAAATGCATTAAGTGGATTGGAAAGGATGTTTCCACGTAAAAAATTTCAATGCTCAAGGAAAAATTATTTTTAAAGACTGAGAGAATGAATTTATATAAAATTACAAAATTATTATTTGCGCTGCTGTATAATTCTTGGTAAAGTGATTATTAAAGAAAAAGATTATTTTTCCACACATTAAGCGGGAGTGACTATTTGAAAAAATAATGCACTAAGATCTAGAGTTTTACAGTTAAAATATATATTCGTTATTGAATTTTCGTTAATTATTTTGTGATGATCAACTAAGTACTTAGGTATGTTATGCACTCACCGGCCCAAAGGCGTGGGTTCGAGTCCCTTCTTGGGCCAGGGTGTTGTGTTAAACTCAAGTGGTCCGGCCCTTGTCAATATGATGGCAAGCCAAAGCTTATCGGGATCTCAAGGTTCACAGACCACCAGAGGCGTCTAGAGGGGAAACAAATGCTCCAACATAATTGTCGATAAAAAAATTGAGACTACTTTTTTCTTAAGATAAATTAATCAAATTACCGCATACTTAATAAGTTCTAAATAGAATTAGTTGATGCTGCGTAAATCAATAAATAGTAATTCTAATATATCCGATTTTCTTGAGCTAATGTCGCAGCTAAAATTTTACCTTTTTCAGTACATTTTTTTATGTATCATGCTAGACGCACCCTAGACAATTAAACCTGAAGACCCAAAAGTCGTTTACACCAGCCTCTTTGTCACTAAAATGGGCCGTACTTCAGCTCATGAAAGGAAGGTATTACTTTTAAGAACTTTGAAATTGCTTCGCTTTCATTTTTTTTTTTTTTTTTTTTTTTTTTGAGGGGAGGCGACCGACAGCTAAGGTCATTTGCGCCATAGGGGATGGATAGGAAAGGATGAAGGGTGGAGAGAAACCCGGCGTCGGCATTAGCCTACTCTTTACGAAAGGCGCCAAGGGGTCCACAGTTTAACGTCCCATCCGACGGACGGCGTACTCACTCAAAGTGCCCTCCACAAAGCACCTCAAGTAGGGATCGAGATACCTCTGAAAAATATTCAACACCGCCGGGATTTGAACCCGCGCCCTCAGGGTGGGAAGCCAGTACGTTAGCCCCCGCACCATCTCGGTCCCCTTCGCTTTCATTCCGGGCGATCCAGCATAGTAGACCAAGAAGTTTTCCCTGTTTACGGATTAGAGAAAACGAATTTAGGAATTATTCATCTTTATACCCGGACATAACACTCTCTCAGACCTTATGTTCCAATTTAAATTCACTCCCTTCAAAACAAAACCTTTATATAGTCCCTTAATGAATATTCAGAATGGGGCGTCCCTAACAAGTTATTCTTGGGATATTAATAGGGCACATAAAAAATAATGAAAAACTGTTTTCTTATGAATGAGTTTAGTCTTAGATTCGTGATTAGTACAAATTTCTTAATCCAAAATCTTCCAGTTTAAATTAGTGAATTTAATATTAAGTCAGTTTATCTCCTTCAATTTTTACACGGAGGATGTCGTAGCTACCTCAGGTATAAAGCTTCGTTGTTTTCTTTCTTCCGCCTTTAAGTAGGCTAACCATCTTTCTGATTTATCGAAAGCAACGCCTGAAAAGAAACCTTCATCAACTTAGCGAGTTTGATTTTGTGTTTTAAAAGGGTATCACAATGTATTTTATAGGGTCTCTTTTCTGGCTGAAATAAATTGTCCCTACATTGATATAATTTTTACGCACCCTAATGAATAGCCATAACATTTTGATTCTCTGCTTAAAATTTTATGTAGATGTTTTCCCATATCATAAATTGAACTCAGGCAATGTAGTAAAATGAATTTCAACAGAACGGTCCGGATTTTTATTGAAGATGTGTTGTGATATAATAACCCATTATTTCCGGATGATGTAATTAGTGTTCTGCTCATCTGTTTTTAAGTCTCCCTTTCAATCCCTCGTCCCTCTCCGCGGGGGAAATTCCTGCTACCTGCAACGTTGGGTCGCATTCCCTGCCTTTTACAGCCTCCTCGGGGGGTAGAGTGTTTTGTGGTGCATGTTCATGTGGTAGTGGTGTTTCACATTCTTGCTTGTTGTGTCCTGGCTTGCGTGTTGTTGGATGGCTTTCGTGCTGCATCCTGGGGTGCAGTTTTTTGTTCGTTTGCGGTATATGTGTTTGCATGAGTGTTGGATAAAGGAATTTTTGCATGAGTGTGTGCGCTGCTGTGGGTGTAATTTTCCACGTTGTTGTTTCGCATGTGGTATTGTTCCTTTTTACGGTTGGTGACCGAACACCTCCCGCCACACGCCCTTGCGGCGGCTTGCGGGGTTTTATGTAGATGTAGATGAATATAGCCTGGAATAAGAATTCCGGAGACTGATACAATGATAAAATGTTGTGCATGAAAAAAAATTTGAACTTTTGAAAAAATTAATATTTTGATTGATTTTGCGAAAAAATATATTGTTTATTTTCGTTAATTTCAATCTAGTTTGGCTGTTAAAATGTGTGCACTTAGACTATATCGTTTCCTACTCTATATAAGAGGCAGGAGCTTGAAAGGGCTCGAGAGACTCAACTGCATATTTCGCATTAAGGAACACACTGCGTGGATTAAAATAAACTTGGGACAATACAAGAGTTGCAAAAACGAACCTGAAGGATTTAACTTTAATGCAATCCTTGAACTTCCTTTTTCTCAAGGGGATCTCGACACTATCATTTGTCTCCCTTCACTTTTTCGCTCTCCACAGCAAGAATAAGTGTAATGGACCGTCCTCCTTTTATCAATATAGCGTGGAATTCATTCTATCGTATTTTCGCGTAGTCATTCTCTGACTCTATTTGCTCCTGGCGCCGAAACCACGAGTCAGTCGACGGAGGCGATATCCCATTTTCGGAGAACGCTCCACGGAATTAAATCTTCAATCTCGAAAATTCATAAAAGGTAACGGTCGCTGAGGAATCGGAGTGTTGGGAACAACGCACCTCGGAGTAAATGGTCACTGCTGAACTGTAATTTTTACTCTCCTCTCGCCTCCGTAATACATTAATTTTTTTTTCACTCACCCTTTTCTCATTCACTCCATTGTGAATTTTGCTTGAACAATTTGTCAGCGGACGATGTAACAGTAGGGTTTACTAAATTGGAAGAAAAACATGGCGGCCCATTTTCATTGTCTTCACTGCGCCGCAATAGTTCGAACGCTGAGGAAATAGTGGCGTCGACAGTCAATCCCTTCTCTCGATTCTTACGGGATGGAGGTCATTTTTGGTGCCCGTTGCTTACATCCTCTTCTCGGCACATTTCCACCACTCCTGAATCTCTCGCCAACCAAAGTGACCCACGAAATCTCTCGCTCCCTCAACCTGGCCGCTTCCCAGTGTTTATATATTTTTCAAGTATAACCTTGCGCCGGCGTGATGCAAAATATATTTGCAGGAAACAATTTTTTGCCACAGTCGTGCTCGGAATATAAGGTTCCGAATAAAAAAATAAAAATGCAAATGTCATGATGGAGGAAAGCGCGAGAGTTTTGTTGGTGGCACGTGAGTCATTTCATTCACAGTGCTGTGGGAAGGAAAGAAGGTGAGAAACGGTCGATTTCGTGAAAGTGCGAGCATGAAACACCGCCGTGCCGCGTAAATGATTTATGAGGTCAATTATGAGGGAACATTTCAAGAATCCGCATGCTTGGAAGCTCTAGTACTTTTATTTTACGGTACAATTGAATTTTAAGATTAAAAAAATCGCTCCATTCTGGAATAGGGGTTTATCCTTTGTGGTTTGCTATAGAAAGTATTTTATTCCATGCTTACCTGAAGGTTGAATATTTCATGGCCAGTTTATGGATATTAAATGGTTCCTTTTTCATGTAGAATATTTGAGAAAAAGGTTTCAAGGAATTCCTTCTAAAGGAACGTTTTTCAATTTGCTATGAGCTTGAGACTGGATGTGAAAGGGAGGCTCCTCTCCGCACATGGCATGTTAATTTAATTTCTTAGTTCCCTCTTCCTACTACGACATAATATGTCACTATCTATTTATTTTTGTTCCTTTTTTTATTAAGATCCTGAAGCACCCTTGCGTATCTCGTTGAAATACTGTTTTTTTTAAGGTATTCGAAAAAGCAATATAACGCCTCTCTTTATAATAACTACTTATAAGAACGTTTTATGACAGACTTTATATTTAGCTTACATTTTTCTCAGAATCACTCGCAGTTTCATAGCAAATTCCAATGTAATAATGAATCCCTTGGGCATTTCATATTTATTCACAAGATAATATAATCTCATTGAGTAATACCGTATTTTGGTATTTTATGAAAGAGTGAAGGTTGGAAACGGTGAAATGCTGTCTTATGGTAGTAGTAGTACTTCTTTGAGAATGTCTTTAGACAAGAGTTAAATTAATGCTAAATATTATTCACGTAATTTTTTAGGTGAGTGATATAAATCTAAACGAACAAAATATGTACTTGGGTTTCACGACACAGGTGAGTATCCTAATTGCTCAAGGCTGACTCAGACAAATCCTTCCAAACCGCGGCCACGGAGTAGGAATTTGCGGAGAGATTGACTCCGCTGGAGGGTAGTGGAAAACTCCGGAGAGGATTTCCAAAAGGAAGAATCGCTCCGTACCATCCTACTCTCCGGAACGGATGAAAGATTTTTTTTTTAATTCTTGAAAGCCTCCCAGGGCGATTTCAATCGTCGGTCTTATTCCTCGCCTCGTCCACTTAACACCCGCGCCGTTTTCCAGGGGTTTTTCAATCCTCCCCGGTGATTCATCATCTCTGCTGAGATGACATTAGGGCTTTCCGTTCGTTTTATATGTTTTCAGCTATACTCAAACCAACTTTGTTGGCATTCAAACCCCTTCACGAATTCACATCCACGCATCATGCACACACCGGCACTTCTCGTCAAGAACAATAGTTTTGTTTGAAATTCAAAACCGTGAGGTGAATCGGTGGGAAATATAGGTACAGCTTTAGCTTCGTTGACAGGGAAGGACGGGGAGTTAATAATACTAGCTCAGAGCGTTCTTTTATTTCCGAGGTCATCTTTATGGGATCCCTCGTGACCACCTTGTCTCCGTGTCTTATTCGGCAACAAAGGAATTGTTTCTTCTTCTCGGAAAGGTATTTTTTTATCCTCTCTGACCCCATTGCATTGTTCCCAAGATCTTTCGTTCTCCAAGCCATTATGCCGTCTCGGAAAAATCGGAAAAATTGCGGAAATCGAGATTGCGCTTTATCCTACCTAAGCGAGTCTTGTGCAATATTTTTGATTTTAGCATAACACATGGTCAAAGCGATTTATTCTAAGATGGCTATGGGTTTTCAGTTTTCAAAGGAAAATATCTGTGATAAAGAACGACAAATAAAATCACTTTTTTTTGGGAGATTACATTGCTCACGAGCCCCCAACAACACATTTGGTTTCGTCCTTCTTTGATCAACTGTCGTATTTTGCTTCAAGCGATGCGTTTATATACAAGAATTTAATCTCAACAACGTGATTACGTTCGACCACCGACAGACTGATTATAAAGCGCTCAATGACTGGAGTTAGGGACGCAGGTATTTTTTGTACTGAAAACCAATTATTTGTGATCGAGTTCAAAAGAATGCACAAGGTCTACAGAAATTCAAAGTTCAAACTTCAATTCACCTTCATTTCTCTTACTACGCTACTGTCGTGTGGTAAGGAGTAATCTTCAGGATTTTAGTCATTTATCCCTTTCTAGAACGTGGTACCTACAGGGATTTAATTTTGCTAACGACAATAATTCATAAATTACGTGCTTACAAGAGGAGTTAATGGCGAAAAATGACCACTTGGCTTGGAAAACAAGTTTGAACTTGTCCCTTGTGTTGGAACTTGTTGGCCCTAGTCCTTGAGTCTATGATACAACCACGATTAAGCACCCTAGAGAGAGAAGTGTGCATTTCCCTGATCTCTGTAACAAATGAACCCTATTTATATTCAATTTGACTATTGATATATATTAAGTTAATGCACTTGTTTGCGAAATTGCTTCAAGTTTTTCTCATAGCTCTGGAATTACTCCGACGCCGGTATCAATCTTCCCGTCCCTTCCCTCTCCTCCCGTCACTTCTCTCTGAGATTTCTCACCCCGGTAGCTGATGGAAACGACTGATTCTCCGCCACGGGAATCGCTGCTCATTAAAGTACATGCTCATCTAAATGGACGCCGTTTAACTTTTGCTCCCAAAGAATATATACCGTGGATAGTCCCGATTATTATAAATCTCTCCGTGACGGGAGGTTCATTTACCGTGACGTATTACCATCCAGGCCCATTCATCTCATGTGAAATCAATGGATCAGAATTTTTTTGCTCACAGAGACGGTGGTATTTGATATATCATGCATTAAATGTCCAACAAGTTCCTATTAAACCAATATGTAATCTTGAATAACAGATAGGAATGAAAGACAAGACGGTACTGATTACCAGCTTCTGAACTATTTTAGAAGAATAGTCTACTAATACTAATAGGTCTAGTTTTTCAGTAAAAGAATATTTTCAAATACTAAGGTGAAAAAATAAATGGGTCTCGAGCAGTTGGTAAGACTATGTGGTAAAAAATACTCGAAGTCATCATGAGCAATCTCGTAACTTATTTTGTTTGTTTATATTTGTTCTTTCATATCTTTATGTGTTCATTTATTTTTAAAAATGAACATACTGGCATTGAAGAATTTGAAGGAACTTTTAACTCGTGTTAACACCTGGCGACTAAGAAATAATTTTAATAATGATACATAAAATGACGCCTTGTGGATTTCATTATGGAATAATTAAGATATGGACAATGGCTTACATTTCTCTATTGAACTAAAGATGTAATTTAAAAAATGTAGTGACAGGTTGGTAATTTAGCCTGAGTTGGCAGGTATTTTGTTTTAGATGAGTTCATATCTTTATTCTGACTTCAGTCGTAGGCTAAAATGTTTTTTCCTGCTCGACGTCAGTTTCGAGTTATCTTTTAGTATGGAGAAGACAAGGACCTAGTGGAATAAAATTTTCCATGTCTGCAAAACCTGTTCAGATCCTTTGCACACCGATTCCGTTGACCCGTATCTATTCCCCGTTATTGTATTCTTATGGGCTCATTCAAGATCTCCCCTTTTGGGATTACGAGTATATTTTTTTTCGAATCTCCTTTTTGGCCGAACTGCCATCTGTACCAACTTCTCTCGACTGTATTCCTGCAGCAAACACGCTTCACTGAAGGTTATTATGAACCGCTGTTGCTTACTCCAAGTCAGAGTTTTTATTTCTTCTCGATTAGTTGAGAAAGATATTGCGTAAATAGAATGGCTTGGGGTTAACATCAGTCAAACATCAGACTAAGTTATCTTTTAGCATTAATCTGTGATAAATGGAGACGATTTCCCTGAAACACCACAAAATAGAATAAAGGTACTTAATGGAAGGAAGGTCAGTTCAGAATTACAATATTATTCGGTCTTTAGCAAAAACAAAGAAAAGTTTCAAGACGATATCCTACATAGAGGACAAAAAGCACCAATACTTAAACGTTGCTTGTCCAGAAAAACTATATTAGCGTTGTTGAAGATACTTAAGTAGCCATGTAAGACTTTATTTTTGTGTTAGCAAAGAATAGATAATTTATTCATTGAAGGTTACCCTTTTTTCTTTGCGAATATTCATTGATATCATACTAACAACGGGAAAACTTTATCCTGTTCGACAAATACTAAGTTATGATAAATTCGTCGCCAATGTCCTATGTAAACTGGGGAGAGATGCAGTTGGTGTCTCTTTGAACTGGAAAAATTATCATTAATCACTTTTTAAACTTGTCGATAAGCTATAGACGCACGCCCACCTCTAGTGACGTCTCGCCCACTCTTAACAACTTTCCAGACGCCGTCCGCTCGCATTTTCCTTTACTCCCTCCCTCCCCCATCCGACCATCATCACCCCGCCCCCTCTCCTCCACCCGCGATATCACTTCCTTCTACTTTTCCCCATATCTCGGGACTTCTTTTTATCCACCCGTCCAACTTCCGTTCTCTCCAATAAAAAAGGGGCCGTTTAGTCTCCCTTTCAAGGAATTCCCGAACACACGGTCAGGGCGACTGCCCATTGAGCGGCTTGACTTGTCGGTTTTGGTGCTCGAGAATGGAGCCAGTGGCCGTGTCGGAAATTGAGCCATAACACCCCCCCCCCCGCCCTCCAGTCCCATCCCCTCCCCTGCACTCCTTCACACACGAACGTCCCCTAACCCTCCCCCCTCGTCTTTCTCCCCCTCCAACTCCTTGTCCGCTCTTCCACCCCCGCCAGGCCATAATCCTCTTCCCCCTTCCTTCCTCCGCAGTGTCTCCATTCCTCCCTTATCAAATTACCTTCTCGTTTCCGACCTCACCCCCTCGTCGTACCCACTCGCTCCGCCTGAATTCCTTCTCCGCCATTTTCAGCTGCCTCGTTTGCTTTTCCTCCGCCTCGCACTTCTTGTTCTGATTTTTTTCCCGAAGTACTCCGTAGGCGTGGTGAGAGCGTTGCGAGGAGACAGGGAGTGCGAGACTCCTTTCGGTCATCCTGGTGGCGGGATCGGGTTCGAGGGCAACCACTCCTCTCCTCCTCCTTCCCTTGGCATGATTCTCCGGTTTGCGAGAAGAGTTTTCCCCTCTTTTTGGCACCGAGCCATGATTGGCCCTGAGGCGAAAATCCAGAGGCAGAGTTAAGTGGGGATGTGGTCGCAGTTCCCGCGAAGCAATTGCATGAAAATGACTCGTTTATGGGCCATTCCTCTCAGGGACTAGTGTTGTGGATTTGAGTGGTATGATGTGTAAAATTTAATCTTAGGTGCCTACTGTTGCGTGCGTTAGCCATTTCTCTTCTTGGAATCACTAGAAAATAATTTTCCTTCTTTTGGTATCAGGAAGTATACTGATACTTCATAGTAGTAAGTTTCTTCTTTGATTGCTCAGGCGCCAAAGATTATATGATATCATATGTTCGCCGACTTAACTAATTTAGGAATACCATCAATGCACGAGGCAGTATTCGATATCTCGTCATTTTATTGCCAGATCAGCACCTTATCGATCCGTCTACTGGCTGAGTTGCCGAATATGTCCCGAGACATGCTGGCTTCTGGTATGGAGCTGCCGTGAACTCGAATGCAAAAAAGCAAAGGGAAACTATTAAAATTCTCTTTCAATGTCGAAAATTCATAAAGAGAAACCCATATTTACTCAATCAAGGATTACTGAATATACACCTAATGACAAGCATAGTAATTTTCCAAGCATTCTGTTCTTAAGTTGGGGAAGTACAAGACAAACGTCCAACTGTACATTATTTAAAGGCGGAAAATAGCGAAATTGTTACAGATAGCGTAAAAAAAGCCAATATCCTATATAAAGTCTTTCAGGACATCACCACCTAAAAATTTAGTGCACAAACCAAAATACCACGCACATCTGAAAATCTCATAAGTTACACGTCATTGCTCCAGGAATGAATAGAAAAACACAGCTCCAAAATATGAAGCCAAGTAAAGGCCCAGGCCCGGAGATTTCTCACACTAAAAGAACATGCGCACTAAAGAAACATGCGCAAGATATCCCACTTCATTTAAAAGCAATTTTTAAAAAGTCGATTGAAGAAGGTTCAATGTCTTGTGGCGGGAATCTTGCTCACATAACCCCACTCTGCAAATGCCGCAATAGGGAAGACCCGAGAAATTAGAGGCCGATTTCTTCAACATAAGTATCCTTTAAACTCTTAGAAAATATCATTGTAATTAATCCACATTATTGATTTGTACTCCTCCCATTACCATCACGGATTTAGGATGAGCAGGTCGTGTCAACTACAACTGGGTATTTTTATTTACGATATCCTAAAATCGGGGAAAGGGAATACTCAAGTGGATGCTGTATTTTAGATTTCAAAAAGATCTTTGACTAGACCCTCACGAAAAATTGATGCACAAAATAAGATAGCGTGGTGTTAACGAGGAAGTTATCAACTGAATTCGGGACTTCTTATCTAGCTGTGAACAAAAAGTAGTTGTCGACGCGTTGAGTTCATTAGAGGCAGACCTAACTTCATGGGTGCCGCAAGGAAGTAATATAGGATCCCTAATCTTCTTGTTATGCATCAGCGATCTAAGCTCCAATGCTATCAGCAATCTTAGATACTATGCAGACGACATGGTGATTAACAGAGAAATATAAACACCGCCAGATAGCGTTCTATTCTCTAGCGATTTAGATCAGATATCGGAGTGGTGTGAAGAAGGGAGGTTAGAACTAAATACCAGAAAATTTATAGCACTCCAGTTTTGAATTAAAAGTGAAGGTAAAGAGATGAATGATAAAATAGATGGGATCGAGGTAAGCATTTCAAAATAGTTCAAACAATTGGGTGTTACATGGCCATAATGGGGTACACACATTCGAAGAATATGCAGGGTAGCCTTAATAAAGCTAGGTTTAAACAGACGAGTTTTCAAAATGTGATGAAAAAGTAAAAGAGAAGTATTGCATCGTGTGGCTGTTTACCTGGACAATTGTTTTAAAAAAAATATTTTGTAAAGTATTGATAGTTATGCCTAATATCTACAAGTATTATTTCCATGGAAATATATATTGTTCAGGAAAAACTCTCTGTCTCTCAACTAACTGCATGAGGACTAGGAAACTATGAATTAAACAGACAACCCTTTTCGTTGAGGTCATCGCGTGATAAATACAGAAGTAAATGTATTCAAAGCGAATACTGTAGTGGCTTTTAAGAAAGGAAAATGAAATACAAAGAATCTCAGGGAATATACTATTGTGAATTAGTGATGAGAGATGGAGCGGAAGATTATCTCCCGGAGTGATGGCGTTGATTTTTTGCGGAGATTAAATATAGTCCACGATTGTAACCATCGCTGCCGTTCACAGTGCATCGGTCCTGCTCTAAACCTGCCGCGTTATTAACTCTAAATTTTTTACTCTTTTCTGGGGATGGAAAGATCACAAAGCAAAGTACAAAACGCTCTAAAATATGAATCATCAACAAGGAGAGGGAGAGCCCGCTCCTCGGAAGGTTGAAGGGGAAATATTTCTTTCGGCGCTTTTTTTGGTTAAGGGAAGTCGGAGAAGAAGACGAGTGTTATGGTGTAATTTTTTAAATTCTCTTGGAGTGAAAGAAAAGAGACTTCCGCAAGCATCTTAGCCCAATGAGTCCTTATGACATTTGCCTTTCCACTCCTCGTGATTTACGAAAGAGGCGGTTTAGCAGAATGACGCGCAGGTGGGCTGTTGAGTTCCTTCGCTTGGGGAAACTGGCCGTGGTGCTAGAGTCTGAATTTTATTCCCGTAAGGCCGTGCTGCTACATCGAGGACATTATGCGTTTGCTGGTTTTTCCATCTTTTCGGCGAGCTCAGAGATATGTTCCCTCTCGTAGAATTATTAGCGTGAGGCTATTTACATTTTCTACATGCACTTTCGTAAAACCGCGATACAGAGTACTTTTTATATTGTGATGGGAAAAATATGTGAAACATCACAACTAGCCATGTGCATGGAGAATATCGCCTCGTCGGATTTGAAGTTTGAGCATTTTTGATCATGATATTTTGAAGGGGATACGACATTTTGTGGTCAGGGGACCCAGCAACAGGGTTAAGAGATTGCGTCGGTCACCGGACGGTCTCTATATTCATCTATGCTATGTGGTTTTTCGAGTATCAGATATTTATGGGAAATTGTAGGCAGCAACGAGAGAGGGATGATGAGGGATGCCTCACTGGCTATGTGTGAAAATTATAGATCATATGGCCTATAAACGAGAAGATTTCAACCCTCACCCATCAAAATAACTTGAATAGCATATATTTTAGTGTGTGGTGCCTGGTTTAACATTTTGAAATTTCATAGTTAAGTATAATTGACAACTTGATAATTTTCCACGGAATAATTAATAAAATTGCATAGAAAAATACCTTGGGTTCATAACTCGAACAGAACAAACCTTATGACTTTATATAATGTGGTAGAAAATAAATTATATTCGACCTAAATCATTAGAAAAATTTCCTGGCTGTGGAGAGAGTTAGCCGGTGATAGCAATTAATTCAAATTATTTGCATCACAAAAATTGTGCATAATTATTCTCAACTTGTTGAAGTAGTCCATGTTTATGATTGTGTTTGTAGAGCAGTGTAAATATCCCTTCTAGGAAAGCTTATGTAATACATGTATGTTGCTATTTGCAGCAATTATGCACGCTGTAATTTTTCGAGAGAAAATATACCTACCCGCTGAAATGAGATAAAACGCTAATTTATAAAAGCTAACATAGAATGGAGTGTAGTTTTTATGATTGTTATGTTCATTATTGGAGAATTAAAGAAGATATGTCAGAGCTCTTAACCCAACAACCAAAACGAGTTGCGGATAGAGCTGGAAGTTAAAGACAAGTATAATGATTTTTTGTATTGCAATATAAAATATTATTGAAATTTAAAACCAGATTACATACAGTTTGTTTAAATCTGCAAGGGAGATGAGATAGTTATAGAAATCTCGAGAAGTAATATGGAGCGAAAATCATGGGTAATAGTTGAGTTTGGTCTAATCAGAAAGAAGTCAGTCATAATATAAAAGGTAAAGCAAGGTTATAGTAGAAACGAAGAAATACAAATTTGAAAGATTAACTTGTTTAAAAAAATTTCTTCTCCTATTGTTTCTCTCTCTCTCTCTCTCTCTCTCTCTGGTGTATAACTTTCTCATCTAATTGTGTAAACCTCACAAGCCATTATAATTTGTATATCAATGCGAAATATTAAACAATCTATGATTCCAGTATGCTAATATCAAAAAACACTCAACAATGTTTGGTCGTGGTGAATGAATGGTAATGTAATACACTTAACTAACAGCCCGGAACAAATTAGGAGATTAATATTGACATATCACCCCTAACGATTTCTTTCAAAACTCTAATATTTTTGTCCTCAAGGAAAATAGTAATTCACTTTAAGCTTTATTATATATTTTTGTTGTGGAAATGTAAGCTTATAAACTCTTTAAGTCTTTTACTTTTTCTCTTCATAAAATATTTTAGGAGCGTGGATAATTGACGTTTAATGACAAGCCGAAGTTTTAATTTAAAAATTAGCATCGAAGAAACTGAAATATTAAGTATTTAAGGTTGCGAAATTAAAATATCATGGTAAGAATCCGAAAGTTGTAACAACTGAAATGGCACTAATGGAACATTTTTACTTACAAAATTATTTAGCAAGCCTGTGAAGCCAACGAGTGAAATCTTATTATATTATGTACATATTGATTAGAGTGAATAATTAGTAATTTGGCGGTACATTGGTGCAAAAGTGTTGATCTAAAACCAAACTGTAATTATTTATCTAGATAGATTATTCTTATTCTTTTTTATCAGACGCTTTGTAATGATGGTTAAAATTTGGAACTGTTACTCTCGTATTTTAGACGAAGCAATACGTTTTGTAAGGTCACTTATGCTTATTAGATAAGGAGGCCAACGAATAAAATTAAGAAAATAAACTAACGGTAAAGAAAATGAGGAACTAACATGAAAATTAGTGGGCGTGCATTAATGATCTGTTTTCGTAGCTATTCATCAGAAAAAAAAGGGTGAATGGCCCGCCTTTCCGGTGGTTTAAGGCTGTGGAAATCCATAATTCCCCTCCATTAAAAATCCCAACATTCACTTAACTCGAGGCTGAACTGTCGCGAAACGGATACCCCGACTCAATCGATGAAAGGAGGGTTGGGCGACTCCACCCTGTGAGGTATGTATTTAGGCTTATAGGGTGGTGGGTAGGGGGGGGGTTAAAGTGGCTGCGACGCAATTCACCCCCTCCCCAGAAAGCTCGTCTCGTCGCTCCCCCCTCTTCGTTAGGAATTCCTCCTCGCTTTGTGCTTTAGAAGAGGGAAATAGAGGGGGCTCCACCCACAACCCCCACCTCTCCCTCACCTCTCCTCCGCCATCCCCCTCTTTCTTCCGAACCCCCTCTCTCCCTTTCGCGCCGCCATTTCGGCCGTAGTAGGCTGCAGACACGCGAGACGGAGAGAAACTTGAAGGGCGTCACGTGCTCCTCGCATCAAGTGAGCCCGGCGGCCCGTGCACGCGGGAGCGCTCGCGTGTCTGCGTCTTCTCCTGGGCCCTCCCTCCCTTATATACGTATATATAGTATATCTACGCACACATTCATGTTATGTTTATGCTGTGACGTTGTATGGGGGATGAAAGGGTTCATTGTTGCCCTTTGTTGGAGAGAGATCCTAGAGAGAGAGCACCGGGGTAGAGAGACGCAGTGAGGTTCGAAGGGTGACTTGCTGGGGTACGAAAATTTTGGACTGCGTGATAAGTTTCCTCCACACCAGATTTAAAAAAAATGCTTAGTTAGTAATTAAAAATTTCTAAAATGAATTTTGCAATATACTATGGATACTGTCCCTTGGTTTTCATTGGGAGGCTATATTTTGGCTAAATTTTTTGTTCAAAGCATAAACAAGTGAGGATTTTTGCCTTTCACCTCTGCCCTGGATGGCAGATTTTAAAACTACTGGTCTAAATCGAGCGGTTTTGATTATAAGTTTTTATTTTTATCTTCGATTGACTTCTATCTCTGTATTAGGATCGTTTATTTATCGTTCATGAAATACCTTCATGTTTGTGTAATTCAGCTTGACAATATTAGGTAGAAATAAAGAGATACCTTATGAATTAATATTTTTTACTCCGCCATATTATGGGTAAATAATAAGGAGCATCTAAAAATTCTCGTATTTCACACTGATTATTTTATGTTTCTCAAAAGTACACGTCCTCTATAGTTCTCCGAGCCATTCTTCTCCCACTCATTGTCTTCAAAAAGCTGTTATTCTAAAGATGGCTTACAATTAGATTGTACCCTCTTCCATTCAGCGTTCATAGGAAACCTTTCTCTTCCCCTAATATTCACATAAATTCTTTATCGTATTTTGTTACGTTCATTTAATGTTCATCATTCTTCCCTAGCGCCACATTTCTACGGGCGACTTTGATGGCGAATGGGAAAAAATGTGGCGTTTTTGCCAGAAATATGACGATGCGCTGTTGCGAGACCTCGAAAGAATTCTTGTGCAAGAGTAAAAATAGTTTTGAGGAAATACATTCCATTTATATTTACTAAGAGGCTCTGAGTACGTCAATTCCCTATGCCATTGAATTAATTGTGTTCACTTTTATTAAGATTTGCAATTTTTTTGCCATAGTTTTTAGAAAAATCCTGTCCTCCTAATTTCCGAAAACAAACGACTTGAATTGAACAATGAATTTTCGAAAAGAATTAGCTAGCATTTCACTCTAAAAGCGAGAGGATATCGCTAATTGGATTTCGTAAATTACGTCAAAAATATTTTTTAGCCCTTTTTAATGGCAGGGTGGTGACGATTTTCCACGAGATTAAACGCTGTATGACACAAAATATATATAAAAAAAACAAAAGAGTTTTGAAATAATGGCATAAAAGAAAAGACGGTGAGAGTATCCGAGTTCCGATTGGGTTGGATGAAATGCGATAAAGCAGCCGAATGGCGTCTGAGAGGGAGTTGGAGTGGTGGAGGAAGAAAACGGAATGCGCATAATAGCCTAAAATTATAACAGGAGACAAAGAACAGGAATTTATAAAGACAGGAGAAATGATGGAGGGTTGCGGGATAATGTTGAGGAGGAGGAGAGAGAGAGAGAGAGAGAGAGGGGGGGGGGAGTCACTCGCATACGTGGCCATCGCTCAAAAATGGAGTAAAAACTCCTTTCCGAGCGTGGGATTTTTCCCTCAGGTTCCCAAAGCACCAGTAGCAGCCATTTCAATGATGATATCAGCAAAAACAACAATATGCGATACGTGTAACACCCTTTTATTACATGTGAAAGATGGGGATGGGGAGAAATGGGATTGGCTGAAGGAGGAAGATCGAAAGGCAAGGAAACGGAAAAATAAAAAAAAACAATTCCGAGGAATGGTGGTTTAATTCCAAGGCAGGAGAAGGGAAAAAAGAATCGGGTCCCGAACGAAATAAAAGAGTTTTGAGAAGAGGAAGGAGGGGGAGATGGAGGGTGGGGCCGTGAGGAAAGGGTTGGGGAGGGGGTGTTCAGGAGATTCGGAGGGGTGAGGGGGGGGTGACTTGTGGTAGGGGGCGGGATTGGGCGGTGGAGGGGGGAGGGACGAGGGGCGGTAGGTGAAGACGAGATCGAGTGGAAGACGAGGAGGCCACTTCATTTGTTTGCCCCTTATCCCTTCGCCGAGTGTTGATTGAAGTCTCGCTCATTATTCGACCGTTCCTCCTTTGTTTTACGCTTCTGCAACGGAAGAGAAAAAATTCTCGAGAGCGCCCCAAGTATGCGTACGTATATTTAGAGTCATTGCAGCAGCGTCGGACTGGTTTTGTTTGACTCGATGCCATCAAGATGTTTACTTGTGCGCTACCCAAAAAATGATGGGACGAATTTAAATGGTGTTGCCGCTAATATTGAGTTATCGTCAAGGGTGTGCTTCAAAAGTTAGGAGACGAGTGGTCCACGCCGAAGTTTAAACAATTAACGTTTTCTTTCGATTTTACACGACGCACGCGATTTGATTGGTTTTAGAAACCGATGCATACCCGCTATTTTTTTAATGTATCATGAAAAATTATGGACTGATATCGCTAATCGTTCTCTAAATGTTAATTTAATATTTCTTCTACCTTCATGTTGTGGGTGGGTATCCAGGAGTCGAGTATTGACGGTAACGTTCCTCAGGAATATTAGCAAGTTCCCATTGAATGCGATCCATATGCATATCGTAGGGTGTGGTAAAAGTAAGTACTCTATATCCCTTCATGTTCAACATTCAAATGGCTCATGTACTCGTATGTTACGGTACTCCTATTTTTTTAAATTAATTTAATAATTTCACACTACCATCCTGCGAAAGATTTTCAATAAGCACATATTTCAAATGTATTTTCGGAACAATCTTATATCTAAGAAAAGGTAATTCTTGAAATAGGCTTATATTTGGTAGTGCCAATTATGAAAGAGCTACGAATTTAAAACGATATAAATGAAATTGTTAATGAGTTACCTTTTAAACTATAAATGGTTTATTGCCTTTCAAATTTTTTTTTAATTTACAGGGAAAACAATTAATAATTTATTGATTTAAATAAGTCATAGTTAGTTCAGTGCATATATTTGATTTTCCACACCTACTTACGAATTTCATAGTTTTTAAAAGGACTTAAGTATCAATTAGCTCAATAATTACTGCGGTATCTCTCTAAAATGAAGGTGATAATAGCCTATATATGATCTATATTAAAAAATAGAATAGAATTGTATAAAGTAAATATGCTCCAGTTTACCCATTATCCTAGCCAAATGAGTGCTAATCCATTCAAGCTGTTAGTTTGTGAATTCAAAGTATAGATCGAATGGCTTCAATGTGCTTGGTTCATTGTCTATTCATGTTTTACGCCATATGCTTATGCTTCATCGGCATATAATTGGCTTTCAGCCCTATTTCATCCAGCCGACAAAGTCATTATGAACTACCGATCAAAATAGATTATTGCGGTCTTTCATCGTATGTCCTTCATCATCATCGTCATGGCCCTGATGAATTACCCTTCATAGTGGTCCATCACGACTGCGATGGTACAATGCACTGTTGCACCGGTAATTCATCACTCACATCTCAACTTTTTGCACTTATCCCCCCCATAACGACCGAGCATGCTTTAACCGTAGCACTATCCCGGAGCCGATTTATGTTCTTGAGGCAGGAAGAGTTTAGCGCAGTATTTTTTACACTCTTGGTACGCGGTATTGTTTTCTTAGATAGTATTCAGTAAATATTATGACTGAAAATGTAATCAATGTTAACCGCAGCATGAGGAATATAAGAGGGAAATGAAGTAACGAGCTGCGATTAGAAAAGTTCAAAGTCCTACTGCTACACATTTGCAAAAACAAAATGAATAACCGATATTTAATTCCATTATATTGCGCGTCCTGTTCTAATGTGTAACTACACTGCAAACACCTTGTGTGTGTAAAGATGAAAAAAATAGAGGCATATGTTTATGATTTCAAGTTGAAATATCAGTTCTGATTAAATAAAATAATAAAAAAATCAAACTCAAAATAATTCTATTAGATTTCCGTAGAAAATTTAATAGAAAAGTATAATTGTTTGAAGCATTTGTGCTGTTAAAAAATCCAGTTTAAAAAAACTTAATTAAACCGACAACTTTCAGGCGTTGATGTGAAATATTACTTCTAAGAGTGCTATGCAGCAACAATTAGATGAAAAGCGAATCCGTAGCTTGAATGTGGTGAATGACAGGTAGACCAACTAAAAATGCCCTTCCAAATAAAAAATTTCTTGAAATGCTGTATTTTACCCACTGTAAATGTTTGGAAGGCTTTCACGGCTGAAGAAATTTTTCAATGTCGCAGAGTGAGTGGTATCACTCCATGAAATAAAGATTAAGTTATATTGGATCATGTTAAGAGACTCATAAATTGCAAGGATTGACGTCCATTGGGCATAGAAAATACAAAAAAAGATATTACAGGGAGTACGATACTTTTCAAATATCATATCTTTTATAGTAATAATCCTGATGACGTGGGTAAATATGGTATGAAGAGACTAGGGACGAAAGGCGCGGAGAAGAATAATAGTGGATGACTGAGGCATTATTTATTTGCATATGGTATGATAATGGCAATGCAATGGCCAATGGCATATGTAATCATAGAAATGGTATCTAGCATTTTCATGGAAGACAGCTAATAACCAGTGCGTAAAATAATTCTTCATCATACTACTTACAGTGGTCAAATGAGAATGAGTCATCGCTTTAATTATGGCTAACCCGTAGGTTAATGTATAAATGAGTAACGATGGGCTGTTGAAAGTATTTCCTGGGTAAAAACCATGGACTTGATGCCTACAGCTGCTGGGGCGCATTCCAGCGTCGATGATGGAGTTCCTACGGCCGGTGTGTCACGGGCCGGTGCATGTCAGGATGGTATTTAAACGAGTTCACATGTGCGGCCAGCCGCGTGGTGTCCTCCGTTGATTAGCGGCGGCCTTGCGTCTAAGGCACTCGGGAGCGAACACGTCACCGCTTTCTTCGTCCAGCGAGCTTTTCCACCGGAACAAGTATTTCCCTTCCTTCTCCACCCTCCGCCACCCCCTCCCTACACGAATTCCCTCCACACCCACACCACACAAACTCCCTCTGCTTCCTCGCAGAGGACCCTCGCTTTGCAGTAGCGGTGGATCCCTAGAGCGACCTTGCGTTCTCGCTGAAAACCCACCTCACCATCCCGCATCCCCTCTCCGTCGTCCTCCCTCCCTCTAGCCATTTGACTCTCGCTTCCCCTCCCGCTCTCAACACTCGCGGTTCACTCACCCGAACTTGTTTTCTCCGCCCCCCCCCTCTCACTCCCCCACAAGCCAGTCGACATCCTGCCCAACCATCCGTCCCCCGACTGTATGCTTACTCCGCTCCCCGCCGCCCCAACCCCAGTGTTCCGCACACTCACACCCCCTCCCTCCCCACACTCCACACCTCCGTCATTCCCGTGTGCGTAGGAACACCCTCCTCGCCTCCGTCCACTCTCGCTTTGCGTCACTGGCATAGCGTCATCTCCCGCTCCGACTTCTCCACATCATCCTCCCCCCCCCTCCGCCCCCACTCCCTCCTCATGGTGAAATTCACGCGACAGCGGTCCGGTCAACTCCCTTCTTTCGTTCGCGTCGAAGAGTTGAAGAAAAAAAAAGAAAAACAAGCCTGCAAAATGGGATGAGCGTACTGCTGCCCTTAATGGAGGAGTGCGGTGGTGAATTACACGAACGACGACGCGGAAACGCGATGAGAGGGCAACGTTTGACGAAATAAATTGGCAGATAATTGTTTCGAAGATGGGTAGGTATAAGGTCAAAGGTCGGAGGAACTGTGCTGGGAGA
This sequence comes from Hetaerina americana, assembly GCF_022747635.1. Classification (NCBI taxonomy): domain Eukaryota; kingdom Metazoa; phylum Arthropoda; class Insecta; order Odonata; family Calopterygidae; genus Hetaerina; species Hetaerina americana. The sequence goes on from NW_027286874.1 coordinate 42,742,002, forward strand.
AATCCTATCCTATCCATCCATCCAACCACGTGCAGGTTTTCGAGATTTTCGGTAAGGGTTATCAAGCCATTTGCAAAGGCTAAGAGCCACCCGAGAGGTTGGCGGTGAACCATCGCTTTGAAGATAGCTTTCCTCGTGAGACCGATTTTCCAATTACGCCGAAGTAGAATGGGGGGCAGCTTCGAAGCATCTAGTTTTATGAGCTCCACTCTCGAGCTACACTCCTATTCGGGACGATCTTCGGCGTCGCTTTTGTTGTGCTCCTACTAGTATGCATTAGGATTTCGATGGGAAGTTTACGAAGATTTTTTCATTCCGGAAGCTTTAAATAATTCATTCGAGGGGATGAATCGATTTTAAATCTTTAATGAGCCATTGCACACGAAGCGACAGCCTGGAAACAAGAATTTGATGCGCCTTGATAGAATATTAATAGATACTCGTGTGACTGACATCCGAAGTAGCAGCGTTCATGTGGTCAACCGCTCCAAGCAATGAATGATTTGAGATCCATTAATATGAAATGAGTACTAAAAGATCGGAGCCAATTACGGTACTGGTAGATACACAATACTAGAAGGGAATGATCATGCGATACCTAATTGTTACAATTCCTGGCGAAGCTCTTATTTTATTTACGGAAATGAATGAGGGTGATAACATTATTTATAGAAATTTTTCCTCATGCTGAATGTAAGACATAATGGAATAGATTTACTGGACTAGACTAGATTACTGTCAGTTCGAACAATACCGCCTTTTTAGTGTGTAACTTTTTTCAAATCTTTAAATGATGTCCTACTAAAGAGTAAGACAATTATTGAAAATTCAAATCTATTATTATAATCATTATTAAATCGGGTGGGCGAAGAGAGGAAGTTGCTGCCAGAAATCCGAAAAAAGTCAGAGAAAGTGAGTGAAGGAAAATTTCAAGGAAGTAGTTTGAAGGCCGTGACAGAAGGAAGGATTTTGGGTATGTGGGGCTTAGTGAGAAAGTGAGTAGGCTCTTTAGACAGCATGAATTCAGGCGGAAGTTTCAAAGAAATGAAGAAAGAAACAATGTGGTACAAAGAAAAGGGAGTTCTTCTAATATTAAGAAGTATATAGCCGTTTGGAAATGGCCAAAACCTACCTCTAAATAGGCAGAACACCTCGTATGAATTATTAAGAAATGTTTCAAGGAAAATTCTCTATAAAACTAATTTAAAAAAGTTTATTTAAAGATAATGACATATTTATGAGAAAAAGAAACGGAAGATATTCTGCATAAAATAGGCACTATAATCTGACAAGTTTAATGTGGGTACCTTAGATAGATCTTCAATCCTTGCTTTATCCGATTTGCGGTTGCGATGAAGATCTCTCGTGAGCTTATCTGATGAAACTCTCTTTCTCTTTGAGACATTTTGCGTGGACGCTGTAGTGTCATCCTGAAGGGGAAAGGGTTGGTATTATCGCCGTTCGTCATGTCATAACATTGAATGCTTTATTTTCATTGCCCAGTCTCCACGTATATTTTAAAAGGAATGGAAAAAGTTGAAATAACTTGAAGGTTATGCATTTTTCTTTGAGTATCTTCATAAAATTCCGGGGCGTATCCTGTCTTCTCACGGTTCTGATATAAGCCTTAGCGTGTATGAAGGTAAATAGACTAAACCCAAGAGGAGATATACAATCGCGAGATACTTTTCTCATTATACAAGTTGGAGCCCGAGGGAAAAGACAAACTTTTTATATTCCCAATTTACATTTAATCCACCTCTGAAACTATTCTCCAGAATGAGCCCGTCCTTTTTAATAGGTTTCCTTATTCGGCATCATAGTGTGTGTAGTAAGTGGAGTAGTTAGTAACAGTATAACGGTCGTAATGTGCATAACGGATGTTGTATGAATTATGTCCGGTCGCCCCCCTTCCACGATCCCTTTCGGTGGATCACGGGATATCATGTGTTTGTGGAAGTATTGGAGTAGGTTTAGTGTATGACTGATGACCCCACATTCCCTTCCACGCGTCCTTGCGAGGACTCGCGGGATATTGAATAGTTTTAGATGAGATAAATCAGTAAATCAATTCATGCAACGAAAAATCAGAATAAAGGATGTACAAATAGCAAAAGATTTATCTAAGCCTAGGTGTCACACTATCCAGATTTATTTATATTTTCAGTTTCATCATCATCGCATTGTAATTTTAATTTTTTTTGCATTTGGACTATAAAATGTTTTGCAAGTATATTTTTATAAACTTTGTGTAGTGAAAAATTATATCAGTTAAACTACGTATTGTGATAAAATGTATCGGACGAGGAATGTTGATTAATGATTGCGAAATAAGAACTCATATCGTTGACATTTTATTTCAAGGTAGTGATAGGTGATATCATAGTTAATAGAACTCTTATACCCATTCTCTAATCTGATGAAAGGTTTTACTATACCCATTGTTTTCACCTTCTTAAAAAGTGTGATGAAACTCGGCCTAAATTCTGCCAAATTCTTTGGTTTTGTGAGGCTTGCTTAAGGATCTGTCGGACATAACTCTTCCCCAAAATATTTTTCTTTTCCTTTTCAAGGCACACACGTCGAAGCATTCTGCCAGAGAATTTTCAGACGAAGAGTATATTTTAAATTAAAAGTAAGGCCGTTACGGTGAATTGTTTCATAAAGTGGAAGAAAAGGTCAATTCATGAGGAGTCGAAGTCATTTTGCAATACGTTACTTCTTATGAAATATTTTCCATTATTTTCCGATGGGATTTCGACCCAGTCTTTGGATTTGTTGACGCTCCCTGCCTCTGACGTCGTTTTCCTAGGGAGAAATGCGCCTGAGCAAACAAACAAATGAAGGTGAAAATCGGAAAATCGACCTGCGTGTTAGTCCTTGCCCTCCGTTGCTGCTGATTTACGTCCTTCGCCCGGAGACCCGTTCCCTCTTCTCACCCCCCTCCCCCCTTTCCCGCTGAAACGGCGAACTTTTTCGCAAGATGGAGATCTAGGGGCAGCATGTTTGTCTTATTTGCCGCATGCCTTGATCGTTATATCCGTTGTTTATTTCATATCCGAACTTTTTCTCTTCCTCTCTATCTTATACTCGCTTTGTCATTCTCTTTCCCTATGTTTCTCTCTCTCTCTCTCTCTCTTCCCTCATCTCTTCTTTACACCGTCACCCACGCAAGATATAATTGTACATCCTTCTGAGATAGAAAAAATTCTCTAACGTTCAAGTCAGGTACGATTCTCGACCTCTCCTCTCCTGTTCACACAATACGACCTTTCCATCTTGCCACAGGCCCATATCCCTCCACTTCCACTCCCTCAATCACTTGCCCGTCCCTTTAAAAATGTTGGGAAACCAAAAAAAGGTAACATTTTTCATCCGGAGCAAGCGTCTTAAGGATAGAGAACCGTAATTTAGCGATCCACTTAACCCTATTTTGACCTCCTTAAGGGGAGGCAGACTGTTGAAAATCGCCTTTTATCCTCGCTTCCTTCCTCCCATCCCATCCTCCACTGGCTCATCCTTAGTCGATCATCTCGGTGCGTTCGATCCCCGTAACGTGGTATTAGATCACAAAAGGAAATGCTCTTCGTCACTCCATCCTTCTCCCCATTCCATCCGTCCTTCTCCTTTATAAATCCTCCCGTCTTCGGGGCAGCCTCTTCTCCCCGCTACTCACCCTCGCTCCCGCCTCTCCCATATTTCCATCCCAAACACGCACACGGCGCCCTCAGGGGAGCGAAAACGACTCTCGCAGTTTTTCTCTCGGAAATCAAAAACCAATATGCCTAACCCCCATCAGGAGAACCTTAAACTAGAGGGTGGCTCGTTATGCAAGACATACGAGTATGTGGGTGAATGGTTATATATATATATATATATATATATATATATATATATATATATATATATATATATATATATATATATATATATATATATATATATATATAAACATACCTAATGTACCGTATATAATATATATATTTTTATACATACATGTATGGTACCCGAAAAATCACACATTTTGGGTGGAGCTGAGGGTGCCCAGAGAGGCGTGCGGAGAGAGAGGGAATCTAGCCCGGGCCCTCAGTTGTCCTCCACCCCTGGACTACCGCGACCCTCACAGACACACACACACAAACATTTATGTATATATATAAATGTATAGATAGCACCCTTATGGGGTTCAATAATCCTTGATGCACACGCATTTCATTATAGTCGATGGGAAAATAAAAAGTTTAACCAAAACAAAAGCCTCACTTCAATAGTTCGTTGTTCCCAGCGAGACATTAAAGTGAATTGTGTTCGTTTTGGATAATCTTTAATAAAATGCGTGTGCATCAATCATTTTTTTAAATAAATACCTATTGCATAAATAAAACTTTATACACATCGAATTCAAGATTGAGTATTGTGACGCATGCCTGTAAAAATGTGCCATCGGATATTTAAATTGAGGCAAGGTGGGTGAGTGCTAATAAAAAAAAATGCTCACTCAGAAGTTTATCTCTTAAATAAGGCAGTTATCCCCGTATTCCTCCTAATCCCTTTCTACAAAACCAAATTCTTTCATCTCATCTGCTAATTGATGATCCCTAGCTAGTGTCAATCGCGAAACGTTTATTTAATATCTCTGCTTAAAATCATACAATGCGACCGGGTGCGTACAAATATCTTCTCTCTCAAGGTGCATGAAAAATTGTAACCCCAGTTTTACCCCAATGGTCAATGTCTCGAAATACTAGAAAATGAGCTTTAGCATTCATTGGCTCCAGCTCCAGCTCCTAATGTGAAGGTTGAAGTTGAAAACCAAGAAGTATGATCTAAGAATGAAGATTTTATGAAATTAAAAAGGGCCATAGTAAATTCCTTGAGCAAACACAAATTATAAAGGACCTGTATGCTCTGGAGCAGTTTTATATTTTCAAAAGAATACATGTTGTTTTAGACGGTAAATATGCTGTCTCTTTAAATGCATAATAACATATGATGGAAGTCGTTTAGATTTATAAACTTCTCGATGAGGATTTACCGCAATGTTTATTTTCAAGCCGTATGTTCGCTCGACATATCTTTCTGAAGAATTCACCTGCAAGCTGACTCACATTTCGAGCAGTGATTTTCTCTCTCACCACGCTATGTTGTTGCAAAGACTCCTGATGCATTGCGTTTTTTTCAAAAGGTAGACCTGGAAATTCAATATCCTTGAATGCATGAATATACCAGTCAAGGGGAGATGGGGAAGAAAAGGTTTCGTGAAGAAATATCATCCCTTTCTGGGAATGCGACTCTGGTGAGCTTAGCGGAAATCGCGCCGTTTAGTAATCTCATTTCACAACCTCGAGTGAAAAGATATATTGGGAGAAATGAGAACAGAAAGAGGATCGCGAGATTCGGTATGCAAGGGATCTTTGAGGTGGAAAGAGACAAGGGTGAAAGGAAGCGGGGAAATTTATGAACCCAGGTAAATTGTGGGAAACGTAAAGGTCGGGAGACAATAAAAAGAAAATGAAGGTGGCTGCTTTTCTATCTAATCATTCAAATTCGACATGAGCTGAAGCGCGTTCCTTCGACTGTGCACAATTTTTTTTTTCTCACGTCAGTGATTGAAGTGTCAAATTTCAGCTCACTAGAAAGATGTGAGCTTCAGGCCACTATAAGTAAATCAGAGAAGACGGCTTCCAAATAAAAGAGGACATTGCAAAATAGATACAGGGTTTATGTGTTTTTAAGTAGAGGGAGAAATTGGCTAATGGATTCAACGACTAGAGCAGGAGCTGGCAAAGATACAACAGATAGAAAAATCGAATTTAGGAGTGTATTTATTAATTGAGCCAAAATGGAAGAGTCAATTACCTGTGCCCTTTGGCGGGAAACCCAGTCAATTTGTGTTTTTCACTCTGCGAGACGACGCGAACTAACATAATCTATCTCCCACGGGAAGCTATCGGGTCGATTTACGGGCAAGGCAGACGCAACCAGTGCCTCGCACAGCTTACCTAATGCGCACACTGGCTGCTTATCCATTCCCATGGCGGAGACCCGATGCGAACTTCCTGAGCACCTCGCTATAGAGACGCGAGAAATACAAGGCGGAGGTAATGCGATTTTTTTTCATTTAAAAACTCGGGAGAGCCACGAGGTTTATTGGCGTGCAGTCCATTCGACGCACACTTATTTTTTTACTCCTCTCTCATCTCCTTATCCCTTTTTTTTCCATTCCTTTCGGAGTGAACCAGCTCTTGCGAGGTGGTTTAATACCGGTTTGCATCTCCCTTTGGCCAGGACTGCTACTCTAGGGGATGGAGAGGGTAGAGACATACGCGCGGAAGGTCATTAATTCCTGTTGGAGTCTCTGAACACCAAGGGGTGAGGGGGGAGGAGTAAAAAGAGGGTGGCTGGGTTGATGGGGTGTTGCCGGGAGTAAATAGATGCAACGAGTCCCCAGGAAGCCCCGCAGTCCATCCGCCATCATTTTACATTTTTTTTCTCGAGCGATTGTCACATTTACCAAGGGCCTTACACTCACTCCCTCCTTAGTTCAGTCGTCATCCCCGATTCTGATTTTCTCCTTGCAAGATCCGTCGGATTCATCTTTGAAAGACTCAAAGACGGAGAGCACCACCAGATCCCATCTCTCCCATTTTCCATTATGAATCCTCGATTACGTCCCAATCTCCCTCTCCCATGACCCGAAATTCTAGATTTACTAGAATTTTTTCGTTTTCTTCGCGGCTCTCGTCTTCAATCCCGGGGGTGTGACCTCTTTCTATGACCCTTATCTTCTCTCTTTCTCTTTCCCATCCCTTCTCTCATTTAGCCTTAAAAAAATTGCGCACTTTTCTTCCCTCTGACTTAAAGCAGCCAACCACCTGTTTGAATTGCCAAATAAACACTGGGAAGAGGAGGAGATGGTGGACAGAGTGGGGGAGAGGATTTGTAGGGGAGGCGGGAGAGATGAGGGTGGGTAGGAGGAGAGATTTGAATATTTTCTTTACCTCTGGTTATTTTTCCCCGACTAATATGTTATTGCTACCTTTCTCTATCTCTCTATCTCTCCATTCTTTACTCTTCTCCCTCCCCATATATTCCCTCCCTCCCTCTGTCCTTTCCCCTCTCCCTATCTCTCCCAACACCCTTCCTCTCTTCCCTACTCGTTCTCTCTGACTCTTTCGTTTTCCATTTTCATTCTTCCAATCGTCGCCTTCCTTTCCCAGTTTTATTCTCACTTCCGTTTCTCACTCTGTCGCCGCTCTTACTCCCTACTCTTCCGTTTAGACACCAATCGAGGGAGAGGTTTTCATCCCACACACTCCAACGCTCAGGTATCCCATCACACCAAACCTCGTCGCGTATAATTTGTTGCCAGCAATTTCACCGTCATAATCAATCTCAGAAGGAGGTATAGATTGAGTGGGTGTGTGAGATGCAATATGGGAAGGCTCAACTCTGCTCGTAAATTACAATTTTCTTCTTTTTGATTGAAAGGTGATAGCGATTTATTTTTGAAATTCTAGCGTTGCCGCTCGGAATCACGCGTACGTAAAGATATGGGATGCCGAAGCACTCACTGGAATTATGGCACGTGAGCTTTTCTTTCACGTGTCGGATAAAATCCAACGTGTGATCTTCAAGTACCGGATCAAGAAATGGGAAAGAAAGCTATGGCCGTGACGGCGCGACGAGCAAGTTGGTTATTTATTAATCCACAAGTATACTGTCAGCAGCGGCACCTTCGCGCATTCATCATGCGATTTCAGTGTGGAAGAGCAGAAGAACTTTCGCATGCGTGGAGAAATATTTTGATTCGCTTGAGAGGAAAAGAGGTGGGTGGCTAGGCTCCCCTCAAGTCAATATTATGGTCCACTATCCAACCCTCCTCAGGTAGGATAACCCCCCTCATGTAAATAACCCTACGAGCTGTGTGAGTTTACACCCCAACTTTTCAACTATTTCGGTACACGGAGATTTTGCGAATTGATATTATTTTCTGTCAATTATTAACTTAATCACTATCAAATGAGTTGTAAAATATGACGGCATGATGGGGTTATTATCCTCCTTATTTATCAAAAAGTATTTTAAATATTACGGAGAATTGATAAACAAAAACATGGAGCAGTTAAAGACCTTTTCATTCTTGTTTATCTCGAAATATGGAAGGGGAACGATGAAATGATAAAATTTCAGGTATAATTTATGCATAAGCAATTCCCAAATTTGCATGCTTTTGATAACAAAAGCTTATTATATGGATTTCGCGCCCGCATTCAATATCAATCGAGTAGTTACCTTATTAATATGCGTCCCCGGGGTTATATTTGCGATTAGGTGCATAAACGAATACTGAAAAGAGGTAGGATTATATGGCGCGCCGACTGGTTGAAGAGAAACCTTGCGTTCGCTTTAAATTACACCGGAGGAAACGCGTCGATGGATCCATGGTTTGGATCAGGCTTCCATCTGATCGATGGAGAATTCACCTATATTCGAAATTCTCTCCACCAGGCATTTAAGGGGATAATGCAAAATGTCCGCAAGAGTTTTACGACACCTGAATTTGAACTTGGTCTCTTTGACATGCAGAGTTAGCATATTAGCCACCAAGGCGATACTTCTAAAGTTTGAGTGCATATTTGAATGCATTTATTTATAAATAACTGAGTATATTAACTATAGAACCATTAAGTTCCATAATTAAATTTAACCAATTTTAAATATAAAACGCCCGCCCGCCTATCGGGATTTTGAATTCGTTCACTTTGTCTTGTTGAAATACACATCTACTTAAAGCATTCGGCGGAAGCTTTCATCAAGATTATATAAAAGTATTTTATGCTTCATGTATTCTCAATGGCAAAATTAATTATACATCCTAAAAATGTATTCGGAATAATGAACCAATCACGTTTTGGTTGCATACATTTTATTGGATTACTGCTGCTGTTATTCTTATATTGCTCAGTCATTCGTATCTAAGTAACTATTTAGACCAATTAATGCAATTATTTTGTGTCTGATTCGGAGAATTTTGTTGAAATTCGAGCTATTAATTATAGAAAGCTCTGGTATGTATAATTAAAAGAAAATAAAAATTCCGCATGAATTTTCGAGAAACATGAGATTAAACTCGAATACTGGACTTTTCGAAATTATTTCGAGGGCTATCTGAGATTATAATAACGGCCCTTAATTATCGTGCCTGGGCAGTTATCAGCCCAATAGATGGACCAAAAGATACCTCTTTAAAAGAGGTTTCTTTCAAACTTACTTTTCACATCACCACGTACAATTTCAATAACGATGAAGAATAAATCCGCTGCCGTAATTTAAATGTTATCATCGACAGGTAAATACGTCTTCACGTTTCGAACAGAATCCAAGTAAACTCCAAAGTAATCAAGAAGGTGGAAATTCACATATCATCTTCATTCTTCTCTTATTTCAAAAAGAGCACAGCTATAACTTTTAGTTTTCACGATAAAATTGCAAATTTCGTTCAATGTCCGATAACCTAATAACTTCCGCAATTCACTCCTCTGATGTCATGCAGAGAATATGCAAATGGAAATTATTCTCACTATATTGGGCGTCGCCTTTTTTGTGCTCATTACGATTTATATAATTCATACATGCTCTATTCAATCCCAGCTGTATTCCTTCATTCTACCTCATACAATGCTGATTCTTCACGCCCTAAGAGATCTTCCTTCATGCATACCTCATAAATATGTGCCCGTAATCGGACCAACCTTTTCCCCTTCTCATTATGTAAAGGGATTCGTCGATTGTCAACGTGGGCCAAATCCGTCGGTTTCTTTTCCGCACAGTACACCATATGATCATGGCCTCTTACAGCCTTCTGATCGGTGCCTCGTATCTCATTTTGTCTTTTAATTTCATCTTCGGCGTTTTCATACGGCATAAAGTGTCTACGGTTCCCATTCTTCTGAGGCATGTCTTTCCAGCCCGTGTCTTCAATCCATAGGGTTCCACCGTGGAAACAAATATTTTTAACTGATATCCTATTTGTCTTTTTCTGAATCTTCCATGAGGGCAGTGACAATAGCTACCTGCATTAAGGATGACTTAATCTCTTGAATAACTCTTAGCGAGGCGCCTTTCGATTTTCATCCATCCCATGCCACGTTGCTCACGAAGGGAATTAAAAGATTTCACCTGCTGTGGTTCCTACTCTCTTATAATTTCTACATGCATCTTTTCACTCCCGCTATAGAATTTTTTTTCTTGCCGTTTATTTATCTTGCCAACTTGGGTTTTAGTAGGTCTTTATGCGCTTGATTGACTTCCTCCAAAGTTTCGTGCATATTCTCTTCCATAGTAGAAATTTCATTGTGAGACGGAACATGATAGTTTGTTCATTCCATTCATATTAAATTGCTGTTTATTTTCATTGCTCGTTTTTCTTTTGAATATGCACACGTAGGACTTATTTAACGGTAAGGTCATTGTCTCAGTATTTTAAGACATAGTTACTAATGCTGCACCCCCTTGTACCTCCATTTTTAAAAAAATTATTTTGAAATTCAAATTTTCTTCCTTATTGCGCTCCGAGATAGGTTAAAATAAACTTGTGTTATTTTTATATAATATTTAAAATAAACTTGTTTTATTTTTATTAGAAATGTCTAATGTTATAAGGGAAAACTTAAGGATAAATAGCAAAAAAACGTTTTAAGCATACTCTCTTAAAAGTTAGATTGTTCACTAAATAGAGAATATGTTACACAGAGATACCGTAATGCTTGTGGCTCTAGTTAATATTGCTTCCATCATTAAAATATCGTGCATATTAATTGGTGACTTACAACCAAACAAAACTTGACGTCAACGTTACATGCCAGGGTGTGGAATGCCACACATCCTGGCGAAAGCTTGCAGGGTACCTTGTGCATGTGAATAATTAAGAATGAAGTGGGCCAATCTTTGAAGAAGTGGTAAATTGATGAACAAAAACTATAATCAACTAAGATATCTATCATTTATCTGTATCCATTTCTCAAAAGTAATGGTATTATTATTATTATATAAATCTCGGTGCAATTGGCCAATTGTCCTGGTGGTAACGGTCTAGTCTGGTCGACGGTCACTCTTACAATGGACATGAATGTATTCAAAAGAAGAACATATATGAGACAAAATGCTCTTACATGCTGATACCCCAAGTTAAGTTTGTATTAAACTATGCATAGTTCAATAATATATCTACAACAAAAATGATAGTACCCAAAGTTAAGCCTCTAATAAAATATACTAAGTTAAACAAAAATATTTCTACCACCCGCAATAACGATACCTCTTTCTCTTTTTCAGGTAAGATCCGTTATCCTAAGATGTGCTGCCCCGTAAACGCCTTCTAAGCCACTTACGTAAGTAATCATAGTATTTGCTGGGTTTTCCGTGAATAAGAATAGAAACAAATCTCCCCAAGTGAAAAGTTCCCGTCATGCATATGCGTGTGTTGATGAATTTTCTGTTGCGCGTACTATTGCTGCTTTCATCAAAGATCATGCTAGATAAAGGAGCAACAAATTTGTTTCCTCTACGTCACCTATTCTTAGTTGGTGCTCCTCATATGCTAAAAAATGTATATTCCGTTTAAATGAGCATGGATTTTTTTCACTAAAACACTATGTTTTTCTTGTTTTATGATACGCATAATATCGTGTATTCATATTAACCTATGAATAATATTTTTTAAATATATTTTGTGGAAAATAAATTGTAGAATTAATTACTGCACAGTTTGCCAAAGACAAACATAGTTCACATTTTCACACATTATCATAGCATAGTATTTCCCACCATACAGCATGCGCTGAATTTTGAGCACTAATTTACATGGCTAAGTATTTCCCATGGAATTTCATTCTTTTGATTCTCCGAGCAAGCATTTCCCTAATTATTTTCTCAGTATAGTAACACGTTGGCGATATCCCTCGGGGTACGAAAATCCTACGAGCAATACAGAACGAAAATGGACCAAAATTTTCCACGATCATTTTTCCGCGCTCATTAGTAGAGAATTTGTTAAATGGAAGTTAAATGAGGAAATAAAAGCATTAATTAAAATAGAATCTCCCTGACTTAAAAAGTCGGCATAAATCTTCTCCAAAACTTTGAAATCAAAGCCGCCGGCGCTTTTTTTCCTAAGAGTTAAAATCAAAAAAACTTGACATTATTTTCTTCATCGGTGAGTGGTTTTGCTGGGGAGGGGAAGAGATGTAGAGGGGGGAAAGGAGAGGAGGAGGGGAAGCTGGAGAGAGGGCAGTCACACGGTCCACTGCACTTTCTTTCATTCTTCTGGTCCCCGGAGTTTTTCAGCGCGGCGCGGCGGGACGGGAAGGTCGACTGGTGGGAGAGAGGAGAAGACAGCCGCGCCCACACCCCTAAGCCCCGTCAGCATAATGGTTAATCCAATTCCATTCCCTTTGTCCTTCCCATTTTCACGCCCCACAACCGCACAGTCCAGTCTCCTCCTCCGCCCCTCCTCACTCTAAGAATCCTTCCTGACGCACCCCGCCAACGCCTCCTACCCGATCATGGGTGCATCGAGAATGGAGGGTTGTGTGATAAAGAGGTCACATGGAGGTGCGCTAGTACAGCTATGGGTGCCTCTAACTCGCCTCTACTCGTGTGCTCTTGATCGTTTCTGTCGTGTCTCCTCCCTGTCCACTCACAGCATCGCACTTCAATCGCGCGCCTCACTTCTCCCACGCCTCTTCGCCACGCCTAGCGGTACGGCCCCTTTCCCGCCTTCCTCCTTTCACACCCCAGGCTCATTCGGTGGCGCTTGGAAACGGGCCTTCCTCACACGCAGTCGCCATCCGCAATACGTACGAACAGCGTGAGCGAAGCATCATAGAGCGGCACACTATTTCAAATATTTCACGTCCTAAGTCTCACAACACACTACGGCTGGTTAATGGGGTATCCTCATGCGTTATGTTTGATCTCAGAAGTATATCGATTTTAGAGAATTGTGGAGAAATCTATAAGATGTTATCATTTCATTTTCATTGTATGCATTACGCAAAATATGCAGGGAAATGGGGTAGGCATCACCAGCACCCCTTAAAATATAAACCAAATCTCATACGAGGAATCTATTTTCTGAATTAGTCAAGAATAATATTGCAAACCTCATCAATTGAAGATTAATTTATTAGTTTATAATGCACATTATAAGTGCCGCGCTTTCCGGCAATAACAAGAGCAGAGCAGTTGTCATCAAACAGCACTTATGTGGAATTACATGACCCATATTAACATTCATTTTAATGAAAACGTGTATGAAAAATGTACTATGAGATGAATATCGTCAACGTAACCTACATTTTGTATCGTATGCATCGGCATTTGATTGAAATCAAAGTTTGTTACCGCACCCGTTATTTCATGATGCGGATAAGACCGTATGCGTGTAAGTAAATTTATGTAAATATTATACGTACTAGTATATACGTGAATATTTATGCATTAAAAAGGTGCCGTCCTAGCACCCCCTGCCACACCCTCATGAGGTGGCTTTCGGTGCAGTGTGCAAATATAGATGTCATGTCGTATCATGAAGAATTCTGCATGTCCGGGTTTTCACCGCGTTGTTGTTTGAAGCCGACAACAGTTTCGCCGAAGTTTCATCCGGCGTCTTCAGGTCGAAGATGAGGGACTCAGATTTTGGCCGTCCTTATATAGGTGGTCCCGTCCAAGTGCTGCTCTCTGATTGGTCCTTTTTCGGAGGACTCTCTTCCACGCGTTGTGGAGATGGTAGCCTTCATCTCTATTGAAATTCGCCGGGTTTTTGGCTATCTCAATAGCTTCTCTGATTAGGCGTGGGTAATATCTACTTTCTTTACTTATGATTGTAGCGTCATGGAATAGAATATCATGGCCGGGTTCACTCCATTTATGCTCGGAGATGGCCGAGAGGTGAAACTGTTTGTTCGTAGTAGCCCGGAGGTGTTCTTTCATCCGAACTTTCATAGCTCGGCATGTTTCCCCGATGTAGGCTTTCCCACATGAACACGGTACTTGATAGACCCCTTCGTATAGGTCTTTCGAGATTTTGTCCTTCGGTCCGGGGAGCGCGTCCGCTATTTTCTTGGTGCAGTTGAATCTTGTCACCACGTCGTGCTTTTTAAGGATTCTGGCTATCTTCTCGGATGTTCCGGATACGAAGGGGATAGTCGCGTATGCCTTTGGGTCCGGTTCCGTCTGCTTGATTGACTTGTCCGAATCTCGTCTTCGCCTTTCTTCCCTGGCGGTCCTTTTTAGGACCATATCGTTCCGATAGCCGTTTTGTTTTAGTGCTCTCAGGAGATGTTTCTTTTCAGTCAGCAAAGAATCGGCGTCAGAGATTTCATACGCTCTGTGAACTAGTGTGTCCACCAAAGATGTCTTTTGGAGCGGATGGTGGTGAGAGGTTGCGTTTAGATAACGGTCGGTGTGCGTCTTCTTTCTGTAAACAGCATGTCCCAGCTTCCCACAACTCTTCTTTTTGACTAAGACGTCCAGGAAAGGTAGTTGGTTGTCCTTTTCTACTTCCATCGTAAATTTGATGGAATGATGTTGTGAGTTGAGAAATTGAAGAAATTTCTGAAGTTCTGTTGCGCCGTGCTGCCAGATGACGAAAGTATCATCCACATATCTTAACCACATCCTAGGTTTTTTCTCGTACTGATTAAGGATCTTTTCTTCAAAATGCTCCATGAACAGGTTAGCCACTACCGGAGACAGCGGCGAACCCATGGCTGCACCCTCTGTCTGCTCGTAGAATTCTTCGTTCCACAAAAAATAAGCATTCGTGAGGCAATGCTCCACCAGTGTGGGGAAGTCTTCCGGAATGCCGTTGGTGGTTAGGCCTCTGATGATCTCCACCGATTCCTTAATCGGGATGTTAGTGAACAGTGAAACAACATCGAAGCTCACCAATAATTCGTTGCTGTCCATTGTGATCTTTTTCAGGATGTCGATGAAATGCCCGGAGTTTTTCACGAATGACGATGTTTTTCCGACGTAGAACTGTAGAGATTGGGCCAGGTATTTCGCCAGTCCGTATGTTGGAGCATCGATCTGGCTGACTATAGGTCGGAGTGGTATCCCCTCCTTATGTATTTTCGGCAGTCCGTATAATCTGGGTGGTTTGGGAGCCGAAGAAAATAGTCCACGTTGTTCTTCCATCGGAATGAGGGATTTCTTTATTAGAGCTCTGGTGTTTCGCTCTATTTTTGCTGTCGGGTCGGTCTTGAGTTTCTTATACGTCCCGTCTTGGAGAAGTTCCGTAATTTTGCTCCGGTAGTCCTCTTTGTTGATTACCACAGTTGCATTCCCTTTGTCTGCAGGTATTATGAGAATGCTCTCATTTTCTTGCAGGTTCCTCAGAGCTCGTCTTTCGGCAGTTGTGATATTAGACTTAGGTGGTCTAGCGTTGCGTAGAATGAGTGCTACTTCTTCCCTTATCTCATCAGCGTCTCCCTTGGGAAGCTTTCGGATGGCCGACTCGATCCCAGTTATAATCTTCTCCCTCGGTATCACGGTAGGAGCAATGGCGAAGTTTGGGCCCTTGGATAGGACCGCAGTGCAAGCGTCATCTAAGGTCAGATTCGTTAGGTTAACAACCGCACGGCCCTTTTCAGGACCATCAACTGGGTGTTGCCTCGAGTTCAGCTTTTTAAATTTCTTGATTTGGGTATCCCGGGTTGACGCCTGGGCAGTGCGGGAAGAGTCGTAAGTTATTCTTTCGATTTTGTCCCAATCAGAGGCGCAGAGAATGTCGCCCAACTCCAGATGAATCGCGAACAATTCTTCTGAACAGAGGTGGAGAGCAAGGCGTGTGTGGTGCACCCGCTCTCGAAGTAAGGCCTCACTAGTGCGACGAAAAATTCTTTTTGCTGCCTTGGTTCTTAGGTGGTGTTTCACTTCAACACAGGTGGGCAGTGTATCCGTGTCCCTGCAGCGTTGGAGGAAGGCCAAGGAAGACAGGAGTCTTCCTTTCTTCTTCCGCAGCTTCTCAAATCTCCTTATCTTCCTGTGAGTTCCCTCCCCGTAGAGGCGAAGTATATGGCTGCGTAGATTTTCGCGGCGGTGGCTTGAAGAATTCTGCATGTCCGGGTTTTCACCGCGTTGTTGTTTGAAGCCGACAACAGTTTCGCCGAAGTTTCATCCGGCGTCTTCAGGTCGAAGATGAGGGACTCAGATTTTGGCCGTCCTTATATAGGTGGTCCCGTCCAAGTGCTGCTCTCTGATTGGTCCTTTTTCGGAGGACTCTCTTCCACGCGTTGTGGAGATGGTAGCCTTCATCTCTATTGAAATTCGCCGGGTTTTTGGCTATCTCAATAGCTTCTCTGATTAGGCGTGGGTAATATCTACTTTCTTTACTTATGATTGTAGCGTCATGGAATAGAATATCATGGCCGGGTTCACTCCATTTATGCTCGGAGATGGCCGAGAGGTGAAACTGTTTGTTCGTAGTAGCCCGGAGGTGTTCTTTCATCCGAACTTTCATAGCTCGGCATGTTTCCCCGATGTAGGCTTTCCCACATGAACACGGTACTTGATAGACCCCTTCGTATAGGTCTTTCGAGATTTTGTCCTTCGGTCCGGGGAGCGCGTCCGCTATTTTCTTGGTGCAGTTGAATCTTGTCACCACGTCGTGCTTTTTAAGGATTCTGGCTATCTTCTCGGATGTTCCGGATACGAAGGGGATAGTCGCGTATGCCTTTGGGTCCGGTTCCGTCTGCTTGATTGACTTGTCCGAATCTCGTCTTCGCCTTTCTTCCCTGGCGGTCCTTTTTAGGACCATATCGTTCCGATAGCCGTTTTGTTTTAGTGCTCTCAGGAGATGTTTCTTTTCAGTCAGCAAAGAATCGGCGTCAGAGATTTCATACGCTCTGTGAACTAGTGTGTCCACCAAAGATGTCTTTTGGAGCGGATGGTGGTGAGAGGTTGCGTTTAGATAACGGTCGGTGTGCGTCTTCTTTCTGTAAACAGCATGTCCCAGCTTCCCACAACTCTTCTTTTTGACTAAGACGTCCAGGAAAGGTAGTTGGTTGTCCTTTTCTACTTCCATCGTAAATTTGATGGAATGATGTTGTGAGTTGAGAAATTGAAGAAATTTCTGAAGTTCTGTTGCGCCGTGCTGCCAGATGACGAAAGTATCATCCACATATCTTAACCACATCCTAGGTTTTTTCTCGTACTGATTAAGGATCTTTTCTTCAAAATGCTCCATGAACAGGTTAGCCACTACCGGAGACAGCGGCGAACCCATGGCTGCACCCTCTGTCTGCTCGTAGAATTCTTCGTTCCACAAAAAATAAGCATTCGTGAGGCAATGCTCCACCAGTGTGGGGAAGTCTTCCGGAATGCCGTTGGTGGTTAGGCCTCTGATGATCTCCACCGATTCCTTAATCGGGATGTTAGTGAACAGTGAAACAACATCGAAGCTCACCAATAATTCGTTGCTGTCCATTGTGATCTTTTTCAGGATGTCGATGAAATGCCCGGAGTTTTTCACGAATGACGATGTTTTTCCGACGTAGAACTGTAGAGATTGGGCCAGGTATTTCGCCAGTCCGTATGTTGGAGCATCGATCTGGCTGACTATAGGTCGGAGTGGTATCCCCTCCTTATGTATTTTCGGCAGTCCGTATAATCTGGGTGGTTTGGGAGCCGAAGAAAATAGTCCACGTTGTTCTTCCATCGGAATGAGGGATTTCTTTATTAGAGCTCTGGTGTTTCGCTCTATTTTTGCTGTCGGGTCGGTCTTGAGTTTCTTATACGTCCCGTCTTGGAGAAGTTCCGTAATTTTGCTCCGGTAGTCCTCTTTGTTGATTACCACAGTTGCATTCCCTTTGTCTGCAGGTATTATGAGAATGCTCTCATTTTCTTGCAGGTTCCTCAGAGCTCGTCTTTCGGCAGTTGTGATATTAGACTTAGGTGGTCTAGCGTTGCGTAGAATGAGTGCTACTTCTTCCCTTATCTCATCAGCGTCTCCCTTGGGAAGCTTTCGGATGGCCGACTCGATCCCAGTTATAATCTTCTCCCTCGGTATCACGGTAGGAGCAATGGCGAAGTTTGGGCCCTTGGATAGGACCGCAGTGCAAGCGTCATCTAAGGTCAGATTCGTTAGGTTAACAACCGCACGGCCCTTTTCAGGACCATCAACTGGGTGTTGCCTCGAGTTCAGCTTTTTAAATTTCTTGATTTGGGTATCCCGGGTTGACGCCTGGGCAGTGCGGGAAGAGTCGTAAGTTATTCTTTCGATTTTGTCCCAATCAGAGGCGCAGAGAATGTCGCCCAACTCCAGATGAATCGCGAACAATTCTTCTGAACAGAGGTGGAGAGCAAGGCGTGTGTGGTGCACCCGCTCTCGAAGTAAGGCCTCACTAGTGCGACGAAAAATTCTTTTTGCTGCCTTGGTTCTTAGGTGGTGTTTCACTTCAACACAGGTGGGCAGTGTATCCGTGTCCCTGCAGCGTTGGAGGAAGGCCAAGGAAGACAGGAGTCTTCCTTTCTTCTTCCGCAGCTTCTCAAATCTCCTTATCTTCCTGTGAGTTCCCTCCCCGTAGAGGCGAAGTATATGGCTGCGTAGATTTTCGCGGCGGTGGCTTGAAGAATTCTGCATGTCCGGGTTTTCACCGCGTTGTTGTTTGAAGCCGACAACAGTTTCGCCGAAGTTTCATCCGGCGTCTTCAGGTCGAAGATGAGGGACTCAGATTTTGGCCGTCCTTATATAGGTGGTCCCGTCCAAGTGCTGCTCTCTGATTGGTCCTTTTTCGGAGGACTCTCTTCCACGCGTTGTGGAGATGGTAGCCTTCATCTCTATTGAAATTCGCCGGGTTTTTGGCTATCTCAATAGCTTCTCTGATTAGGCGTGGGTAATATCTACTTTCTTTACTTATGATTGTAGCGTCATGGAATAGAATATCATGGCCGGGTTCACTCCATTTATGCTCGGAGATGGCCGAGAGGTGAAACTGTTTGTTCGTAGTAGCCCGGAGGTGTTCTTTCATCCGAACTTTCATAGCTCGGCATGTTTCCCCGATGTAGGCTTTCCCACATGAACACGGTACTTGATAGACCCCTTCGTATAGGTCTTTCGAGATTTTGTCCTTCGGTCCGGGGAGCGCGTCCGCTATTTTCTTGGTGCAGTTGAATCTTGTCACCACGTCGTGCTTTTTAAGGATTCTGGCTATCTTCTCGGATGTTCCGGATACGAAGGGGATAGTCGCGTATGCCTTTGGGTCCGGTTCCGTCTGCTTGATTGACT
The DNA here is from genome assembly GCF_022747635.1 of Hetaerina americana. Classification (NCBI taxonomy): domain Eukaryota; kingdom Metazoa; phylum Arthropoda; class Insecta; order Odonata; family Calopterygidae; genus Hetaerina; species Hetaerina americana. The sequence goes on from NW_027286874.1 coordinate 42,761,296, forward strand.
TGTCCGAATCTCGTCTTCGCCTTTCTTCCCTGGCGGTCCTTTTTAGGACCATATCGTTCCGATAGCCGTTTTGTTTTAGTGCTCTCAGGAGATGTTTCTTTTCAGTCAGCAAAGAATCGGCGTCAGAGATTTCATACGCTCTGTGAACTAGTGTGTCCACCAAAGATGTCTTTTGGAGCGGATGGTGGTGAGAGGTTGCGTTTAGATAACGGTCGGTGTGCGTCTTCTTTCTGTAAACAGCATGTCCCAGCTTCCCACAACTCTTCTTTTTGACTAAGACGTCCAGGAAAGGTAGTTGGTTGTCCTTTTCTACTTCCATCGTAAATTTGATGGAATGATGTTGTGAGTTGAGAAATTGAAGAAATTTCTGAAGTTCTGTTGCGCCGTGCTGCCAGATGACGAAAGTATCATCCACATATCTTAACCACATCCTAGGTTTTTTCTCGTACTGATTAAGGATCTTTTCTTCAAAATGCTCCATGAACAGGTTAGCCACTACCGGAGACAGCGGCGAACCCATGGCTGCACCCTCTGTCTGCTCGTAGAATTCTTCGTTCCACAAAAAATAAGCATTCGTGAGGCAATGCTCCACCAGTGTGGGGAAGTCTTCCGGAATGCCGTTGGTGGTTAGGCCTCTGATGATCTCCACCGATTCCTTAATCGGGATGTTAGTGAACAGTGAAACAACATCGAAGCTCACCAATAATTCGTTGCTGTCCATTGTGATCTTTTTCAGGATGTCGATGAAATGCCCGGAGTTTTTCACGAATGACGATGTTTTTCCGACGTAGAACTGTAGAGATTGGGCCAGGTATTTCGCCAGTCCGTATGTTGGAGCATCGATCTGGCTGACTATAGGTCGGAGTGGTATCCCCTCCTTATGTATTTTCGGCAGTCCGTATAATCTGGGTGGTTTGGGAGCCGAAGAAAATAGTCCACGTTGTTCTTCCATCGGAATGAGGGATTTCTTTATTAGAGCTCTGGTGTTTCGCTCTATTTTTGCTGTCGGGTCGGTCTTGAGTTTCTTATACGTCCCGTCTTGGAGAAGTTCCGTAATTTTGCTCCGGTAGTCCTCTTTGTTGATTACCACAGTTGCATTCCCTTTGTCTGCAGGTATTATGAGAATGCTCTCATTTTCTTGCAGGTTCCTCAGAGCTCGTCTTTCGGCAGTTGTGATATTAGACTTAGGTGGTCTAGCGTTGCGTAGAATGAGTGCTACTTCTTCCCTTATCTCATCAGCGTCTCCCTTGGGAAGCTTTCGGATGGCCGACTCGATCCCAGTTATAATCTTCTCCCTCGGTATCACGGTAGGAGCAATGGCGAAGTTTGGGCCCTTGGATAGGACCGCAGTGCAAGCGTCATCTAAGGTCAGATTCGTTAGGTTAACAACCGCACGGCCCTTTTCAGGACCATCAACTGGGTGTTGCCTCGAGTTCAGCTTTTTAAATTTCTTGATTTGGGTATCCCGGGTTGACGCCTGGGCAGTGCGGGAAGAGTCGTAAGTTATTCTTTCGATTTTGTCCCAATCAGAGGCGCAGAGAATGTCGCCCAACTCCAGATGAATCGCGAACAATTCTTCTGAACAGAGGTGGAGAGCAAGGCGTGTGTGGTGCACCCGCTCTCGAAGTAAGGCCTCACTAGTGCGACGAAAAATTCTTTTTGCTGCCTTGGTTCTTAGGTGGTGTTTCACTTCAACACAGGTGGGCAGTGTATCCGTGTCCCTGCAGCGTTGGAGGAAGGCCAAGGAAGACAGGAGTCTTCCTTTCTTCTTCCGCAGCTTCTCAAATCTCCTTATCTTCCTGTGAGTTCCCTCCCCGTAGAGGCGAAGTATATGGCTGCGTAGATTTTCGCGGCGGTGGCTTGAAGAATTCTGCATGTCCGGGTTTTCACCGCGTTGTTGTTTGAAGCCGACAACAGTTTCGCCGAAGTTTCATCCGGCGTCTTCAGGTCGAAGATGAGGGACTCAGATTTTGGCCGTCCTTATATAGGTGGTCCCGTCCAAGTGCTGCTCTCTGATTGGTCCTTTTTCGGAGGACTCTCTTCCACGCGTTGTGGAGATGGTAGCCTTCATCTCTATTGAAATTCGCCGGGTTTTTGGCTATCTCAATAGCTTCTCTGATTAGGCGTGGGTAATATCTACTTTCTTTACTTATGATTGTAGCGTCATGGAATAGAATATCATGGCCGGGTTCACTCCATTTATGCTCGGAGATGGCCGAGAGGTGAAACTGTTTGTTCGTAGTAGCCCGGAGGTGTTCTTTCATCCGAACTTTCATAGCTCGGCATGTTTCCCCGATGTAGGCTTTCCCACATGAACACGGTACTTGATAGACCCCTTCGTATAGGTCTTTCGAGATTTTGTCCTTCGGTCCGGGGAGCGCGTCCGCTATTTTCTTGGTGCAGTTGAATCTTGTCACCACGTCGTGCTTTTTAAGGATTCTGGCTATCTTCTCGGATGTTCCGGATACGAAGGGGATAGTCGCGTATGCCTTTGGGTCCGGTTCCGTCTGCTTGATTGACTTGTCCGAATCTCGTCTTCGCCTTTCTTCCCTGGCGGTCCTTTTTAGGACCATATCGTTCCGATAGCCGTTTTGTTTTAGTGCTCTCAGGAGATGTTTCTTTTCAGTCAGCAAAGAATCGGCGTCAGAGATTTCATACGCTCTGTGAACTAGTGTGTCCACCAAAGATGTCTTTTGGAGCGGATGGTGGTGAGAGGTTGCGTTTAGATAACGGTCGGTGTGCGTCTTCTTTCTGTAAACAGCATGTCCCAGCTTCCCACAACTCTTCTTTTTGACTAAGACGTCCAGGAAAGGTAGTTGGTTGTCCTTTTCTACTTCCATCGTAAATTTGATGGAATGATGTTGTGAGTTGAGAAATTGAAGAAATTTCTGAAGTTCTGTTGCGCCGTGCTGCCAGATGACGAAAGTATCATCCACATATCTTAACCACATCCTAGGTTTTTTCTCGTACTGATTAAGGATCTTTTCTTCAAAATGCTCCATGAACAGGTTAGCCACTACCGGAGACAGCGGCGAACCCATGGCTGCACCCTCTGTCTGCTCGTAGAATTCTTCGTTCCACAAAAAATAAGCATTCGTGAGGCAATGCTCCACCAGTGTGGGGAAGTCTTCCGGAATGCCGTTGGTGGTTAGGCCTCTGATGATCTCCACCGATTCCTTAATCGGGATGTTAGTGAACAGTGAAACAACATCGAAGCTCACCAATAATTCGTTGCTGTCCATTGTGATCTTTTTCAGGATGTCGATGAAATGCCCGGAGTTTTTCACGAATGACGATGTTTTTCCGACGTAGAACTGTAGAGATTGGGCCAGGTATTTCGCCAGTCCGTATGTTGGAGCATCGATCTGGCTGACTATAGGTCGGAGTGGTATCCCCTCCTTATGTATTTTCGGCAGTCCGTATAATCTGGGTGGTTTGGGAGCCGAAGAAAATAGTCCACGTTGTTCTTCCATCGGAATGAGGGATTTCTTTATTAGAGCTCTCGGCCATCTCCGAGCATAAATGGAGTGAACCCGGCCATGATATTCTATTCCATGACGCTACAATCATAAGTAAAGAAAGTAGATATTACCCACGCCTAATCAGAGAAGCTATTGAGATAGCCAAAAACCCGGCGAATTTCAATAGAGATGAAGGCTACCATCTCCACAACGCGTGGAAGAGAGTCCTCCGAAAAAGGACCAATCAGAGAGCAGCACTTGGACGGGACCACCTATATAAGGACGGCCAAAATCTGAGTCCCTCATCTTCGACCTGAAGACGCCGGATGAAACTTCGGCGAAACTGTTGTCGGCTTCAAACAACAACGCGGTGAAAACCCGGACATGCAGAATTCTTCAAGCCACCGCCGCGAAAATCTACGCAGCCATATATGTCGTATCATGGTCATATCGCACAGCCGTTCAGCCATTTCCAACTACCTGCTCTTGATTCCGCCTTTTTCATTGCACCGAGGAAGTTAATAACATGAGCGGAGTGACTCTACTCCCGCATTGTAAACACCACTCTCACCCTTCCCGATTCCCCTCAAGTGTTCTTCCTCCGCCCCAAGTCGACCTCCTTTGGGGAGAGATAAGACTCTCCCGTTGTAATCATCATAGTTTCACGAAAATTTTATTCTTTACGATAATTGCTCCCTTTCAAACGCAAATCTCGACTTTCTCTCCGTCATATGCCCTCGCATTGTCCATTAAATCCCCGAGTGCTTCAGCGGGCCTTATTTCTATTTTGCTCTCCAGAGAGTCCGTCTTGAGGGATTTCACCCATCGGTGACTCGGCTACTCGATATATTTCCCCCTCAACCGTACCAAAAGAACTGCTGTGATATTAAATTTGAACATGTGCGCTTACTTAGAGAAAGAGCTGAGGAGATAAGAATCGAATGAAACTTGACTCTCCTCGCTGTCGCTCGGAAGATGAAGCCACCGATCAAACGAGAATGAAACAGGAGAGCACTGCGTCTGGATTAACGTCGCACAGTCTCCTGGAGCCTTGGGTTACTCGCGTGCCTCTTCTTTCCTCCGCAACCGATCGGACAACGGGCCCAGGGAATGATGAACTACGGCTTAGCACGCCATAAATAAATATTGCCTGAGTTTTCCGACCCCGTGTTTTCTTTTTCGCGGTGTGTTCAAACAGGATTGCCCTGCGTTCGAAATGCCTTCCCTTCGTGGTTTTATTTCCTCTTCACCGTATAATGCGAAAGAAGGGAGAATCAGGATAGAGATGAAAGATGATTTCTAGCATATCTCTGAAAAATTCATGATACACAGGGTAACAAATTGCCGAGAGAGAAAGAGGGGGAGGGACGATGGTTATGAAAAGGGCATTCACTGGAAGACGATGGGATGAGGAACCTCATAAAACGGATTTTTCCAACTACGTTCAGACCCCGTTCTCACTTACAGGTATGCTGCCATTACACGTTTTTCAATGGTGAAGAGCTTCATGAAATTGTTCGTTGTACTAAGTCATTTTTATAATCAAACATGTGCTGCATTTTTAATAGCGAGCTACAATTAGGGCGAGTAAATATGTCTCTGTCGTAAAATTTGGCGTTTGAAAACGTATTATTCCACTTGGTTGAAAATGATTTTTTTGCTACCTTTCAAATTTTGTTTTTGTCGTTTATTTCTCTCCTTCAATTCACGAATTACCAGGCAAGTTTCATATTAAACTTTAAATATTGGTGTCAAGAGAAAAGGTTGTTTTTCGACCTAGATTCAGATAAGAAGTAGTTTTGGAGTTTGATTACAGTCCATGAAGAAAAAGCAGTATGCAAAAAATCTTATCATAATGATTATCTTTTAAAACCGTTTTAAGATGACGTATTTTGAGACGTATGAAATTGAATTATGTTTATGAATCATATTAATTTCAATAGCCAATCACCATTCGAGCTCATTAAAACCTAACCATAAACTGGACCGTGATTTCCTAAAATATTTGCTCAAGGAAATAGTGTTACAGTATATAAATAGAATTTTGCCACTAGGTCGTCTGCGATTCATTAGATTTTGACGAATGCACGAGCCATATTTTTGTCACTGTCCAGCTAACCTAGTATTGGCACCACACCGGATGAACTCAGAGTTAATTCATTATTGTTACAATACCTCCCTGAGTTCACAGCCGATACCCTAGAGTCCTTCTTGTGCCCTCCCGTTTTCTCATTTTGTTCACAGGAAATGCACGCCGGTGGAAGGATCCGTTCACCCGTGCCACCCATCTGCCCTTGATCGATTTCCGCTCACCATCCCTCCACTACCCCCTCACAGATGCCCCAGTACCCACCTTTCTGTCCTTCCAATCTTACCCCGACCATTCTCACATCCTCTCGCCCGATTCCATCCTTTCTCGCGTCACCCTCTCCCTCTCTCATCCCCCAATTTTTTTGGGAGCTGAGGATATTTTTTTGCTAGCACGGCACCTTCAAATTTTTTTAATCTTCTCCCCGAACTCCAATCACCTATTTCTCTCCTACACTTCCTGTGTGCGCTTAATCCAAGTTGAGCACTTTTTTGTTTATTCTATGATCTATTCTGCTCCTCATGGTTCAAATATTTGTTTCCAAGATAATGGGATTCTATTAGGTATATTGTAAAATCCACTCGGACTTCGCTGTAGAAAATTATGCGTAAATTGCATTTTGATTTCCTTATTTTACTGTAAGTACAGAAGAGTGACACCAGGGAAATATCATAGTCTCAAAGCTCCAAATGAAATTAACGTTATATGCTGCACACTTTCCATTATAATTCTGCGTCCAGATAAAATGAGGTGCCATAGACTAAATTTTGACAGTGGAATTATTGACTTAGCTCTTTTAGGCTCAGGGTGCCGAAGTCAATTCTATGTTATTCGCTTATTGCTGTCACAGTTTCATTAGAAATTGAGAGTTAATGAATGAGACAAATTAAGGAATACGACAAAATTTATAAAATTCACCAAAAATTTTATTAATACGTTTCTTATGTGATAAAACCGGTAAGTTTTTCTTCAAGATGAATGTTCACAAGGTTGAGCCCGATACCACTGAAATGGAGAAACGAATTATTTATGAAACGCGCAAGCGTAAACTTTCACAGTCGTGCATTACGGATAGATTCCTCAATCAATAAGAAAGCCAATTTCTGCATTTTATTTTGCTATTTCCTAAAATATTTGTATCAAATTGAGTGACATATATACGAATATTATCACTTTTTATACATTTGAACAGGCGCACAGCTTAGCTTCATTAAGGAGCCTCCAGTATCATAGTTTAGAAACTATCTTTAGAGCATGTATGCCCTTAAATTTCTCTAAACTTTGCTTTATCAAGGAAATATGCCCTCTAAAACTATAATGCAAAACCTTTTGATGATAGGAAGGTAAACTAACACGGACAGTATTGCTCTTGATGATGAACATACATATTTAGCCGTATGAATTCAAGCTGACCATAATTTCGTTTGTATGGTGGCGTCAGATTGAAAGCAGGAGAAGGTTTCTGCGACGTCCTGAGAATATATATGTATATAACATAATGGCGAAGGGTAGGATCGAAAGGGCTCTCTCCTAGGGCATTCTAACTCTCCTCCTGCCCCTCTTTCTTCTCCGCCATCACTTCCTTCCGCCCTCACCCTCCCTTTGTCCCGAAGCACTTTGCCTCTCCGTGACTTTGCCTTCAGTTTCCAAAAGGCTTATTTTCCCATTCATTCTCCGTTGACTTCTCCACTCCGCCTCCTTAAGCCAAGCACTTGTATCCCACGTTTCCCAATTCGCATTCTCCAAAATGCTTTTGCGAGAGTCTCCCCCTCTTCACCGCAAACAACAACTTTGGCGGTATCCGCCTCCCCCCCTCTCTCTCTTTCCCTTCTCAGCCATCAGACCATAACTCTGTCTGGTATTACCCACCAACCATTTCCCCATTGCGTTATCTTACTGCTCTGGTCGCCGTTGTTTCCATCTTGCATTTACGCTTCATAAATGGACACCGGAAACCGCCATTTCACTCGAAATACTGTCCTTTGTCTACACGTTGTCTACCTTCCGCATCTCGCATTCCCTTTATGAATCCTAGCCAAAGATCATATTCCGCTGTTTTCCTGTGCAAAATGGGAATGAAACGCCTTACTAGTGGTACTCTCTCGCCGAAGGCCAGCCTGTAATGTTTTGAAGGTATGAGATTGTTGCCTCATCCCATTGTGTTGAATTACGGCTACCCACGGACTGTGTTGAGGAATCGTGGGAAATGAAGAGAGCACGATGAAATCAATGAATAGGCACAAGGTCAGCAATGACTTAGTCCTCCATTCATCACATTCTGATTATGGGAGAACTCGGACCTATCAAAAAATAAATCCTGAACTCTAAAGAATATTTCATGGGAAAGTGGTTTGGCATTCAAATTCTTAAGAAAAGGTTTGGAGCGAAGGTTTTCTGGTCGTATGCGTCCTTTAAGACACGTATCTTTAATTGCAAAATAAGATAAAAATCTCCAAAAACAAATTAATTCACCAATAGAGCTTCCAATTGTGGACACCTTAACCGATATTAATCATCCCATTTTAGTACACAATACAGCCTAATGTGAAAAGAATAACCATTAAGACTGCGTAAATGGGGTCTCTTGGTTGTGGATTTGAACTTCTGCATGGCACCCAGTGAGTCACCGATAGGGTGTATGGCAGGGGGTGGTTCAACACCAAGTATGCAGCATCCAAAATTAAGTTTCCCATAATTTTTAATGAAAATATAAGTGTAAAATACTTCAAACAATGTTGATCATGTTGCTATTGGTAAGCTACAAGGTACTACTACAGATATACACAATGTGGTTTCTAATTGTGATATACTTCTCCACTCATATGAGACCACCGTAAAAAGAGAGACAACAAATTAGGTAAGATGAGATGAGGGAAACATGCCCTCCAACTTAGAATTAAAAAATAAAAATAGTTTTTCCCCCTAGCGCAGTCAAATGGTTCTTCTGATTCCTTATCGCTCGTGGGGAAAATAATATATTTATGGTTCGGAAGAATGGTTGAGAAAATGAAAATAGCTTTTATAGCAAAAGTTTTTATGAGTTCTAATCAGATTTCGGGAGTGAGATATAATTTTCAGGATATCGAAACTATATGGGAGTGGAAAAACCCCACAGTGATATACATTCAAAATCGTGTGTGAACTAATGGTTATGCATGAGTGATCACTGGTGCCTGAACCTCCCTCCCCCGGCTATATGGCCTTACGGTGGCTTATGGGGTGTCGCGTGAATTCGTAAATGTACTTCTAGACTACTAAAGCTCGATTAACCTTCGATTCGTTAAGAAAACAAGTCGCAATTTTCCTGAAAGCAGAGCTGGAGCGACGCGCCAAATAAAATCCACTTCTGGACCAGAGTGCGCTGGGGAATGATTTTATTCAACGATTAAACTCGAATAATATAGATCATAACTATATTATTTTTCATTTTCAAATGTATTCATATCTTGGAATTACTTACTGCTAAGTATGCTCATAAAAGGCATCATGTGCTGCATCAAGGACGATCCGACAAGAGTTTTCGTACGTTTTTCACTCTCGTCGCAGTTCGCGGAATAAGAGGATGTTCACCATCCTGATCTGAACCATTGGAACGAGCTGAGTTCCATTCCTGCGTCCTTCACCACATCCGCCTCTTTCCCGGACGCTCGCCCCCCATCCTTCCCGCCCCCACTTCTACGTCTCGCGTTCACCCCTATATACCAACCCCCTCTGATCTCCTTTCCCCCTCAAATAGACTCCCAGCTTTCCCACCGTCATCTTCAAATACGTGCAAAGAGAGGGGGGGGGCGTGGCTAATTGCTCGCCTGTGTTTTCTTCAGGCAGCCTGTTTGCCTCCTCCTCCCTCACACCCCAAAGAGCCACACATCCTCTCCGCGCGCCTTCTCGTGACTCTTTTGTTCCATTTCACCCAAAAGGTCTTGTTTCCGTTTTCGTTCTCTTTCTCTCCCTTACTGTATCTCTCCCTTGCTGTATCTCTCTCTTTCTTTCTCTCACTCTTTGACAAGAACCCAATCACGTTTAACGTCGTTTCAACTTGATGAGGCTAATTTTTTACGAGGCAACTTCAGGCTGTGGCATTGATAGACAGTGTGTTGATAAAATCATAAAATAATTGAAGATATATGCGTTTATGACATATACATGTATGTGTGTGTGCATATATACATATATATATATATATATATATATATATATATATATATATATATATATATATACACACACACACACACACACACACACGAAGGTGGTCTGAAATGCTACCGACCTAACAAAGATGCAAGACATTTTTTTCTGAAATTTTATATACATACCTGTACATATGTGTGTGTGTACACGAGTATATACGCTTTATAGATTGGAAAAGGTTATATTTAATATTCCAAATAAGACGTTTTCTCCTTAAAGTCGAAGTGACGGAAGCCTCTAAAAATGAGAAATACTGCTATGATCACTAACAAGGTTTTGAGTGCAATATAGTATAATCCTCCCTCTCGTCATTCTTTCTTCCAAGATGCGCCACATTTCCCTTCAAAGCACCGAATAATGGGTGAGATATTTTATCCTTCCGCAGAAGATTTTCAGGAAGGATATCCTTCTGTAACCTTCCTTGAGGAGAGTTCTAAAATATTTTGAAGTTATTCGACTGTCCTTGCGGTCGGTTCGCGGTCGTAATATTCGAGACTATCCAGTTGCCCCGAGGGAATAAAAACTCTCCCAGTCGGCATAATTGCAATTTAATCGCGGAAAAATTATTGTTTTCCCAGACATGCCCAGGGATTTTTTTTCAAGCTGAGACTCAGAGCGTGCAAACCACCGAGAGGCCGTCGGATTGTGTGGAAGTGAATTTTTTGCCGCTTGTGCCGCATGGAATTGTTGGTGCAGATAGCCCGTTTCGATGAGTACACACACAAGCCAGCCAACCGAAATGCCATTAAGTTGACGTCAAAGTTTAATTGCACTTAAATTGCCAATGCTCTGAGTCCTTGAGAACCGAAGGCGACTACGGGTGGTCATATTTCAGGACAAAAGTATTGCAAGCACGTAACATTGTTCTGCACGGAATATTAAACGCCATACCATAATATATACGGATAAAATTTCCAATCCAAATACAGGATCATATTCCCCTTGCCTGTGACTCAAATTAAGTGTAATATCCTGGAAGTTAACAAAAGTTGAACCTTGAATCTTTCTACATCATCAGTTTTGGCTCTGCGCGATGATGTTTGGTGAAATGATCACCCGTAGCTACGTTTTAGATAAGAGGTTGGTTGTGAAGACGACGAGGTATGTTTTTTTCTATTTAAACTAATACTCAAGCATTAAGGCTGAGTTACTACTTACCGTTGTAACCGTTACTCGTCCTTGCCTAGTTTAATTACTCTTTGCAATTCCATACTCCTCGAGAATCTAAATTAATAATTAATGTGCAAAGGAATTCTTTATTTTATGAATAACCTTTAAAATATAAAATTGAGAGAACTGAAAATAAGAAGAATGTATCAGAGTATTAAAAAATCATAAAGTTCAATGAGCTAAATGCGGAGAAAGACGACCTTATATGGAACTATTTCATTACCTGGGTGGCGTAATTAAAATAATTCGAGTTTTTTTCAGCGTGGCAGGGAAAATACGTGTTTATTGACATGAGTGTAAATATTTTCTCTAGTTTCTATGAATTATAAGCATTTAAGTCATGCGATGAAATGGAATAATTTTTTATACATTATGCATGAGTGTTTACCAGTCTAGCCTATAGGCTGCGGGTTTGCTTCAGCGATAAAATTACTTAGTTAACTCTTCATAGGCATCAAGCTGAACCCTGTGAAATCACATTTTGAGGAAAAAGAAAAGTTTGTTGACTTGACCAAACTTATTTCAGTACGTCAGGTTTAATCGCATAAGCGACATTGTACTTGAAGATATCACCAATGGAATTAAATCAGTCATATCGCAATGAAACCCTTAAAACCCTTATCTAAACCATTAAAATTTACTATTACTTAAGTTATACGCTATATGTATTTAGTAAATTATCTTGGAAGTGACACTAAAGCAGCATTATTTTGGCTACCGTCGTCATATCGCCTTTAAAACAACCGTAAGCATCTCTGCTGTTCATCACATCACCGACTAAACACAAAATTATCTTGGACGAAAACTTATGTTTGGGCCAGCATTTATGCCCAAATGCCAAATTATTTGCTGTGCAAGTTTCAGGAAACAAGACCTAAGCATGATGCTCTATTTAAAAATTCCAATGAATTTTATTTGTATACCATGATCATTATAGTTGGATTCATTGAATTAATTTTGAGTGAAATTATGAATTCTGGTTTGGAGAAATTTCGAATCCTGTTATCGCCAAGTGCTTGAAAGAGCTAACAAAATTATGTCGGAACGGTGTTACAAGTCTAACTATAGTTATGGAATTACGTCTATGATTTAGTTAAACTAGTAAAATATATATTTTGTTTAATTATACTTAGATACGCAATATGTTTTTGCAAATAACTTTTTAAACTTCGGAATCCCCAATTATCACAATTCAGAGAGGTGGAATGCCAGAACGGTCGCAATTATTCGACTTTATTATGGTTTAATTTAACATCCATTTTCTAGGAACGGTGTTTTTGGAACCAAATGACAAATAATTAGTTACTCTTACTCTAAAATTACATATTCAGTTCATAAAACTGACACAGTGACATTCGTGATGGAAATAAATATAGGAGTCAGAGATCGAATATAAATTTCGTAATTGATAATTTGTCTCGTTGCTCATAATTCATGATTTGAAGACAGAAGAAACATTAAACTAATGCCATACTCTTCATCTTTTCTGCTAGAAAGTAAATTATTGTTCGAATTTCATAATTAAACTTAAACCTTCAGCCAAAGCACAAACATTGTTCTCGAATAGTATTAGATGTTAGCCTTTGGTATAGAGCGGTGCAGTAGATTTCTTTTATGGACGCTGAAAGAGCCATATCATTCTGTCTAACCTAAATAAGTAATAATTGGTCAGCATTGCTCAAATCCAAGAAGGGTACACATATCAGAGGAATATGCAGGTAAATCTTAAAAAAGGTATGTTTCATTAGGCGGGCGAAAGGAAAATGGAATGAAAAGGAAAGACAAAAATGATAATTTGCTATAGATTGACGGCGATATTTGGAAAACACCTTAAGTGATGGAATCCATGGAGACAAGGCTAATAATAAATTGGAAAATGTTTGGAGAAAATCCTAATGTTAAGAATAGATGCGTTAAAAATTGCTTCAAAAAGAGAACAAGCTTGACAGATATGTTGGAAGAAATCGGTTTTGAGCACCGTGATGAACGAACAGAGCAGAGAATACTAGGACTTTGAGAGAGGTAGAGGACACCTCAGTTTTCTTACTACACCGAAGGAATTATTATGACACCAAATTATAATGGTAGATTCAACCGCCGAGATAAAATAAGAGAGACAGTGTCACCTAAATATTTAATTACTAGTTCTTCCCACTCATTACGCTGGCATCACAAAATCAAATCCACGAAATCGAAAATATCTACTTGAATACAACCGTTTAATGATTTACTTAATACTGCAGGATGTATATATATATATATATATATATATATATATATGTATATATATAGTACAATACACAGTAACACACAATATAGAAACACAAAAAAAAAGAACACTCACACGTTATTTCTTGATATTTCGACGGAAACAATTCGTCTTCATCTGAAGATATAGAAGTAATCATACCTTTATATATATATATATATATATATATATATATATATATATATATATATATATATATATATATATATAGAGGCATGTGCTTATGTGTACGATTGCTGTTGCGCATGGGCTGTTTATTGCGCCTGTGTGGCCGGGTGTCATTCCACCACCTGCCACACGCCCTTTTGGCGGCAGCAAGGCATATTGTAGGTGTAGAAATTGAGCCTACTATAAGTATTTACCTTGATTCTGCGGTCGGCCTACGCTCTTGAGCTCATTATCATTATCTCCTTGCCAAATAAGAGAAAATTTGTAAGAACGATGATTGCGGTTCTTGAAACTTACATTTGAGAATAACAACAGGGGAAAAAAGGCTGTCGCGTAGGTTCTTCATAGGGTCTCTTTCAAAGAACTGGGACTCTTCTACCGGAAACAGCAAGTCCAGACCGAATGAAATTGACCTTGGACCATTTCTCGGGTGTTTATTCAAGTGTGACACAGGAAACGCTCGGATCCCTTTTGCGATTCGTCTTAACTCAACGGATTCTTTGTTTCGCCCCACAATACTTGTCTTTCATCCATTCGCCACCCTATCGCTTCCTGTCACTCGGCGCAGAAAACGTTTCAATTGTTCGGGATTTCTCCAACCTCCAAGATAGGGTGAAAGAGATAGAATTAGATTGAGTTGTTCCCAGAAAACTTGCTTCGCCGAGTATTAATAGGCACCGGTAATGCACTCTTTCTTTCACTTCCCTCACAGTAGTAAGAATTCATTAATACCCAACCGCCATGCGATCGAGGAGGGTAAGAAAGAATAAACGACCATATTTTTATCGGGAAAAAAAGGCGTGGAGTAATTAACAGTAACGAGTCCTCTGATGGCCACGTAGCGGAAAATATCAAACGAGAAATTCATAATTGTATTTTTTGTTGTTGTATGAAAATCCCTCCATAATTAGTTAGGCACAGTTTGGCACTCGCGGTTAGTTTTTTTGAATGCCATTAGGTTAATGCATTAGTTTCTGTAATTACAATGGCAATCCCTGAACTTTGCAGTGAGATAAACGATGTTTTTTTATTCCTCGCTCACAGATTAATTAAAAATTTCAAATGAAGTTTTTTGCTCCCTTTCAAATTGACGAGTTACATGGATAAAGCATTCATTATTGATGATATTTTAGTAGCCTTTGATGTTTCCATGCTGGTTGCAATAATTTTAGCCAGTGCTTTTCACTCTGACATCCATTTCCTTCTATTTACTTTTTTTTTGAGGATATTCGATTGTCCTGGGTTAATTAAACGGAAGTAAAAAAGTGACATCTGTTTGTAAAAATATTTTATCACATTCACTCTTGGTGACTTGGGTGGTAAAAATGGGATTCGCTCTTCATTTTCGAGTAATATTTTCCCATTGTTGTGGAAATGGGCCTCTTCCGAATGAAGTCACGGAGGTGCCAGGTGCACGGTCAGCCTGGAGCGTGCTCATTATAACGCATCGCCAGCAGGCCCCAGGACCGATAGTGATACCATTCTCTTTTCACCGAGCGGGCGATATTTTCAAGCGAAGGTGAGGGTGTTCATCATTTTTATGAGCTTTTTGCTCAGGGAATGCGAACAAAATTCATTATCAAAACCTATCTCACCCCTGTACAATGAGAAACAAGCAATGGCACGCCATTTATCTTGGGTGAATTTATTAAAGGCATTTTTCTTTTTCGGAAAAAATTACATCACGTGAAGCCCTTAGTGGTGATTAATATTTTCAACAAATGTTCTTAATATGTGGTCCATGATTGAATGAAATGAAATGAAATTACATAAAATAACAATTAGATTCTACTAATTTAAATTATGTACAAATAAAAACATTTGCTCTTAAATTTAGCGCCTTGTTTTCTTGCTGCCTTGAGTATATATACGCCTGACGTAAATTTATTATTGATTTGTAAACGATTCCTTCCCTTAATTGTGTAATCAACAATATAATGAAGCTGGAGGTGTTTTTCTTACCCTTAAGATACCTTTAGTTTAATCCTGTATTTATCTTAATTCAAAATGTTAGTGCGTGGGATTTGAAAAGTTGAAACTTTTCTACCCTTTAGATAATTGCAGAAAATCTCTTTAAGTAGCTGTTGAGTTCGTGTCTATTTAGTGGAAATGTCCCCCAAAATTATTTT
This sequence comes from Hetaerina americana, assembly GCF_022747635.1. Classification (NCBI taxonomy): domain Eukaryota; kingdom Metazoa; phylum Arthropoda; class Insecta; order Odonata; family Calopterygidae; genus Hetaerina; species Hetaerina americana. The sequence goes on from NW_027286874.1 coordinate 42,776,773, forward strand.
TCGAGCTAATATTAAACTAAAGGAGTCTCATTTTTCTTTAAATCCGCATGCTCTCGATAACCATTACTGAAATATTATCACCTTCATGTCATGCTTGTGGAAAACGAAAGATGAAATGCTCACTTCGACAAATTTTTCCGATTTTCATATTGCCATGAATTTGCTTTGTGTGTGTCCTCTGATATCTTTGGGCTCAGAAAATTAAAGATTACTTTGCTTGAGATTTGACGGTGGACATCACTATGATATTCTCTCTTTCTCCTCTCCTTAGAGCTTCATATTTTGGAATGAATGAATTTGATATTCAATAGTAATTAATGAATTTCAAAGTACATCTCTCGATATGACTCTCCGTAAGCTAAATGTCGCTTGATACAATTTCGGATAATATGGCAGCATTATGAACTTTTAAGGTTTTCATCCATTCAACTTGAACATAATGTAATAGCTAATGTTAGAGGATTTTTTTTTAATAAATTAAAAGTGAAAAGTATTAATTTATGAATTTCATGATCCAGATGAATTAATAATTCTAAATTTGAGACAGCAGTTATGAATGGGCTATTTCCTTAATTATTTCTCCAAAGTGCTAACATACCATGTACTCAGGAACGAAGCATTTATTTTAGAATTGCGTGCCTTGCCATAGAGACTGCCTATCCATTTGAGTTATATAAAAGGAAGCGAGAGAGAGATGGATAAAATCCTTCCGAAATGCCTCATATTTTCCCAATATGCAGGCAGACGCAGGCCTATATTATCCACTAATCTCCAACGAAGAAGAAAGAGGGAACCTAGACTGCGATCGATGGTACGGTGTTCGGAGATTAAAAGGAGTAGGGGGTGGATTTAATTTAAATTATGTGTACATACCTGCACGACAAAATATTGCCTCAGGGTCAGCTAGAACTTGAAAATCAACCCTGGGTATCCACGCGATGCTATCATGTAAATGGTGGTTTCAAATCAAGTAAAGCGACCCCCATCTGCATGGTACCCCGTTTTTAAAAGAAACGAGCGATGGACCACTTGCTCATATGACGCCATCGCTTAAAAATCCTCAACGTTTCATCTTCCATCAGTCGGAGAAGCCCTTCCTTCCCCGGAATCTCTCCCGTCGTCCCCCGTTCCCTATCGCATCCCATCTAGGCCGTAATTAAAGGTCCCCTTCCGCTCCGGGCCGATCTCTTTCGGACCTTCTTTTCAAAACCCGACGGAAAGCGGATCACAGCTCCTCCACAGCCAACCCTGCCCTCCTCCCCCGCAACCCCTCCCTTCCTCCGCTCTCAATCCCTTTTTTCTCCTAACGCACGCATACACACAAATTCCCACCCTCGACGCTGGAGCGGTGGTATCTTTCGCAGTTTCCGACGCCGGAGGAATCCACCGCCCCCTTCCATCTCCCCTCTTACCCTAACCGCTCCGAAACCTTCCCGCGCCCTCCCTCCTCCACCCTAATTGCCATCACCATCTCCATGGATATCACCCCCGGGCAAGCGCACGTATACCTACACACTGCCCCTCCTCATGGGTCGAACCTCGGGTTCCTCCCTCCTCTTCCCAACCTCCGCAACCCTCTTCGTTCGCATCGCTCACACACGCACCGCCATCAGAAAATCCCTTGGCATCCTCTTGTTTCTTCTTCCTTCCCGCTCTGGATCTCCTCATCCTCTCTCTCTCACCCTCTCTCTTTCTCCCTCACTCTCTCTTCCCTCCCTTACCCTGTACACCTCTCAAACCTTTCTTGGTCCCTTGCTGATCGAACCCTCATTACATCTTCGTCCTTCTCTCCACCGTCCCTCGGATCTTGTCCTAGCAATCCATGCGTGTTGATCAACTCTTTCCACTTTATTGGTTCTCGCACGTTCCTTTTCTGTCAAATTCACGAAAATTCTGCGAACTGTACTATCAAATCTTCACGGTGATGTTTTTCTGTTAAATTCTCAGCTCATCCCTAGTATTTTTGTTGCTCAAAATTTCCTTTCAAATCGTCACTTTTCGATGTTTCGGTACGGATTCCGAATTGCTTACTTAAATGTTTTTTTGTCTCTAATGTTAAATAAATTCCGGATGGTATTCGATGGAGAAATTTCCATTGCCATTTCATTCTCTATCTCTATTTCATTACATTTTAAATTAACATAGAGTTGATGAATAATTTTTAATCGTATTTTCTTGGAGTTTTAAAGTGAGTTTTGCTCTGAAGCCTCACAATTCCTACCCATTAAAACTAGGAAAATTAAAACTTTTATTTAGTCTAATTTTCATTTGAATAATTATTTTTATCTTAATTTATTTTCAATTAACTCATATTGTAACAAAATATTTTATACTTTAATGAAATATTCATTTTTAAGGTTTATGATAACTAATTTTATGCTTTTTGACGTTTGTTAGTTTTCCTCGTGAATGAGGATAGCGGATTTTAAACCTAATTATGTAATTAGCAAAGTGATTCATCGTCATTTATAAATTTTTATGCCACCTAATACTTCCTGCAACACGCTTCTTCATCTTCCCTCTCTTGCCTCGCCTCATCCAACTGCTTAAAGCCTCTCAAGTCCCCAATCTTCTCTTTGGGGGCCGCGTCATGAGGTCACCCACTCTCCCTCACCCACCTCTCTCGGGTGAACTTTGTCACCGGCGCCGCTCTAAACTTCCTCGTCGCATTTTAGCTCATTTTCAAAGTAACTTTTACGAAAAGTGGTGACCACTTTCCATCCCCAGTGAGCTCAAACTTGGCACCGGTGTTAGCGGCCATACAGGTTCTCTACTCCGTGATCAAGGCGTGTTATGATCCCCCCTCTCGGACACATCCTGCTCATATACCACGCTTTTAACTTCGTATCCCTGTGGACGAAGAGGGTCTATCCTGCGCATATTTTTGTCCAATAAGTCTGTGAAGTTCTAACATTATACCAGCTAAATAAATGGTAAATTTCGACTTCTTTGTCATATAATTATTTTAAAGGCGTTACTCCTCTTTCTTTATGCGAAAGAAAAGCTGAAAGCACTTTCTGAGGGTGAAAAGAAACTTAACATTTCCGCCATGAAGATTTAATATTTCACGACCATGGTTTCGATGCTTCGCATCATCGAAGCCATGGTAATAAAATATTGAATCTTTGTGGTGGAAATGTTAAGTTTCTTTTTACCCTCATAATGAAGGAATTCCACAAAGTTAAACCTGAAACTGTAATGTTTCTGAAAGCTCTTGTTTATGTTCACTGAGGGAAGCTTGGTGTGCTGCTTGGAAAAGGTTAAACCAACGTGCAGTATAACTAATTTTACATCTTATGCGAATGCACCTGATATACGTATTAGTATATTATACACCTGATCCGTTATTTCTCTTTCTACTACATATTTCAAAAAAGATAAATGGCCGTACTTCATGAAAGGAAAGTATTTATTTGAGGTTTATGGAGGAAACAGGAGATATTGTAGTCCAGCGTTTAGATCGCCGGGATTCGAGGGTTCGCGTTCGATTCCGGCTGACGTACCTCTGCTTCATTCAAGGTGGGCGATTCTTCAGATACTAATTCTTTAGATAGAACCCGATATTTTGGGTACCAGATTCTCCCGAGAATCCGCAGTCGGCACATTGAAATGGATTGACCCCCTTATCTTGACGCACGAATTTAAAACTCCAGTGAGCTTAGTATTAGTTGAGCACTACCTATTGAACCAAATTTCGAGGTGATTACTGTAACGCAACATCCATGACTGAAATAATTCTGGGGGTTAATATTAGTCATTAGCAAATATATTACAAATATGAACACATTGCGTTACAATTTCTATTGTTACGTTTTATTAAGTTCTAATGCTCACTAAAACTTTTACATTATAACACGAGAAATTAAATCCTTAAAGACTCCTCTTCGGAATATCGTTCTATGAAATGTTAGGGTGAAACTTATTCGTGTCCCAAAAAGTGTGTGCGGGACATAAAAAAGTAAATTATTCAATCAATTCATAAACGAATGAATTCTCATGATTCTTTGCTCGTTTACATATAGTATTCTTCAGTTAATAAGAACATTTCATCAAACAACCACCTTCAAATAAAACAGACTTACGCACCCAGGTACTTCGTGGCCCAATTTTCATTCCATGAATTGGACAAAATCGCGCCGGTACCCTGAGTTCGCTATTTCCTGCAGTTCATTTTTTTTCTGAACAACCTGAGCTAAACGTATAAATCAGCATAATTGAACGTCTGTCCAATGTCCATTTAGTCGCAGGATTCTTGGTCGTACTGTGTAGCATTTCCATCCGAAGAGCGTTTTTCAGCGGGGAGTTTTTTTCATTAACCCACCTGCCTTCTTCGTTCCCTGTCAGGAATCTCTCTGTGGAGTCTGGAATTCGCCAGGAGTCTCTCGTCTTCCAGTTGCCCGTTTTCCTCTTTGATGGCCACAGAGAGACACGATCGCGCTCATTTGTGGAAAGAATAACGAACGTGCATCTCCTCCCTTCCGCACAATATCAGCCCCCACCTCAAGCTATTCTCCCATCCCTTCCTTTCTAACTCCATCGCTATTTTTCTTTCCCTTTTGCAATTATCCCTAACCCCCTCCCCCCCCTCCTCCCGGGTCGTCTGCCCACATGTCCACACGCCATCCCGAATTTTTTTCCACTCTATGCCGGGATTATTCCTCGGAGGCATTCGTTTTCCCGCTATTAGTAGGCATGCTCTAGTCTGCTTTTTCCTACCCGTTGGCCTCGAGGTTTGTTTTTCTCTTCCGAGGTAGATAACGAGGAATGCCGACGGTTCGTTGGGATGACCCCCCTTAAATGCGACGATGACATTGCAATCAGCCTCGGGCGAAGAATTTATTGCGATTCCGATTTCTTTTTACTCGAATTCCTGCGGTGGGCAGTTATGACCGGTGCGTCAAAAAATAAAGAACTATTTAGCTTTGAGGTGTAACATTCGACGCAGTTTCTTTGCCGCGTCCATAAACTCCCCCGATTTCCCGAGGTGTTGTGCTGGCCAGGGCATCCCGTTTCTCATTTAATTTTTTTTGATAAAGTCATGCAAGGGAGCAGCGTTCCAATTGAGTGCTGACCTCGCTGTTCCATCTGGAAGTGAGTTTCCCCACACACGTATGACAGTGCACGTTGAACAAGTCACCGACCGTTGAGAAGGACGTTTAACTGCTGGTCCTCTCGAGCCTATTATGCTCATAAACACGGGAATAGATTAACCCTCAGAAAAAGTACGCTTCACGACATTGAAAATGTTCGACAGATGACATTGTTTTCAACGCCTCACCGCTAGTTGAAAACTAAGTTGATCTTTGAAGTTTTTGCTTTAAAATATCCCCCCCTTGAGCAGCAGTTGAACTTGAAGAAGACGTTTCTTATGTTGTGTGGCTGGATAAGTGCAAAGGATCCCAGATAATGAAAGAGAAATGAACGCAATAGATGAAACTGTTTTTATTAATACAATCAAAGTTCCAGTCGAAAATTACTAATGACGCCTAATTTGCTGTTAAAATCTTAAGTTTAATTTCAGTATAACTTGAAATTTGTGCATATTTATTATTGTGGTCAGTACTGAAATTAATCAATAAAAGAGCATCACTATCACACATTAAATCTCTATCAAATTGAAGATGCTGTTTGTTATAAAGCAATACTTAAACTGCGTTTACAATACCTATTGGCATGAAGGAAGCCTCTTGTTAACGAGCCCAATATTAAATTTTCAATTTTACTCTAGGCTCTCGGAAGGATTGCGTTAGTTGTTAACTATGAATCCGCACTTTCTATGCCGAGGCCATCATCTTTTGCTTACAATTATCAAATCACTTGAAAATAGTAGGTTTGATTGGTTAGTTTTGATGGAGTTAGTTAAGCATTATTAAAACAGTTTAGCCCATTAAAATAAAACTCAAAAAGCAAAAAAATGTATAATAGACGACTACATGGCTACTGGAACGTTTTAGTTATTTCCAATGACAACCAATAATTTATATAATTAAGTTGATAATGAGATGAAAATTACTTAATCCTATAAAGTGGTGTATTCAAAGAAGAAGTGCAAATTACGGTAGATCCTGCAAGCCAAAAGTATTAATACAGAAAGGGCGTCCGCTGGACCGTGCACTGAATATTATTATTGGCCTCGTGATGTTCGTTAATCTTGGGACGAAAGGACGATTTTTTAAATGAGCCCACTTTAAATTCTATGCCTTATATTAAATTTGATTGATATAAAGGTATGCTTCAATGCGCGTCTGTAAATATAGTGTTCCATGACGAATACAATCTTATGTTATATTTACGAGTATCTGCTATCGAAAGTAGGACTTCGTCTCCTAAAATGGTAACTACTAAAATACTTGCAACCATATTGAGCATGAATCATCAGATCTGAATGACTAACCTCCGAAGCAGAAAAAATTCAAAATTATTTAAGTATTGCGAGAAACTTAAACAGATCCTTGATACCTGGAATCATAATTGCAGTTCCAATGCATTTTTCCGTCAAAATTTACTGCAAAGCACCGGAGATTATTGTGAATTTTATACTTTGGTCATAACATCAAAACAAATATACCCAATCAGTAATAATATACAAAAGGAACAATGGTTAGGGATGCGAGGACGACACATCACATTAATCTTGGGTGTTACCGAAATGCATTCTGACCGCGGTTTCATTCCCTGCACATACCAATTACGTCCTTGAATCGTATTCCACGATCCACCAGAGATTGAATAGTACGAATCAACTTCTTCGTAATTAACTTCTTTTCGTATGACCGCATTCGATCGGACGACATTTCAAACTTCAAAAGGGCGGTGTAATTACTGCCCGTCCGCTTCCAAAATACCCAGAATCATCTTCGGGTCAAAGTTAATATCTCAATATCTCTTCCCCGCTCTTCTGCATAATAATCCAATTCAGACCCACCCGCTGCAAGTGGAGATAACTCTCGTCCCCTACAGAGCAGCGAGGATCGGATGGATAGAGAGAGAGAGAGACTAGCGAAGAATATTTCGTAGAAGCATAAAAGGGACACCATCTGAAGCGCTTAGAGCGCATGCCCCTCCATATTTTTCATCCGAATTTGTGGAGGTCAGCGCTTGCAAAAAAAATTCTGCGACCACGAAAAATTCCGCTTGCTTCCTCTAAATAATCCCTTTCACACGGACAAGTCTCACAGATCACGTACACACCAAGAGCGCCCATACGGGAGCTCTTTTCGTATTTATTTTGCTGCGAGTCTCTCGTTCTTTGAATTAAGGAAGACGGTGGATGGAGAGGAGTAGGAGAATGGCTAGGGAGAGAGGTTAATGATAAGTGCCCCCTGCTATTTGTCTTCTCCAGTCGAAATCTCATTTACTTCCCGAGTTCCACGACGACGGAAGATGATTTTTGGCAATGGCCATCGAGGGAGAGGAGGGTGAAGGGAATGAGGCGAGGGCCCCTATCGGCGCCGGCAGGGCCCTATTTCGGGCCGCCGTGTGGCTTAGGACGAATCCCATTCGATATGCGGGAAGGAGAATGGCGAGGGGGGGAGAGTGAGAGGGCGGAGGAGTCCCGTCGCTCCTCGGAATCCTTTGCTGGAGTCGGCCGATTGAGGACGAGATACGTAGTCATCGCTACGGGTCGCGGTGTGGCACCCCGCTGACGTGGTCATAAAGGAATTCCTCATATCGGCCCAGCGAGAGCCGATACGTCCTCCTCTTGAGTATTTTGCTATTAAGATTAGTTAATAGCCCGGATGGATGGAGAAAAAAATATCCTATTCCCTTCCCCAAGAATTTTACCCTTCTCTAATTTTAGGTTAATTTCTCGTGATGAACGAATTACAAATCAGAAAATAAATATTCCATTCTCCGCGTCATACTATTATTATTATTCGGTAATCTACTGGTTAAGGTAGGTTCTTGGATGGACATAATTACTAATTAAATAATTTGTGACCCCTAGCAAAACACAACATCCTACTCTACATCAGGTCCCTCTTCAGCTCTGAGTACTTTCTTCCTCCCTTCATCCCGTCCAATATCCCTATCCTGTTCCTTCCCTTTCCTCGTTTGCCCAACATTCTCCCCTCAATTACAGTCTTCAACATCCCGCTGCCGGTCAATACCCCCTTCAGCCACTTTTCCTGCCTCCATACGTCATAATATGGTAGGAATTATTTATTAGGTATTAGCAGTTAATGGGATCTTTCAATTCGCTCGAAATAGTCGTAATGAAAAATGTATAAAAATTCAATAAGTTTTAATCAAATATTATATTTTAAAAATTATGTAGAATTTTTTATTATTTTTACAAAATTTTAGCAAACGTCAAATCAGTTTCAGGTATGCCGAACTCTAATCCAACTTCAAGGTTCGTATATTTGAAAATAATTCATGGACTAGTAGTTTGGTCAATAATATGAGGGCACAGGGATCCTAAGAGCTCGAAATCTCAGTCAAAGAGAAAATAGTTGATAATACGGGAGATTATCTTTTTACATGCACGCTGGACCTTTTCGGAATTCTTTCTCTTTTGGAATTCTCGTATTTCAGTCTGTAAAGTCTTCCACAGATTGCAATCTAAGTTTCATTTAACGCAGCTAATTTAAAACTTGTTGAATGGATTGTGCACTGACTTGAATGAAGACGGCCTGAAAAAGTGATAGCATGGAAAAGTCACAATAGAGTGCCGTAGGCAAGGCAGGTTCTCATCGCCGGCACATAGAGTAATTGGCTTTGTCTGCTATGGAACGGTTTTTCATTGATATCGAGTAAAATTACTCCAAGTTATGTCGTATTTCCTCGAAAAACACTAATCTAATCCTTTATGCAATAGCCATGTGTTAAAAATTTGACATAAAGGGACGCTTTTTCACTTCAAAAGTAAATGTTTTTAGAAAGATTCTCTTAGAATGGAATTACTTAGCGGTGATTGAAGATGTATTTGCAGTTTTCAGAGGTATATAATTCTCAAAATACAACATAAATTTGTCTTAATCTACGTAAAAACTTTTCCTAAACAAGACGAAAAACCCAGGTAACGGAGGCAAAAGAGTACGGCAAGAATTATTTATTTTTTTAAAAACGTGGTATTTCATAACATATGTATTTATTAAAAAAGTAAATTTCTTATCCGTTTTAATTTTCTTTTGGAGAAATCAGAGAGCACCAAATACATTCTATTTAGCTTCCCCGCTTTAACTGAAAGATTTTATATCATTTTCCAGTTTAAATAAATTATGTATAAGTCGCTCCAATCGCTTCCTTGACATAATGAAAGCACTGCTGACACAACCGACCTCATTCTGTATCAGAAACATTGATATATTCAATTAATAAATATCTATTGAAATTCTTCCTCGTTATTATTCAGGGAATTGTAACAAATTACCGCCCCTCGAAGATTTTATTTTCAAATATGAAACTGGGAAACAGTTTTCCCTGATATTCATTAGAATGTGTCATGACTGATGCTGAGCCATTTTGTTTTCCAATTGCTCACGCATGTACAGATAGATAACTTCATAAGAATGCATAACAACCAAGTGGTCATTGTGCAGGGACCGCATTGTCGTGATTTTACCCATTCTCTAGATACCGTGGTGCTCTTATCAAATGGTGGGAGACATGTTCCTCTAGTTGCCATAAAAATGTTGCGAAACAATGAGACGAACCTCGCAAAGTTAGACATTTATTTTTAGAGCCTTTGGCTGTCACGAACTAACTTCTGAATTCCTTTGGAACGCCTCTCTCAACCCCCGTCGCCAAATAACATCGCCCATCTGGTAGGTATCTCCCAGGAACCGCAAAGCACGTGAGAAAATTTTCACGCCGCGTGATTTCCCGGGCCTTCCTTTCGATGCCATCTCTTCTTTTCCACCCGCCGCTGTCACTCCCTCCCTCTCCCCATTCAGAAACAGTTCTCTCGTCTCCAATGGAGAAATGAAGTGAGCGGGCGACGGAGCGCGACAGAGTATTCGTTTTTTTCCTTCTATACCCCTACCCTCTCAGAGTGAGTCCACCCTGAAAAAGGTGGGGGTGGGTGTGCGGGGGGGGGAGCGAGATTTATTCCTTGCGGTAAATTAGCATATTTGTGGTTTCGAGTGCGATTCCGACGGTGAATACCAGGAGAAGTGTGTTTGGGGTGGTTGCCCTCTCAGAGAGCCAGAGAAAGAGAGAGACCCACTCTTAAAGAGTGGGAAAAGAGACTCGAAAGGCTGTCTGGGGAAAGGGAGACTGAGGTAGAGGAAGGCGAGGGAGTTGAGAGCGAAATGACATTTCCTAAACATGGTGGCTTCCAGTTGATGATCCTTTTCTTCCTTCCCCTCCTCTTTTCCTCTCTTACATTCACTTCGACTGGGCGTTGGGATTAAAAAAAAAAAGAAAAATCTCGCCCCGCGTCGACGACATTTTCTTTCGTCAATTGCATGGGAATCGAGTGCGGAGTGGGCGGGTGCGGTGCCCAGCCAGGGGCATCGGAGCCTCTGATCGCGTGGGAGTGTTTTGTAGGCGGTGACCCCCGAAGAACCGAGGCGGGGAGACGGGAGTGTGGGGTGTTGCGAGGGAGGGGACGGGAAATAGCCAAACGATGTTCGCGGTGACAACCGAGTGTGGGGGAGGGATAAAAGGGAGACGGAGGCTATGTCGTACCGGAAGTGGAAACGGAGGAATCAAATCCTTCAAGTGACTTCGGGAGGAAGAAATGTTCGGTTTGCTCCTTGCCCTTCTGACTCGAGTGACGCGGTGCGGATGCGAAAAGGAAGCCAATTACATGTCGGCGGCGATCTTTTTCGGGAGGAAGAAAATGCAGACGGAAGCAGGGTGAAGGATGAGGAAATAAGATGAATATATATATATATATATAAATAACAACGTGCTGGGGAAAAACGCGTTGCTCATGACTCAACAGCGGTATTATTGCTTTAGACAATCATTTAGTGGTAGTTGCGACATCGTGTTGGATATTTAGTCTTTTAAAGCCAATCAATGACAAAAATTTTATGCCTGTGTGTCCCTTTGCGGTTTCATGGCAGCTACTTCCTTCCAAGCGGTTTGACAATTAACGCCCGTTAATCAACAGGCCAATTAATATTTCTGGCTTCATCTGAGCTACTAAATGCATTGAAGACGTTGCTCAACATGATGCAAGTTTTTTAGAGCTACATTTATGAGATTTATGAAAACATGCCTATTTCCTCATTCATTTTAGAAATAGTGACGAAGTTAAATTTCGATTTCCATATTTATTTTTATTACCGAGTACATTTTAAGCTTAATTTCAATGAAAACAGCCATTAAATATCATGCGAATATACATTAGTGTCATGAATTATTTGCGTTTTCTGTTTTCACTAATTTTATCTTTAAAATAAAAATATGATATAATTTATTCAAATAGTTTCTAATGGATATCATTAATTATTTTCACTCGCTCATAATTAAAAATTTACATAATCACCGTCATTTCCGACATCAGTTGGGGGTTTTAGTTCTTTATATATATCATTAGGCGAAATAATTAAAGCAAAACAGTCCCACAAGGTGATGGGTGGAACAGTAAAACTTCCCAAGATTATTACCCGAGTCAAGTTTCCATCCCGTCCCCCTTATAGTCCCACCATAGACGGGTCGAGGGGATTTCATCCAACTTGAGTGAGGAAGAAGCGGCGAATGCTAGGAACGAAGTGGGGAGCGTCTGTTGCTGAGGCTGAGTTGGAGAAAAAAAAGTCCGCGATATGCAAAAGCCATCTGCCGCATAGGGAAACCAGCAGACACTCTCTAATATAAGCCGCGTCCCAAGAGGAAGTCGTTACAACCTTTCCTCCCTCGGTACCATCTTCATAACTCCTTATTCTTGTGGTTTACATAGCTTCTCTTTCCGTCCCTTTTTACATGCTGGCTTGAAATGACGATTTACTCTCGGATTTAAAATTACAAATTTGTTTTCTTTCCGTAACTGCGGAGACTGATGGAGATTTCAGGAGAGATACAGCAGATAATATAATTTTTTATATTATGAACCATCCTCATCGCAGCTATTTGTAAAATACTTTAGAAATGGAACCTCATATATTATAAAATAGATTTTTCAACCGATTATAGCGCCCTACACCCCAATGATTACCCCACAGCTACTGCAAGATTTCAATAAGGATATCCGCTGATTTTCTGGGTAAACCATGGCCGTGGTATCTTACGTGAATCATTAATTCTTCGTGGTGATGCAATTTGATATTATTTTTATGATTTGTGCGGGATTAACTCTGCCATTAGAATCCATTTATTAGAAAATTCTTGCTAAGTCCGCTACACTTATCATGAATTTATAGACGAAATCTATGTTCAGGTGATGAAAATTCAAAGCATATTTTTTTCAATCATCGAACACTCACATTCTTTGACTTGAGCAGTCCCTAAAAATTATAAAGGAGAGAGACCATAAAAATATTTGATTATATATCGGACCACCCTGGGCGTGCGCCGTATAATTTGTCTCATGTTTAACTCAACTTCTCCGATGGAAACCAATGCCTGGTTTCGTATGCAAATGCGCTTATGTTTATGCTGCCCTCACTAACGGATTCTTTACAATACATCCTGAGAGTGGCTGTGGGGGAGAAAAGGGGAGTGTGGGCGTGAGGGAAACGGGGAGTGGGGCAAGGGAAGAGGACAGGGGTGACTTGAGGCTTTCGGGGGGCGGGGGGGGAGTGGGTTGCGCGGGAGGAGGAGGAGGTTTGACCTCATGGGAGAGAAGTCCGCCCACACCCTCACTCCCTCTCTCCTTTCCGCCGCAAAAAAACCCTTCCCTCCCGCAACACCCTCTTTCCCTTTCCTCTTCCCTCAAACCTTCCCAACTCCCGTCCCTCATCGCGTCGTAATCGTGACTTAAATGCGCCCGCGCACTCTTCCACGCCGTCTCAAGGAGAAATTCACCCCGCGTCGTCTCTCCCCCATCTTATCTCCGCTCTCCACACCCCCTTCCGAAAGATTTACATGATTGCTCATTCCATTACCGAAATAAAAGCATCTTAATTGAGCATGGGGGTGATTCTTAACTAATTAGGCTAGAAAATAAGCTGCTGGAATTATTTTTCTTCCCCCTTTTTAACTTATATTTCATCATTTTTAGTCTTGCCTGACTATAGTAACATTCAAACTTTTTAGAGAATTTATTTAACAACTTTTCGTGCGTTTTTTTCTGTCCTCCTTCTCACCTTAACTAAGTTAGTTCTTTCGCTTGGTGTCGTCATTTATTTTTCAGTTTTCGCGCTGCTGCGAGTTTTTTTTTGCCAATTTATATCTTGGGACTCGTCCAATGTCTTCTTCCTCTCGTGCTCTCCCCATTCGATCTCCTCTCGTTGCCATCTTTCAATGCCTCACAGTCTCCCCACTTACCGATCTTTGGCATCTCAATTGCACTGTTTCGCCCCCATCATCATCATCGCCATCCACCTCCTCCAATTCCTCTCATCTCTCGAGACGTACAAACCAATTTATTCTTCATTTTTTTCTCCTCGAAAGTTTTTTTCTCTCTCTCTCCCCTCCATTCGGCTACTCCTCAACGGCTCTTCTCTCTCCCCGCAATTCGCATTATAAAGGGCATAAAGATTGTCTTGTTTTTTTTTTGCGCGAGTCGTCTGGAGTTATCCCACTTACGCTATCCTTTATGTCGTCATACTTTTCTTGCGACTCACGATGAAGGATTTTCTCTCTCCGGCTCGTCCTAAGTGAAGGAATCCGGTCCATGAGTACCACGAATAACGTGTCGGATGAAAAACAGAAAGTTATATTTTTTTTTGCGGGAAGTTTCAGGAAAAGATTTCGTGGCTTTTATTTCGATTTTATGCACCGATTGCGCGCAGAATATAAGCAAAACCATAGAGTCGTTTTGGTCTGTTTGCTTTGTTGCCCGGGGAATAACGTCCTTCCTGTTAAGCAAATTATAATATATTATATTTTAAATTGGGATTTGGTTGCCTGCCGGGGATTAGTTCTGCCGGCGTCGACTTAAATGATCCGATGTGCAAATGACGCGGCGCTCTGTAAAAAAATATCTTTCTGGATTATTTCATAAATTTTCATGACATATCAGTCGAAATAATTTTGGCTCCGCCGGTTAATTCGCATGCTATACTCTTATAAAGAAGTAGCCATTTTTATTTCCGCATGCACGAAATAAATTCATAGAAATGTTATGATTATTGATCTAATTATTATGTTTGCGGGAGACAATTGATACAATTTATATTTTCGGATACTTTATCTTTAATATTGATAGCTATTACTGCTAAATTGCGTATGATTCGTTTTAGCTTTAAAGTCGCATGTATTTTGGTTATGCACTTACTTCGCATCGGATTAATACAATTTATTTCAAATTATTACATGTATTCACGTATTCTTTTAGCATCTTGATATGCGCTCCTCTCACTAAGTTACTATTTCACTGTACAATTCTCACTAATTTCTATGTAACACACTGGGCAATGAATTTCGCATGTTTATGTTACACCAACCAGTCAGTGTAAACCCATATGCTGATACAATATGCATATATTATCTGCACGCAATAGTTGTGCATAATCATTTCTCTCGTGTAACTTATTATCTACTTCTGGAAAAAAATAATTCCGAAGCCAAAGCATTGAGAATATCCGTCTTCTCTTTAATTATATATTTCAAAGTAAATAGTTTAGTCGTTAGTAGATGAATTAACTGGAGTCACATTGACAAACTGATGGATGAACTGCCCAAATACTCTCTGTTATCTTGCACTCTGCACTGAAAGGTGCTTTTTGACTTTTGCATGTAGGCGTCTGTAATCCACGGGTGTCGTAAGGTTTTGACCGTCGTTTGGGTCATGGAAATGCTTTTCACGAGCTCATTATTTAAAACTTAAAAAATGATAGATTAAATGTGTACATAGATATAAACATATCGGTAGTCACTGGGAAAATGGAACGCATCTAGTTAGTAATGGAGTTGGGCATGGATTAATGCAGTTGGAAAGCGCCAACTACTATATGGTGTTTTCAGAAGAGTGTTCTTGTCTGGTAATTAGAAATTACGGTATATCTACAAGGAGGCATCGTAAAGCCGACTTAAATGAGTGAAATTTAAACGCTAACTTCGGCAATATTTTTTTAATTCCTCTCATCCCCTGAATTTGTAATGGTAGGATATTTTAATATAACCATTAATAAACAATTCAGATAAAATAAATCTAAGAACTGTTATTTTATCATGCAATCTTTACCCCATAAAGTTTGTCCAATTCATTACACATTGGTTTGGCTGTAATGATTTTTATGAGAAATTTAATTGTGCCCCTGCTTGTTTTTTAAATGATTGTGCCCTAGGATAACTCGCATTAGTCATTATTTTCATCCAGTTACTTAGGATGAGGATCTTTAATATACTCCAATTCTTGGCTGTGACCACTTTTGCATCTAAGATCATCCCAAAGTGCAACGCTGATACTCCTGAAAAAAATGGCGTATTCATCCTGCAGTAATAACTTGTGCAAATAGAAATCCGCTAAGATGGCCGTAATAAAGTGAGGGTTGAATTTTTCATGAATCCGGGATGCCAAGTTGACAAATGGTGCTTTAAAGGATCCCATGCAGCGGGTAGGGTACAACCAACAGTCACCTCCGATGTGGCTTACAGATGACAAAGTGCAGACGCCCGAGAATGTTTTCCGCCGTTTCAATTCGCCAGACGATGCAGAAAAAGCTTTGAAGAGCGCGAAGGAAGAAAGGTAGAGAGAGAGAAAGAGAGAGAGAGAGAGGGAGGCCAGCATTCTATTCTTTTACTCTCCCTTTCCATCAAACCGCTCGGATAATCTCTATCTCTCATCCCCCCTCTTTTTGCACTACCCACCTGTATAAGCGCCCTTCATTATTTTTTTCGCCGCTTTTTCGTCACGTGGCCCTCCCCTCTCATAATCGACCTTGCGTGGTCGTGTCAATGACTGTCTTGCACGCGAATAATCACCAACCTGGAGAACGGGAGTCTCGGTCGTTCAACGAACCCACACCGCCGTCTCCTCCCTAGTCTCCTTCCCCTCTGCCTGGTCCGCCGCGTCCCCACGCCACCCCATCCTCCCCACACACGCACGCATACACTCGTAAATTGTTCACTCGAAACCCTCCCCCGCACCCTCCGTCTCCCTTCCGCCATCTCTCGATACTCCCATAATACCCTCCTCCCCCCTCCTGCCCCCGAGACATCTCGAGAATCTCTCCGCCGACTTAGAGCACACCACACCATCCCGTTTCATTATGAATTCAGCATCTTTTAGGCGGGGCGGGTGGCTTCCTAATGGGCCAATCAATTTGCATAGGTATAACGATGAGGCTCACGCAGAAGGTATGGTCATTATTTCTGTGCCTTAAAAGACTATTTCCGTCAACATTCCCAAATTCATTTTGCTCCTATCGCCATGTTTTGCTTTTCATCAGTCTTAAGTATGTCGAAAAGGTATTAATTTGTGTATAAAATGATGAAATTTTCCATATTATTTACTCACTGCCATTTATGCCAATATTTACTGCTTTTATTACCACTGTCATGCCAATGTACAATTTCCCTGAATAAAATTATAATATTATTTGTTGATCAATTCTATTCTAGTTGTTACCTCAATATTTTTCAAATTTTATGATTGAAGTGTAACATCAGTAAGTTTAGTTATTATAAAAACACTTCTTCTTTGAGAATAGGAAGCTATGTACTCGTAAGTAGTGTAAATCAACTAAAATATGTTACCATATCATTATAGATAAAGATTTTTTTTAGCTTTCTGTGAATGTTTTTTAGGCAATAAACCGCATATTCTGGCGTAACACATTTCTCTCTCATTCATTATATTTTTGATGTTTTCCCTTTTTTTCATTTCTTCCGAATGCTTAAGTTATACCCACGCAAGCTTTTTTTCAGGATATAAGTTAAAATCGCCTATGACTGACTCTTAAACTTTCATTAATATCAAAGTGTAAATATTCTCCTTTGATATTCGCTCCTCCCTCGACGATGCTATTCTTTGGCGATAAAAGAGGGAACGATTAAAACTTCCGAAGATCTTGTTTGCTACCTGTGGAGAAATGAATTTTTTCTCTTTCATGGCGCTTATTTTCCACCTCAACTTTGCCCCAAAATATATTCCATGTTTACAGAGGGCTGATTGCCTTCAAGTTTTACTTTAAGAGTGGCTAATTAATTTTTCCTTGATATTTTTTCGTGACTGAGCTCTTTCAGTTTTATTTTCAATTGAAATAATTTCCGAAATATGACTTAAGAAAGTATACATCCTATTCATCTAATCTTATTTAAGGTTGTTGAATTGAATGCTAATAAATTAATCGAAATTTGAAGGCTAGTTGTCATATTTAACCGTTCTCAATATTCTTGCAAATTCATTTTTATATTAAGCTGTTTTAAATAATTGCCACTTTTCACTAAATTATTATATTTCAATTAGAAATTCTTCGAGAAATATAACTTCAGAAATTCCATTCAGTCTTTTGGCTGCTAGACAAGGAGCTGTATCGTTAATAAATTTCAGTTACTATGATTTGAATGAGAACAGGAGTATCGATTCAGTAATATGTTTCTCGTTGCAATTATTCAATTGTATGGAGATGAATCCTGTTCAAAAGAGATGCTCTGAGGATGACTGACACACCTTTTTGGGCATACTCATGGGAGAATTTATTTATTTTTTGCCATTAAACTCCTCGAATATCTGGTTTCCACGTTTTATTGGCCTACTGAAGATTTGTATATTGCCTTTCAAATGCAGGAGTGTTTTTTCATGCTCACTTTGATCTGCCTTCCGCCTTCATTGAAAAATTTGAAACCACTTCGCCCTTTCAGTGTCTTCCGTTTCCCATTACTTATTCTGCACACTCAGAATTTGCACGTGGGTGACATTCAACGCTGGGATTCGTAATTCACGCAGCAGAATAATTTCCCTTAGCGTTTTTTTCGTATCTAATCCTCACGTCATTTCATTGGATTTATTTATAAAGCTTTACTAACAGTATAGATTTCTTCCAAAAAACTGCGGGAGATGCCGCGACGGTAACTGTTAACGGAGTCATCCGCTATACCTGTATGTAAAAACCACGCCTCGGTAGCTCGACTGACTAAAGCCCTCGGCCGTACATCAAGGGATCCGGGTTCGAATCCTGATCAAGGCAAATGATTTTCACACACTGAAATTGTTACAATGTTACATGAATTTCACCTGGGATAATTTAAATTCCACTGGAATTATTTCTTCCTCATATAACTCTGGATTTTCTAGGCATTGGTATTGGAAATACCAGATGTAACTCGACCGAATTTGTCTTCTCATATCTAGTTTTGATTGCGTATCACTAATAGTCATGTGAGTGAAAAGTAGGCTATAGCAATTGTATGTCCAATCAATGCATTTCATGAAACATTTAGCCATCATTATAGTTTCATATGCAAGTGAATGATTTTACTGTCGTTACTTCAAGATACAGGCCAAGGAAGAAGTCACTCGAGATACCTTAGGTGCATTACTTAAAATTTGTATCGGTAATACAATATTTTAGGGAATTTGACTTTAGTAATCTTTATTGTTACTGTTTTAAAAATGAATGCGTTTGAATAAATCGTTAACTTTGAACAGTTAACAGATAATGAACTCATACCAATCATATCCCAAATCCGGCTAAGTTAAACTCGGTATAATTAAAATAGAAAATGCTTAGTAGTAAAGAAAGTTTTTATTCTGAATTCTATTATAGTCTAGTCATAATTTTATGGCATATGGAATATGAAATTTTATGGAAGATTATGATACATATTATGGTGTATTCAGGCGTCCAAATGTGAGGTTTTTTCCTTGTAAAGATCTTTTGATTTATCCTTCAACAATGTTTTGGGCTGCTGAGGTATATATGCGTCATTTCGTCGCTTGCTTGAGTGGCAGGAAACGGATGATTTACAGCTTAAAGCAATAATTTTAAATGATTAAATTATCCAGTAATTGAAAAAACGTTATTGCAGTAAAATTTACAATAGTTTTAATATTACAATATTAAAATTATTTCCATTAGTTTGCTCATTTTTATGTATATCAATTAAGGTGTTACACGTTCGTTTCCTACCATCCTAGCAAGTGATACGTTGACACATAAGATATACATCAGCATGTAAAAGATTCGATGGGAAATAAATTGAAAAGTCATTTGTAAGCATTCTTATAATTATCCGGAGATGGGTACTCAATCTGCAGAATGGGCTAGTGATTGGAAGAACGTAGATGGTTATCTATATGACCCTGCCGACGTAATTTGTGCTTAACTGATGTTTAAGATTGCTGAATGTCCACCATTATGATTATAAACAGCAAAGTTACGTAATACGATATTAACTTTTGCGAATTTACATTTTTAGATGTGTACTCGTATTTAATGCGAGCAGCAGACTGCACTTCATCGGCTTTGGTAGTGGATATAGGCGATATGATGTCGTTGTCGAAGTCCCCAGAAGAAAATAATTCTGACATTAGTCGAATCTAGCAGGAGGTCTTCCTTCGAAATACTTTTAAAATATGTCAACCCTCCAAATTCAAAGTGAGAGAATAAATATTACATTCCGTTGAATGGGTTGAAATTCGAAAAGTAATACACGCAATCCTACTCCACAGCATTGGAAAGCATAGTGAATTTAGAAAGAATTCATTCGATTTTCCATGCGTCGTAGGAGAGTAGAATGCATTATATTTTGGTGAAGACATTGCAAGCGAAGTGTTGGCAAAAAAAGGCCATTAAAGAGACCTTGCTTCCATTGCTCTTTGGAGGATCGCCCGTTCGTTGCAACGTCTCGTTTATTCGTCGCAGTGGGTTTCTTATTTTCAGAGAGGAGAGTTGGGGTAAACTCATAAAGGTACTTCTGTTAAAAAACGAGGTTGACGAAGACCTACTCGGGATCTAGAATCTCTTAGTGTTTGAGTTTTAGATACTGCCATTTGCACTAGTTAGCACAGAGTTTGACGCGTCTCACGGGTTACAGTCATGTGGGATCTAGTGTAAAGTATTCTAATTTCATGTATTTAGATCTTCAATACTGTAATGAAATGCAGCTATATATATTTTTTTACCTTCTAGCCGCCTGACCTCTCCATAGGTCTCGAATGATAAATCTGATGGTTTTTTTGAGGCTAGAGCAAAATTTCAATGAACGAATGAGAGCACGAGAATATTATACAATGATATGAAATAAAAGGTTTATAAATATTTAGGATTAAATTAAAATAAAAATCTTATCTTTTCCTCCCTCCATAGCTATGCTCTAGACAAAAACTTCCGTCGTATCATCAGAACGGATGATAATGTACCCATTATTGAACCGAAGACTTTTTGCTCATATTTTCTTTGGGCTTCTCATAGTTCTCTTAACGCCAAAATTTCGAACTTACAAGAAACTAAATTTTAGTCCTCACGCATTTACCTGCATGCGCGTCGCAATTAGCATCAGTTGTCCGTCGCCTCATAATTACTACTACCACGAATATAGCGCCACAACACACCTCAATCGCACTTGAGAGGCTCATGCTAAGATGCACCAGCACTAGCAACACACTTCCATCTTTCTCACGCCGGCACATATCTTTACCAATTTGGCTAAGCTTCTGCCTCTCGACTAAAGGTGGGTATGCTGCAATTTAGTATGTTTTGCCAAATTCCATAAAAGTGAAACAGATAATTTGCCACAGGAAGTATAAATATTTATGAAACACTTAGCATCGAAAAACACAATAGTTTACAATGTGAACATATATGCGCAAGCAACCATGCGTCAAATATCTTTATCCAACGTGAAACATGTATTTAACAAAAGACTTTGCGATAGCGTACGTTATTTGGTGGAATTTCTTCCTACTGAAATCAAATGAACCTCAAATTAATATAATTTTAAAATTATATTTATTTTCATTAGAAAGCTATTAATTTGATTCCAAAATGTAATAGAAAAATAGCACATAAGGCTCCAACGTAAATATGCTCCTGCATATATCTCTCGTTACTAACCATTATCCTGTTTTAAAGGAAGTGTTCCGAATGCATGGAGAAGAGTCATGGTAATTATTTTATTTAGTGCACCATTTGTATTCGGTATAAATTAGAACCTTCAGAAGCTCCCGAACCGTGGGTGGCTTCGGGCATAAGATCGGAGCAATTAGACACGCTACGGCGTTGAGAGTCACGTCCTCCTGTGAAGTGCAATCCATTAATTTGTTTCATTTCCTGAGTACGCTCTTGCGGAGTGCGGTGTGCAATTTAGTGTGACCCCCTTCCCCACACCCCTCGAACACTCTCGTCAGGAGCACCGTGGGGAAAAATAAATTAATTGTCGGAAGCCCACAGTTACAACAAAGGCGGTTAAACCCACTTCTTGCTTTCCCGGGCGCAGCGATGCCGTCGTAAGGTGAGATCACCCGCTTCGATACTCGACGCGCAATTGGAATCGCGGCAATCTTTATTAGGCTCCCCACGGATCGACGAGCCCTCTCCCGTGAGCGGAGAGTGCCGGTGTATTTGCGGGTAGAGGCCGAGTGCGGAGGAGATTGTGTGTTTTCAGTGCGAATGCCTGGTTGGGCCAACCCCCCGGGGGGAGACTCTTTGCCCGTGTGAGGGACCCCTGGTGCCGCACGCCTCCTCGAGGGTGAGGAAGAGGCAGTCCATCCCCCTTTTGTGTTGCGTTTCCCGCCAATCCTGCGTCCGAGCTGAGGGGACTCCAGCTGCGCGCGGTTTTCCTTCCTCTCCGTTGATCACCGTAATTACTTTGCTCTTCTCCGGGCAAAGGTCGCTGGGATTTTTGGGGAATGGGTTGTCCGGGTCAACTCTTCCAGCCTCATACCGCTTATTATTTGCGACTCGTCCTCTTCCTCTCTCCCGTCCGCCGATATCCCCATCACCCTGTTCCCGAGGATTCTCATGCGGCGCGTAGTGTAATTCCAAATCTTTTCCCGCCGCGAAGTGTGATTCTAACAGCCAATACGCTGTTAATTGGAAAGAATAATGCATCGTTGGAACGACTTGAGAAGATACCTTTGGTGTGAATTTAGTTAAGGTAGTTGCCAATTATTTCCGTGGGAGGCGGTAACATTTACACTGAGAATAATCATGGTTAATGCCTCTGATGGATATAAAGGAATAGATTTCAAGATAGAAATTATTCTCCGCCGTTTAGCGGCCATCAATCAAACGCATATCCTCAACGCAATCTCTTCATATATACATGAAGATGAATTGATAAAGCATTTAAACAGATATTATTTCAGTGCTCTGTGTGTGCATTGTTATTGTCACTGAAGTGTTACTTACCCTATCGTATTGTGGAATGTGTTCTGAGATAGGGACAGGGCTTATCACATTAGAATTTCAACCCTCTCTATCTTCTGCCAACTCCTTCACTCTGTCGTCTTTTCCTTTCGCTGTGATGTGGAGAATCGGGAATGGTTGAAGAGGACAGGGGTTGAATAAAGAAAATGGACAAAAAAATCAAAAAGCGATAAGGATGAAATGATTACCGGTTGATGCCCCGGTGAGAATGGTTGAAATAAAGCGTGATAAAGGGTGAAGTAGATACCAGATGGTGGATGAGATCAAGGTGAAGTGATCGCGTTACACTATCGCGATGTAAAACACATTGCTGCATCCAAAATTCAACTTTGTACTGGTTGGATTGTAATTTCAAAATAATAATGAGGCTGCGGCCCTGTTATCTGGCAGAAAAGGGTCCTCCTGAAACTGATTGAAACCTGCGTTGAGTGTACTACAACTGACTCTTTACTTTTGCGCTCAGAAAAACGAGTTAAATTATGGACGCCATTTATTTTCCACGGAGCGGGTTCACAATATGTCCTTGAAAATTCCTTAGAAAGTAAATATCGCAAAAATTGACGAATTTCTATTAAAATAACGTACACATAAATTAAGGAGAGTGGAAGGTAACTTTGAAGTCATTGGACGAGCAAATAACTGAAATGATTCTAGGTACTTTATTCCGATATTGATATTTTAAAAATTATTTTTGACCTAATATTAAATCGATAACTACTGTAATTAACCCATCTTATCTTTACTTATCCATGTATTAAATGCATTATAATCTTACAACGTAACTTGATGTTTCCTAAATGTATTAAATTCTCTTGAGAAAAAATAGTTGGGCTTTAGAAGCACATTAAGCTTGATTTCTTGATCTATTTGAACCTAATGCCGATTCTTCAATAATGCCGATCAATTAATGAATAACCTTTGAAAGCGGACTCTGTCATAAGTATTTTGCGTATTCGATGATTGATCAAGTAATTTCAAAAGACGTGCCGACAATATTATGGAACGAAAGCACAAGTATGGCACAGTTAGTGTCCCTCAAAATGTCTCATGAATTAAACGGCGATATACATTATTAAGGGTTCATAACCGTGTAGTACATTTTTATTTCAGAAGTCGGCAGAAGATTTTACATTATGCATCCGAGGTTGCATTTGAAATTTTGAGGAACATGACGATAGGCAGCGCATATGGCTGCATTCCAATGCTTTTTACTTTGCCTTAGTTTAAAATTCTGCCGTATTTGGATGCATTCAGTGACTATTAGCATCCCCACTCTCGCAAACTTGCTGGATTCTATGCGAGTAGTAATGCGATCAAAGTTATTCCTTTTTCCACCCAAGTGCTGTGATGAATTTTTGCTCCTCTTCCCATACCCATTTTATTTAATTGGCAGGCTGCCCCTTATTATCCAATCGCTTCTTCTCTGTTACATCACCTTTCTCTTGATCACTCCTCAATACTTAATAGCAAAGAGAGCCTCATTTGCTGGGCGATATCCAGCAGCAACGTTTATGTCATTTAAGCTAGGAAGTAGAACACAGAAGCAAGCGTTGTCCTCTTTCCGTCATTGAAGGCCCCGTGAGAGAGCTTTAAAGTTTATCACTGATATAAACAATTTCCTTGATAAATCATCTAATAAAAGGCGTCTCTAAATTTTGGGATTAGCTAAAATTGTTAGATCATAATATAATCGTAGACGATTGGTAATTGACAGACGATTGGTTTGCCCTGAAGTCAGTATGAAATTATCTTGTGCTAAATTTAAAATGAAGACCAGGGGTTTCAATTCTTATTGCTGTAATTGCATGAATTGCTTAACGTCCTTTCAGTATGCCTCTATATTAATCTCTCCTTATTGTAGCGAGTAATTATCGGCCATCAACCGCTTCATACTTCCGGTCGAGGCCGATTACCTGCTATAAGATCGATTTTCCGCCCTATCGGCTAGTTCTCTCTGAATCAAACCCCGCAAACCGATAGTATCCGTATTCGTGGGATCAGCGTTTGATCTCCAGTTACCCGTAAGTCCGTTTTCCTAAGCCCCAATTATCACCATCGCTTTGCTTAGAGCTTCTATTTGGAGTTCCATCGAACTCCATAACGTGGAGTTCAAAACATCGTGTTTACATCATCAAAGCTTCTGTTTTCAATTCATGTTTAGTCACTTAACGGAAAGATTTGATCGAGTGGATGACCTCAATCATCCACGATAGGGTTTCACCACTTCAATAAGGCGAAGAAAATCATTGATGCCGCAGCTACCTTAACATTAAAATACATTTATCTCTGGTTCTCTCCTTCGTTTCCATGGCTAAGAAGTATATAATGGGCTCATTCCCGTTATAATGCGATTTCACATTGGCTGCTAAAATGTTTTTGAAGTCACGATGCTATAACTCTGCGTTTTGAAAAATGTTATGTTTATCTATTTTGTGGAAACGGTTACCATCCACAATAGATTGGACCTATGGTTCCCGAAGAAAAGGTGTCTTCCGAGTGACTTCCGATCGCTTTTCAATGTGATTTAAAATGAAAAGTGCACCAAAACGCTAACTTAATATCTGAACTCTTTGGTTAAATGTAATTTTCTGACAGAACGGCTATCGAAATGGGTTTTATCACCTCTCACAGTTTCTATGGCCGTTATAATATGCATGAATACCCTACTAGGAATGGAGATCCATAATCTCTATCTTTCAATGTTTCGAGTTCCACCCCTCAAAAAAAGTATTTTGACTCGTCTTCTAAATGTTTAGCCTTCCTCCAAGGGTGAACGGAAACCAAGCCCCGGCCAAACGTTAAAATTTTGATTCGCCCAGGAAGGTCAATTTTATTATTTTCTTAAGATTAACTGCTTAAGTTGCAGCAAATTTGATATATTCAAATAACTGCGGAAGATGCGGCGACCATAAACTTTAACGGAACCTTCTAGGCGATCGGTTTTTACAGTTTTAAATTGTTGCATTTTAAAATTGGGATACTTTTGTTGCAGGATGAACTTGATGGAGATTATGGAAAAGCATGTTAATAACTGACTACTGCCATCGTTCCTAGCTAGCTTCAAAACCGGGTCCATCAACTTAATTTACGTTTGCTTCAAATCATAAACTGTTTCGCACTTATCTTCATTAAATAGTGGAAATCATAGCTCGCATTCTGTTTCTTTTTTTTCCTATAATTGCTCTCCCGAGGCGCTGACTAGCATTTATTTATCCCCGTTGCAGCCGGCATCATTTTAATAATTGTCATTCTTTAAAAATGGTTCATCCGCAACGTTCTCTCTTAAATCTCAATTCCGAAGCCGTGTAGTTTAGTCTTTTTTCCTGTTCGCATACCCGATCCGTTCCGTGCATCGCCCTCGGACTATTCCTCCAACCAACGAAGCGTAATCCCCGGGCGGCGTCCTTCTCACACTCGGAAGGACCACCAAATCTCGCCCGTGCACCTCTTCCGACGCGATTACCGTAAAGTCGGCCGCCTCGTAAATATCCACTCCCCCAGAAATCACTCACTCCCTCCTCATATTTTCCCATCTCGCCTCTCTTTCTCCGCCCATCTCCCAAATCGACGCCCGCAAATCACAGCGTTCCACTCGCCAATTTCGGTAGCGTAATGATGACTAAAACTGCGAATCGCTTGCCCAAACACCCCGAGTTTTGATTGTGCCGTCGAGGGTGGGAGGTCGGATGTAGGTAGGGTGGACGGGGAGGTTTGGGGTGAGGGAGCGGGGCAGGGAGGTAGGAGGAAGGTTGGAAGATGGGGTGCAAGGATAATGGGTGTGGGTTTGGGTGAAAAAAATGAGTCGGAAATTGCCCCAAAGCTCGTGTTATTAATGTCGAGCAACCGTCGCGATGGTGCGAGTCGCGTCGGAAGGAGCACGCCAAATGAGCGTCATAAAAAGTAATTGATGACGGCGAGGCGGTGCAGGTCGGATGGGAACGGGATGGAGGGAGGGGTTGGACGGCGGAAAGATGGACGGAGGCGAGCCGAGGGAGACGGACGGACTGCGCGAGCGAGAGGGTTGCTTCTTGGATCGAGCGCACCCGACCCGCCTTCGCCGAATGCGAATCCTGCTCTTCTACGAGGATCGGTCGGGAGGTAGAACCTTTTGTGCCAAATATGGAGAGGCAGTTTCTTCTTTTTTTCTCGCTTTCCGTGCGCACGTGACGGGAAAGCGGCCCCCTTGGTCCTCCCTCTCCCCCGGACTTCTATACTAGTACTGATGGAGGAGGCTTGAAACCCCCTTGGCGTGCTCGCGGTGAGAATAAAAAAATAAAATGACTATGCGATTCTGATTCGGACCTGCGGAGTGATCGATTATTCTCCCGTGTTCCTTAGTAATAAAGTGCTCCCCCAAATGAGGCCGCGGTACGCACGCGTGAAATGCGTCTCGGGTGTGATTGTTCCTCCACCGGGGGATGTGACGTTAATTATTGCAGGAGGGAAAACATTCTCCGCAACTGCCCATAATTTCGTGCCACTATCAACCTTCCCGATTTCCCTGGTATGACAATCAGCCTTTATGCCAAGGCTTGAAATTCCTGAGAACGAGGAAATACAAGACAAGCCATTGCTGGAATTAAGTGATTTCACTCAAAGACGGATTTTTCTAAAGGAATATGAATAATTTCATTTAGTGTCATTTGTATTTTTTGTGATCATGATCGAAAGCGAATTAACTTTTTTTTTCCACGACTCTGTGTATAAATGTTCTTTTACTTCAAACGTTCATTCGTGCGTACTTGGGAAGTATGGTGAGTTATGAAGGAAAAATTCATCTGATGAAAATTCCAAACTTTTCTCAGTAAATCAGAGTAGACTTCCTCGTAAATAAATTCCTTCATGACGTCTTTATTTTCGACTACATTTCTTGTACTCTAGATCAGTCTTCTTGACGGCCAAAAATCTATTCTCTTAATTTCTACTCCACGCTAATTTTGAATTCTCCCCACCACGCGCGTGACTCTGCCATTTGTCTTCGTCTTCATCCGATTTATTTTCTTCTTCCCCATTCATACCCACGTATCAAAAACCTATAAACTAAATTCATCATTCCACCTAAAAGAACAGGTGCGGGACCATACAGCTAAGCTTGTTATTTAAATATTTACTGATCCTTTCTTTAAGTCTTTACTCAGCGCATATGTCAACAATTCCTTCCTCTTTCAGAAAGGTTTAGAGCAATTTTCCTTGAATTCCCCCATTGATAGTTATCCTGTTAACACCACTAAGTTCTTATTCCTCTTAGATTTGATCTACTGTGTGTGCTGTTCCCACTCTTAACTTTTCTCCGTTGTTCCACAATTTTTAAAATTTTTCTAGCCTTCCTTTAATTTAATTCTTAGAAACTCATTTTTTTCATTCTATCGGGATTAATCTTCATTCCATGCAACATTGTATTTTTAATCCACTCAACCATAGTTGAAATGAATGTATAATGGCAACTTATTTTCCCATATAAGGTTGATGCCGCGGCTATTGATAAGGCTAGTAAGTGTTAGAACTGGATTACTGTTGATTGAAACAACTACAAAAATACCCAACTACAGCATAATAAAACACTGGAATAAAATTTGGCTTCCCTTTCATCTTGAACTTGAGTCAAAATTTTCTTTATAATTTATTTCGCACAGTTAATGGTAGCAATCATAGATTTATTTTCCTTAGGCTTTTATGGACTCGTTTCACAGTGAATTGAAATCTTACAAATACCTCTGTAGGAAATTTTCTCTGAATATATTGTCTATCGGGGATTAGATTACCCATGGAGTTATAATATTTTTCCGTAATTTTATGTAACTTATAATACATTTCCATCCAATTCAAACTAACAATGAGTACAATGACTTTTTGCTTCTTGAAATTACTAATTTCAATAAAAAACCTTTTTTTTGCCTAAAGGTTTGCTTTTTCCAATACAACTAATGAAAAATTAAAACAGTAATTCGTGAGCAAAATTAAATGGAAACGGAAAGATGATTTAAATATTAAAATAAATAGTGATTGTTTTATGAATCAGATATATTCGTGGAGTGACTTTTCGACTCGATAGGAAATATTTAGCCTTTATTTTGTACTCCTTTCTTAATATTTGTTGGGATTCTATAAGATGTTTACGTGAATGTTGGCATTAATGGTCGCCATAGTTTGCTCAACAGGCAACCTGCAGTGGACTTCATGTGTTGAACGAACCGCGTTTTTCGTGAAGCCTACAGCTGAATTATTCCATAACTACAAATTATAACTCGTATAAAATATTATTGTGCATATAAATTTACTAAGGGCGTAAAAACATCATTAAACAATCAAACTTAATTAATATCTGACTCATAGCAATCGGCATTATCTCTCTCATCTTCATGCCATATTTATTCTATGTATGAAGTAAATTTTATGAGGCAGTAGTAAAATATAATATTTTGTTCCTTTCAGAGGAGCTATTTAATATTATTTTCCCGTGACAATTGGAACCCTCCCGTAGAAGAAGAGGCTCTGTCTCATGTCCCTCCACCTTTCCCACCCGCCAAAATCTCGTGATTTAGGCATTTCCAAACCCCTGAGCAAATTTTTTGATGCCCTCCGAGATTTATTCCTTTTACTGAAGGCCGCGTGAGTGCTTTTCCTCTGCATATTTACCTCGTCTTTATCTCTTTGCCGCGTCTGGTCCCACCGCTCTCCCTCCAACGCTCCTTGTCCATTATCCACTCCCTAATTTCCATACACAATTCTCGCTATCTCTCCCTCACAAAGTTCCTTATATCATCCGCTCACACTCACCCGCCGAGACCATTCCGCCAGCTGGGCTTCCTGTCAACCCCTCCTTTCCCCACTCAACCCCCGATGTCATGTCGCTATGCCCATCCGTACCCTTCTTCTGTTGCCTTCGTATCCCGTTCGTCGCACGCCTTTTTTCATCCCCGAATCCGTATTGTCAGTCCGCCTGCAGAAATTTCGGAGAAATTCTTTTCTTCTTTTTACCTTCCCTCTCCCTTCTCCTTTGTCATCAAATTCACTGTCTTATTCAGGTATTCCCTGTAATATTTTTCACGAGCGTGAAGGAAATTTGGGGGTGCTCGGGGTTTTTATTCCCGTGCCGTTGTGAACTTTGCATTCTGCGTGAACCCGGCCATTCGTGAATTCATCTCTGCTATCATTCAGTGTGGTTAAAAGAAGTAAATTTCGTAGGCCTTAGGGCAAGTTAGAAGGAAAGCGAGAGAGTAAAAATCTGAAGTTACATTTTGTCCGTTTTTGTTGCATTTCCACTGTCGGTTCTGCCTTCTTGAATATCAAGTTGCGAATTTTGATTTTTACCCCAAGCGTCCAGGTTGAAAAGTACAGTGCTGGAGGCCAGCAGCTTCAGCGCTAGGCCAGTGCTGAAGTCAGTTCTGTACTTATGAATATCAATAAAAATTGTTCATAAATTTTAAAATTTTATTTATATATTTATTCCTTGGATTTTTTTAGTTTTTCCTC
The DNA here is from genome assembly GCF_022747635.1 of Hetaerina americana. Lineage (NCBI taxonomy): Eukaryota > Metazoa > Arthropoda > Insecta > Odonata > Calopterygidae > Hetaerina > Hetaerina americana. The sequence continues at coordinate 42,806,616 of NW_027286874.1, forward strand.
TTTAATTTCTTCAGTTGTGCTCTTGGCTGCATGGTACTCTTGGTGTTCCCTTTAATCCGTTTATTTTCGTCATAAAAATGGAATCACTACACGCAAAATAGCGCATTTCCCTGCTCTTTGTACAGATGCTACCATCATTTTATTTTATAAAATTCAGCTTTGCAGCATAAGAATTAGGTGCCTTGATCACCGCGCGCAGTATCACATGAGCAACAACATCTGCCGCCTTCAGTTGCTATGTGGGGCCGCTTCGGGTAATTTCCCGCGGCCGGTTATACGGCCAACCGTATGTAAGCGCAACTGCGTCGTTCTAAGTTTATCGGTGGACGAGTCAGAAAAAATAGCATTCGCAGAATATTCTGCTCTCCCCCCCCTCCCCGGTCATATAATAACCGATAAATGCCCATCAATATTATTTTAAATGGCTTAGGAAGCGTGGTTAATAGGTGAAGATTCAAAAAGGGGTATAAACGCTAAATAATAAGACCATTAAGTCCACTGAATATTATTTTCCCCCGCTCTGATGATGCACCTATGTATTTATGTCAAAATTTGGCCATATTTCTGGCAGTCAATGGCCCAGCAATAAACCCGCGCCGGTAGTGGCTATTGTCATATGTTTTCCGATAGTTATTAGTGAAAATATGCGATGGACGTTTCACTGACAAGCAGAGGAGATGCAATTAGTCAAACGTGTTAAGCGACCTTGTGTCCGGGGATGAATAGGTAAACTAGCGTCTCGTAATAATATTTGCTTTTTATGAAATTCCAAGCTACGAGTGCTTAAAATATTACTTGAAAAATAAGAAAAAGGCGCAATTTAGGAACTAGTGGAAATTATTCTCGTAATTGTAGCAGAGAGTTTGAAGTATTTCATGCTTCAAGCATTTCTTAGTAGTTCATGTTAGGGATCGTAAACTTACCGCTTAGACATTGGGGAGTTAAATAGTGTATGTTAGTGTAAAATTCGAAAATTCTAATCAATAAAACAATTAATTTTAATGAAAAAGGTAAATACATGCCTACCATTGTTTTATTATCACCATAAAACGTTTTCGCATACGATTTAAAATTATACCAAACAAGCAAACAGTGTAAAATGTAAAAGATGGAAAATGTTATTTCTAGAATAAATATATTTATTAGCTTCCTCTTGTCTTGCCAATCTTGTTTAAAGTAGACATATTCATTTTACAATCTTGTAATTCGAGATTAACCAACTTTTAATAAGGTTTCACTAAAACCGTTTTTCATTTGACAGCCGCTAAAACAATGAAATTATTTACGATATCTTCATTTTCTTTTTAGTAATTTATCTACAGGTTTCAACGTGTGTTTAGTGATGAAAATTCAGAACTTTAATAATTGTGTTTGCATTATTTTATTACTCCCATCAAGTGTATTCCAAAGAACCTTTAATTAAAAGAACTTGTTTCATATAGCATAAATTCTTTTAATCTAATTTTTTTTAAATTCTGAAATGTCTTGTTGCTGGAAGAGATTAAATTAACACCAGTTTCTTTGTATTACCTCCAATTGTTATATATTTCTCTCTGCGTCCGAATCATGCTTCATACATTTTTAAAAACGAAAGCAAGGAATCGTTTGAACAATCGTTGGCACGCAAACAAACAGACTAATTCTTCCTGGAACCTCCATTCATTTAGATCTTTTGTGGAGATTTGTATTCTCGAGGATGTTCACATAAGACAACAAGTAGCGTGACTAAAATTTCAAGTCTCCTTTCACCGTTATATTTCACGATATCCCGTCGCTTTCATTTACAAATCTTTAATATTTTAATTGCGTGAGTAGCGGTTTTTAGCTTGAATTTCCTTAAATTTATTGGGTGCTTGGCCATTGAGTTGATGAAGCATTATGTAATTGTAGTGAGAATAATGGCCGTTATAAACGATCGCAGACGAGTAGTTTTTCACTTAAAACTGTTCTTCATCCCGCTTGGGTACATTCCAGATGCTAAATTATAATTTAAAAAATAAGTGTTTCTCCCTTCCTAATGGAGTTTTTAGATAAAATATCTTCCACGAATTGTCTTTTTATCAAGAAACACTTTCTCTTATATAAGTTTTATATCTTTTCATTGAACTTTTTATTAATTTCCAAAGCAAAAATATTACACTACGCCTTTTCGGCGTATGTGTACACATATGAGATCCAATGAAACGTTTCGGGCGACAAAATATTACCATAATACTGTATATGAAATTTTTATCTGAGTAAATTCCTTCAGTCATTTTTCCTGAATTTAGGCAATTAACCGCAAGCCTTCTTGTAAAATATGTGCACCTAATAAGTGGATGTCTTAAAAAAATCGTAGAAGTAAATTAAATTATTGTATTTTTATTAAATTACTCCTTATCAACATTCTAGAGCTCTAATCTATATTCTTTTCTGTGGGAAAATTCCACCATTAGATAATATAAAGCTCATTATCATGGATGATAAATCTCATGCCTGGAAATCACTGCTAATGTTGAACACAGTCCGTAACTTCATAAGCGTGGCTTAAGCTCTCTTGTCTCTCACTCGTTTCATTGTTGCTTCCATGCCATACAAACCAAAGGACGCATCGCACATTGCAGTTCTTATCTGTGCAAATAAACAAAATAAATAATTTGTAGATAGTCTGAAAGTTTCACTTCCTCAATTACTTCGTAATGAAGTTGTATAAGGGTATTCGCGCGGCGTCGCTCGCTTGTAGCAGGTGGGAACTCACGGCAGCATGAAAATTCGACCTCTTGGCGTTTCACTTGGTTTGACACGCGGAAGTAAATCCTTCGAGCGTGCACAAAACCGAAATTAGAGTAGCAATTAAAACGAAAGAGGGCGGTTCTTTGAGGGTTAGTCTTTTTTTTACCATATTATTTTTGCACCTTGGGCTGGATTATATATATATTTATATATAAGTTTTTCCTACTTCCATCTCGGTTGGTAGGCGCAAATTAACGGTATCATTGTGAAGAATGGGATTGGTTTTGCTGTGCATCCAAGGAGCCATTCATTTCCCCGCGACTCTTCTTCGCATCAGAATCTGAGGTCGGAACCTACACCTAAGGCAAACAAATGCCTGGGCAAAGACGACGCTTGAGGGGTGTTTGAGGTCAGTGGGTGGGGCGCCTGACGGATGAAGAGTGAGGTTGGAAGAGTGGTTTCCCCCTTAATGATCCTCCCTAATGTGTGCCGAGGCCTTCGGGGACCCTCACGAATAAATACGACACAAAAGTGAGCCGAACGGGTCCAACCACGTATCATCTCATATAACATAGGGAAGCGTAGTTCATGCGGCGTCGCTCCTGTGTACATTTATTGAGTTGTGGACGAATAATTATGCATTGAGATTTGTAGCAATGATCTTAATTAACTTCCTTCTAATCAAAAAATGTAGCTATGCTATAGTCATCACTTTTATATTATTCTGAGACTATTTCTACGTATATCTTTTTAATAGATTTTTTATAAGGTAGCTGTGAAAAATATATAACACATGCGAATAAAAAACAGATGGCATTAACATCTGTAAGTGTTCATTATCAATTAATATTAGTTTATTGGTATTTAATTTTGCTTTGCGATTCGATGTATTATATTAAAGAGTGATGAAAATCCATTAATATGAATTGAAATGCTAACAAAGCCGAATGGTGTGTTAGCTGTTCTGAATATTAATTTGAGCCATAAAGGAGCTAAGAGTTGGAATGAAGGATTTAATTACTTCAATGTTAACTAGTATGAAACATCCATTTTATCGTGCTATTAATGCCTCATGAACTGGATTCATTTTTTATTAAAACACTGAAATTAAATAATGTACTTGTTAGCCATAAATCTGTCTAATAACTTCAAGCATTTAAGCTTTTTCAAAGTGAACCTATAACCAAGTGCCAACTCGCTGAGGATCCCGTAGCCTTTATCAGAGAACGATTTTTTGGAAAAATTTTTTTTTAATTCCTTTTCCCGGGGAATAAATATCTATTTAAACTCTGAAAAATACGAAGTTAGGATAAAATTGCCCACTATACACACGCCGTCGCTATAGTCATAAAATACATGTATGACTTTAGCGGATTTTAGTACCAAATCTGGAGTGGGATACCGTGAGAACTAATAGGTTCATTCGCTGACGGGACCTAGGACAGACGTACGAGTACATTTAAAATGAGCAGTTTTTACTCGTGGCAAATAGGAAATATTTCCGGTGAAAACAATTCTCTCCAAAATCACAGAGAGGTTGGATTATATTTTTATATCTCCCGTCCTTAGGGAGACTGGTAAATTCCTTAGACTCTACAACAGACTTCAGGAGGTCTCCAAGAGGGATGACTTCCCATATCAGTCTTCAGAGACAACATTCGTAAGCAAGGAGGCTCATCTGCCCACATTTTTGTGAAACTTGTATTTTAAATTGAAAATTTTCCACTAAGAGTTTTCCACATATCTCTATATGTTACATTTTGCGGCTATTACATTCCAGTATATTTCTTTACAACTCTAACACTACTATTTATATCTCGGCTGACGTAAGTGGGGACGTGTTATTCCATCAAATCGAGCAAAATATATGACTCGAAATCCTCACTTACCAACCGTCTACTGCTAATTTTTTCATGGCTGATGGTATTTTCTATTTGCCAAGCGAACCTGAGACGGTTTTTGAGGTATTCGATGTTTATATGAGAACATTGCAGTTTTTTGGTGTTTCTATTTAAATAATAGGCTGCGATAGCCAAGTGAAGTCCAGACAGACCGGAGGTCCAGAGTTCGATTCTGGTCGACACTTCTATGCATTGTCAGTTTCATTTATGCCGTGTACTTTTTCGGGTACCATATCATTCTGGGAAATCGCAGTCGGCACAGGGATTTGAACCAATCCCTTCACCCTGGTGTGTGAATTTCATATGCCCTTGGTTTTAGTATTAGCTCTACCTTCACTCATAAAACGAAACTTTGTGTTGATTACTGTGATTCTTTTTATTAAAATATCAGGAAATGTTCCTCGCGGCTCTTGGCAAGGCATAGTAAGCTCTTGCATAATTCCAAATACTTCAAGTAATCTAAAGTATCATCAATAACGGTAAAAATCCCTCTGTTGTATAAAGGTGGCTAGAGTACAATTAACTGTGAGCGCCCTTTCACTGAAACATTACTTACATGTGTTTTGTTTTCTTCCTCAAGGTTCCCAAGGATGGCCATTCCTCTCATCCTGTTCGCCGCCGTACTGGCGGCCGCCGACGCCGCCTCCATGCGGAAAGAATCCCCAGTGAAGGCCTTGGCGCCAATGGCGGTACCAACTCCGACCCCAGCTCATCCTGACGGGTCGCCGTCGAGTTCCCCTGTAACATCCTCCGAACTGGCGTCGCCGGCCGCTCCAGCCCAGGCCTCCCACCCACCCCCCCTGGCGCAGGGGCGGAAGAGCCTCAAGCAGAGGAAGACCTCAGGCAAGAAGAGGTCCCCCAATCACGCTCTCCTCACCAAATTCGGGCTTGCTCGCTGGGAGGGGGAGGAGGCTCGCATGGGTGCCGCGTACACCGCTGAGTCGTGGAGGGACTCGGCGGGCGATGCAGTCGGGGAGGAACACTCCGAGTACCCTCGCATCCCCGTGAAAGTGAAGAAGGGCGGTGGCGGAAAGAGGAGGAGTAGCGAGGAGGGAGAGTCGGATATGTACTACGTCCGTTTGCCCCCAATTCACCAGTACTACGCCCCCTTCCTCCACGGCCACCCCGATGCCGAGGAAGAGACAGCCGGGAGGTACGGTGCGAGCAATCGCAAACACCACCGACACGAGGCAGAGTCCGTTGCCGCTTCGGCGAGGGCCGGCGACGCCCCCCTCGAGAGCCGCTCAACCGTCATCAATATCCGACCACTTCCAGCCTCCTCCCAACCCTTCGACCACGACACCTCCGCCACCACTCACCACTCCCAGCATCGCCACCATGCCGTCCGGCGGCTCCCCCTGAGTTTCCGCACCAACGGGAAGCCTGGGCCGGTGTACCACTGGAACCTTCCAGTGCTGAGGGGCGAGGAAGAGGGTAAGCGAGGCTGGAAGAAGGTATACGGGACCAAGTCTGGAGCGACGCAGTCAACCGCGCACAAAACGCACTCGGAGGGTAGCCAACCGACGGAGACGTCTCCACAGCCCGCCTCCTCCACCACCGAGTTCCCCTACATCGAGAGCGACGTATTCCACGTCGTGAAGACGGTGAGGGGAAGGGTTCATCCCATGGCCGTGCCACCCCAGAGGCCCAGGGTCCCCGGTGGCCACCACCGAAAACCGTACCACCGGAAACCACTGTCCTCGCAGTCGGCGACGGCCTTCCCCGTGACCTCATACTACTCCCGGAAGGGTACGAAGGGGGAGACCGCCGCGTCCGCGGGAACGAGGGACCAGCACACCGCGGTCCAGAAATCTTTCTTCCAGGGTAACGGCAAACCCCACGGCTTCTACGTCATCAACGGTAGCAAGAAGTTCTACCACAGACTCCTCCCTTGAGTGAACCGATAACTTTTTTGAACCTTTTTGTTGGAAGACGACTGGATGGCTCATGAATTTATTTCCGATTTTTTAAATATCCCATCACCACACTACAGAGTTCCCCTCCGGAAATCGAAGGACCCCCCCACCCCCTCCCTCCAGCCCCCCAAACCTTACATATATATATTTTTTTTAATTTTTTGAACGACATCACACCAAAACGTCCCTAGTGTATATTTTTCGATCAATTTAGTACTTACTGAGGTACCATTTCCTGATTCGATTAATGAAAGGTCAGGGTACGGTGTATGTGTGTGCGTGTGTGTGCGATGGTAATAGCGCTGGTCCACTTAACTCCGCGTGAGGGTGTAAATGTCCAAAATATGTGGACGCAGTCAGATTTTGGGGAAGTGAAACGAAGGTAATGGAATATGCCCCCCTGCCCATTTTTTGAATGTTTGTTTAAATTCCAGTTCCATCAGCATTCGATGGTGTGACTAAGATCCTCCATTGTTCCTCAAAAGGTACACTTTTACTTTGCAATCAATGGTGTTATGGGTGCATGCGCTTATTCGCGGGTAGCTCCCTGTTATCTGTGGTTAGCCGACGACGGTCCGCGGACTCATGGGCCGTTCAACGAGACAAACGAGCTATCGGAGATTGAAGATCTTTCGGTTGGCCGATCGATGGAGAAGACGGGATCTACAGACTTCGTGGGAAGGATTGCAGGATGATGATAATGATGTGTGGCAGTGCGAATCGTTTGGTCGTCTTCTTCCGCGAGCCTTTTCAAAATGTCATCAATCAAAGACGAAAATAATAAAATAGTCATTGTAATTATATGGAAATTTCTGATTAAAAATTTTTCTATCATAGCAATTTATATTCAGAGTACAGAGAAAGAGAGAGACGTTTAATTTGAAATCCATGTAAATTGGATGAATGAAAAACGCTTAAAAATTCTTATATGTGTGCTACTTCGCCAAATTGTGTGCAGTCTCAAAAGAACTATTATATCAAAGAGATACCCGGGATAATTTTTACTACTATTGTTGATTTTATAAAAAATTCAAAACATAATTTAATCGGAATGATATCTGCTTGTAAATCAAAGCCTTGATACATTCGCATAAAGATTAATATGTCTTTTGTACGCATAACACTACATTTATATAAATAAATAACTTAACTTAAATGCTTTTGTTATTACTTTTCACATTACCCTTTCTATTATTCTAGTGATGATTTATTCATATCAATTAATCATTTAACGCTGTAAAGGGATGCTGGTTATAGGCAGTGAATCATTTCCTCAAGGTCATTTAAACATTTTTTTGCTTTTCTTTTTGCTTACATTGCAATTTTTTTCTTTTTTAATATCTTGATATTCCGCTGGAAAATGTCTAAGAAAGATATCGCCTTAAGGTGTTACATTCAGAAGCCACTAGGAATATTTCCTTTGGCTCTTGTTTAAATGCTTTCCTAAAATCATTCGTAAGTAACAGGAACATAAAACTCAGGCAGCTCATCTCATCACCTAAAAAAGGGCTATAACTTCAAATTATTGAGTAACAACATAGCCTCAAATAGCAACACCCCATTCACAGATGTGTATTCACAGATCCTCGTAAATTGAATGATTTTATGGCTCAGTTTTTCCTAGAGTATGGGTATGAATTATAATTAAGAAATTTTGGGATACCAATATTTTCAATTGACTCTCTTGAACACCATAAAGCGCTAGTACTTCATTCATATTTTTTTCTCAATTAGATTTTGCTACTTCAAATTACATTCACTAACAATTCACTCTTTTTGAAAATTTAAATGATTTTTTATTGATACAAAACACCCCTAACATGACCAATAACAAATATGTTTTAACTATGAGGTAAATAATGTATGGTAGTTGCATTATCGTGACTTGATACCCGATTATTAGCTGAATGATTCCAGAAATAACTGTCGTTAGATGCGAAACTAGGAGACATAATACGTCTAAATGGTATTTGTTACTATTTTTCTTAAAGAAACTGACGTAGGTAAGAAACTTCATTTTCCATTACATTTGCAATTAATCTTTGGAACAAGGTCTCTACCAGTACAAGAGAGAAAACCCTAGACAAGTGAAAAAACTTTTTTCCAGAATCTCTGCTCATTATTAAATTAATAAATTCATTTGTATGCATTTCTTATCTTGTTTACTACACATGCGACAAGACTTGCAAAGTTGGTGTCATGTATATTTGTGTTTACTTACTTACATATGAATAGTTTCCAAAAGTACACTATCAAAGCATTCATTTTTCAAGTGATAATATCTTCAGAGCATTCCTTTTAATAATAAGTATCAAGCATGCAGACAATCCTGTATGCTTGCGACTTGCAGTAGAACAGTATATTTTTTCTGTCCTGTGAAATAATAATCTGGAAGAACTCTATCCCTTGCGGCCTTCATCGCAAATTTAAAAGCCCCTTTATACCTCATAGTCCAACTTTACCAGAGTAAACTTCGCCAGACATAGTAATATTGCCGTCAGAGGGCTTGTGCGCTAGTGGGCTCCTTCCTTCCATACACGCCAAGCCAAGAACATACGATTAGGAAGGCAGTTCGGGTTTCGCCCTCGTGCTAGTGGTACGTTGACTAAGCTGAAGACGCTCGCTGCTTCTACGCCTTCCTACACGCAGTACTGCAAGCTGTCACCGAGTGAGTATCTTACCCCTAACCCCACTGACTAACCTCAATCCGCACACTTTAAATTCTCTTCCATTTTACACATGTCCTTTGGACAAACAGCTAATAAGTTACCAGTCAATATCTGGAGTAATGGGAAGATTTCAGTCCGGAAATCAAACTCTCAGGTCATAACTAATCGCTGGAACCGCAACTTCGTGTGCGGGGCACACAACCAGTGAATCCGGTACCGCTACTTCGCCAATTCATTTCGAAATTTCCGCCCTCGAAAGACGAGCAATTTGGTGGGACCGCGACCAGCACATCTGATTCTCCTTGACCTCTCACCAGCACGCTCCGACGCCCTGTGAACGGGGCGCGGGGTGACATCACTGTGGAGGTATCGGAAGGGTCAGCAACCCAAGGGGGGAGGGTAGGGAAGGAGGGAGGAGGAGGCGAGTGGGAAGGAAACCGGCGTTCGCCCGACAACGAGTATTTCACCCGCTCCCTCCGCCGGCGCCTGTCCTGGAGGAGGGGCATTTGACGCATGTTATGAGCGCGTGCATTGCCTATATGACCGAGCGTAATCGGCATTATGAGGAGGGCGCGACGCGGGATGGCGCGCGTGGGAAAGATGAGACGTGCGCGTGTGTACTTACTTACGTGGGTACCTTGGGCGCAATCGCTGGCTGTCTTCAATCCCCTGCTATTTCTCTGTTCTCACTCTTTTCTCTTTCACGTGTCTCGGGGTGACGCAAGGTATGCGGGCCGTCAGGGTGGGGTGCAGTGCGTCGTTTCGGCTGGAAATTGCGATGAGCGCCTTCTTCTCACGTCTTCTATCCCATAATCCATTGCTGCGAGGAGGCAACACCACCCCACTCCGTCCTCCTCAATCCCTCTCCCCATGATTCGCTCCGTCACTGCGTGCCCCCCACCCTATTCCTTCCTATCCCGGGAATGGGTGGGAGAAGAGATCACCATTTTCCCAGAGGTTAGTGGGAGTGACTCAGTACTGAGGGAGTGTGCGGAGAGGATTTTGAGTATGATTCTATAAAGCGAAGCTATGCGTCCCTAGTGTTCTGCTTGAGAGTCATCTTGCCTTATGAAGCCTCGCGATGGGGTCAGTATGTAAATGAAAATAGCGTGAGTCCTCTTCGGATGATTCTTGGGGTGGGAGTTGCTACCTTTATAATGTACATGTATATCGGAATCAATTCCGAATTATTAGAAGTTTATGCAGAAATATTTCTCAGTATGCCGGGAACAAATGGAAAAATGCTGGGAAATACGAGAGAAATACAGGTCCCATTATCTCGTAGCTGAGATAATGGGGCCTTTATCCCAAGCTGTCTTCAAGATGTTGAATTTATACATATCAGGCGTAATGCTTGAATAACTTTTAGTTGAGCTACCTTACGTTGTGTTGAATTTGAAAATTTGCTGACGAACTACTCCTTGCGCCATTGTTCTAGAAACAGTAACCGAAGGTATGGGACAAATACAATGTTCGTATAAAAAGTATCGGGAAAAGTACGAGGGTCATCCGGAAAGTAGTACCCGTTCGTGAAATAAAGACACAAAAGTAAATATTAACAAACATAAAAAATTTTATTTGAAAGAGGATACTTTAAACTACTTCTCAACATAATCTCCAAGCAAATTAAGGCATTTGTCATAACGTGTGACAAGTTTCTGTATTCCTGCTGCATAGTCCTTCGCCGCCAGCTCATTGAGATACGCGAGGGACCCATCTTGCACAAATTTTTGCATAATGCAGATGGTGTTTAACAATTTCATGAACAATTGTTCGAGAAACATTGGGAAAATGCTCACAGATGTCATCAATTGTGACGCGCCGATCGTTCCTCACGAATTCGTCAACTGAGCTCACCAGTTGGTCTGTAATGACAGACGGTCTCTCCGAACGCTCATCGTCGTGTGTGTTCCCCCTCCCCATGTTGAAGTTGCGACACCACCGCCGAACAGACGACTCGTCCATTACATTGTCTCTATACACCTCCTTTAATTGGCGATGAATATCACATGGGCGAACGTTTCTTGCATTGAGGAATTTAATCACTGCCCTCACTTCACAACTGGCGGCGTTCTCAATTTTTTTAAACATTGTAAACAATCACAGAAACAACACAGGCAATGCTAGCGTCACGCAACTTGGCTCAGAGAAGGCAGACAAGCCACTGAAGCTATCTGACCTCGTCCAGCGGCTACTCGCGTCGTCAGCACTTCATGCGGCACGAACGGGTACTACTTTCCGGATGACCCTCGTAGATTTATTTCAGATATTGCTACGTCTCAAAATCCTTCAAGCAGGTACATCCCTTAAGCGTTTACAGACGTTTGGCAGCGGCTTTTCTACGAACGGGTTTTCCATAAAATGAGCGATTCTTTTCAATTAATTTGTTTTCAACGAGGATTTGCGAAAAGAAGTCTACTCGTTTGTGCGTACAAGGCAGTTTGGACTCAACTTTTAGATTTACCTCTGCGAGGCTCTATTTAAATTAAAGCACGTCCAATTAATAAGCTCATATTCAAATTATAACAAACTGAACAAAAAAATTAATTACCAAAAGGAAGATATGGTGAAAAAAAAACCAACTGTAATTCGCAAATTCCTCCTTTTATCCACAAGAGTTGAGGAATAATTGAAATATTCTTATGTATTATCTTAATGAATCTCAGTCTGTTTTACGCCTGTTTAAGAGTTATTAAAATTCAATGTAGTTTTCCAGCAACAATTAATAGCTTTATAATTAATACGCAAAGAAATTTTGGTAATCAGTACTTCGATTTCAATGAGGTGTGGGTTCTACCTGTGAGAGAAAGTACGAGACTCGTAGTAAATTTGAGTTAAATGTCGACGAATGAAATGGAAGCTTTCAAAATTTTCCGCGAATTTGTATTTTATTCATCCTTGAAAATCAAGCCTTATTGTGACATAGTACTCAAGTTCGATGAATTCCACTCCATGAGTTTTAATGCTCGAAAAGGTTAAAGGTAAAATATTTTTCCATTAAATTCCCAAAGAGTTATGAACTATGTTATAACAGATTAGATACGTTGTTTGGATTTAGAAATAAAATTATCCTTTACACGAATTCCCACCCAGAAAAGATATTTTTCTGATTATTCTGAAAAAGCGAAAATTTCATTGACATTTCAAAAAAGCTACTGCTTTGTAAATTTATCAAAAAGCGAAAATCAAAACGCTTGAATAATTAAATGAGTTATTTTGAGCCGTTGAACATTACATCCGTCACATAACTTCCAACTGAATCGTATTAAATTATGACAATACAGGAATGTGGAAAATTCTGGAAGGAGGAGGAGGGAGGCCGGGTTGATGAACCGAATAATTCAGAATTGGAACACGTCAAATCTTATAAGGTATAGTATATTAAGTAGTTGTGAAAGTAGCCATTGATGAGGTCCGCCGATATAAGGAACACTTAATGAAATTGCATGGGATTCATTATTTTGAAGTGGAAGCGATGACCGTAGAAGTGTGAGACGGGGATGGGGGTTGGGGAGGATCTCACTTGTAATGGGGATGATGGGTGAATTCATCGCTTCAGTAAGGCTCAATTTGGAGAGTGATGGAGGAGAGGTGGGCAAGCTACGGAAGACTGGCGTTATAAAAAAAGGCAAGACGTGTGGAAGGGGTGGCGTGTGGTATATTTTCATGGTATGAACAAGCTTTCGCGAGGAATAAAGGATAGAGAGAAAAAGTAAGGCAAAAGATACTTCTCGGCTTGAGTCTTCTGGTGATATAAATAAGAGTAGTGCACCAGCAGTGAATTAGGGACTTTTTTTTACCTCTTCGGCTCAAGAAAAATCGTAAGAAATATCTTCAAAACTGAAATTTTATGAAATTAGTTCACCTTAATAAATAATAATTGTAGTAGTTTTAGGGGAGTCGACCGACAGCTGACGTCATTTACGCCATTAGGGATGGACAGGAAAGGATGGAGGGTGGAGAGGAACCCGGTGTCGGCATTAGCCTACTCTTAACGAAAGGCGCCAAGGGGTCCGCGGCTTAACGTCCCATCCGACCGACGGCGTACTCACTCAAAGTGCCCTCCACAAAGCAACTCAAGTAGGGATCGGGATACCACTGACATATATCTGCCGCCGCCGGGATTCGAATCTAGGCCCTCTGGGTAGGACGCCAGTGCGTTAGCCCCCGTAACATCCCGATCCCTCGTAATATATAATGATTATTAGGCGAAAGGGAAGAAATGACCAATTTCTACGGTATAATTAAGAATTACAATATTCTCGCATTTTTAAAAGGCTATTGAATGGCATTGAAGCCATTGACATATAATTCAATTTAAGTGTTGATATCCCCTTGCGCTTAAGCAATTACAAAGAGAAAATTTATAATGAGGGATTAAAGCTATCAAATAACAAGCAGATAATAATTATCAAGTAATTAGCAGTGAATACGCATAGGATAAAAGTGAAAATAAGAATTTCCTGATTTTTCCTTGCCGTCCACTCAGTGAGAACTAAACCAGTGCACTTGATTAAGAAGTAAACTTAAAAAGAGCTGATAAAACGCTTATTTTTCCTTAAAGGAAATAATGGCAGTTATTCCAAAGCTTAACATCAATAGTATTAATTACGATAGCATTTTAGCAAACGAGAAGTGTGCGCTCACTCACGTTTTTTGGGTAATTTTTGTTTGCCAATAATATTTACTTTAAAATTATGAAATGCGTCGTAGGCACTTAGTAAAATTTTAACCTTGATTAGACCTACGTGGAAATAAATATGATTTACCACAATGGTGTTGACCCTATTAGTGTTAATAAATTGAGCCCATATTATGGGTTATTATGAAATAATTGAATTTCGGGATATACTCTATACTGGATAATAAAATTCAAATTCAACCTTTAATAGCTTTCCTGAGGTTGTTTCTTGGCACAGACAATGGTAAAAATTAGCTGCCTGGACTAATACGGCTTTTGGCATTATTCACATATGCATTTTATCGATTTATATACTGATTTTTGAATTCGGTAATGATTTGCTTATCGATTTTACTCCTTTGCTGGAATTTAATTCCACGGAACAAAATGCTTTATTCGATATTATTCCATGTATATTGCTAAAGATTGCCATAGTATCAAGCTCAACAATAAACTTTAATATTGAAAACATAGAGCTTTATCTTAGTTATATAGATTATTAACTTTTTCAAAGAGTGACAGTGAGAGAGAGAAAATTATGTAAACCGTTATGATTATGAAATAAATTTGAGAGCAAAATAAATAAAATGACAGTGTGAATTGTTCAATTCAATGCAATCAGATTTATGTTCAAAAGAAAAATGTGCAAAATAGTTCTTTTAGCTGATCCAAATTTGTTAGCACATAAGAATCACATCTTATAACATCTAAAATTCTTCAAATATTTTTATTTAGAAGATAATAACTTAACGGAACAATTCCCCCTTAATGCTAGCTTCTTTGAAAGCAGTTGTTAGAAAATGTTCGCCATTGAAATTTGAATCAGTTCATTATTTCCATTTGAGGAAAAAAAACTTCACTACAATTCAGTCATCATTCTAGAGATTGGTTTACTGGAGCCATTTACTCCATTATCCTCTCAGCTAGCCTCGTCATTTTCTCGTAACTCCTTTTACATGTCATATTATCTCTTTCTCTAATTCCATTCGTACTTCCTTATTTCCTCGGAAGGTAGTTGTGTCTTTCGATAGATAACCCTCATAAAATGGCATTTTTTTCTTTTCACAGCTAGCAAATACCTTCTGTCATCCCCGTCTCTTATTAGGATGTCATTGATGGTAAACTACTTCCATTTTATCTTCATCATTCATCCACGTAGAACCACGCATTCCGTTACTTCCAATCATTTCTCTTCTGATGCTGTTTATGTCCCAGTCTCACAATACATTTTTTGCTTCATAAATGCACATCAGACGAAGGTACTATTTGACAGGCTTTTTATGCTTGGTCCATGATTCGCTGACCTAATTTTAAGTTCGTGTCTTCCTCTTTTATATGAGACAGATTTTTATCTTTACCAATTTTAGATCTTCACATATGACGTATTTGTAGTAGTGGTAGTAGTATTTAGGGGAGGCGACCGACAGCTGAGGTCATTTGCGCCATTGGGGATGGACAGGAAAGGATGAAGGGTGGAGGGAAACCCGGCGTCGGCATTAGCCTACTCTTTGCGAAAGGCGCCAAGGGGTCCGCAGCTTAACGTCCCATCCGACGGACAATGTACTCACTCAAAGTGCCCTCCACAAAGCACCTCAAGTAGGGATCGAGATACCACTGCAAAATATTCAACACCGCCGGGATTTGAACCCGGGCCCTCTGGGTGGGAAGCTAGTACGATAGCCACCGCACCAATCCCGATCCCCCCACGTATTTGTATAATATTGTATCGTTTTCACCAGTTTTATCGAACGGAGGCTAAAGTTCTTGTCCGTTCATTGTTTTTGCCTGGCAATTTTTATCGCAATGTAATTAATTAAGCGTAGCATGCCAACTTATTCTCCGTGTATACGATTTCCTATCATTAATACTTAAAGTTTTTTATGGGTTTTTCAATATTTGATTTGAAAGGAATGGCCGAAAAACTTATTTCTGACGAACTCCTCTCTTGATATTCTAGTTTCTTCAGTAGTGCTGCAAAGTTTTCCCTCTATCTTCATACTGAGTGAAAATGGCACTGCGAATCTTACTAGATCAACCCTAGGTTCTGAAGGGAACTAAAAATTCTTTTACAGTCAACGATATAAAATAATATCTTCCAATAGAGAGATAATATGATGCGGCTGATATTTTTTTCGGAATTTCCTCTTTGGAGAACACCTATTGCCATAAAGTAGTTTATCATGCTTTGTTTCTTCTAAAGCAAAATTCATCTTTGTCGAGGATTTCTTCTGCCTTTCCTTCTAACCCTATGAAAATAGATCTCGAAATAAGTTTGATACCTCGGGGAATGTCTTTCTAAAATGTTTTGCGTTTTTGTTTTCTTCATCTTCAGACTTTCATATTCTTTTGCAAAGCCATAGCATTTTCTGATTTGCATTGATATCCCTTAGGAATTTGAATAATCTGTTGTTCTCACGGCATATTTGGCCAACTTGAAGAGATTTCATCAATTTTAGGGGCCTTGACCCTCCGTAAATCCTTGACTGCCGTATCATATTCTAGTCTAAATACAAGTCCTCCTTTTTGACGTTAATAGTAGCGTCTCCATTTTCAAGTAATCTTTTACACAATTCTTTCTCATTGTAAGTTTTCTCCAGGTCTTAGTTGCATCTCGTCGTATTTTCTTCGTTGTATATCAGAATTCGTCGCTTAAAATTCCGAATAGTATTGCATTTTGTATGAGGCTCTCTTAAAGTTTCCATTCTCTAGGGCATCATATTTCACATATCCCAATTATGTTGAAGCAAATTCTTTGTATATCTACTTTAGGATTTTGGCGTAACAAGCAGCTCAATAGTGGTCTTACGTTCAGGTTGGTCATTCCTGGCAGTTTTTTTATATCACTTGCAATACGAACAAAGTAATATACAGGTAAATGTATAAGTACCTATAAATACCTATAAGTTATTTAGTGTAGTTATTTATTGTGACAACTTTGTTTGTTAACTTACAGAGCAACAGCTCATTTACAAAATCGTCTCTGGAGATCCAAAAACCCCTCACGCGGGATAGCCGTGGAATGAAGGAATACACAGTTAGACTTAAGAGGCAGAAGAATTTGAAGAAATTAAGGCAGAGCAGCACAATCAAATTAAGGCCGAGGGAAAACGAATGAGAAGTTTGAGAGAGAGAGAGAGAAACAACTGGAATATTGGCGCAGGGCGGGAGTGAGTGTTAAAGGGGTGAGGAATAGTTTCAGCGAAATTGTTTCCCGGCTCAACCTTGAGTGAATTATAAGATCAAATAAGCTTACGCACGGGAGAAGAGTTAAGGAGGGAAAAGACTGAGGAAGAAAAATGTTTGCGTAAACAATGGGGAGACATTATGGGCTGTCCTGGGAACTGGTTTGGAGGCAAAAATAAAGTTTACTTGGAAGATGAAACCGGTAGCCCTCCGGGAATATTACAAAATCCCAACCTCCTGCACAGTCACTATGAGTTCAAAAAAATGCATGTTAGACGCAGATATGTATGGTGAAGTTGTTCAAATGAATAGTCATCTCCATCAATAAGATTAGAGGTTATGCTGAGCGTCCAGCTAGTTAAATGTGTGTCCAACTTAGTCACCGTATTTTAAATGACTGGAGCTTCCGATTCTCTCCCCCTTCCGTAATGTCTATCAAATTGTTTCGTGATTATCTTTCTTGTTGTGCATTAAATTATATAGACGCGAAATGCACTCAGTAATTGAAGTACCTACTGAAATTGAATTTACAAAATGTACTACAATGCAATACATGTTCACCATCTTCGGAGCAACGTTGGAAGTGGAGGAATTAGGAGTACTTGGACGGAGGGAAATCTCATTCGGACGAGTGTGGCGGGTGTGGAAGGGGCATGTGGGAGGGGGTGGGGTGACCCCTGGGAGGTTCGGGATGGGGGCGAGATTCACTTATGCACGTTGGCGTACACGCAAGCGCCGTCGACGCTATGCCTCCGGCAACGGGCGGCGGCAAAGTGCGGTTCGAGGGAACCGCGGAGATGTGGCGCCGTGATGGGATGGGGAGGGGGGCGAGACGAGCGAATAGCCCCGGGGTCGTGATGAACGTGGCGGGGGTGGTTTTGAAATTGAAACTGGCGAGATGGCGGTTCGAAGCAGATGGAATGAGAGGGGGCGGAGTGAAAGAGGGGAATTGCAGGGCCTGGGCGAGAAATGAGTGGCATGAATGGCGCCTTTGGGCACGCAGAGTTGATGCGTTCGCTAAGCTCCAGAGAGAGTTGAGGATTAATTCAGGGGAACGTCTGACAAGTAGGTAGGTGCAGGATTACGTTACGATTTGAGTATATTGGTTAATGGCTCCCAAATTGTTCAAGTCTTGCTTGAATTTGCGATGGGTACGCTATTGTGAAATCGCATTAACAATGAACCGCACCGTAAAAAATGTAAAAAGGCTAAGGAGAACTTAATAAAATAGTTATAATTTATGAACTCGTACGACCAAGTATCATCTTTTCTATCTTTCTTATTCAAATGCTTGCAATGTAATTTGAATTTGATTCTGTACGGTAAATTCTTTGAAAATTCCGTGAAATTAATCTGAAACCCAATTCTGTAGGACAGAATATGAAAACCATAAAGCAGTAGGTATGATTATACTCAGGGAAAAATTATTTCAATTATACTATTATCAGATTATTGGACAGCAAAGAAAGTGGCTACTTAAATGGAATGTTTTTTCGGATTTCGTAACGGTACGAGTACACATAGTGTATTGTATTCTATTTGGAAGTCATCAAATGGAATAGGTTGTTAATTTGATTGGTCACATTTTTAGGCAAATGCCTCTTTGTATCAGTTTCGTTTAAGAACGCGGCAAATTTAAATTCGTCAAGAAAAAATGTGCTCATGTACAAGGGGCATACTTACGAAAAGTCGGTGATTTATCGGCGGAAGTCTTTGCAGAAAAATAAAGAAAGGATTAAATGATGTTTAATTGTAGGACGTGGGGTTGTATGGCACAGAAACTCGGATTTTCGTTTAGAATGATGAGAGGAGGTTGAAATATTTTTAAGAAATGGGTTTTCATAGTTATAGGAAAAGGAACCTGATACGCGAGTAAAACAAGCCATGAAGCATTTGACACGGTGAGGGAAGAGGAACATTTGGAGATGAGAATCGGAAAAAGGACGGAATGAGTAGATATTTTCGTGGCCGAATGTTTATGAGAGTGAATGTTTGATGATACGAAAGAAAAATCCAAGATAGGCAATTTTGGTTGCCATGATTGGGTAGAACTAAGAATAACCGAAGGAGGAGAAACGTAAAAGATGCTTTTACTATAACCAGAATTATTTCATAACCCATGGAAGAATTCCTCTTCAGGAGGCATATAATATCTTCCAAATACCTTAGGTTTGGTATGTAGTTATAGAAAATTTACAAATTTTCAATGATTTTTCATTGCTATCCTATTACCCAGCTATTGCCATATTATGCGAGGACTACCCGTAACTGAATGGACAATTAAAAGGAAATATGAGTGAAATCAATGTGTGACAACAATTGAAAAAGCACGATTAGTAAAATAGCAATAGATGAAGCACCTAGAAGGAAGAGAAGCTTAAGTTAACCACGCAGGTGCGGTGTAGGGAATATTAGTTACTATTACAAAATAATGAATTTCGCGTATTAATCCGTAACAATAGCAAGGTTGATTTCCAATAAGAGTAACCAAAGGGAAGAGAACTCAGTCACATGTGCGAGGATTGGGCAATGTGCCTTGACCTCCTCGTATCTTCTTTGCGAACGATAGGATACAGCACCGTTGAGTGTCAAGGATCTCTTCACAGAGTAAGAGTATGATAAGTATCTGGCTTTACACGAGAGGTTGAGCGACAAAGGATATGTATCCCACACTCTTGGAGATAACCCCGAGAACTTCAGCAGCACAATAAAACTTTAAAAGATATTGGCGTAATTACTTAAGCATGTTTTAATGTTAGAATTATATGATTTTATATATAATGTTTTATAAATTCTACCGATTTCTATTTAATTGCTAAATATATAATTTGCTTTAAATAGGCTGAAAGTAGTGCTAAAAGACAAATCTAAGTTTATGTATACCTACCTAACCACGCGGGAGATGGTCAGATGGTATTCTCAGATACAGGAAAATACCAGAGAGAACTGGTGGAAGTGACTGCGGAGAAGAAGGAAAAGGGTTATTTTTATTTGTTTACATGTATCCTCTTCATACCCACCTACGTATGTTGAAGAGAGAATCAAGTACTGACAGGAAATGTGGACTAAGAAAGTGTTTTAAAGGTTTACATTAGGAGTAAAATCAATTTGAAAATGCCCTAAAAACTTTACAGAAGCTCGCTTGAAAATAATAAAGAATCTCGGGCCACGAGTTACAGGTATAACGGTATACGAGTTACCTGTATAACGATGCATCGGTGTGGTAAGAAACGGCTTAGGAGAAATCTTGAAATTAGGAATGATTTCTAAATTGGAGATTACAAAATAATCGTATTAGGAAAATATAACCAAGATCTTGATGGAAGTAGTGTAATTTTAAGTCAATCACCAGTGCTCGAAATCTGAAGTAGATAAAAATCAGTAAATCACTTACGTAAGGTCATAAAAATAAAAGAGCGCAAAGCGGTCTCAACTCAACATTATAAAAAATGTATCTAACTACTGACGTAACTTGGAAAGAAAAAATTAAACAATGCAGCTAAAAAGAACATCTGCATCTCATCCGCCCAACTTCTCAATCTGAGAATAAAACTCGTGCCCTTGAAGACAAACACCATGGTTTTGGTCTTACAATGCACCTGAAAATGGATATAAATACATCCTCATTAATTCAATTTTTGATCTGAATTCATCTCAGGGGAACTATTCATCTTCGCGGTAAGGAAAGGTGTGAAGGCATAAAAGAATTGTATGTTGGGAAACGGCCACGCTCATGGAAACATATGCATTTCATACAATGAAATTGAGAAATTATCTCTAACACTGACGCCATATGAATGAAAGCGAGAGCTGTCAGAACTCTCTTCTGCTAATAAATGCGTTCCATTAAAGTCCGTAAATTTAAGGGCGTTCATTGTGACCGCCTTCCCCGAAGGTCTTTCAACATCCGAGTTAACGATTATATAATGAATGCACTCCACTGGTGTCGTGATAGAGCACAGCCAAGGATTATGTATCTAATTCTATAGCTCAAGTTACAAGGCACAGTCCCGCTACACCAAACATTTAGAAATAACTTTTACTTTGAATGATGTACTGGCCTCCTTTGTTACCATTCGTCACGTTTATGCGTCAACGCACACAATTAGCTGGAATTAAATACTAAAATCAGTATTTCAATCATAATAGTTTGATGAAATTGAAAAAAAGTAAACGCAGATGAAGGTTTTAGTAAATTATTCAAAGAAATTTGGTTAATGTGATAAACCTGACAAAATAATCGATTCTTGATCCCAATTGGTGAATCGTGGACCCAAATCAAGATTATACCTACAATATTTAATTTATTGATATCGACATTAATTGGTCCACCAATAAGCGCTCTTAAATGACAAGAAAAGTCAATCTTAATGTATGCATTTCGTAAATGTTTCCACGTTAAGATTGAATATATCGATCGTGAGTGAATAGTGTCAATTACTCCCGTATTTTTATAATTCTTTTAAAATAAATTTCTAGATAAATGGCCAAATTTTGCTGAAAAATACAATATTTTCCCTACTCTGCCACCTAGTTTAATTCACATTGAGAATGACGAAAAGGTACCGCAAAATCATTTCCAGGATTAAAGTAACCTTTTACTCATTGTGTTTTCCCCACACGCCTCCTTCATTATTAACTGTTAGCAGTAGTGTATCGACTTAGGATAGGTTTTTCAGAACCCTGGCACTGCACACTTCTCTCGCTTAATTACGTTATTAGCACCTAATCTTTTCTTCTCTCGAACTTGCTTTTCCAGCATTTCCCATTAATTACTGTCTTTGACATTCCATTGTGTGCCGATATCTCTTGCATCCACCTGTCCATCCTACTTCGAACTTCTTCCGAAAGCCGTCTCTTCCCCCTTACCATGCCTAAAACTTCATCGCTTATTTTCATTTTCGTCAATTTTATTTTCTCCATTCTGCTACACCCATGCATCTCAAAAACCTCGTCTACGCCTATTCTCAACGATCAAGTTTTCGTGCCCTACGAAACTATTATAAATATTAAAAGTTTTACAAGATTTTTCTTTACGGTTTTACGTAAGGTATCTATGGAGCATTATACAAATACATGTTGGTTGCATTCAGCAGGTATGCGTGTACGGTATGTGTTTCTTTCTATCCATAATTTCATTTTTGCTATGGCTTTACATGCACCCCTCCCCTTTTTAAACACAGACTTATCTTTCTAAGTACTCATTCTCCCTCTTCCCCACCCTTTTGTTGATGATCGTAGGTACTCCATTTGCCACTTGTGAAATCAAACCCAAATGTAATTGTACGATATATATGTCTCTATATACCTATAGTCCTTGCATACCGCTGCTTTTCCTATTTTGCGGGATGGTATCACTATTCATCTAACAAAGTCTTCACGCTTATATCCTTTCCATAAAAGCTCTTCCTACCTCGTTCTCCGAAATTCTTGAGTAGCTCTGCAGGGATGTTATTCATCACAGGACATGTGTTCTTCGATTTTATATCCTTAAATGCCTTTCCTATCTCGTAGTGAAGTGCTTCGGGTCCTAAGCTATCATTATCGGCATAATATTTCCCTGTTATCTTTACCAAATTTGGATTATTTTTACGTTTCTTCCATCTTGTACTTCTACTTCATCAATAAAACTAAACCCGTTGCACCTCCAATAGTGTCAACAGACTTTCCTTTCTTACATACTGACAGTACCTTCTTCTGTCAATGTTACCCGCCCATTTCGCCCTGCCTCTGTAAAATTTCCATTTTCTTCCACTGCTCTTTTTACCAAGATTCCTTTGTCCTATTATTTTCTCACCTCAGTTTGCTGCTTATCTCTTTGTACTTTGTTCTCCCAATTATGTGTTAAAGATCTCCCATTTCCTTCAATTATCCACATTTCTAATCATATATTGGGTATTCCATGGCTCCTTGAACCCTTTTCTATTTTGCTGTTCCTGTCATTTCGTTCGCTGTTTTCTTTATTCCTAGTTGAAGAAATTCCTTTATTTTTTCTACCTTATCCGTCTCCTAATCGTCGTTTAGAATTTATCCTCTTCATCCTAATCCTCCTCCGTTTTCACCCCAGTAACGTCTTCTGCATTCAATTTATTATGCTCCTTTCCTTTCTCACTCTATTCGATTTGACATCACGCTTCATGAATACGAAATTGTGATCCAAACCCGCATCTGCTCCCGGGAAACTGTGTGTGTTGATCACGCTATCCCTAAATTCATGTCCAGCCATAATAGAGTCTAACTGATATCTCACTGTATTCCCCAGAATGTTAAATGTGCGCCTACGTCTCTTGTGGTGCTTAAACCAGGTGTTAGTAGTAATAGTGTAGGATATTAATACTCTCTGGTTTACTCTCCGCGGTTATTCCTTCTCCTAAACCATACTATTCGACCCCACTCCTGTCTCACCCATCTCATATCTCTACATCTCAGTGTTTTCTTCTAGGTTCACTCGCAATAATTTCGTCTAACTGATCGTTTACACTATTTAATTCTTCTTCCATTTGACTGCTTTTCGGAATGTACATACATCTGGATTACCACGAGGTTGATCGGATCTCATCTTATTTCTACTAATAATATTTTGTCATTATAGCTGTTTCGCGTTCACTTCACCCCAGTTTCCTACTTATTATGAGTACTTAAGCTACTCCACATCGAGTCTCCGCCCTCAGCTATATATTGATCTCTAACTATCTCTCCAATAATCCATTTTCACCTCGCCTCAAATCTTTTCATCTCATCCTCGCATAGTTATAACACCTCTTATCTTTTCGCTCTTCATCTCTGCCTTTTCAATAATGGCTGAAATATTATTATGATTTTATTTATTAAGGGCTGAAATCACAGAATGAATTTAACTTGATTGATTATGAGGCTTTTCGCCATATTCACAGTGTATGTTGGCTACATTGAGAAAGATATCATCTATCTTTCAGGTGAAACGGCAAAATTATTAGATGGCCCTTAGGACATCATAACACAACAAACGAGTGTTTCTGGTAGAGATCTGAAAATAGATTATTTCCATGTCATGAATATTTTAAGAGAAGAATTTTAGTGATATTCTTCCCCTAGAACTTTATATATGACCATAATGTCAAGGTCTATGTGAAACCAGAGTCCGGTATTTCTCAAAAATACTTGGCAATAAATAAAATGATGGAAATCAGCGCGTCTTCTCCATCTAGCTTATCTTGCGATAAATTTGCCACAGTTAATCATTCTTCCACTATGCAATAAAAGGGAGAGATATAGGATAAGATGTAACACTTGATGGATACCGTGTCTCCGTGCGAGTCTTTTGCTTTTCGGCTTTCCGCCAAACAGCTTTCTGCTTTTCCAAGCATCCCAATGACTTGTGAGTATATTTTATCAGCCAATTCGTAAAAAAATCGTCGTACTCCATTAAGGTACGCTGATATTGGCACCAATATTATGCTTTCAGTCACTCCATCTAACCTCGACCCATCCTCATTAAGGATGTGAGCTGTCGGTTGTATTGCAGGGAATTAAAGCAATGCGAACCTCAGTTTAACCGCTAGGTGGTCACGAGGAGTGAAGTTCTTTTTCCCTCGCGCCCACAAAACCGCGGTTGGTGCCAGGAGTAATAAAATACCCGAGTCACAGTGAATCCTTCTGAATGATGGAAACAACTCTTTAAGTTTTATCCATTAAGTTTTTTCTTGGCACCACCTCCGTCACTCGACGTCCGATGCAATTCTATTGGGAACGGTTTAGTACTCAAGCGAATTATTTATAAGGAAAAGGTCTCATTGGTGAGAATTGCAGTCCTCTTAACGGAGTTTCCGGGTAGACTGTTAATTCCTGGCGTATGAAGTATCAACTTGGAATCAGCTGGGAATTTGCCAGAAGAGCAGGATTCTCTTTGCCGTATACAGTGAAGGAAACGATTCTTCCCCTGGACCTCCATGAAATATGCACACGTCCTAAGAATGATCCGTGGCCCAGAAATAGCCCAGAATGAAGATTTAAGTTAGAGGGTTATGGAGTAAGATTGGTTACTTATTAATTTGATTTATATTCATGTATACATAATAGCTACTTAATTCAGTTGAATTAGTGAGCTCTTTTTCAAAATTTCACTGAATGCTAATGATGAATTGCATTTTCTCATGTGAATCCCTTTCATTGCCAACATATTTTACTCAATTTTAAAATTATTTAAATTGAACTGGTGGCAAATTTTACGCGATTAGACTGGCAATCACTATAAGGCACGACAAGGGTACAGTCGCTTTGTTGCAGTGGGTACTTAGAGTTGTGTTGTCTCCGGATCGTCTCAACTCCGATCAAACCGTGGAGAGCAAGTGTGGAGACTTGCTACGTATTTGTTATGGCATTGGATATAAGTATGGTGACTCACTACTGAGGCATAAGCCGTTATAAATAAATGGTAATTAAGTTATGGCCGGACTTTTGGGAGTAGAGGATGGGAAGTCATAATTTCAAAGATGCATCGTCATCATGGATTATAAATTCGAAGATTGGTTCGTAGGAGCTCTCCCATCTGTCGTGCTACCTGCTAATCTCTTCTTTCCCAAATAACTCCTTTCTCTGAAGTATTTCATCGCATGCTTACCTTAATTCATCCATGGATCTTCTTTGCGATTTCTCCCCCTCGCTTGTTCATCATAAATGGTTTTCTGTATTACTGTTGTATGTCAGATGTGTCCAAATTTCAGAATCTATTTCAATATCATTAGGTGAAAGAAAAATGAATCCTACTTTAATTATGAATTAGTGCCAAGGTAACAGATCTGATACGATATTACTTAATCCTGATAGCAGTTTTAGGGAAAGCAACCGATATTTAAGGTAATTTGCGCCATTGGGGATGGATGGGGAAGGAGGAAGGGTGGAGAGAAACCCGACGTCCGAAGTTTAACGTTCGATCCGACGGACGTACTCCACTTGAAGTTCTCTCCGCGGTTGACTCCAAGTAGGAATCCGGGTACCGCTGAAATATCTCTGCCTTCTCTAAGATTCGAACCTGGACCCTCTTGGTGGGAAGCCAGTCAGTTAGTTACCGCACCATCCCGATCCCATTGTTCCGCATCCTCATGTAACGCATCTCAGTATCACATATGGCGTTGAAGCAATTAGGTATCGATTGTAAATAATCTATATGGCAATTTTCTGAATGATAATATAAGAAACAATTCTCGATTGTTCCTAATTTAATGACGCTTTTTAAATGAATTATAATTGAATTTTTACTAAATTAGTATCAGTTGTTGAAAATGGAGCTAATATATTGCTGTCCAAGAATTCCTCATAGAGTTTTTTACCAAGATTTTGATGATTACAACCATTATTTTCCGCTGATTCCAGCAACGCACTAAAACATTTTTACTTATTTTGTATGGGAGCCTATTTGTTGCTGAAAGCATTTTATTCATATAGTGTAAAACTATTATGAGTAATTTCACGTCATTAACGAAGGATTACGATATTAAAAATATTGTCCTAAAAATAACATCGGTGACCAATGCCATCGGTAACTCTTAAAGGTAACAATAGTGAATTTCGATCATTACATTCATTTCATTGTGGCCACCAATGCAATTTACAAAAAAATCATACTTTATTAATGACTGAAAGGTAAGTCGAAGGTTATGTAATTCGTTTCAGATGTGCGTGCACATTTTTGTAACCGTTAAGTGGAGATCCAACTTAAGGTACTGATACTTAAAGTCGCTACAAGGAACTACTTAGTTAATATTTAAGTTTAAATTATTGTGCAGTTGGTTTATTAATCAACTTGGTGTTCTTAAAGCATCAGAAAATGGCTCGAATGTCTTCCACAGTTTTGCAGTTTTGCATTCTAGGAAGCAACGAGACCTAGTCAGAAGTGGCTCGTAAAATTTAGTCAAATCTCAATTAGCATCGATTCAGTTTTTAAAAAATGAAATCATCCATTTGGTTGAATCCACATTCATTCAAAGTTCATAAGTTGGAATCACTCGTGGCTTAACTCTTGTTGGATTGGAGCTCTCCTTTCCATATCAACTTCCTCTGGGACATTCTCTGTTGATTTACAGCGTGCTTTCTGACACGTAATTTAGTCTATTTGCCAGCTTTGAATGAGCCGGTTGCCTTTTTTCCCTGGTTAACTTCTTGTTATATCACAACAGCCCAAACCTTTTAGGGCTGTCCGCTACACCATTGGAAAAAATCGAGTTAAATTTTCGAGCATAATATACTCGTAGTGCCCGTCATTCGTGGCTCCATAACAATGGCCATGTATAAACGCTCCTGCATGGGCTCATCATCATCAAATCTAAAAAAAAACGAGGTCGTCAGTTGAAAAGGATGGTTTGGCATTGCACTTCACTCAATTTTCTCATTCATTTCTCTATTTCATTGTATTATTCTTGTTTCCCCGACTAATGTTACCAATATCATCTCCGTCTTCTATTCACCGCAGACTTAGTTTTACGTTCATATACGTATATCAGTCAGTCAAATATATTTTCGCGGATACTTTAATTGATGCAGCAGGACATAACTACATAATAGTGTTACATAGACCTCAACGAAAGTTTTACGCAGTTGACTTTCTTGCGGATTACGTAGAGTTAATGCATTTATAACTTTACTGGGCAGAAAATAATCCTGTTAAAGTATCATATATTTGTTAAGTTCTCGATCCATTAGAACGATGTAAAAGGTCTCATTTTTATGTGTAAGGACATTTAAAACTACGACGTATAAAATAACACGCAAATAACCATGTGTGAAAAACTACAATATTTTAAAATAGTTAAGTGTGTGAATTTTAATATTTTTACGTTTTGTTGGATGAGACTATTTATAGCGGCTGTGCCCCACCAAAACCTGAATTAAACGGCAAACTACCAACAATTACTAGGAAAGCGGAAGCGATGATGGAAGCGAGTGTAGGAAAGTAGACAAGGACCAAACCATCTCGAATAGGGACTTTATTCGTGTATAAGATTTTTTTACCTCGATTGCATGTGTATAATAGTGTATTTACTATGTGTTTTCCAATTTGAATGAATGTTGTTTTTATTATATGAATGTTGTTTTTATTGCATTTATCGAATCATGGTATAAATGATATTTTTCTGTGAACTACATGTAGGTAAATATAGAGTTCATAAATAAATGTAATAATACTAATTAATCTCTTGATGTGATTCTCCGTTGTGTGCGTGTAGTGCATCCGCGTCATATAAACATTCGTTCAGTCGACCTCCAGGCGTATTTTATTAGACCATCGATAATGGGAAGGAAATAATTTGATCTCTTTCAAATAAAAGCGTCATCACGGTCAGGATTGAGGCGTCCGATGCAGAATATTGAATGGTTGGAAAATATTTTATGATCAACGAACTTTGGCAGCTACAGCGCAGCCTTCTAAAGATAAAGGAGTAATGTCATAAAGGTGTAAATGATGAAACGGCTCGGCGAAAGTTGAATAAACCGAAGCGAGAATATGATTGGACGGGAGTAGAGGAGATGGGAAAGTGGTGGAGCAGGAATACCGGAGGCAATGGGAGTGTGTGAGAGAATGATAACTCCACAGAAACCGTTGTGGTTTCCTTCCTCTATCTCACTCTCTCTCTCTCTCTCCCACTCCCTCCCTCTCTCTCTCGCTCTCTCTCACGCACACATTAGCCACGTTCCATTCTCACTTCTCTATTTTAATGCTCCGCTCGTGATTGTCTCCGGGCGTTGCCGTGGCGGGAGTGATCTCTAGGAAGAAACGACGGCCGCATGGAGAATTCACGTTGAAGCTAGCGGCGATTTCATGTTTTTGTTTTTCGAAAACAAACCCCCCCCCCACACTCATTTCTCCATCGTGCTGCTGTCGCCGAAAGGGACGGAGGAAGCCCGAAAAAATATTAATGTGTATGTAATTTCTCTCGTGCGGTTTTTTTAGGTGTTGTTATTGGTTTACGTGTGTGTAAAAACATATTCTCGGACGAATGCGTTGATCTCAAAATCCTTTCCCTGTCGTTTAAAAATGTTTAGATCGGAATAGGTATTTAAAATAATTTTATTTCCTTCACTTAGGCATTTTTGCTTACTTAAAGCAATATATTTTTAATGGAAAATTCAACGTTTGGATTTCCAAAGAAAAAAGAGTCACAACATTCAGTCACATAGTAAATCAACCTAAAGAAAAGGACAATAAGGATCTAAAACCGATTTGAATTTAGTAAAGGCATTGGAAATTAAATGAATAACTGATTGGAAAAGTTGTACAAACATGCAGTTTTTGCAACTTCAAACAACCTGTGTTCCCAGTGTAATGATTTCGCAATTGTAAAAGCAAAGAAGGAGATTGATATAGCGTTGGCGTTGAAATAAAACTAAGTGCACAGCATGTCTGAGACTGTCAAGTCACAGCATAGCATTGTGAAGGAGAGCAGAGTGAGAAAACAAACGTACGGTGATGTGTTCGGAAAATTTTACTGGTCGTAGAACAGGCAAGGTGGGGAGGCACGGTAAATGAAGTGCTCGTATGTGAATGGCTCCAGTAAAACTTATTGCTTTGTGTTCAGTTTTCTGTTTAGTGCCTCGGCATGATTGCGTAACTTCGCGTTAAATTATTACACCGGTTGTATTCAAACTGGGAACTTTCCTGAGAATGCAGGAAATGGAAGGTGGGAAGCGAATGCTAGTAAGAAGGGAATGAATGCTCGGGAATATGCGATGTAAATTATGCGACGGCCGTTCCCTCCGTTCCTTAGAGAAGACGTGCTCGCAATATGTAAAAGTTGAAAGGGAATGGAGGGAGAAAACTTACGCAGGCGCATATGTTCGAATTTTCGATCGGAGTTTTTTTTCCCCTAGTCCTTGGAAGTTGAAAGGTCGCGCATGGGAGCAGGGAAAGTTGTGAATCGGTGGAAGAGGTCAACCGAAGAACAAGACGTAAGCTTGTTTGGTAAATGGGACAGGGGAATGGGAGGGCGAGGAGTGCTGTGATTGCAGACGAGGGCAGGGCGTGGAAACAAGAGTCGAAAGTAGAAGCGAGGTAACTGGAAATGAACTGCTCGCTGCATTCTCTCTCCCCCCGTTCTGATTTATACATCCTTGCCGCTCACTATTGGAAATTTGCCCTCCATTGTTCACGCCGGGGATTACTAGCGTAGAGTAAAAGTATAGCGTTATTACAGATGGGGAGTACTTTTCCACCCTTAAGTAACATTTACTTCTTTCAATAATCTCGTTGGTTAGAGGAAGTAAACAAGTTGGTGATTATGTCCAACCATTTGCTAAATTCTAGGTAATATCATCTTTTATACTGATGCTAATAGGTAGTTCATTTTCTTCCTACATTATGTTTACTGCTTATTTTTGGCCAACTATGGGTTCATCTAATTGAAACCATGGTACTTGTGACTAAGGGGTTGAGTATTTTGCCTAACCGGTATTTTATTTATTTCACTCGAAGTACATTTATGAACTAATAAGTACACTTATGAACTGTCATAATGGCTCTTAACCCGGAATCAATAACTGCCATGTAAAATTTAAAATTAAATTATTATCCAGCGATCATCATTATCTACTAAAATGGCGAATGAAAGTTTGCTGATATTCAAATAACTATTGCTTAAAATTTGATGCATAGGTTTTTGCTAAGCATATAAGGAATTTAATAAATCCGAAATCATTACTTTTGATATTGTTAGCATTTCTTTATGGAAATAGCCAGCTGATAAGTTCGGAGTCTTTTGTTTAAATCTAAGTGATTTGGCGTTTAAAAATTATAACTGTAATCGATGCAATCAAGCATTAAACTTCCGTGAAATGACGATTCAAAGATTTTAATCGTTGATTGATGCTAGCAATTTGGTGAAATTTTTTGTGTGAATTTAAATAAAACTTCCATTTCAGCATTATAATTGCTTAATTATATTAAAATATTTAATAGATATTAATTTTAAAAAATGTATTTTGGGAAATATATTTTTCACTATTTATTTCATCGTGCGTTTATTTCAGGATATTCGCAATGAATTTTTACGGCGTGAGATTCTTCAAATTACCGAATGAATACTGTTTGCTTTTAATTGAAAAACTATTCTTTTGGATAGAGTCAGGAAGAATCATTTTTGAATACCTATTACACTTACTTTATAAAACATTTGAAATAGCAGACATGAAGAGACAGTAGTAGTGGAAGTCGCGGTCTAAACATATTTCTTTCCCAAAGTTATTCTCTTTCGGTGAAAAATATTTTTTTTAATTTCAGACAACTTCCCGTGAGTGACAGAATAATTTTTCCACGAAATTTTGTAATTAATATTCCGGTTTTTCTGTCCTAAATATATTCTGGGCACGCACCATGGAAAATATGACATGCATGCAGTCATCGCCTTTGTGCCCCATACGCGACAAATGAGATGCACTGAATGAAGCAAAAATAAGGGAATGTAAATGTAAAATTAAAATAATTTAATAAAAGACGATACAGAAGGCAGACAAGTAGCAAATGAGTTGACGATAACATAACAATTTCTTTGTTTTTTATTAATCTTTTTATGCCGGCTAATTAAAGAAGAAGGCGTGAAGAAGTGCCCCTGAAAGTAATTCATATTAATTGCTGCGTTGATGATGCATAGGATCACGTAATACTTTCCCATAGATAGATTTGGAAAATGCATGAAAAGATCAGTAGTTTTATTCAAATGCGAAATCATCACATTGAAGTTATCGCAATATGAAGTCATCGAAATATATAAGGTTCGATAGAAGCCAATCGCCGGACACATGCGCATGCTATCGAAATATATCTAAATATATCATGCTATTAAATACTGCCCTTAAGGACATCACGATATTGTTCACTCAGTTTACAGAAACACAATTGAATTAAATGAAATTCATTATGCCTCCAACATTTATGAGAGGCATGTTAAATTCTCGTGTATTTCCTATGTGAAGTCCGGCCCTCTTTGCAACGCAAAGCTGGCTCAATATCCCTTTGTGACTAAAACGAATTATTAATTATCTATGCCAAGATTAAATACTTGTAGGCAAACGTTGTATTGTACTACGTGATCACTGCTTATCAAGAAAGAACACAAAGAAAGTTTGCAGACTTATATTTTAATGCAGCATTATTAGGTTGTTTTTTGAAGTAACGAATAGGTTTATTGGAAAAGCAAGTCTAAAAGTATGGGATTACCTCAAACGCATGGTGAAAGATGGTTTTGAGCAGAGAACTTTTTCATAATTTATGAAAATAATTTTAATTTGGAAATGATATTGAAGACCGTTTATATTTTTATAACTGTTTTATACTGATTAATTTTTACACATATTACCGCCCTACTGTGCCGTTTTTAAATCAATTCAAATGTCCAAATTTGTTACTTGACCAAAAGTATCTAACAGGATGATTGCATTTTAGAGCACACGAGTAGCAAAATATATTTTATAACTCGGAGTAGTATATGATTCGTTGCTATTTTCACATGCCATTTTTCTAAAGTTATAAGCTCTTGAATAGTTATTGTTTGCATTATATGCTTTTGATGCTCGGGTGACCAAAGAGAAGGCTTCTTCAGAGTATTCGCGGGCTCACATCAGTGTCCATGACCTCATTTGCTCAAGGTTAATGGGCATGGATCTTGCTCTACTGATGTTTTAGTCCGCCAGATCTCACGTCATTCTGTCTCACTGACGCAGGGGCATGGCGCTTAAAGAAAGAACCCATAAATAAAATGGCATTAAAATCAGCCCTGACTTCTGCGTGTCAAGTTATCTGTCGTTGGGAAGTCAATAAGTTTATTGACAATATTTCTTTGAACATAATAAAAGATGTAGAAGAAAATAATGAAATAATAATATTTTTAAATAAAGAAGTCATTACCAAGTGACTGTTGTTTATACAAATGTAAAATAATCATATATTTTGTGGTTTCCCCAGTTCTATCTTTTTATTGATGTAATACTAATTCGAGGAATTTCTGCCGGCTGTTAATAGTGATCGATAGAAGAGTGGTTTATATTATCAACCAAATGACCTGAAATGTAAATCAAATGTTTTAGTCAACCTTATACATATAAAACACGTTCTTCAATATTTACTAACCTGATCTCACATCCAGTTGTATTCCCTGGAGGTTTTATACGACTTTAAAACTTTCATCGATAGATAAACGAAGGCAGTTTCACTTTCAAAATGAAAAAGGAAACGATAGATACAAACAACTATGGGAAGGTAAATGAGTGGCAACTTTTTAGGAGTGGAGGGAAGGTAAAGGAGAGGAGGAATGATTCGTATTTGGCGGAGGGCGGGCGTCGTTAAGGGCGTCGGGGTGGGTCATTCATTCACACATGGCGGGGTCGAATCGGAATAAATTGGGCGCGAGGACAATCAGGTACGAGGAAAAAATTAGGTCTCCGTAAATGTTATTTCTCATAAAATGTGTGGGAGTTTGACTCCTATCCCTTATCCTGTCTTTTACCCAATCGCCCACTCCACCCTCGACTCGAAGATGGTGAGATAAAATCGAAGAGACTTAGGGTGTGAAGAGTGAGGAGGCGGCGGGCGGAGGATTCTCAAATCAAGAGAGGAATTCTAATCGCAGATTGCATTGTTGCGAAGAGAGGGAAGGAGGACGAGGGAAGGCGGGCGGTTGCCAGGGCGTGTGCCGAGGGATAAAGAGAGAGGGGCGGGGTCTCAAGGTGGGAGGCAAGACAGGGATGGGGGAAAAGAGTCCAGGAGGGAGGCTGAGGGAGCGAAGGGAATAGGGAAGGGAATATGAGAGAAGAGAGCGGTATTTTAATCAAGGATTCACATTCAATAAAATCGAAACTGTCACTGAATGGATTTCACCAGAAAACTAGGGATTTAATTGCTTCCACGGTCCGCACCCGGGGAAAGGCACCCATCGCGCTCCGGGTTTAATTTTCACTTTAAACACGGTCGCTTAAAAAAATATATTTTTTTTCAATGCATGAATTCTCCTCTCTTTCAACCAACTGGTGTATTTAAGCACTCCCCCGAGGCTTTAAAAAATCTGCCTGTCACCCCATCATATGGTTCCATATTTTCAATTGAAGGTGTATCATGCCTACCCATGGAGTGTGTCATCAGTTTTATTATCAAACTATGGCGGGAGGAGGTGGGAAAAGTGAGAGGTTTCCGATGAGCCACAGATATTTCATCTGGAAGGATGCATGCCAGAATTTCTGGGAGGTTGGTTCGAATTGGGCGTATCAATACTGAGTTTGGCTTTCCTTTTATTTGCCACTCAAAAGCTTGATCAACCCAAAAATAGCTCGTGAAAGTAAATGCTATGAATGCCCACGTGCGGATAAAGGGTGGGTCTGCGAGATGGGCGTTTGAGAGAGAGAGAGAGGGTTGGGTTTAAAACGGAAAACTACGATCACGAATGAGTATCGTTTCTCCTTAATATCCATGTCCTACATGGGCTCTATCTTAGACCGAAACGATACTTAAACTCTATGCGTGGAATGCAAGGAAGGTTTCTAGCCATATTTTTTTCAAATACCTCACTGACCTTTGCTTCTTAGCGGCACGAATTACTTTCTGGCTTACCACGATTTGAACTACGGCAATTTTTTCGCCTGTTATTTGACCCGGTTCCTTTGAGGAATTTGATTCGTCGTATCTGGTTGAATTGGGATCAATTTTGGCGTGATGGACAACATAACCTCTCGTGTTTTGCGATAGGCATAACTTGGCGTTGTTCGCTCTTTTCTCGTGCGTGCGGACTTGTTTTAGGCCACAGCCTTTCCGAGCTGAGAAACAAGATCTTTCTTGCAAGAGAAAAACGGTCGACGGCTACACCGGTAGTCTCACAGCCTGAAAGTCCCTCTTCGGCTCCGTTCTTGCAAAATGCCCTTTTCTTTATTTTCTCGAGTCTTCTGGGACCCCACCTGAGGATTCGTGATGCACCCGTCCGATTTGGATCGCCGGTCGCCGGGAACGTGAGCTCGCCACCGAGGCCAACCAGACCCTCCGGGCGGGTCGCAGCCGACTCCTAGGCGACGGCGCAAGGAGAGCAACGCCCACGACCCTACCCCGAAGACGACATATTAATCGCGTCGTTCGACTCCCTCCTCCCTCTCTCACTGCCTTGCATCGAAAGACCTCTTCCCTCGCGAGCTTTTTTCCCCGCCTCATTTCTCCCGTGGGCTTTTAAGCTGGCGATGGAAGACTCCGCGTTCGAATAGGTTGAGCACGATGCTCTCATTCCCACGTGTTCCCCGCACCGTGGGCGCGTGGGAGTGGTTAGCGCGGAGAGCAGCGAGGTTTTTATCAAGCGGAGAGGTTTTAAGGGATACGCTGCACTTCCATTACAGGGTTGTGCAAACCAACAGCGGGCGTAAGGCGCTTTAATCGGGAGACAGATCCATTCAAAGGGACGTTTATCCTTTTTGAAATCCCACGCCCCGCACGCATCCTTTATCTTCTGTGACCTTTACTGCGGACCATTGGTGCGTTCTACATTTATAGGGCGTAATAGCGCACTATTTTGTGGCGCAATCGTTTTCTCTTATGGTGTCCGTCTTCAATGAGAATTATAATTCGAATTCCTATGCTCTCGCATCTTAGTAATTTGTAATCGTTCAAATAAATTAATTACTATTCTTGAGTGCATTCAATGGTATTTTTAGATTTAACATTACACATTTGATTAAGGCTACATCTTGTGAAATATCTACTTAAATAACATCAAATATTACTCTAGCTTACAAATACAATTAAACGACGTCATAATAAACTGTGCTAAAGAAAAATCTAGTATTTGAAATAAACGCCGTTGAAGTCATGAGACCGACTTGAGAGAGTTCAGAGAAATAAATACCTAGAGGAGTATTCTCCAAAATATACAATGATATTAACTTTCAGGTCCAAATCTTTAGCGCGGCAGGAGAAATCAATGCTTTATTAAGGTCAAGGGGGGTGATCAAGTCATGTTAACTTTTACTGAAAATCATGGCAACTTTTACTGACTGAGAAAATATTCATAATTCATTTGGCACCCCAAATATTTTCATGCCCTTCTGTGGTATTTATTTTGGACGTTTCATAAGCTCCATTTGACTTTTCATAACTTTATCCATTGTACTTTATCCTAATAATAAAAAACCTGTCTATATGTTTCCCTGACGATCTATCGTCGGCAGGATGCACTCAGGAGTCGAGACGGATTGAATTCGTTTATCGTAGTTTTATTAAAATACTAGTAAGAAATTAAGAGGATATTAGAGTAGATAATGAATGTAACATTAAAAATAGCGCGTTAAAACGTTAAAAATGCTTATATACATTCTTTTGCGAAAACACTCAAATTCGAGCTTGCCATAAAATGCTGCTGTTGTCAGCAGGTTTTGTAACAAAGAAACTTTCTGTGTTTTGAATTGACTGGGTTCGCTAAAATATAAAAAAAAACAAAAAGAGCTCAATTT
Source organism: Hetaerina americana (assembly GCF_022747635.1). Taxonomy (NCBI): domain Eukaryota; kingdom Metazoa; phylum Arthropoda; class Insecta; order Odonata; family Calopterygidae; genus Hetaerina; species Hetaerina americana. The sequence goes on from NW_027286874.1 coordinate 42,843,121, forward strand.
AACACGAATGAATGGAAGAGTATACTATTTTGTTAAGGATTGTTAGGATAAGTCAATTTCATTTCTCTACCTCCTAACAACACTCACGAATCTCCCTTCTAATACATAGTGCATTCATTGCCCATGTCATCATATGGAAGTTATGATTTACTAAATATTGAATGTGATAATAGATGTTTATTAATTCGCTTAAAAAAATATACAGCTGTGGAGTTAATCTTCGACTGGCAGAGTGCAAAGACGAACTCGGAGGCACGGAGAAAACTACCTCGACAATTTATTAAGTGTTTTTAGCCGTACTTGTCACTGCCTCTGCACTCCTCTTAAACTTCTTTCTAATGAATCCGAATAGTCTCACTCGGATTAATATGAATAATATAAAGTAATCACTGATCGTGCCGGGTTTTTTATACGGGAATAAGTTTGTTTTTTTCGCTTTGGAATCACAGTATTATTAGGATTTTATTTCCATCGTTTCGAATACTATTGACTAATGATTAGTTTTGATAACTCATTTCATTATTCTGTTAATCCTAAGATGAATATTAAACTTGGCATTTTATGGAGGCTGATTAAGACGCAGTAATGACAAAGTTCCCCAAAACTGCATACACGTATGTATCCAGTAGTGAGATAAGATACGAGGTTAAGTAGAGAAACCCTGACTGGGAGGAGCCAATTTCGGGAATTTTTTTGCGCTTTCCCGTTCCCGAATCCCGAGAAAAGTTGGTCGGGAAATCGGGAATTGTGAAAATATTATCCATAAAAAAATTATTTTTTGCAGCAAGAAATAACCAGGAGAGGAAACAAGGAACTAGAGGTTTTTTTGGACTGTAAAACACACAGGAACACACTGGAGAGAATGATAGACAGATTTTTAGAGATCACAAATTCGATTAAGACTGTTTTACGAGAGTTGAAACTCGATCACTCATGGAAAGAAAAGTATTATGAAATATTGAGAGGTATGTTGAATCGTTTACAACCTGTAAGATTAGCAGTTGAAGCCTTAGGTAAGAGAGAAGCTAATATTCTCACAAGTGAAGGAATTTTTAAGCTACTGTTCAGTAATTTATGCAAACAGAATTCTTCCATGAGCCAAATGCTTTTTAAGGAAATAAAATTTGAATAGGTTAAACTTATAAATAGAGATCTTGAGTCTCTCACTAAGTACTCAAGCACCTTTAGTTTTCTATGTGATATGGAAGGGAATGAATTATTTGCCTTCTCAATTAATAATGAAATTGCACGATTAGCGAAGTAAGTAATGGGAAGACTATTTTAAGGGACTTTTACATTAGAAGTTTCAAAAAAAGAAATAAGGATGTCCATACCTGAGAGTTCCGTCCTTAAAGCAGAATTTGATCTGAATTGTGAATTGACTAAAGCAATGTCAATTTCGACTTCAAAGCCTAGCCCTATGAACGCAGGCAAAATATTTGCTTCGTTAAGGAAGAAAATGAACGTTTATGAAGTAACGAATTTCCTAAACTTGAAAATGCTTTTAGACGCAGTGATGGCAATCCGACCAACGTCTTCAGAAAATGAAAGAAATGTTTTCATTTATTTTCTCTCTGTCTATTAAACATAAAATTCCCGATTTTATGAATGTTTAGCCTTCGTGCTGCCTTCTATTTTGGAAATTTTTAATGAAGCTCACACAATCTCTTCTCAGCAATCATGGGGATGTTTTGTGAATTTGAGTAGCTTAGTGTACAATTTCTAAGGAAAAATAAATCGAGTAGCAGCTTTAGGAGAGGCGACCGACAGCTGGGGTCATTTGCTCCATTAAAGATGGATGGGAAAGGTGGAAGGGTGGAGAGAAACCTGGCGACGGCATTAGTTTACTCTTAACGAACGGCGCCAACGGGTCCGCAGCTTAACGTCTCATTCGACGGGCGGCGAACTCACTCAAAGTGCTCTCCACAAAGCACCTCAAGTAGGGATAGGGATACCACTGAAATAGATATGCCGCCTCCAGAAGTCGAACCTGGGCCCTCCTTTTGGGAAACCAGAATATTAGCCACCACACCATCTCGATCCCTAAATAAATCGAGTTTTGATGCCTCTTGACTTTTTCGATCCATGCATCTTTCTCTATTTCTTTTTTTGTCTATTTCATCGCAATTGGCCTCAATAAAAGATATGATTAGACGCTGCATATTGTATTCGGGAAGGTGAGTAAACTAATAGGTACATGCCTTCATTTCATTGTCTTCATCGACAAGCAAAAACAAATAATGGTGTTGGTAAAAATCCTAATAACAAAATAACACTGCAACGTTCGTAAGCAAAGTCAATCCTACTAACCAATTCAATATTTGATTTTCCATTATACTCCACTATATTTGTGTGAGTCCTGAGACTTATTTGCGTATTTTTGATGCGCTTGTGGTCACCGGCAATTATACGCATACGAAGTTTGATTCAATATGCTACGTGAATTGTCTTGCAAATGGAAAATAATTCTCATGACAATACCACATGGTGAACCTTTTGTCTTCATGGGACAATCATTTTAGATTCAATTGTAGAAGTCACAAATTTCCATTTAAATTGCGTTTCCATTTGTGAAGAACAGATTTACATTTTGATTGCATTTCTACTGAAATTTGTCCTCAGATAATTTTGAGTAAATTTTCCGAGGAACTGATTGAAACGGAATCAAAAACTCATGCATACAGAGACCTAGGAGGGGTTATGAGCATTATTCAATCGTAAGACCATTGACCTCCGTGGTAAGCCGAAAGGGAACAAACAACTTGCAAAAATATAAGTGAAATAATGGAAAAGTATTTTAGGCCCTATATTGAAGAATAGATATAACATTTTCCTCTGGCACATTGCGTATTATAAATCTGTAATTGTTAGTCGTAACTCTGAACCGCCATACTGCAGTTATTTAAAGTAATATTTTTTTCTTATGCCTTTCTTGCTGTAATATTTTCAGCCACCAAAACATCAATTCAGCATTCAGATTTATGGGCCCTAGAGTTTATTTTAATTGATTTAAAATTGTTCTTAAGAAACGTTAGTGGTCAAGTAATGAAAGATTACCATGAAATGTTACTATGCATGACAAAATTCTTGTACTTAAATGTTATGGCTTATTTTTGCAAACCTCATCTCCTAATCCTAATGTCGAAAGTTTAGTTGGTACGAAGAGGCTTTTAAGAATAGGATACCCGATGAAAATATCTACCATGCCCTGCACTATTAAAATCTAGAATTAATTTTTTGAATCCTATAATTTCCCTTTGTCTATAATGGTTTTTTCGACAACCTTGGAATAAAACAGTTGATGGCATCCATGCTATTATGCGATTATTCTATTCAACCAATTGCTGCGGTACAGCTTAAGCACACACATGTATTTGACTGTAACATCACAATATGTAGTGTGTGACTGGGTAACTAAGGGGCTCAATTTCATTTATCAACACAATCTGCCTAGCTTAATGCATATATGGGCACATTATAAATCGAAGTAGCATTAAATTGCCATTTTTTTATGTATTTATTTTGATTTATTGTACGATGCGAGTGAAAATATTATCGTTTACGCGGTGCAACTGTCTTTATTACTCCATCTTCCTTGGGATTGGACGTGGATTCAAGTCGATAGCGTTCAGTATCTCGTTTCCTTCAATCCAGGCGTCGCGTCACGCCGTTCATTATCAACTTCATTCGATCACTGCGTCCGTTTACTCATCTTCCCCCCCCCCCCGATTCCCTCGAGATGGGCTTTCTTTGCTGGCCTCTTCAGATACAGACATTTTTTTTCTAATCTCGTCCCTCGCTTCGAGATGCGCCGATTATTTATTTCATTTAACACAGTGTCCGGGATGCGTCTAGGAGTGCCCTCATCTCCTCCCATCACTACCTCCTACTCGGTCCTCATTAATCAGCCGTAATTACCCCAAATACCACCACCACCGCACCTCTTCAACGCCGATCTTTAATCTTCCCGGAAACCCTCCTTTCCTGCTGCGCTCCACAAGGCATTTCTCCAGACAGGAACGGTCAGGGATTTCCAACGTCCGCGCCAGCCTCCAAGCGACTCCCCTGTTCCCACCCACTCATCCATTTCCCTTCCTCCCTCCCACTTCCCGAAACCGTGCTCTCCTCATTCCCTTGGCGGAAACACCTCGCCGCCAACGAGAGAGCTCGCGACCCATGGATGCGTCGTCGCGAGTCGCCGTCAAACCGCGCTCCCCACTCGCACGCGGGCCCGCCGCCATCTAATCAGAGTCCGCATTCTCTCGCCCACCTCTCCCCATTAAACAGTCGAAAGGGGTTCACACCCCGCTCTCTCTCTCTCTCGAGCTCCCATTTTCCTTTCGGGGATCCTCTTACAAACGCCCTCGTATCTGAGAAGGTTCATCTAGCGCATTTCTCTCTCATCCGGTGGACGGGTGTGGGCCCTGCCCCCGGGTTGTTTACGGCATAGGCAAGCCACGAAGAGAAGGGTCTCTCATCCCTTCCCTCTTCCTCCCTCTCGCCCCTTAGGGAAAGAAGTGATAAAGGGGGCGGTGTGTTTTTTCTCCCTCCCCCCTCCCTGGAATACCTTTTGTCTCCCGACTCTCCTCTGAGCACAATAGATATGCGTGAGAGATAATTGGACGGCGTTTCGAGCTCAGGGTGTTGAAGGAAATTATGACGATCCTTACGCCTCTAAAATTACGGCCCCACTTTTGATTGGTTTGGAATTTTAAGAGTTTTTACGACGGCCATCATTCGTCGTTCCTCTTCGAAGTAATTTGGAGGAGTAAAAAAATTTAGTCATCCTTCTCTGTCAGGATCGACTCGGAGCGAAACGTCTGTCATTGAACTCCAAGAGGAGGAAGGACGTGTTGATCTATCATGTGAATCAGGTCAGGCATACAATTTCATTCAAACCACGTTTTGCCATATAGTATCCTAGGTTAATGCACGAGCCCGTGAGATGGATGTAATCTTTATTCCATAATACCAGGATGCCTCTGTGTGGACCATCACATAACGCACCAAATGCTCCCTTAATGAAACGCCAATATGTAGTACCGTGCCTCTAAATCAAATTATTCCAACGCGAGTGACTTTACCGGGTAGCATTTAATGCACTCTTCCAGCTGTCGTTTATCCAAGGTCATTAAAGCAGATTTACCCAAAACATTGCACGTTCTTCTGATGTGAATTACTGCTGAAGAATGAATGTTTTTCCTTTCATAACGCGCACTTTAACCTATTAATTCCCATTGAAAATATTCTCGTCTTTAAAGGTAGGTTTTGGATGTTCCTTATCTTCTATAAGACAATTGTCTTCCTGGCTACCTATTTAATATTCTCTTTTCTATCAAGGACTTCAAATCCCTACTGACTTTCGGCATTTCTTGCATCCACTTTTTCTGCCATTTGTGGATGTCTCCCAGTAAGTCTTTTTCCCAAAGATTAGTATCTTTAGTTAATTCTAAGTAACATTTTTTTGATACGTACCTGTAAATAGCCCGCATTACAATGCAACAATTTCAAAATGTAAAAATCATTCGCTTTGAGTGGGATCCCGGTCAATGAGAATGATTTTACGATTTTAAATTGTGGCATTAGCGGATGACTGCGTTAAAAGATACTGTCACGGCATCTCCTACAGTTTCTGTGAATTTAACTTGAATTTTATGTTCCAAAAAAGACGTATGCGTCATCTGTAAATAAAAAAAAAATTGTGGATGGTTCTCTCGGAGTGTTTAAGTGAACACCTATGACGAAATACATTTCCGCACAATGCAATATCACCAAATAACTTCCGCCCTCTAGACCGCATCGATTGTATTGAAATCAATTCGGAATATTAGCCTTCCCCAAAAAGTCTCAACTTTCTGACCACGAGCCGTCTTGAGTGGTGATAGTAAAATTGAAACAGTAGAAGAACGCACGCCACAAATTTCTATCTTCTGCCTCGAAATAAATTGAGAAGAAACAAAAAAAAACACTCGAGTGACGGATTTTTGAAAGGAGCAGGCGGACTCCTATCGTGATCTAGATTATGCTAATTTTTATAACGGTCCAAACCTTCGGGAGGCCACTTCCTGCACAAAAAAAGAAGCGATGGAAGGAGGTACGTCATATTCCGCGACCAGTTGGAATCTGGGATGAACGAAGGGGAACAGGATGGAAGAGGGGAACAGGCTGTTGAATTCATCAATCACTTGAATTGGATCTGTTCGAAGGAAAAACATCGGTCCCATCTATTAAGTGGAAGCGAGGTCTCCCGAAGCCCTTCATTATTTTAAAAATAACTCCCATGAAAGGGAAAAAAACAATGAAAATGACCAAGAAGTGGAGGCAAAAGGTGGAAAACGAATCTATTAGTTAGGAATTGGAGCGAACTTCTGAATTTATTTACGTCCTAACCTTGAAAGTATCCCTGAAGGTGAACCGCGTATCCTAAATAGACATTTATACCGCCATTCACTGTTGATCTTCAGTCTTCATCGAGTGTTATATAAAAACGCAACCGCACCTGCGAGGTTGATGTCATTTTGAAGCATTTACATTCCGTGTCGAGGCTGCGTTAAAAGGTCAAATATTCGTGCAAGGCATTGAAATCTCCAGCAACATTCTTATAATTTCCATGACGCTCATTCTCCGATACGCATTTTCCGTTTTTATGTGATTCGATCTGCAATGTTACATCTTCCTATCCGTGTATCTCCTGGCCTCAGTTTTAAATTTATGGCTATTTAATACAAAATTGGATACCGTGGAAGATCCCGAGGGACCGGTTTTTTAAAAAGCCGTCTTTCTTAGGAAAACTTCTGGACCAGTTTCATATAGTTTGCATAAATTATGAGCCTTATACCAGTTTATTGCTATTTTACCACCACAAATATTTTGTCTAAAGAACTGTTACCACATGCGAAACTGTTTAAGGGCACATTTTACTATCTACACACTGTGTAGCCCAACTTCTATTCGGTGGGTAGGGAAAGCATTTGTGAAATAATGTGTTGCAACGGATACCGTGAGGGAACTCGATTTGAAAAGTTTCAAGCGCAAATTTTAGGCGTAAATTTTTTTATCATTTGTTTTGTAAATAAATGAAAACGTCATAATTGAAATTTTAACTTTTTTTACTATTTTTAATTATTTTAAACCCCGTGTATTTTGTGTTGTGCTTAAATATGTATATACATAAATATGATGATACAGTTTCCAAATAAAATTAACTTTACGAGTAATAAAATAACCAAATATTTTCTAACACAAAATGAGTAATTGTTAGATGAAATACATTCTGCCATTTCTGGAACTATTTTTAAATGGTTACATGGAGACTAGCTCATTGGAATATGGAACCATTTTTGTTGAAGCATATGCAAATTATTTGCATAGAAAAAAATAATATTACAAACGAAATACTGTTCCCTTATTTTTTTCGGAGGGTCTGGGTTCGATTCCAGGGAATGTCTTTAGGCACCCCCCGCTTCACCTAAGCTGTGTAATTTTCGGGTATTGGATCTTCCTGGGAAAGGGCCTGGCCACTCTACCTTGCTCTGTAAATTTTATATGCCATTGATCTTAGTACTAGGTGAGTTCTACCGTCATCTATCAAACCAACCTTCAGGTTTATAACTGTCGGTCGTGGTTTTGCTAAATTTTGTAAGCTCAATGTTATGCGAGTGAACTAGCACAACAAGTGGACAAAATGGTCCTCCATTGTATCTACAGGAGGCGCCACAGTTTGTCTGCTCACTGAGTGCTTACGATTTTAAGAATTGCTTCATTCATTCGCCTTATCAGTTAATCAACCGTTAAGTTTTATTTTGGTGTGCAATAGTTGTTAATTCTACCTAATACTGTGGGTAACTCATTGGGATTACTTTACATAACTACTCAAATTGCCTATTGACCATTTTTATTTAACTTGTTCGGTCCATATTTGTTTTCTCTCTGTAGCATACAGTTTGAAACATATTTCAATACTTTATGTTTATTAGAAAATAATTATTAGTTTTTCGTATACGAGAGCTCGTATATTTATATCAATGTTTGATTGGAAGAAAAATTAGCATTGAAAGTTGCTTCAATGTCTTAATTAATAAGTTTAATATGCTTACTAATAAACCATACATTCCGATTTAATGAGATAAAATCTTCCATCAACACAGAAAAGAGCTTAAGTGATATCATCCGTACAACATTTGGGTCGATGATAGATGAAAGATTACGAAAATTCAATGAAGTTAAAGAGAAACCTCAGGGAATACTTTATTCCTTCATACCCAAGGTCGAGTTTTTTGAGCAATTGATTACCTCTTATTTAAAGATTGAAATAAAAGATAATATATGGAGATATACATAATTGATTGGCGTTTCACATTAAATTTTTCCATATATTTCCGAAGTGATATCTTCTTCGTGTATTTCAAATTTAAGATGATTTCATCTGCATATACTCGCATTGTTAGTAATCCTTGTAAGATGTAAGCTGTTTTCCGCATGCTCACTAGATAAGATATTCTGACCAAAAACAATCTTAATTATTCCAGGAACAGTCCATAATATTATTTCATTCTTTTAATTAATTTTCCGCATTATCCTGTGCATTACAACTTTCACTTGCTGTTTATCCCGTAAAATCTCGCGTGATCCCTTCCGCGTCAAATGGAAAATTTCTTAAAGTATATTCTTTGAATGTCTTGCTCAAGACATTTTAAGTTCTTGTTCGAATCCATCACACGAAAGAGAGAACGTACTTTTGCCGCATCACGGTGAGACGCATTGTACCAAACCAAATACCTACTGAGGAAGAGTACGTTCTCTCTTTCATTTAATGGGTATATACGCCACTTTTACAAAGTGAAGACTGAGCTTGTAAGGTTTATTCTTTTTCAAATGCTCTTGTGCAAACTCAAGAAAGGCTTTTATTGAGATCATGGCATGAGAACCCCAAACATAGGCTTGCATGTCCTCGACGTATAGCTATTGAAAATAATAAGTTAAACTTCAACACCTTGCTAAACTTATCCTATTTTGCATTACGCAATAATCATTTTCCAATAAACTAATTCTTTCAAGGAAGGAAAATCGATTCTGCGTCTGGTGGACTTTTGTTTTCTAATGATCTCTATGAATAAGTTAAAAATCTTTTTAAGAATTTACTAGGAAATAATTCAACAGCAATACGTATAATTGATTGAAAAATTCTCTCATTAATCCTCTCCTTATGCGGTACCTTACTCATTTTTCTAGCACTAATGTTTCGACTTGGCCTATAGAACAAGGTGGAGTACTTGTGATCGGGGATTTTCGTTTCGACAGAGAGCGTAGTCTTGGGGAAGATCACATCTAATTTACCTATTTATATGAAAAATCTCGTAAGAGTTGTTTTGAAATACTACGTAAAAGGTCCAGCTAGTGTCTACGATGTATCTTTCATCTTTAACTCAATGTATCCTTCATCTTTAACGCTTTATTCCCATCTCTAAATCAGGTCCCTTTCACTTGCACCCTAATCTTGGCTCCATAATTTAATTCCGCTTCTCAGCAGTAAGGCAATCTCATTTCTCTTTAATTTCCTCCTTCCGATCCATTCCGCTTTCAGCACCTAGTCACAGACTCAGAACACATGGAAAATACCTTAATAAATGATTTTCGTTTTTGTTTTTCCCTCGTTATGAATGTTTCCTCTATTCTATTCCCTTGAGTCTTTTTCCATTTCATTCCTTACCCGCTGGCCCTCATCGTCGCATTTCCCATGCATATAAATATGTTGCGCTACTTTCCATCAACACTTTTTCTCGATCTCTTGTTTTTTTTCTCTTCAAACAACAGAGTTAAAGTGATCTTTAAGGCTTGCCTATCTTCCTAAATTATGCTACTTTCCCATTCCTCTGGAGGATATTGTACGTGAAAACTCAATTGGGATTTAATTTGACCGCGAGGTTCCACTTCCTTCTTGGCTAAAAAGCATATTTACTATTCATCACGTATTAATAAATATTTCAAAAGGTTTTGAGAATAAGAATGACGAAAAGTAAAGAAATATGGCCTAATGTTGAAATCTTACCAATACCCATACATTATCACATTATAGACAAGGCTTTCACAGGGTAAGGATATTTCGTAGTAATTATTTTTTTGAGCTCTTACCTTTAACAAAAGTTAGCGATAATACTCGACCATAAAAAATCCAGCAATGGGATAGGATGAAGTCGAAGTAAATTTTATAGATTATACCTTTTTAGGTCCATTATTCATTTTATCCGTGCATACTGTAAAATATACGATAAAAATATTATTAACAGAACCAGGAAAGATTCGTAATAAATGGAACTAATACATTCATATTTTACGAGTATATTGAAACAATATTAAGCCAGAATGTCTAGACATAGAAATAAAATATGACGTAAATGGGGATATTTTAGGAGCAGACGTGCTTGCTTGCGAGATGGAAAGGGCATTAAGCGAATCGAAATCAAATAAGGTCGTGGGGATGGATTAAAATTTCCGCTGAACTACTTAATGGCTGAGGAAAACACGGAAGAAATAGTTTTTATGAGCTAATTTAAGCATTTATGAGGCAGGAATCTGGCCGGAAGATTTCGTTACATCATTTTTAGTTCCATCCCTAAAAGGAAATGGCATCCATATATGAGAACTATAGGATAATAAGCTTATTTTAACACGCAGAAAAAGTGGCACTGAAGACGGTCAATGGATGGATTGGAGAGCTAATGATTACTTGGGAATGATAAGTTTGGGTTCAGGAAGGGGAGAGGCACGTGTGATGCAATAGTAGCAGAGTGATCACTAATGGAGGAGTATAGAGTGCAATCAGGATGTACATATATTTGTTTATTTCTTAAATTTCCGGAAAGCTTGTTATGGAATGTAATGGGCAGAATTAAAGAACGTATTACAGAAGAAAGAAATGCATTGGAGAGAACGGTTACTTATCCGTAACCAGTATATGCTCCTAACTTCATAAGTACATGTGGAGATGAAGTGACAAGATAGCTAGTGATAGGAAGAGTACGACCGGGATGCCCATTATCACCCGTGCTAAGAAGGGCGGCTATGTTTTCGGATGACCAAATTTTAGTTAGCCAGAAAGCTAAGGGGTTCAGCAAAGCAAAACAAAGATTGAGGGTTTCAAGAAGGAGAAATACATGTAAACGTTAAAATAGGAGGGCATAAACTAGAGCAAAAAGAATAGTTTGCGTATCTTTGAAATATCTTGGACCAAGATAATAAGGACCTACAGGCACAGTGGTAGGGATATAATTTTAAGTATTGACTTAGTCAAAGAATCTTTCACAAAAAAGAGGGAATGGATGACCAAATGGTTAGGTAAGGATGTTAAGAAAAGGCTTATGGAAACCGGTTTGAAGTGTGGTTTTGTACAGCTCGGAAACTTGGTCGTTGAAGCAGGATGAGGCAAGATAAGAATAGATTAGAGGGTTTCGAGATGTGTGTGTGTGGAGAAGGATGAAAAAATGGCAAAGAAAAGAACGGTAAACGGGATATTTTAAATGTCTGCTGTTGATAAATCACAAAAATGTTAACTCACGATAATGACGACTATGCTCATTCCTTGTCCTGTATTATTGATTCTATGAATTGCTCATGTTGTTTAAGTGAGTAGATTAGTGACAGCCCAGATACCGTTATGGAACACTGTTCGTAAAGAATAGTAGCTTCAATGGATTTTAAATGCAATTAAAGGTGTTACTTTCCCTTTCGTCTTCTTCCGTCAAATATCAAAAAAACTATATATTCAGTCACTCTGTATTCCAGGTTACGAATGACCCCATTCAATATTTTCTTGTACTTCAAATGTTACTTTGCATATTTTGGTTACCTTCCCCTAAATGAAACCAGGTACCTACAGGGTATGAAGTACGTGCGTTAGCAAGTGGCGGATGGGACCTATTCTCCTTCATAATTATAAATATATTTGCAAATTAGTAGGATATATTCAGAAAAAATTGGATTTTAAGGGTTCTTCAACGATTGAGGTGTTATTGAAATAAAAAGCCCTTCTCGCGATAATACTATATCTACTCCTCAGTCTCTCAAGGTCCTCAGTCAAATTAATAAAACGAAAGTAAATTCTAATAGCCGTAATTATATAATGAACGAAACGAAAAGTTGGTGAATGAACGAATGGAGAAATGCGTCTAAGAATTTTGGCCACGGGATTCCCATCTTCAGCAAACTGAAGTAACCTGATGGAGGATTATATTCTAGCGGCTATACCCAACATCGTAGAACCAATTTGTTCGTACAGATGTCACTGGACTTAATTCGCATTATATGCATACGTACATACGTAGGCAGTTTCTTTTTTTATGTCGTCTGGGGGCAGGCGGTTTTGCATATACATTGGACAAACGCGATTAGATTGCGGAGCGCTCTGAATCCTTCTTTCGTGCTACCTTTGCATTTCTCTTAGCCATCTCCTCTCTTTCCCCACCATTCCTAGCTCTTCCTCGTTTGTTTTCCTCTGTGTCCACTTCACCTTTTGCAGCTCTCTCCATACTCGCATTTCAAAGGCCTACAATCTTAACCTAGCATCTTGCTTTAAAGACATGTTTATATCCCGTACAAAACAAGCTAAAAATTTTACAAGAATACCTAGCCTGTTATAATTCGGAATTTTTACCTTGTTTATGATAACCATTAGAATATTCTACTCCGTACCGTCTTGGCTTGATGCGTCCACAAACAAATAAATTAATTTACATATTTTTATAGTTGTCAAATGCACGCGCACATACAGATACTAGCGTAAAAATATAATAAAAAGTTTAGCAAAAATTATAATTCTCACTTTAGGCTTTCAAACTCAGTGGCTCCAGCCACTTTCA